>NC_035790.1:1348930-1948930 GCF_001653235.2 Pochonia chlamydosporia 170
CTAGGTTGGGGACATACTTATGGTTTGTGTGGTAGGCGGCGCAACTGTGGTATGTAACCGTATCTCCAGCCCTTCAATGTAAGTTTGCGGCTGACCATGAAGTTTAGGAACTCAAAAGCTACGAAGTGGAAGGAAAATCTCCAGTCGTTTTAAAGGAATGCGTCAGAGGTTGTAGTAAGTTCGCAGGATCGTTTCCCTGTGGAAAAGACCTATACTAATTGGTAGGTGTCGTTTATGGTGGACTATTCCTGGAGCAACGTTTTCTGAATCTCATCAAGAAAAAGGCGCCAAGTAACGGAGGTCTAAGCGAAGGAATAAAGAGGAAAATCCTAGATAAGGACTGGGGACAAACCATATTGCCACAGTTTAGTGGCCAGAAAAAGCGGTACTGGACAGTTGCTTTGGCTCACCCATCGTCTTCAAATAGGCCGTCGAAGGCGGTCTCGGTTAACCCGTGAGTAAATAAAGTATCTTTTTTTTCTTGTTTTACACTGCTAAAAAGACTTAGAGCCGAGATGTCAGAAGTCTTTGAACTTCTTGGAGAGAAAGTCCAAGCATTGGTGAAGAACCAAGTCTGTGCAGTGGAGGAGAAATGTCCCAGCAAGAAGCTAAAAGTATGCGATTTAGAATTGATCCCGTCTGTTTCTACTCCTTGGTACTCCTTGGAAGGTGCTTAACATCTCGTTCAGTTAGTCCTTCTTGGTGGCGGATTAGGATGCAGTCCGTATGTAAAGCGAATCTTTCACGACCTACTGGGAAGAGTAACAGTTGTGGAGGCCAAAGACGAGAAGCGGCAAGTTAGCTGAGTCCAAAGCTGCCTGAAGTCCCCGTCTAACCATAAAATTCCAGTTGGGACGCTGCCTGTCGAGGAGCAGTCCTGCATGGTACACAGTCTCTGGGCTGCAAATGCCTCATCGTCGGACAGTGACTGGCATCTCGAATTCCACGAGTACACTACGGGGTCAAGTGCCGCGTACCTTGGCGAGCATCACGGCATAAATTGGCCGATAGAATTCAGGACGAAATCTCTCGCAAATGGGTATTGTCGAATAAGATTATTTGGTTTATCCCCGAGGTAGGACACTTCCCGGTCCTTTTGTAGAGACCTGCTTCCCTTTGGAGTTCCGCCTCTTTGAACCATCTTCACAAAAAGACAAAGCCTTGGCCAAATACCCAAATTGTAAAATTAAAGGAAAATAAAGGAGGAGTCAACTGAAAACAGAATTATTGACTAACAAGGGTCATAGAATGATATCGTTTCTTCAGAAACCCGTGTTCGGAGGCAGATTTCTGTCTACATCACCGACAACGTCGCCGAAGTCACCGACCAGATATTCGTATCATCAGAAACCAAACTTCCTTCGGTCGCAGATTCATCAGTATCGCCTTACTGCACAATAAAATGGCAAAAGACTACCGGTATGGGCATCTTGCCAACTATGATGAATGATCGTGGTCAGATTTACCATCATCTGGAGTACGAAATAGAAGCCCATTGGGATGAATGTGCCGGCGTTTTATTTCAGGTGTACTACAAGAACAAAGAGGTGCCGCAGCGATATTTACACGTTGAATATCATTGATTGGGAATACATTCGATGCTACCGCCGATATTGAGCGCTTATTCTACTACCTATAGCAGAATGTATTCACCACAGTTGAGCATATGCCCATCTACCGCGAGATATGATATTACAAAATGATACACTACGGTATATCTCAATACAATGCACGGCAATGCACGTAGAATCTTTGCTTCGCCAAATACTTCAGTTTCCCGCTTAGACTCGGGTGAAAATATATTATAGCCCGCTAATCATAAGATTCATAATCATTTCATACATCCTCCAACTTAATGTCCTCCTGCCGGATAGGCAGCTCACCTTGCAACGTACTCGCCACTTCCTCCTTAGAGCCAAGTTCCCCATTTGTGACTGCACCCTCCCTGATGTGTTTATACACCCTAATCGTATGGTCCTGTCCTGCACTTGCCATCGTCTCGCCATTAACGTCGACCCAGAAGCAAATGCCCTTGTGACCCGTAGGCACTCGCTGCAGTATCTCTTTATTCTTTACATCCCAAAGCACGATATCCCCATCTTCGCTTGCTGATGCAATGAACGGCTCATTGTCCAGGACTGCAAAGCAGCCGCCAATGGCAAATTTCTCGTTTCGATGGCCCTGGTAAGTCTTCTTCACGGTGCCAGCTACGTAGTCCCATAGACGTATGCAGTTGTCGAGGTTAAATGCTAGGACGTAGCGGCCGTTGGGGGAGAAGCAGACGTTTGTGACGGCTGGGTTGTCCTCGTGGACGAGTGTTCGGAGGCATTGGCCGGTTGAGGTGTCCCATACTCGGCTGTGCATGGTCAGTACCACTTATCCAACGTTTCAAATCAAATACAGGTATGCTTACATGAGACCGTCGGTTGAGCAGCTCACAACCAAAGTGCCGTCTCGACAAAAGTCGATGCCACTGACAGGGTCGCTGTGAGCTGGTAAACTTCTCATCAGTCGTCCAGCTCGGACATCCCACAGAAACACCGCTTCGTCATAAGATCCACTAGCTAGTATATTCCCCTTTGGTGAGAATGCCAAGCAGTGGATGTAGTTGTGATGGCCTCGTAACGCAGCCATTTCCTGGCCAGCAATAGTCTTCCGCGTCGTCGTTTTTGGTCGCCCTGTCACCCGGTCCCATAACCGAATAGCCTTGTCATCAGAGCCGCTCGCCAGTGTATTGCTATCTGGTGTCCAGGCGACACAGCTCACACCAGCCATGTGGCCAACAAGCGTGTCCATATGCGCGCCGGTGGCCGCATCCCACAGCTTGAGAGTCCCATCTGCGGAAGCTGATGCAATGAACTTGCCGTTGGGTGATATCCGAACCTGCGAAACGGGCCCTGTATGTCCATGTAGCGCTAGACGCGGCCTGTAGTTGGGTTTCAACGGCTGCTGCTGAGGTGTTTGCTGTCGTGGACGAGGTGAATATGATTCTGTTCGCGTGCGATCCGACGATGTGGAGGACCGTCGGCGAGAGCGCGTTCGGGACTGAGGTGGTGATTCTGATCGCGTGCTAGATCCCGAACTGGATATTGATCTCGACCGTCTCCTTGAGCGAGATCGCGATGAATAACCCTTGTTTGAGCCCGTGGCACTGGGACTTCTTGTCACGTCATAGCCTGACTGTGAAAGATCGCGAATCTCTCGCGACCTGGCTTCCGAGCGCTTTCTGTCATTGGGAGACGCGTCCGGTGAGCTTGAACGATGTGATGAGTCGTCACGGGTCTTTCGCCGCTTAGAGGGAGGTGTGCCGCCAGCAAGCTCATCTGTCGAATCCATAGTTGACGTTTGGGATGCTGTGGAGGGACAAGGCTGACTCTCTGGGATAGTTGATGGTAAGGCTTGAAAATTAAAGTGGGGCCAATGGTCTTATTGGATGGCGGAAACGCGGTTCAAACGCATCGTGGACTGTTGAGTCTGGCGTTCATCGCTGCGCATTCGTTTTGGCCAAATTGCGCATACCCTATACTATTGTATGTTCTTCTTAGCCCGTATTTTAACTCGCACAGATGACTCTTTGGGCGACATTGAATTTTAATTCTTTGACTGAGGAGAGTGGCATGTTTTCCAATGGTTCTGTATGCAGAAATGATACACCCCGTGCGTATAGGAAGCAAGCACCACCAGTGTGCAAATTGTTGCGATGAGGTAGTCCTACTCTGTGCAATTGAATAACCAACTACAAGATACTCCGTATGCGCGCCCCTCTTTGACAGGATTGCATAAGGACACCCATGTTACCTCGCATATCCATGGACCGGGAAAGTGAACTGTTTTTTTGGCATCAATTTTTTCGTTCCGATAAGAAGTTCAGGATTGAATGTGAAGATCTTGGCATGACACATGAGGCGAATGCAAACGTGTTTGGCCACACATGAACCACGATGTAACACTGCAGAAGCGAAAAACTAGCATGACAACCACCAATGTCGGGCACTTCGGAATCGAGGCTAGTGCATTTCCAGACCTGGACTTCACTTCTGTATTCTAATTGTGGTGCTGTCTTAGATCTAGTACAGGCTAAGACAGACGGCGTGGCCTGCGGTCTTTTTTTGTCGATGTTGTGTCACCAACGCTCGGACTGACGGGTATGAAATCGTGAGTGTGAACCCAAATTGCAGGAAGTGGAAATGTGTATTCTGTACGGAGTACTTGGTTGTGGCCGCGTGTTGAAACGCCTCGGATGCTTCCCTCGCACGTACTAGTTGAACCAAATTGAAGGATCACCACAAGTACCGACTTTGGAAGTGCCGCCAGCGCCACCCGAAGCAATAGGTGGAAATGGGCTGACAAAAATGGCGAAAGGGGGTTAATTTATGAGCAAGCTGCATATTTCGGTGACTTGACACTTGAAATCTCGGTCGGGCAGTGGCGGCGCAGCCGCGGTGGAAATATTGATCACAGACCTGGACTGGACTGGATACAATTGTCTGGCATTTGATGCCTGTTCACCTCGGAATGGAGACATGGACCCGCCGCTATGTGGAAGGAGTTTGGGAGTCAAGGACGGACATAAAGAATCCATGGGGGTCGATAGAGTTACTGGGGAACCCCTTGCTCGAAAGTGCGCGATTGGAAATGATTTTGCCCATCAATTGTCATTTGGGGTTGACACAACAAAGGAGAGAAATAAAAAGCAAACTACGTATTCCATTGTTGATTGACTGTAGGGCTGATGGTGATGATTGGTGCTAAAACGTGGATGCAACTTCCACAAGCTGAGCGGCTAAGTCGTTCAGACACTTCGATAGGCTAAGTCAAAGACATTGAATATTGACCACCTACTTATTAAGTACAGTAGTGTCATCGAAGCCACATGGCTAGATTGTCTCGAAGCCCGCCATCGTAAGCACTGGCCACTAAACGGGTTGCTACCGTTTCAATGCTGGGATTGCAAGCGCCTAAGATAGCCAAAGCTCAAAGGATGCAGTGATGGCGTTTGCGGCTGATACTTGTCCGAGAACACCACTGATGCGCCACAGAGCAGGTGTTTGCCTGTATTAGTAGAAGAGACTGGTTGGCCTTTTTGATGAAGCTGAAGGAATCCAGCGTTTTTGCAAGGAATTGTTACCTATCGCGAGATGCCACATCACTCGCGGTGAGAGATTTAGCCAAAAGCCTGTCCTCGGAGTGGACGATGGCTGGGTGAATCTCTTTCAACCATGGTTTATCGAAAGCGCGAGACCGGTGTCCAAGCCGATACAACCGATGATTTGCTATTTCAGGGAACATGAAATTGCGAGCTTTTGCCGTGGGCTGACGGGACGCGGGAACCTGGCGACTGGAGATGAGGGAACCATCTTGGCTGGAGTGTTAGAGAGTGTGAGAGAAAGGAGAGCAATCCAAATCCACTTGCCCAAATGAAAGAGCCGCATTCTGTTCCACCACGGTTGTAACTGCAGAGTTGGTGACGAAATTTTCCTCCTTCTCCTGGTGCTTGAAAACTTCCAACGAGTCTCTTCGGTCACTTCGCCTTATGGTTTAGTCACTCCTTCACAAACCTGGCCTTGGTCCTGCTTAAACACCCACGATTGTGTTGGTTGAAGTGCGAGCTTTTGCGCTAATACCTTGGATTGCCAAAAATGGGGACACACTCTCGACTCGTGGTGGAGAATCGCGTCAGCGTTCATTGGCCATGAGAGACCCTGGTCAGGCTCAGCCCATGAGAATCCATGTCTCGGCCAATGGCCGCTTCCCACACTTGCAGATGCAATTTGCTTTTCCCCTGACAAGGACCCCACCATGGATGACCTCTTGGCACCATCGAAGTCGTGGGACAAGGTCGTGGACCAAGGTCGCCCGAATCTGCAGGCACCGAGACCAAACGGTCCATGTCCACAGGAACGCATGTCGGACCAGACCAGACCTGAACTGGAGCTGGAAGGCACGCCCCGTCAGCCTTTGACTCCGCCTGCCACCTGCCTCCCCCAAACTACTTCAACCGCATTGTCGTTCCGCTCACGACTCACACTTTCCTTTACAACCTACATACCAGTCGTTGTCGCTCATTGTCGCTCTCTTGCCTAGGCGTTTTTCTGCCTCCCACGCTCTTTTAAAACACTCCAGACTCTCCGTCGTTCTTTCGTCTCATCTTGACAACAGCATACCCTCGGGTTCAATATCGACAACTTTATATACAACAGTACGTGTGTATATTCTTAATCCGCCAACATGCGTTTCTCCATCACCGCTGTTCTGGCTTTCGCCGCCACTGCCCTTGCGCAGACTCCCGACTTCGATCCCATCTACACTCCCAAGTCTGGCGAGACCATCAAGGCCGGCGCTCCTTTCACCGTCACTTGGACTGCTCCCCCCAAGTACGCTGATGGCACCATCAAGATCGAGCTGATCGGAGGCGCTACCCAGCCTACCCAGGTCAAGCTCGCCGATATTGCCTGTAAGTTGCTCAAAACCAAAAGAATGGGACACGGTCAAGATCTAAAAGAGGAATACATCAACTGACACAAATACAGCCGGTGTCAAGAACAGTGCCAACACTTACACCTGGAACGTCGACGCTTCTCTCGGTGACAAGGCTGTCTACGGTCTTGTTTTCCGCCTTGAGAGCAACCCCAGCATCTTCCAGTACTCCAACCCTTTCCACATCAAGGGCTCCGACGGTGCTTCTGGTAGCGGCAGCGTCACCAAGACCACTTCTCACGGCGTCAAGACTGTTACTCTGTCCTCCACCAGCACTCCTGTCACCACGACCTCTGCTCCCGTCACCACCAAGCATAGCACCATTCAGCTCAACACCACTGTTCCCTGCAACACCACCACTCTGGTCAAGACCACTGCTGGCCCTACCGGCCCTGTCGTTATCACCAGCACCGCCGTCGTCAACCCCAGCAACCCTGCCACCACTTCTCCCACCGGTGCTCCCGTTCCCACCGGTGCTGCCAGCGCTGTTCGCGTCGGCTCCCTCACCATCATGGGTGTTGTCGCTGCTGTTCTCGCCCTGTAGGGAGTATGTCGGTGATATTGGGTGGTTTAGACTTGATTTCCATTTCTTATTGTACGGTCATGGGTTTTCTATTGCACATAAATGACGCGCCGTGTGCTCTTGTAATGGGTACTTGGACATAGGTTGATTTTGGCACTGGTTTGGAAAGTTTCGAGGCATTCTTGCTAGAGAAGCACGGAACCTAATCCGCTTGGCTACATGTTTTGACGGCTTTATGACCGTCGACGTTTATGCTGAGCCTGGGTCGAGGCACTATGTAAACAAAATTTCACTGCATTAATCACACCATTGCTCGTGTTGGTCAAGGTCTTTTGTGTTCAGCTCAATGTGTCTCTAAGTATCGTTCGACGTCTATATTCAATAGTATCATGTTAGCCGCTCTCGCACCTTTTGCGACACAAAGCATTGTGACTTGAGATCCAACCATAGGAATCGACCCCAAAAGAACGTTCGCCTGACACTGTTCACAAATTGCCTCCGGCCAGCCCCGCCGTGTTATGTGCAGACCAAGTGACGCACCGCGTTGGAATGTAAGACATGTCTGTGGTTGATGCAGAAACTCTTTGAGACAATCGTGTGGCACGGTCCACTCTGTCTAACATGACTGATCTGACACATGCCAAGGCTATGACTGCGACTGCAAGCTGGAGATGATGTCTGCCGTGTCATAAAGAAAGTTGTGAAGCGAGTAGTGATGCCAGTGCGGTAAGGCATATGATGATGCAGGTAGCCGGACGTCTTGAAGTGGAAAGGGTGCAGATCTTGTCGAACTGTCGACTTGGCTGGAGCGTTCGCTTGGCAATGGAACGAAGCGTTTACCCATGTCCCAGCGATCTGGAACAAAGGACAAGGGTTGTGTTTCGAGATCCCGAACGCATTGTTGGGTTCAGAATAATGACATTACGTGAGTGGAATGTAAGTTTCTGCGCACTTACTAAGACGTCGTGATTGATGGTCGAGAACATGTAAGAAATGTGTATTTTGAGAGAATGGCCAGAGCCAATGAAAGCACGCTACGTTCCAATAATCTAATTACAAAGTACACCCGTTATACCGCAAATATCATAAGTCATGTAGAAAGTCAAAGCTCTACTTCCCACCAATCTGACCCTTTGGCAACGGCGGGATCCAACACACAGCCAAGTTGATACCAATGTGAATCACACCAATGACCCAAAAGGCAGTCGCGTAGCCACTCCCATGGTCGATGAACCTGAAGATGATGGCGAATACAACGCCGCCCAGGTTGCCGCCGCCGCCGGTACATCCTGACAGGACACCATTCGCAGCGGGATGAACATGCGGCACGAGGGCAAAGTTTGCGCCGTTGCCAGCTTCAATGAAGAAGGCGGCGACGGTGACCAGGCCAACCATTGTGCCGATGTCGCGGCCATTGAGTTCTGACGGATCAACCATGCCGACGATGATGAGGAGAGCGCCACTCAAGAGTCCAGACGCTGTGATCCATGCCTTTTTCGTCCACAGATTTCGACCGGATATGTTGTAGACAAAGTCTGCTATGACGCCGCCTAGAGGACGGGTCAGGAAGTTGAGGAAGCCGAAGATGGCGGCGTAGTTGCTCGCTTTGGTTTGGTCAAGGTGAGGGAAGTTGGCTTTGTAGTATGAGCTGAGGATGGAGTTGACGGCGAGCTCACCGCCGAATGAGCACGAGTATGTAGCGACGTGGAAGAGCGTCTGTAGGGAGAAAATGACGGGGAGGGAGTCCTTGAAGCTGGGCTTGACGATTGTTTCTGCCTGGGCAATGGATACGGCTTCTGACAAGGAGATTGTGGTGTGCTGCTTGAAGACTTTTGAATCGTCGTCTGAGACTTCTGCCTTTTCCTCGTCTCGGCTGGGCGGTTCGCTGAGGATGTGAGGCGTGTTGACGGCCGTGGTGCTAGTGGGACTGTATTGCTGCAGGTTTTCTTGGATCTTTTGCGATCTTTCTTCCCAGGCGCCGAGGGGAGTATCTGGGCAGAGGAAGATCATGCCTAGGGAGCAAGCGATGAGGCAGATGAGAGGGACGACAAAGGTGACCCGCCATGCTTTGGAGGGAGTCATGCCTTGGGCCGCGACGAGTGAGTCGAATACAGCGGGCATGATGAAGTATGTGATGCCGCCGCCGGCATTTCCCCATCCTCCTGATAGGGCATTGGCTGTGCCGACAATGTTCTTGTCGAAGAAGGCGGTACACCAGACCTGGCAGGGTACGAATGTGGCGCCCAAAATGCCGATGAAAAATCGAGAGACGTACAGGCCGTTGGCAGTTTTGACAAGCGGTGCAAGGCCAATGGGCAGACAGCCCAGGAGGAGAAGGGAAGCGAAGACTCTTCGGGAACCGAACTGGTCGCAGAGGGGTCCGGCAATGAATCGTAGAATGAGAGTAGCGCAGAGGGATACGATGTTGGAGTTGGCAATTTCGGCAGGGCTGAGATGAAGGTCTTTTTTGATGGTGACGGTCAAAAGGGGAGGAAATGTGTACCTTTTCAATGTTAGCCAGATGGTGTAAGAGATGGAGGCGGCTTTTTGTTCTTATTCGTACCATGCCCAAAATCCAAGCATGAAACCCATCCATGAAAAGAAGAATACTCGTCCGTAGGGGTTGATCAAGTTCAGAATAGGTATGCTTCTTGCCTTCTTGTTGATGGGGTTGACCTCAGGGGCCTTCCACAATATGGAAATATCGACGCCCATTTTGGAGAAATGTCAAAGAACGCTTCAAAGACACCTTTTACAACTGTGCCGGAGCGATTTAGAATCTAGGGAGTTGAGTAGAGCTGCCGTAGTAAGTACTGAATATCCTCGTTCATCATGAGCGTATTTAAGTTGAAAGCCATCACTTTGAATCTAGATTTGAGCATCTCCAAAACATCTCCGGCCTGGAAGCTTATCTAAATTTAAATAGCCAACCAAAAAACGAGTCCCGAACCCTTGCCATTAGGACCACCAATGAACCAAGCCCTCGGGATGAGCACGTCAGATCTTGTCTAGCATCTGTCTTATGGTATAAATGCCGGGTCCATACGGAGCCCTGGAGCCCGGAATGATAACCATGCTAATCACAAGGCAGTCCTGCGAGGGCGGTATGCCCAGCCACTTTGGATGCTGCTGATACGCTCGGGTGTTGACGGCTGGCACTGTCACTGATAAGAAGTGACTCAGGTGGTTCAGGCGACATCTCGAAAGCAACGGCCCATTTAATCGCAGTCAAGAACTCTGCTGAGTTGCCTCTCTTCTGTGAGTTGTATCATGTGTCCAATTCTGTGATCGATGTTAAGAGAAACTCTCGAATTCGAAATGCCAATCCGGGATAATGATTGAGAGGGCAATGGAAATGGAGTCAACATTGTCTCCAATAACAAGGAGTTGTCACATGATGATGCTGGGCGCTGGTAACAAATTTGAATGCCTCTTCGGCGTATCATGGTATCGACGGCCTTGAGCGACGTTCCGATTGAATGAATGCTATTGGACGAATGCCCTATCAGAAAGGGGCTGTTCAAAGCCGTGATGTTGGTTGGTCTGACCTTATCTGAAAGACTCGGGAGCAGGTCCAGCCTGGCTCCACATTTATGTCGCCGCCATAGATAAGTCTGAACCAGGGCAGCTTATCAAGTTGTTCATCCGCGGAGAAGAAAGGTTCGACAAAGTAAGATAAATCTGGGGTATTCCGAATAAACGGCGTTCAGATGAATATTACCGGAAGGAGCGTCTGTATAAAAAACCACGTCTCTGTCAACCTTATTGGGCACGCGACTAGGTGTCAAGGCGAAGTCGGCCAGTAGAGCCGGCCCATTTCAAAAGGGAAATCCCGTATTCGATCTAGTGGCTGGCATGCCTTGAAGGACCTGGTTGATGTTGTAGGAATAACCCGTGCTGCCATGTGAATTTGTCGTCACGTATTGTTCAGTCGCGGCCTCATGCTGGTAGAAGTTGTCTGTATGGCAAGCAACAAGTTGTGCTAGAGAGCGGTGCCGTGCGATAAATGGTCCCGGGGAGCGTGCGCCCCGACGAGATGAAAAACTCCAAATCAAAGAGACCTCGTCAAAGGTTATTTTTTCGTGTTGTCGCCGTCGTGGGCGTTTCCGTGATGGAACCTGTAAACCGCTCACATATTCCTCAATGGTCCATCAATAAACAAGACGCATACTGTCAAGATCCAGACGAAAATGTATACGACTAGAAAGAGGGTAGAATTTCTGAGAGGTAGGCCTTATGGATAGGTGAGGAGAAAGACCCGTGAACAACGTTGTGGAGTTGACAAAATGGGAACGTTGATGAGGCTCAAGATGGACAATGCTCAATGGTGTTCAAACAAGGGGAAGGCGCGTTGATTGGGTCTCCACCAATTGCCAATTGTCCACTGGGAGTGCCAGACTTACATTGGCGCTAAACCATAGTGAGTAAGAGGGGCATTGCGGCATCAAAAAGTTTTGGAGGGGCATAATTTTCTCATGATGCTTCCTGCTTTGACGTAGTCATGCATCTCAATAGTCAATTCAAGCCTCACGGGTGAGAAAATTACTGGCATCGGACCATTTATTCGAAAACGCGTGGAGAATCGCGTTCTGCGTTGTTCGTCTCTTGCTATTCCCCTCATTACTTCCGGCATTTCCGGTGACTGACTGATGCCAAGACAGACAATCACCCTCATCTCAACGGCCATCAGCGGTGGGGTACCTCAAGACTCACTTCTCATTCGACTGTGACCTACACAAGTCGAATGATAGAAGGAGACCTGCGGCTAATGCAGAAGTAGACATTACATTACACAATGGCCACCTCAGAGGTTCCCAAAACCTGCAAGGTCATCACTGCAGAGACCATTGCCAAGGGTCTCTTGACGGAGGTCAAGGAAACTCTGGTCAGGGTTCAAGGAACCAACCCGAAACAGCCCACGCTTGTTGCCTTTCTGGCCAACGGCGATCCTGCTGCTGTCAAGTATGCTGAGTGGTCAAAGAAGACTTGCGAAGACAAGTGAGTAGACTCGACTTGCGAATGGAATCCGAACGCAGTGAGATGCAGGTGCTGACCACCTTCTCAATAGTGGCTTCAACTTTGACCTCCGAACTGTTGACAAGGATCTTCTCGAGGAGGAGATTATGAAAGCTAACGATGATGATATCGTTGACGGCATCATTGTTTACTATCCCATCTTCCCGCAGAATCCTACCCATGACAAGTATGTCCAAGAAACCGTAGAGCTTGCCAAGGACGTCGAGGGCATGCGCCACAAGTATCTGTACAACATGTATCACAATGTACGGTTCTTGGATCCCCCGGAAAACCGAAAGAAGTCAATCCTTCCTTGCACTCCACTGGCAGTTGTCAAGATTTTGGAGTATCTTCAAATCTACAACCCCATTCTGGCTTCCGGAAACCGCCTCTTCGGCAAAACCATTACCGTTATCAACCGCTCCGAAGTCAACGGCCGACCTCTCGCAGCTTTGCTAGCCAACGATGGCGCTACCGTCTACTCTGTTGACATCACAGGCGTTCAGCTGTTCACCCGTGGCCAGGGAATCAAGAATCCGCGACACCAAGTCGAGGATAAGGAGGGCTGGGGTTTGAAGGAGTGCCTCCCTCTCAGTGATGTTGTCATTGGAGGTGTTCCCGTCGAATCCTTCAAGGTTCCCACGGAGCTTATCCGTGATGGTGCTGTATGCATTAACTTTTCCTCATACAAGAACTTTGACGGACCGGCCATCAAAGAGAAGGCCTCCATATATGTCCCCTCTGTTGGCAAGGTCACAATTGCTATCTTGCTCCGCAACCTCGTGGTAAGTGGTAGTTCCACAATATTTGAGAATAATATGTTTAACAAATCGGTGTAGCGATTGGTTGCGAACCGGCCGTCCAAGGACGATGCTGACAAGAGCTTGATCCAAGCTAAGACCGAGGCGTTTGCTGATGATTAGGTTGGTGCTTTGTTTTGGATTGCAGCGGACCAAAAGAAGGTTAAAATTGATTACGTTTACTGGCATATTTAAGGAAAAAGAAAGATAGATTTCATGATACCTCGATACGATACGCAAATTCGCACATTTCCCCAAAACTCAACGTTTTGCGAAGCTCTAGACAAATAAAACAACGGTCCAATGCCTACGATCCTGTCATGCTGGTCATGAAACCATGGAATTCCACTTTAGATGTTCCATCTATGCACCGTACCCATAGCTTTCCGCACTTCTGGGCTCTAGCCGGTGTTAAAGCCGGACCCAGGTGACCGCTAACTTGCGACCTATCGTCCCTTCGTGGTTGCCTTCTGCTTGGTACAGGTTTTTCTGTTTCATGCACCATGATCGCCTTGCTCAAATGCTCCAGCATGGTACAGGTCAAGATTCTGAGTCATACTTGCATGTTTGTGATAAACTGACATGTGTTTTACTGCCCACAATGCGCTTTGCTTAAACGACACACATTCAAATCAGGGTTTGAACTCGGGAACGAATATGAGTACACTACGAGTTACCGGGGCGGTTTATTCGTCGACTGCCAAACGATACGCAGTTCGGCATGAATAGCAGCCGTTGACAAGCGATAGGCGATTACCATTTTCAGGTTAAAGAAGCACTTTACAATCAACCCTATTGCCAAGTCGAAGGGCGCTTTTTTAGACATTGATGTGGATTCTTGTTAGCCGCTGGACCAAGACATGCTGTCGGCAAAGCCGGTGCTGAGACATAAAGGGCTGTGCGCAATGTGTAACGGGCTGAGGTGCTATGGAGGTGACACAAAGGAAAAATACGGGGTCCTCGATTCATGAAAGAGCTTCGGTGGCGATGGGGTCGAGCAGGTTGGTGCTGGAGTTATATTTGGCTGACATGTCCTTTAGATGCATCTGTAGTGACAGGGAGTGGAAAGTAAACTGGCCGACCTCTTGAATTTTTGGGAACCGGGGCCGTGATGATTAATGAAAGGAGAAAGTCAACGAGGTTACCATTTTAGTCAATTGGAACATTGGGTTGACGGCTGTTGATTTATTTCGAGCCCTGATGTCGCTCCATGAGTGAGCAGGCGATGATGTATGAGTGCAGCTGAACAAGTGTCTTGGAGGTGGATGTACCACAGCCAAGTGTGCCATATTGCACCATGCACGGGGTACTGAGGTAGCTGAATCCACGTCTTGAGCGAGAGGTACTACATTCACAGCGCCTTTGGTTGATAAATACTTGATAGTTCGTGTTTGCCTCCCGCTGTATTTACGGGGTGTTTACGGGGAATTTGCGTGGCATTTGTAAGCTCGCAAGGACTGGAAGATTGAAAGGATGCTGGCCCTGGAAGCGCAGTGGTCTGGGGCTACCACGTAATATCTCAAGCTGTGAGAGTGCCAGCATCAGGTAATTATGACTTGACAGGGAGGGCAGGGCAGGGATGGCCGGCCATGGCCCGTAATCTGCAGTGCCGTGTTAATCATACGTGCATTCATGCGTTACCTTGCAGGTCAATGATGCAGATATTACCTCGTGTTTGACAATGCGCCCCTTTATTGGAGAGTGAATGAACTTGCATGAGCTACGTGGCTCATGTCGTTGAGGTAATGCAAATGTCAAGGTTGACTGTGAATGGTGAATTGGTGGGTTTTCGATGTGAACCAAGGCAGTTGCAATGAGGGAACCAACTTGAGTCTGTACTGAAGCAGGGTGGGTGACTCGCGAATCGGTCTAGATGTCGGCTCGGTGATATATTTGGATACGTCTGACGGCAATTGCGAGACATCGCAGCTCTTTTGAACCAGACATATTGAGGCTGTGTCATCTCCTCCGGTTTCCATGTTGGACAGGGAACAAACATGGCGGCTGGGGTCATTTGCATTTTATGCCTTGAGTGACACACGATAGAATCAACAATGACAGGTTGAGGTTGGACTTGTTCGTTAACTGGCAAGAGCACCGGATGCCTGACGCCAGAATCTCCTGGTGATGATAAAATCTCTGCCTCACCGCACAAGACAGGGAGTTGACATGTGGTTTCGGTTGGCGGACGGTTGAAGAGCGGTCTGGTACCAGGGGACAGGTCTCAATGCTTCGTTTTGTCACAGAAGAGACCAAATCATCCGGGATGGGTCGATGGCATCTCCATATCGCGAGTGGAGGATAATTGGAGCCGGCGATGCTGCGAACGGTGACCAGATTTGACCCCAAGACCCCCAAGGAACAGATCAGCTAATAGCTACTGTGGATTCGGATGGAGGGTATTTCTGCAGCACGGGAGGTGCTAGTATTACGGCAGAAAAAAAATGCTTGGCACTGCGCATGATGGTTCTGGTACGAAGTTGAATGGCAAGGCGAAGTTGAGTCAATCAAGTCGAAGCTGTAAGCACCAGATGTTGGAAGCTTTGTGCCGTGTCCTGGCCTGACACCATTGCTCCTTCCCAGGCTGAAAGGACCACATGCAGACTTTGTTTCAACCAAGCATCTTTCTCTCCACGCCAAACTACTATCGTAGGCTCGCCGCCCTCCTTGCTTGTGTTTCGGCTTCATCGTCTCCTTTTGGCTGCCGCCCCCCCGGCGCCACCAAGATTTGTTTCTTCATCCCCTGTCAGATTCTTGTTCAACTTTGCGCCAATACCGTCGATCCACTCCTTCCAAGCTGCTGCAAGGCGTTGCACGGCGCTCCAGAGCGGGCCTCTGCTCCAGAGCTCATAACGAACCCCCCTGAACTCTTCCCCATTCCGTTCTTAGTCCCTTGCCAGGCTGGAGACGCCGCCAAACTGGACTGGACTTGGCCTAACAAAGAAGACTGGATTGACTTTGCCTTGCTCTCGTTGGTGGTACCGGTGGCACCAGTGGTGCTTGCCTCTGGTCTTTGGAAGTCGGTTCATCAGGCTTTACTTCCTCCCCTCCATGGTTGACGCTGTCGAAGTCGAAGTGGTGTGCGGCTCGGCCCAGATGACTTGAATGGGAAAAAGAAAAGAACCACGAGACCGCATCTTGAATTAGTTCGCATACAACCTCGCCACCTCACCTCTCCCATCTTTTGTCCTTTCAATCCTTTGATCATGAACTGTTTGTGCTGCTGCCGCCTTCTGCAACATTGACGTTTTTTTCCGGCGACGGGCATTGGACACCCTGGCAGATCGGCCAAGAAACCTCCCATCACCCTTTTCCCCGACATCACTTACTTGCGAACAACGCTCAGGAGATTGCGATCCATCTCACTGCTCTCCCACGTGGCCGCGCATTCTGGAATCCTTGTTTTTGCATAACAATCGAAGCTTCAGATCGGACCTGTACGATTACTTTACCTCATGGTGACTGGCAATTGAGAACAGCAGTTGCGCTCGTGGCCAGTGCAACCGTGCTTTGTTTGCAGCTGACCTCAAACTCCCGACAATTTTCCCTCGACGCCTTTTGAACAACTTTCCGTCATCCAGGGCTTGGGTTACACCAAGGGGCGCTGGGATACTTGAGGCACTTGACTTTGCTCCTGCGGTCGCCCGCCCCAGAATTGCCGTCCAAAGCTTTTTACCAGACTTTGACCTCAACGAACGCCACTCTTCGCGCATTACGCTTCTTGGGGGGTCATGACAACCCACTCAACAGCCAACAGTGGCCACAATGGTCGCCAAGATGGCTTTGCATCTGCGAATGTTTCCTACCGGCCGCAGCCAGGTTCGCCGACCTTGACAAACCCTGATATGATTCTGCCAGACTATGACGAACCCGAACCGCTTGACGAACGATCCCATTCGCCCTTGGTGATGTGGAATAATGCGCATACCTCCCACGACTTTCACGACTTCTCGCAGGCTGGTTATATTTCGGGACCGCTGCCACCCACTACGCCCATCATATACGGAAACGGCACGATGCTCTCAGACATTGGTGAGGTTACCGAGGTTGAGAGTACGGTGGGTGGCCACCGACCAAACCGGAATTCCTCTGGCCTCTCCGGTACCCCTAATACAGGCAGCGGCACTCCGCTACGCTCTTCGCCGACAATGGGGAAGAAGACGTTGAAAAAGAAACCTCATGCTATAACGAAACGCGAACGCCGCCTGTCGATTGAGTCCACAAGCTCTGTTGATACCATTGAAGGGCCACAGACTGCCTTTGGCGACTTTGATGACTCGGTCAGTGTAGATGACAGTAATTTCCAGGGAGACGATGAGGAGAGTTTGGCGAGCGAGTTTGTGGATGAAACGTCCGTTCAAAACCCTAGCGCTGCGGTTATGCCGTCTGGTCAGGGACTGAATGAGGATAGGTTATCTACCGTTTCCTTAAGCAAACGAGCTGAACAGATTCTGGCTAATGCGAAACGTCGGCTAACGGTATGTAAGCCCAAGAAATGATTACATCGTCCTGATTGTACCATGGAAGCTTGGAGTGGTTTGCTAACACGGTGTATTAGACCATGGAAGACAACCTGAACAGGGCCAGGACATTTAGCTATTCATCTGAAGGCTCGACGCCATCACCGGGTGCTCGACAGAATGGGTCTATTCGTGACAGAACACAGATGGTCACTCCAAGCCATTCAAGAAACGTGAGCGAAAATAGCCTACAAGGCGCTGGACGAACAGCCATGCTCCCGCAACGATCCGCCAGTGCACTTGGCGCGGCTGGGGGTTATCGCCAGCACTTGACATTGTCTCGAAGTGTGGATGGCTTGATGTCGAAGCACACTTCAAGTGCTCTCAAATCACCTCTTTACTCAATTGATTCGGCATTAGAACCGCTGGACGAGGATGACACCGCGCAGGAAGAGGACGACTTCAACTATACTGGCAGCCAAATTCGTGGATTAGGCAGTCCAACTTTTGGATCGCATATGGAAGCTGGTGTGACACGCTCCGCTTCTGCTGCGCAGATGCGAGATCTGCAGGACCAAATGCAGGGTCTCAAGGGGAAAATATCCAGTCTGCGACAGCAGGCGCAGGCAGACAGTATGAAGCGACGTAGCTTGCAGAGTTTAAGGGCTCCTAGCCCATTTACACATTCTAGATGGGACCAAGGATACACTAGTCCCACCCAGACAAACACGCCTGAAGTTGGAAGTCCTGTTTTGGTGAATCCGGTGAATGGAAACTCTGCAGGCTTCGACGACAACAAGATCCAAGAAGAAACCACACAAGCGGAGCCACAACCACGGGATGAACAGAGTGCTGAATCTGCAGTGAACGGATCTCAGGAGCCTCGGGAGTCACAAGACCCTTCCAAGCAGCAACAGTTGGTTGGAGCACCAGAGGAGGTTACGATGAACGGAGAACACAAGGCAGAGCCCCAAAATAATGCTAATGAGGAGGAGAAGGCCGATGATGATACTCATCGTGAAAATGGGGTTGCGCCGGAGACTTATCAGGAGGATCAAGACCAAGAAGACTTTGAGGATTACGTCAGTGAAAGCGGCGAGTCGCTCTACCACGATACCCACCAGGACCCTACCGACATTTCGCATGAAGATCGCGAGGATGCTTTTGACTATGAACATTTCTTTTTGCACTCTGCGATGGGTACTCTTAGCCGGCAGCGAATGGGCAGAAGCGACAGCATTAGCAGTGAAGGATCCCAAGATTCCGTGGAAACTACGCGCGGTCCAGCAATGACATATGCTCGACGGCCGAGTATTGATACCACCACCTCCATCGACACATTTGCAACCGCCAGGGAGGGCACTGAGAGCCGTAGCTCGATAGCTCGGTCGACGAGAACTAATGATGGATTTGTCACGCCCACGGTCAACTACGATGATGAGGACAGCTCGTCGATGACAACGAAACGGTCCGCATTTGGCGACTTTGGTCATCGCAATGGAAATAGAAGTGGAAGTGGCAGTGGCAGTGGCAGTGGGAGCGACTCCACGGGATATGATCAGAGGCACACTCGCCATAACTCAGTGATTCACCGACCCATCAGTACAGGCACAGCGTCCATGTTGCATCGGCCGTCCGTTTCATCGTTTGAATCCACAGGAACGAACAGAAGTTTCCCACTTGTCAATAGAGTCAGGCTCAGTCAGGGAGCCCTGACTCCCAGTGGATCGCCAGACAACCAGCTGAAACAAGTTGCCGAATCGCTCATGAACGAAACAACAAG
The DNA here is from genome assembly GCF_001653235.2 of Pochonia chlamydosporia 170. NCBI lineage: Eukaryota > Fungi > Ascomycota > Sordariomycetes > Hypocreales > Clavicipitaceae > Pochonia > Pochonia chlamydosporia. The sequence continues at coordinate 1,367,990 of NC_035790.1, forward strand.
CATGTATGACAGGGATAGTTCCGGCAGCGGGCCGCAATCGCCTGCCATACAAACACTCTCACGAGAAGACCAGATGTTGGTGGAACAAGTCGTCGCGAGCCTGGGACGATGCGTTTTGGGTTTGAGCGAAGCCACGCGTCTCGGTACCGGGAACCACAACGAGTACAGAGAGAGGATTGAGGCGGCCCGGAAGATGCTCGAGAGTATCGGGGATCGAGCACCAATGGCGCCATAGATACCATTTATTTTGTTTTCATATATCCACGATGCTGATGAAATGATTGTTTCGGGAGTTGAAATGGGGACAGATTATCACATGGGCGGCAGACGATTGCAGTTTTGAAGCAGGTGGCCGATGGCCAATTTCCCCTTTCCTCTGACGATGGATACTTTTTTCTTCTTCTCTTTTGATTAATGGTTGCATTTTCCGATACCCTTCTTGTATTTGTGTCCAGCAGGGGACAGCAAAATTTTATATGACATGGAATAGTGTACATAGTGATAGTAGAAATTACACCGTATTTACGACGAGTCTTTAAACGGAAACGGAAAACACCAGAACTCAAACTACATGTATAAACCCGTAAAAAGGTGCCATAAGGAATCGCCTCCGTATGTTTCATAGCTGCCGTATGAGGCCAGTGTCTACGTGTCGTGCAACGCGAGATGCCACCTTGTTGTGGTTCAGCCAACCTGTCCTCACATGCAAATCCCCCCTTCACCCAATGATCCCCATCACATCCCCAAACCAACCAACCACACCCCCAACCCAACCCAACGCGCCAAATCCGCATCCACCAGAACCAGGCCAGATGCTTATCGATCGCGCCAGGGTCCCTTAATTTTTTTCCCCCTTCCCTCCCAAACCGCAAAAACAACCACCATAAACTTCAACCGTCCTCTTTTACGATACCGACAAAACGGCCCATTCAACGGGCAAACAATGGACGCATCCCTAACGTCCCGCCTCCTAACCGAACTCCTGCCCCCGGACCTCGCCCTCTCCGTGCGAACCCACCTCCTCAACCCCCGCGCCCCCTTCCAAATCTACAAACAAGCCGCCCTCGCACAGCTGCAAACATGGCTGTCCTCCCTGGCGCCATACCTCCAACCGCTGGCGGATAGGCTCTTCGCGCTGGTCGTCGAGAACCAGGGGATAACGGGGTTCGTGGTGCTACTGTGTCTGATGACGGCCGTGGTGGTGATTATGAACTGGATACGACGGCTGGTGATGTGGTGGACGCGTCTGGTGCTGCGGCTGGTGTTTTGGAGCGCGGCGGTCGTGGTGCTGGCGTGGGTGTGGGATCGAGGCGTCGTGGAGAGTGCGAGGGACGTGGTGGTTCTGGCGAGCAAGGTGCTTGGGTATTTGGCGGTTTTGAAGGATTTTTGGTGGCAGGAGTATGAGCGGTATGAGGCTAGGGAGGGGAGGGATACGGGCTATGGGAGGGGGAGACGGGCGAGGTGATGGAATTTGGACTTGGCGTTTATGTTTTTTTATGAGGATACCTTGGATTATGATTCAGTTCACTGGGGATAGGATGGACATGTACTTTTTGATTCTATTCATGGGCCTATATAACGCCGTCGCTATGCGGATATAAATGCAGAATAAGAGCTACTCCTGGTCATCGGGCTCGTCTTCGTCGTTTGGTTCGTGCGGATCCTGCGCCTCGTGGAACTGGATACAGTCGTCTATGTAGCTTAGGATGGCGCCTACGCTGTCCTCGTTTGTCACATCTAGTTTGAGATAGTTGATCATGCTGAAGCTTTCAATCAGTCCTGCTACGGCGCGGTTCAGCCGTCGGAAACTGGCGCCCTTCATAATTTGCTCGCTTTCATCTGGTCGTCGCGACTCGTCGTCCTCTTCGGAAGGGCCGGTGACTCGCCTTGCGCGTTCCATGGGGTCGTCTTCCAGGAGGCCCATGTCCGGTGTGAGGAAGCGCTTCAGATCCTTCTTCTTGACTTGGTCCTTTACAAGGTCCATTTTGGACAGGACGTTGATGTGGGGGACTTCAAGCATGAGCATGGCGCTCATGGCGCTGAGCGTTCCAGCGAAGAACTTGGCGCGGTCGACGACAAAGGTCGCTTCGAGGAGGTACACGGCTGCCATGCGGATGTCCAGCGATCCCGGTTGCGAGAGATATTTCATGAGTGTGGGCAGGATGGGGATGTGGGTGTACAGCTCGATCTGGCCGGGCATGTCGATGATGATGAGGTACTCTTCCGTCAAGTTGTCGAGCGCCTCGGTGAGCCAGTCCAGATTCTCCATGAGGAACTCGAAGCAGTATATTAGGCCGCCGTTGGGGCCGAGGCCGACTTCCTCCATGGCGTCTTTGAGTGAGATGAGCTCCTTGATGTCCAGGTCGGGCGTGTGCTCGAATGTTTCGGCGGCGGGGTCGAGGTTTACGTAGAAGGCGGAGCGGCGGTTGAGCTGGAGATGGGTTATGAGGGCGGCGCAAAAGGTAGACTGGGGGTATAGCGTGGTTGGTTAGTGTTTGATGTTTGGTAATGGCGGTTTTGTCGAGATAGCTCGCATCATGGGGAGTTGAAGTTGATTGCTGGGTTTCTCACCTTGCCCGCCCCCGCGGGGCCCATGATCATGGCACCGAACTTGCTCATAGTGAAGCCTGACGCCGTGTTATTCCAGCTCGGAGGAGGCCAGAGGCTGTGTTCTTTCTTGCCGTCTGAAGCTCTGCTCTTGGGTGATGGGGAGGGCGTATGTGGTTGTGGTTGATGCTCTGAGTTGGACAATTTTTTTCTGGAGCTGCCAGCCCACCAGTTCGCCCACAACGGCAGAAGCTTGGCTTGACGTATGAAGTCGGTATGAATTTGATGGTGGGGTTCGTCGAGCCGAGTCTGCCAGACCTTGACGGCATGGTTTGGTGGGTCAGGCGAAAGCGGTCGTTCAATACTCGTACCAGACTGGCTTAGGTCATCCAGCTCACCGCCCGTCAGAGTAGACCAAGACGCTTACGGGAGCCAGGCGGGACATGGAGTCAAAATTCGGCGTGGGGACAGAGACCTTCAAACCTTGGGCACGGAATACTGGAGACCCAGAAGACTCAAATTCATCAGACTTCAGCCTTTTTTCATTTACACTTCAGAATTGCTAGATTAGACTCGGGACGTGCCTGCAGGACAAAAGCCGGCAGTGCCTGAGCACCGACCAGGCACATGGAGCCAGTTTTGAAATTGAACACCGCCCGGTGTGTGCGCGTGTGTGTGTCTCAAATCTAGCAGTTTTCCATTCCAAGGGCCGAAAGCAGACCAGTATCGTAGAAACCAAACCACCGAGTTGCCGACAAATTGACAATGCCAGTGTGGTCGTGCACAATACATGTTTGCGTTGTTCAGAGCGCAGTATTTGTATTCAAGGTTAACTGCAATGCCGAGCGGTCTGGTCGGAACAATAGTAAATGGAGCGGGTGTCGGTGATCGAGCAAGTCGGAGAAACTATTGCGACAAAAAATGGGCAACAGACCAGTCAAACACGTTGTGCATCTGCGTGAAGACACTGGGGCAGCCCGCCCCCAAAGGATTGTACTGGTATTGGATTGGATTGGATTCATGTTCGGTGATGAGACGCTGCAGCCAAGGGGGCTTCGCACATTGGCTGGTCTCAGACGGAGCAAGCAGTGAGATGAGAACAAGAACTGCTCAATACATTTGATGTTCCATGTGCCATCTCCAGCCAAGACAGGGGGAGACGTGCAGCAACTGGAGACGCTCACTCGACGCCGCCGACGCTCACTGGCTCCGAGATGGCGCAATTTGGTCCGAAAAGGTGGCGGCCCTCGCTGCCCCTCATCGCATCCGGCCACGGGGGTTCCTGGGGACAGTAATCTGTTAGGTGTCGTATTCGGGGGTACGTCGAGATGTTTGTGAAATATGCGAGTAATTCGGGTACTTCTCGTGCCCTCCACTATCTGTGCCTTGTGCCGATACCATGCCGCTCTCGCCCTCGCCCTGCCATTTCGTGCCAGTTGAGACCAAGGCCGTGCCAATTTTTTTTTTGCTGGGCTGCCCCTCCAACCACCATCTGGTCTCGCTCAGCGTGCAACTCAGAAACGCCCCCCTCTGAAAAATGACGGCTTAAAACCTCTCCGCCTTTCCTTTCTCTTCCTTTCTGTCTTACAACAATTCCCCTCCTCATCCTGTCATCATTTTTGAGTATCACCTCGCAGTGGTATGTATACCTGATCAATTGCATTGCTGCCTAATATATTGCAGCTCGTCCTACCCCAAGAACACTTTTGTCGCTGACCTTTTCTTTTCCTATTCGCAGCTACCCTCTTCCGGCCCGTTGTCGAAAGTCACACAGACCAACTCGTCCGGCCAACTGTTGAATTTCCTGGCCTCAGCACATTCACAGCCCTTTTAAAGCATCCCTTCTGCCTTGCTTGCTTGCTTCTTCTCTTCACTTCCTCATCCCTCATCCCTTCATACTCACACACAAAATGCCTGGCGTCAACGGTACCAACGGATCGTCCCCTCAGGGCACCTTCCTCTTCACAGTAAGTGAATATGATCCAGCGCAGAGGTCGAAAAAGGCCCTCGCTGCGAGAGTACAAAACTCGTAGCGCGCAGAAGAACACCACGCAATTCGTGACAATTCGCTGACGCACCATGACAGTCCGAGTCCGTCGGTGAGGGTCACCCCGACAAGATCGCCGATCAGGTCTCTGATGCTATCCTCGACGCCTGCTTGGCCGAGGATCCCCTCTCCAAGGTCGCTTGCGAGACCGCCACCAAGACTGGTATGGTCATGGTTTTCGGTGAAATCACCACCAAGGCCAAGCTCGACTACCAGAAGATTGTCCGTGACGCCGTCAAGGGCATTGGCTACGATGACTCTGAGAAGGGCTTCGACTACAAGACCTTGAACTTGCTCGTCGCCATCGAGCAGCAGTCCCCCGACATTGCTCAGGGTCTGCACTACGAGGAGGCTCTTGAGAAGCTCGGCGCTGGTGACCAGGGTATCATGTTCGGTTATGCCACTGACGAGACCCCTGAGCTGTTCCCCCTCACCCTCCAGCTCGCTCACAAGCTCAACGCTGCCATGTCTGCTGCCCGCCGTGACGGATCTCTGCCCTGGCTGCGACCCGACACCAAGACCCAGGTCACCGTCGAGTACAAGCACGACAACGGCGCTGTTGTCCCCATCCGTGTCCACACTGTTGTCGTGTCTGCTCAGCACTCTCCCGACATCACCACCGAGGAGCTCCGCAAGCAGATTCTCGAGAACATCATCAAGAAGACCATCCCCGCCAAGTACCTCGACGACAACACCATCTACCACGTGAGTTTTCCTTGGACGCACAACTGCCTCGAGCTGTTTTTTCTCTTCTTCGTAACTCTGTGGCTAACTGACTCTTTAGATCCAACCCTCTGGTCTCTTCATCATTGGTGGTCCCCAGGGTGACGCTGGTCTTACTGGCCGTAAGATCATTGTCGACACCTACGGTGGCTGGGGTGCCCACGGTGGCGGTGCCTTCTCCGGAAAGGACTTCTCCAAGGTCGATCGTTCCGCCGCCTATGTCGGTCGCTGGATCGCCAAGTCTCTGGTCAACGCCGGCCTTGCCCGTCGTGCTCTTGTCCAGCTCTCTTACGCCATTGGTGTTGCCGAACCCCTGTCCATCTATGTCGACACCTACGGCACCTCTGAACGAACCTCGGACGAGCTCGTCGAGATTATCCGCAACAACTTTGACCTGCGACCCGGCGTCATTGTTCGTGAGCTCAACCTGGACCGCCCCATCTACCTTCAGACTGCCAAGAACGGTCACTTCGGTACCAACCAGTCATTCACCTGGGAGCAGCCTAAGCAGCTCAAGTTCTAAGTTGCTCTCTCAGCATCCTAGGACAATGTATGGAGGGAATTCAACAAGCCCTCTATTTATCGCTTATCCAATCTTACGATGTGTTATAATCGGCATTTTCATGCACACTCTGGCGGCGTACGGTTCTCAACGAAACCATGTAATCTCCCCACACGGGACGTGGGGATGGGCGGTTTCTGGCATATAATTCCATTTTAACTTTTTTTTTTGGTTTTCTGAAAACTCTTTTCCTTTGTTGTTACGAAAAACACTTTTCATGATATACTGGGACGGAGTGGCGGCGTCTTTCAACAAAGACACTTATGGGACACACCTGCATTTGTGAGGCGAAAGCAAATCGTCAAAAAGAGACTTGCATTATGATACCCCTACTCAGGGCAAAACTTTAGAGAAGCGTGCTTACCGGCGTTTGGGGGACTGAAGAAGAACTTCAACATCTTTTTATTCCCCGTGTTTCTCTGGCCGAGCTTGTGCAAGTCAGTCAGTCGTACGGGCAGCAATGGGAATTTCGGAGGAGAGGGCTGCAATTTACCATTGGACGGGGGAAGATAGACAAGCAAGGAGATCTTGCTGCGGCTGTGATAGATAGACAGCTAGAGACCAAGAAACACCAGATGAGGGAACTTTGCGTTTGCACCATGACCATGTGAGATGTAAAGACTCTAATCGGCAGTCTGTTGGGTCATTATGTGACCTGATATGGGAAGACATGAATGTGTCGCTGTAGTGTGATGACTGCAGCGGTGACTGTAGGTTATTCCACTCATCATTTTGAATCTATAGAAGGTGCGGTTGTGGTTGCTCGAGTGGGTGCATTTCGATGAGCTTGCTAGTAGGTTTACAGTTTGTGGTAAAAGTATTTGCCTGTAACTTGACGATACGCTAGCACAATTAATATTCTCTGATGTACAAGGCAAGGCGATACATTTTACGTGTTTTGATATTATTGACTGCTACTGGTCATGAAATGCAATTCTGTAGAGTCATGTAACCCTCTGCTGCTGGGTTTGCAATCGCCATTACAATGCAGGTAATATCTATGGTGAATTTTTTTATGCCAAATGTGAGTACCTAGGTAGCTCTATTGTTGGAATGGTTGGCTGAGCTTGTATTATCTTCCTACGATACATGTATTGTATGTTGTACTGTGAAGACGCACCCATTTCCCTCTACGAAGTTTTGCAATCGCCATTGCAATGCAGATAGTATCTATAGTCAATTATTTGTGTCAAGTGTGCGTAGCTCTATTGTTGGAACAGTTGGCTTCGTTTGTGTTGGCTTCCTACGACATATGTATGATATGTTATATTGTACAGCCGTATTTTCCTCTGGTGCTGAGTTTGCATTATCGTGCTGCTGTATATATATCATATGTCATACTGTAATACTGTAAGGACACATCTCTCTTCCCGCTGCAAAGTTTGCAATCGCCACTGCAATACAGAGAGCATCTATACAAAAAATTTTTCATGCTAAACGTGAGTGCCTCTATTGTTGGGAAGGGTAGCGTAGTTGCAAGTTGATGGTTGAATGGAAGAATATGAAATTTGACCATTTTTTGGTCTCTGTCCATGTATATTGATACCCAACATTGAAACTGACCGCCCATGGGCGAAAGATGCATGTGCGTTATCGGGCTATTATGCTGTGCTTGGATTTGGCGGTGATTATGGGCATTACAATCGGTGCTAAGTTTGTCGACCAATGGCCTGCTCCTGTTACAATGTCTGCATCGTTTTTGATACAGGGTAGTTGTCCTTGTCATTGTTTTGGGTGCAGAATAGAACGACCTGTCAGAGATTCCAGAATGACGACCGGCTACGATTGGATTCTATGTCGGAAAAGCGGGTGGTTGGGCAATAACTGGACACTGAAACTAGTTCTCGGAGTGCTCTTTATTGGGGGCTCGATAATACGCCGATTCTGACAGCATTTTTTGAGGGCGTATCGCCCAAGTCAGGAGGAGTTTCAGAGTTTCACCTGCGACTAGGAGTGGACTTGATTGTGATGCATCTAGTTACATTTTTGGCACAGTTCACAGTTCTGACACGATTCTTATTCCGAGATGTCGTATTTATGTAGGCGGTGTATATCCATACTTGGACTTGTCGTCTCTGAGAGTACTCCGCAGAAATGGAGGAATCGCTCTTTACCCGATATCCGGGCAACTTATTGTGTTTGCGAATGCAAAAGATAGATACTCTCCAAAGATTCTCAAGTCCCCACTACAGCAGGCAGCGAAGCCTGATATCTATCATGAAATAGAGTAGTTGAGCGAAAATGTCTGTGGCAGTGTCGCTGTTTGTTGAGGCTCTGCGATACTGCAACGCCAGAGCCTCCCATTCTTCTCGCTCAACGTCTGGTGCCTTGAGTAAAGAGTCAATATGTACAGTATACTCAAGTAATCTCCACATCCAAGACACAAGTATTTCTCCTTTGTCCATTGACGAAGCCAAACAATCGCAGCTCCACCACAAGCAAAACAGTCAAGTTCGCCAAGGCAGCCTGATCCGTCGCCATCAGCCACATCAGGTAGAATACAGGCAAACTCTATGCTGCAGTGACAATGTGCACTGCCATCGACATCTCGACAAGCATGAATACCCAGGCAGATTCACTTGTACACGCGGCACCGCCGTGAGTTGAGCGCTTTCTAGAAGCATGCGCGATCCTTCCACACCAAGCACGAGGCATTCCCAGTTTCGGACTTGACCTATCTATATGACGTGCAGGGTGCCAAGCTTCTCCCCCTTTGCAAATAGCATCTATACTTTGCACACAATACAAACAATCGCCACAGGCCTATATTGTAAACGGCACCGGACGATAAATTCGAGCGCGGGAACCTCGACGTGGACGTAAGCAGTGGGGACCAGGCCGCCGGAAGAAACGGAGACAATAAGCGGTGATGGGAGCACATACTTGAGTATGTACGTTATGGAAACATAGGAGATGATAGGGCATTACTTCCGAAGAACTTTGGAGTCGTAGGACTGTACAGCACAATTAGGGTCTCGTCTGCGCTGGAAATGCAAACGATACTGCTCAGCCTGACGAGATCCATTGAACGATGCATACGCACCACGCAAGCAAGACAATGAATGGACCGGCCTCCTCGCTCCATCTTGATCGTGCATTGCGTCGAAAAATTGGAGACTGCAACCGATCTATGTTGAATGCCTAACTAAGTATGTACTCTACTCCGAAGTGTAAGCATAGTACTTCACTGCACAGTACTGCCCACTCGCAGGACAGAGACGAGAAACATCAAACAGAAACCTCGGCCTCTTGTTGCCAACAATAGGCCCGTGTCTGATGAATCACGATTAACGTGACACTCAGTGCTCTCATTTTTCGAACCCATTTTCCGGCTCGCCTCGGAAAAAGGGGGTCCCCGAGCGGCGTGTAGAGCCTGCACATGTAATCTCCGACAAGCACAATAGACGAACAATACGTACAATACTTGTCAAGTGTCAAGTAGGTATTCTTCGGGGAAGTTCCACAGATAACCCCAAGGTGACGTTGCAATCAACTCAAGAGCCAAGCAAGCATCATGTGGGAAAGGTGACAAAAATAGGTGGGCAGCAATTTTGATGACGGGTCAGATATACGGTAGCCGAGTTTGAGATACATTCTTCGGAATCGCCGACTAACGAACCGGTGTAGGGGACCTGAAACGGCGAAACATGCGGTTCACAAGGGAACAACGGGAAAAAAAAAAAAAAAAAATAGTAATATGGAATACTCAACTGTCATTTCCTGCTGGTCAGATAGACGTATGCAGGGACCTTGTGTTTTAGATGAGTACTCCGTGGACTGTAAATACCGGTAACTTGGGGATACAAATTTAAGAGGAAAAAAGAAAAAAAAAAGTGACAAGAGCGTCCTGTCCAACCGCGTAGCATGTCCCACGAGCATTGTCTAGAAAATGCCCACTGCTTACTGTACTCATGGGTACTACTATCTGGACCGGACCGCGTAGAGCTCCTACGAGACGAAATAGTCACGAGGGTAGAAAAAAAGGGTCGAAGCAATGACAGGAAACGATGCGTCATGAGTACAGTTATCTCGCGTCCTATAAAAAAAAGAGACATGCAGAATGCGTTTCAAAGATCACCGAATGCCCAAATGATGACAAAAAGAATTCCCCTTCTGGAAGGCAGAAAGAAAAGAATAAGAAACAAGAAAGCAAAACAAGTCTGCAGGGAAAAAAAAAAAAACGCCATATTGATTCATCCACACGTGGCGAACAAGTAATACCATGCGATTTTGTTTCTACCGGAAGAAGGAGAAGCAAAAAAAAAAAAAAAAGCAAAGAGAAAAAAGTCTTGATTTGTTTCCCGATCCGGCAACTCATGTAGATGAGGCGCGCTGCCAACTCCACGTCATCAAATTTGTTGGGTGCAGGGGACGGGGAAGAAGGAAAGGAAAAACGTCAGCATTGCATGCATAATCTTGAGTGAGATCTGAGATTTGGGAGGACGAACGCCATGGGCAGGATGGGGATGGGAACGCGGGTTCTTGATGTTGGCCGATTTTATGGAGAAAGGGTGCGGTGCATTGCTCGGCATACTTTTTATCATGTCGATGGTTCTGAATCAATCTGTTGGTTATGATGTATGCTCCGGTGACTAGTTTGGTTGGTTGGGGGATGAAAATGATAATGGGATAATGTGAGACGTCAGAGTTTGGTTGAATATCACGACCAACACATTTTCAAAACCTCACTTGCCTATACAGGAAATTTTGTTTGTTACATTGCGTCACGTTACAGCAAGGTACAGTCAGTATCAACACAACATCACCACTTTCAGGCAAGTAGTCAAGTTGCCTGGCATGGATTCAACGATAATAATATCCGATAAAAGTCCTCATCAATTCTCACATGAATGCAAAAATCTCACACTCATATCAATACCCTCCCAGGCAGCAAACCCCATCAACACACAAAAAGTCCAACTAAACCACCGCTCACCAGTCCAGAAGACGGAAAACGGAAGAATAGCCCAAACCACATGGTCACTGCCCATCTTCAGCATTGACGAGGCCGTAGCTCCCAAACACCGACCACACGCCTCACACATGACGCTGAATAAAACAAAGAAACACACACACAGTTTGCACGCCTACACCAAAGACCACCTAAAGATCACAGCTTTCCCACACCCATCTTCCACAAGTTCCGCGCAACAATGCCAGAAAGTTCCGGCGGCAGCCATTCGGAAGCTCCCCACGCCCTACCCATCGGCGTTACCCAAAAGTGGCTGCGGCAACTAACCATTATTTTACGCTCTCATGCCGTATTTGCGCTTTCCCGGCAACCTCCCTTTTGCCCTATTCTGCCTGGCCGGTATGTATTGTTGCTGTAGGACGGGTACGTGGTGGATCATGTTCGAATAGGCTTCCAAGGACAATAAGAAACTCTTTTTTTTTTTTTTTTTTTTTTTTTTTTTTTTTTTTTTTTTTTGCGCACTCTAAATCTGTGGAACACCAGTATTGCGCCTCACACTCATAGGCTACCATTATTTGTAATTGGAAGACGAAAAGAAAAATCCGGTTTCGCTTACGTCGTCGGTGGAGAGAAAACCAAAACAGACAGACTGCCAAAAGGAGTCTTTTGCAGCGATACCGACCTTCGTCCGTCTATGTTTAGACAACCGAGTTGACCCGTGGGCTTCTCGCTTCATTTCTCTACCTGTAAGCGACGTAGTATGTTTCTAATTAAACGGAAAGTCTCCGTTCCGTTGATCTGTATTGGAAACGAGCCAAAGAGTCTGGCAGGGCTGAACGCAGGCGGTGGACAAGCGAAGGATCAAAGGTAAAAAAAGAAAATGTTACTGTACAGTATCACTCGCCTAGCAGTCATATGTAACAATGGAGTTTGGTGTAACAATACAGTAGGCGTCTTTTTGATGAACACGTAAGACCAGGGGGCGTGTGTGATGGAATTGGAGTCTGGTGGAATAGAGTCAAAGTTCAAAGTTGGGCAAGACAAAGTCAAGGTCAGTGTTTCAATGCCGGTCTGCGGTGCCGCGAGGACCTTTCTCATCCAATAGGCATCAGTTGATTGTTGCGAAAGCTATTGTTGCCATGTGCTTCCATGTCAATGCTTTGAGTCCGGCGGCAAGCCGACATCAAATCAATCCATAGGAACATGGAAGCATCAAATAGATTCTTTAATATACAGTACTATATGGTATCAATATGGAATCGGCCGGAAGGAGCATCAATTGGTGGAAAGCGACGTGGCCCTGGCTCAGGGCCGCGGATTTCATTATACTCCAGAGGCAATCCCATGATGACATCTAGCCTCCCATACAAAACAGCACATTGTACACACTCACTCCTCATTACTAACAATACGGATTACGGAGACAGCGAAACGCCTCGCAATCGGAAACGTTTAACCCGCAACCACCTTAAAGCCTTGTACCACATCCTCGGGTCCAAAGGGACCAGCAAACTCCACGCCACCGCGCCGCCTCGTGGAGTTTGTCAAAAACGGGACAAAACCTCAATGGGGTGGGAACAATAAAATGGAAAAGAATACGGGTGTGCGAAACGAGACTTTTGTTCATCCTTCTGCCGAGGGCGTGTCAACACTCCCCAACTTTCCAACCCTGATATGGTGTGCACGCTCGGTAGATGCGTCGTGTCAGTTATGCTTGAGCCTCTCGGTGGGCGTGGCCTATGATTGTGCTAAACGATGGGCTTTGAAGAATGGTCCCGTCGTATTTACGGTTTTTTCTGTCCTTTCGGTCCCGGTGATCTGGGGGCTAGGCTTGGTCTGTGAGAACAAAAAAGGATGACGGACGAACAAAAGGTATGAGCGCTCGTGATAGGTGGAGGTACGACTACGTGCAAGATCATTTTCAACTGGAGTGTTTGTAAAGGCCTCATGTGACATGGTTGAGGTCGTAGGTTCCTTACACTTGCTAGGTTTCATTCTGTTATACGTGTAAGCAACTCGTGTCAAACCAACAGCGGTACAGTAACACTTGGCTCATATGACTTGACCTTGAGCCAACCCCTTGGGCATGAATTTTTGATAGACGGTTTATCAAAGTTGCCACTCGAGAGGATATGTATGATATGACAGCTCAAAAGAAGCCTCGAGTTTCGCGGTTGCCTGCTGTCCCATGCCCACTACTCACCAACAAACAACAGCAAATGATAAAGCTAGGCAGTAGGATACGGTACTTACAAGATTTTTAGTACGAGATAGTGATTTACTGTAGGTACCGTATTAATACAATGCGCTGTACTACACAATCACACGGCGCCTCTTCAAATGACATCATGTCTGCCTTATCGTCTTGGCACTAAGCTTCCGCTTGTAGCAGAGTCCTCATCTCGCCTTGTGCGAAAACGTGCATCAAAATCCGACAGCTTGGGAGACACTACTCTAGTGCCGCCGCCAGTCAGCAAAGCATTAGTTTGCCGCTAGCTAGCGCCAGATTCCATGAAGGATGTCGAGATGTGGATGGATGCTGCTCCGATCATGCCGCTAAACTATTGGAAGCAATGACAAGCAAGCCTGTTTACCCTGGTAAATACAAGCCACTCTTCAAGAGGGGATGAAACTAAAAAACACCATGTAAGCGGAAATGGGCGACGTGAAGAAAATGGGGATAAGAGAAAACGCAGTGGTGGCATGTAGATTCGGCTAGGTATTTTTCTTGCCAACCATGTTGCGAACCCAATCCTCGGACTCGTCGCCACGGGATCGAAAGGCCGTCAAACGATGGCAGGATGGAAAGACTCGTGACTTTTGCTCGAAAGAGGCTGACTAAAGTAAAAGGTTCAACCAACATGTTGAGTTTTTCTGACAAGAAAGAAGACGTCTTGAGGCTTGGCATGACTGAGGGGGCGCTTCCCTTGCCGAGTGGCTGGTGGTGACTGGTGGTGTTGTGACCTCGAGGGGGTGACAGAGGGCCACATTGAAGCCAATCTGGACAGGACTTTGCGACTGGTGTGCACTGTATCCAAGAGTCATACAGCACAAGAGACGCCAGACTCGGGGGGAACAAACCAAAACCGGTGCAAAATGGGTTCAAATGTTGGTGAATGCAGTGCCAAGCAAAGACACAATATAAAACCTGGCAGCCAATCACACGCAGCAAGGCGTTCAAATGTTGTGGTTGACACTGACCTGGCCGAAGCTGTGGGGCCAGAGCCGATGGAGCCGCCCAGCCAACGGCAGTCCGGGACACGGGCGCTAAACCCAACAAGGTAGTCAATGGACCGACTCCTCAGCCCGATTTCGACAACAATAGCAATTATGGAAGCGGACAATAGGAAGATGCCCAGATGTCGAGTTCCAACCCACGACTTGGGGGTGAGGACCAGACGCCTCCTCATTCTGCCATGTACGGAGTTACGAGGACTCTGATGTACTGTGCTGTACAGTACTGTACTGCACAGTTACTGTAATACCAGATGGTCAGTCAAGCTTCAGTGAACCGCTGGGAAATGCAGTATCAGCACGGTACTTACAGTACAGCACAGTCGACAAAATGTCCATCCGGAAATCCTCCCGCGGACACCGTCGCGGACGCCGTTGCAGTCCTATCCCATACCTAGGTACCCAACAGAGTCTGGTGTCTGGTTTGTTTGCCGGATCAACCTGACCTGACCTAGCTCACTGTCCTCCGTACGGAGTATCCGACCCGAAGAAATAAACAATATGATTCAGCCTGACGCCTCCATGCAACATTGTCGCCGGCCGAACCGCCGATGGCACTGGTTAGAGACTCCTACTCGTTGCGAATTCGCTTAATTGACACATATACAGGACACGACAGGACACTGTACATGACATGGCATGACTTGAAAGCATGCGGGATGCCAATGATCCGTGTGTGTGTAGTGTGTGCGTACTGCATATCCCGCCTCTGTGAGTTTCCCCATCGTACGATGAATGCACGATCGTAGCTAACATGCTTGAGCAATGGCCACCCCGAGCCTTTTCGGCTGCTTTCTTGCCATTCGCATTCGCACCCCCATTGCTTGCCACTTCGACGGATGAAGTGATGGGGACATCGTCATCGTTTGATACTGGTACAGTACACACTTTGAACCTATTCACAGACCAAAACAAAACTGGAAAGTGAAAAAAAAAATGAAAAAAAAAAAAAAAAAATGGAGGCGTCACAACCAGTGGGACTGTTGTCCTTCGACAATACAGAGTAACCATGCCACTTTGAATCCGCTGTAGCTGTGAATAGCACGCATAATCTCGCTTGAGCCAGCTCCGACGGAGAGGCCCCCAAAAGGGCTAAAAAAAGGGCAGAGGGGAGAAGCAGCGGTCATTGATAGCGTAGCCGCCCAGGCAAGCCAGGACTTGTAGTGTCCATGCCTCCTCACCTGTGACAAGATGGTTGGTCCGGCTCATGAACGGTTGTGACCGTCAACGTCCAACTAGACTAGACTAGACCGGACAGGGTTCAGGGAAGTAGTCAAGCAGATAAATAGCTTACATGGACAGAGTACTTGTATGCATATCGTGGGATATCCTGTCGTGGAATAGACAGAACCAGAAACATTACCATACAGTACAGTACTATACTGCACCATAACAACGTAGAATAAATTTCCACCCAATTCATTCTCGACCTGCAGTATTACAATCTCGCAGTCTCGGAAGAATCCACAGACCTGGGTCTCGCATGAACAGAAGAAAAAACCCTTTTGTTCTCACCGCACGCAAAGGGCGCGATCTCACACACCCCCTCCCCTGCACCTCGACCCCCCCGACCCTAGCTTTTGAATGAATGGAAGGAGAAGGAAGAAAAAGAAAAAGAAATTGGCCCAAGTTTGCTGCTCTGGCCTCCCCATTGTACAGGTAGCGCTGAGGCGAACCGGAATTAGGCATTTGGATTCCAATCCATTCCCCATTTTTCGTTTGTTGCACTGACGAAGCTGAGGCAGCAGAATGGGAAATTGTTGCGGTGCCCGCCCATTGATGAATTGTCATTCATTCAAAACGACGCTCCCCATATAAATTGCCACGATGCTGAAATCAAAGCTGGGAGGATGAGCCTATTCCGCGGACGAATAATAAGATCTGAATGAGATGGCCGGCTAGATTGGATTGCATTGGCACCCCCTCAATCCCGAGTATCTGGGGTGACACAACCCATTTATTGGCGCTGTGAAAGAGGCGGAGAGAAGGGGGCATTGAATCATCGTGTGCGATTGGTGAATTTCTTCCTAGAAGATAGCACCATCTACCCGATGTACGTACGGTACTGCACTGTACCTAGGACTGTTACACAAGAACAAGGGGTGAGGGCGTGTGACAGAAGCATTTGATGTATGTATTGTATCTCTCATCCACACGGCAATGGGAAGGGGGAGGGAGGAAGGGAGGACCAGAGCGGTCAGGCCCGGTGAGAGAAAAAGGAAGTACCACGAACCGTATGTATGTATGTACAGTGCAGTACAGGGGCATAGAGCACGAGGACCCATGCATGACATGTTTCGTCAGTGCCAAAATAAAAATCCAAGGCCAGGTCGGGTACAGCATTGTATGAGTGGCTGTTTCTAGTTTGCTACCCATTCACTCTCCAGTTGAGCTGTGGAGATGCCGAGTGAGTAAGTGAGGTGAGTGAGTGAATGAATGAATGAATGAATGGGAAGAAAAAGGCTGGGCACACACCCCGTCCACCTCAAGGGCGTGTGTGGCGTGTAGGAACATCTCGTTTCCGGAGCCATGCGATTTGCCGCCCCCATCCAGTCCTGTAACTTTTTCTAAGCAATGACAAGTGGTGAATGGGTTAGGTTGGGTGGGAAGGGGGAGGCGTGAATGATGACAAGGAAGCTGGGCTGTAGAATAATAGTGGTTTGGGGGTGTATACATGATACGTATACCCGAGCGAGGGTGTGAACAGGACAGGACAGGACAGGACAGGACAGGACAGGACAAGGAAAAAGATATTGTATGTCGCTGTCACTGCAGGACAGCAAAGGAAAAATAAATAAATAAAAATCCAAACAAAAATGCTGGTGTCTTTTCCCATTGAGGCATTCTGATCCGACGGTACGTGATCTGTGCTTTCTCTCGCTCGCGGAACGCTGTTGACAGAATACCGAGTAGACGATGCTAGACCATATAATGGAGCAAGACGAAACACCAACGAGGCTGGCTGGGGTGCTCATAGCTGGCGAGATATATGAACCGCAGGTTCCTACCCTCTGTTTCACCCATTGTTTTTTTCGCCCTCTCAATCGAAAGATATCGAATTGCTTTGGCTCTTCTTGCTTTTAGACTTTTGTCTGTGTTACCCATCTCTATTTCCTTACTTGTCGTTTTAAGCACTTATACACACCATCTTGCTGGATAATATACGCATTTGGGACACACACTCACCTCTGCTTGAACCAAGACGACTCATCTCATCCCACTCCATTTCATCGGATTGGACCTTGGCAGCTCTTGTCATCATCCCCTCATCCTTGATCTGCGCCCTATAGCATCCTGTTCTGCATTCACATACGCCTGCGTCACTGTTGGCTGCATGGGTAGTTTTCGGTCGAGAGACATACATACATAAACACTTGACCTCCCTGGTGGCGCGAGACTCCAAGCCTGGTATAAGTGCCGCCAACAACGCCATATTTGTCGTCTGAGACCGGGATTAATCACCCTCATCGCCGCCGGAAGAAAAGCCCCCTTTTCGACAATTCCTGGACTAACGTTCGGGTACATCGCTCGTCGCCTTTTTCCTCTTGGACTGCGCTTGCATCCGGACACGCGCGACAGTGCAAACACTGGTGTTTCTGTCGTGGCATTCTTGTGGCGGGCATCGCGGTATAAACACCCGACCTGCCCTTGCGTATCCGAATCCCTGGGACCATCTCAGACATTGAAAACGTCTTGTTGGTTTTCCACAGACTGCTTACATCTCTCGGGAAGCATTCCTGTAAACGTGCGTGTGGCCACGAACTCACTTCCTCGTCATCAATTCCACAACCTTTATCCCACAATGGAGGCCGCCATTGCGACAATCCTTGACCCTCAGGGTCTTCTTTCCAAAGAGTCGGCAAGTCAAGTGTCTCCTCCACCAGCGTATTCTCCCCAGTCACGACACAGCCCTGCCAGGATGGCCGCAGCTGGAGATGCACAAATGTACTCTACTCTGCCTTCGCCGCCAGTGGTACTCGGTCGAGCTCCTCTGTCTGCTATCCTCGCCAGCGAGGATGAAGCCGACTCCGAAGAAGGCCAGTCGCCTATTAGCCTACGAATCAATACCTCCATCAGAATCTCAAGTCATAACAACATCGTTTGCTTCAACGATACTCCCTCGGAACATGCCAACGCCATTGCTCGAGCTGTGGTCGTTGCTCTCCAGGAAAACAGCTCTGGACAATGTGGCATTCCGATGATTGATGAAGATGGTCGACCAAGACCTGTTCGAATCGAAGTCGACGCTGGCGTGGAAGTACAAGGCTCAGGAAATGTGGTTGGTAATGAAAAGATTGTCAATGACGTCTTGAGGCAACGTCGTCAGCTTCGTCGTCAACGCGGACAGGGGTCGGACGAAGAAGATGACCAAGATGAGTCTGCTAAGCGCAGGAGGACCGAGTAAAGTAACATCTATTTTGATATCGTGAATGGGCATTTTGGCGCTTTTCTTCCTTTCTCTATTCTGGTTCTGGCTGCATAAAACGAGGTGTGGGATACCCCTTGGCCGTTACTGGTAGAACCAGTGCGAGCCGTTTTGTTTATTTAGGCGTTTGGTAGTCTTGTTGAATTCATTTCTTTTTTCCTCACTCATACAGTGCCTGCCAGTTCACGCAAGTAGTGACTTGTTCTCGCCTCTCTGGAGCATCATCTTGGTATGACCTGCCAGAGGGTCGTCCTGTTCACTTGTCGAAGCGTAAACCTCCCAGGAGCAAAGCTGCCAAACAAACGACACACGTTTCTCTCATGGTCCGGCTTGTCATCTTCACTCGAGTCGAGCATGGCGTCTTCCCGCTCTCCTCGAAAGCCCCCGTTCCAGATTGTCGGGATTGCCTGCTGCTGTCAACCGAACCTTGCCCTGGATGTCACCAGTGGCTGACCTGCACCACCTTTGACTTTCCCAGCGGCCTCCTTGCTGCGTAGCCAGCAGGCTGGATACGCTAGTAGCGATAGCGTCTCGGCAAAACGACTTGCATGGCGTCCCGAACCCTCATTCACCACCCTGTCCCAGCAGAGTGGCTCTCTATTCAAGTCGATCCGATGACATTCTTCTCAAGACGCCCATCGAGGATGGGCTTGCTTCCAACAGTTGATGTCCTCATCACCTAGCCTCGAACTCTGGTAGGGCCAAACAACTCCCTGTTCTGCCACCAATGACAACCATGGTGAGCCAGTGCAGCGCCCGCTACTTGGTTCAATATGCTTCAATGACGCGAGCCACAGCGCCGTGGTGTTGGACCAGATGCATTCCCACTGTGACACTTTTCGACTTGCAAGGAACGCGTCAACGGCAGGCTTGGTGTGGTGCCGTCGTCCCCTCCGGTCGGCTGGTTGTGTGTTGCGACTGCGACGCCCACTTGGAATATCTCCAGACCCTGTGTGTTGCCACCAATGCCTTTTGATCAAACGGTTCCGTTCTGAGAAAACGTCACCATTCTGGTCACCATTTTGCGGCTAACCGTTTCCCGCACTATTGATGTTCATCCATCAGTCCAGCCAGGCTGACTCGTCACCTTTTCTCCATCGTGGGCTCATCAATCAGCACTATTCGCTCTCAATAAACAAGTCCCAATGGCCAACCCTCAGCTGCTTGTTCGTCCCGCTTCATCTCAACGCCTGAATGGATACTCCCTAGCCCATGGTGGTGGAATTCTTCAGCTTGCCCCTCATCTTCTCCCTCTGCCCCTCTTTCCAAGAGCTCTGCCACCGCACCTGAGCTGTCCGGATTCGTATGGCCCACCACCTTCAGCCACCTTGTCAAGGAAAGGTGCAAGCTGAACGTAGTTTAAACTGTAAATTCAAATTTTGTGAAGCAGCGTGAGATCTCTTGTTGCGTTGTTCCCAAAGTCGAGTTCGTCTGCAGTCTCGCTCACTCCCGTCCCTCGTCCCTCGCGTAGAGATACCATACCGTTGTGATTCAGACGAACAAGCATAGCATTTCGACCAACAAACAACCACGACAATGGCCAATTTCACCATTCGCAACCTGACGATTAACCCAGTCGAGCTAGTTCACGTTCAACGATTCGAGAGCGAGAAGATCAAGCAGGGCAATGTACTCTCAAATGTGACGACTGCCATCTCTGGCTTCCTCAACGCTACCGAGAGTGTATCCCATGAAATTCACCCCAGAGGCGAATCCATCAAGAGTGACGATGTATCGATTCGCGTCGAGCCTTTCCAGGTCAAAGAAACGGATGTTCGGTCTGCGGACCCTGGAAATGAAGTTGTGCGACTGACTTTCAAAACGGAAGACCATCGGTATGAGACAGACATCCCAAGCCCCAGTACGAAATCTGCCGTCATGAAGAAGCTGGACGATGGGCCTCACGATTTGACCGTGGTATACGTTCCAAACGGCGCTTTAATTGCCATTTTCTCTTCCGCAAAGCTCAATGCGTGGATGCATGAGCTCCAGGACGACTGGCCACTGACGGTCCTGTCCATTCCTGGCACTCACAACTCGCCTACTTGCCACAAAGCACTTCCCTCGGTTCGTTGCCAAGCTGTTGGTGTTCCAGAGCAGCTTCAAAATGGCGTCCGCTTTCTTGACATTCGGGTGTCGGCCAACACAGATGACGATGTGCTCACCCTCGTCCACAGCGCGTTTCCAATCTCTCTCACCGGAAACAAGTACTTTGCCGATATGTTGGAGGACATCTATAAGTTCCTAGAGGAAAACCCCAGCGAGACCGTCATTATGAGTGTCAAGCGCGAAGGCACCGGAAAAGGCACAGACGCCCAGGCAGGCAAGTACCTCAAGAATGGGTACGTTGATAAGCGAAGCGACCGCTGGTGGACTGATCCTAGGGTTCCCAAACTGGGCGAGGCTCGTGGCAAGATTGTTCTTGTCCGTAGATTTGGCTTGGATGACGAGATGAGAAACGGCGGCTATGGTATTGATGCGCAGGAGTGGCCTGACAACTGCGAGGACGGCGTTGGCGGCGGTGGCGGCTTCCGCATTCAGGACTTCTACGAAGTCACCGAAAGCCAAAATATTGAAAAGAAGATCGAGTACAGTCGCGGCCAGCTAGAACGGGCCGCAGAGCAAGCCTTTGCACTTGCCGGAATGCCCAACTACAACGCAGAAGCTCACCCTCCGCCCTTCTTCATCAACTTCCTCAGTGCCAGCAACTTCTTCAACGCCACATGTTGGCCTGAGAGAATTGCCGCCAAGGTGAATCCTGCTGTGATTGAGTACCTTTGTGGCAAGCATGGTGAAGAAGGTAGAGGCCCCAAGCAGCTCAAGGTTGGCACTGCAGGAACTGGTATTGTAATTACTGACTGGGTTGGTGCCAATGACAATTGGGATCTTATCCGCTGCATTGTGGGCATGAATGCTCGCCTTCAGCTTCGAAGATAGAACACAAAGCCTGCTCAATTGCATCGCGGGGAGGAATTATTATGTAGAACGGGATGCTGTAGTTACACGAATGTCACGAATGTAGGGACTAGAAAATGATGGCACAATTGAAATTTATATTGAGGTCTTGCTATATCGCCACGGGCTCATGTGCA
Source organism: Pochonia chlamydosporia 170 (assembly GCF_001653235.2). Taxonomy (NCBI): domain Eukaryota; kingdom Fungi; phylum Ascomycota; class Sordariomycetes; order Hypocreales; family Clavicipitaceae; genus Pochonia; species Pochonia chlamydosporia. The sequence goes on from NC_035790.1 coordinate 1,389,533, forward strand.
TCTGTCAAGTACTATGGTCAGCGACAATGCCTCACAATGTCTGCAATAGGAAAGAATAAGGAATAATTGCCATGTCAGTTCTCCAAGGTGAAAAGGTTGCTCATCACGATGAACTCAGCTAGTGCTTATAAGCAGAACTCATCCTAATGGCGGGATTTTGAAATAAATGATGTGAAATGCGCCTACCTTTGGATGCATGCATTCATCTGTCGTGGCACAGTTTTGTTCATACCTGGGAGACACGGTCAGTCTGACATAAACATAAAATGAAGCAGCATTGCACAAGTGAATCTAGAAATTGTTAGCCACGTATGTTGATACACCAGGTATTCGACGCATACCGACTATATCAGAAGTTGTTGTTGTGTTCATGCTCCAACAATCGAAGTGATTGAGGATCAAACAGTGTGAATACTTTGGTAAACTCATCACAATAGTCGAAGAGGACAGGACAAAAATCAATTCAAGTTAAATACCTAATTGCACATAGATGTTAGTTGGCTACACGAAATGGCTGGCAAAAATAAACAGCTATGCCAAGAGCCACGATCAGGTGACGAAGTGTCATCAAGAGGCCCTGCCAGTCTTCCACCACAAGGGTTGTACAGCCTTGCTTTCAAGGGTGAAAGGTGGTAGGGCTCGATATGTCCGCCCGTTCGTTCAAATCTTCATCATAAAGTGGCTTCATTTCTGGGAATCGTGGAGAAGATATGCAAGTACCTATCGAAACAATATTAGCCACTGAACATGTAGAATATGGCAGCTGCAAAATTTGCGTTTGATTCTCCAATCAGACAAGGCTGAAACTTATACAACGTTATCCACATCATGTATTAAGCATGAGGAATCCCTAAGGTGTCGTTTTGATCATCACTTGGAGGTGTGTGGGGGAGTTAAGGCAGTAGTTGAAATGGACCAACCTTTTGAGCAATAATTTAGACCGTGTCGCCGGTAGTCCATATTGATGGACATCTACATCTTCAATCAGATCAGCAAATGTTTCATCAATTGATATCAAAAGCGGTAATGTGATCCAATGCCTCCTCAGTGTAATTCTAGAGTTTGATGAAGTCACCATGGTTTGGTATGAATTGGATTGTTCGTGTAAAGAATTCATCACAGAAAAATTGAGCAAGAATATGGAGAGGAGAAGGCTTACCGATGAATATGATCACCGCACCATGATGCACGAAGCCGGATGAGCACTTGCTCACCAAGTCGACGTAGCTGGTGCGGTGAAAATGTTGGTGGAAAGAAACAAAAAGTGAAAAGCTCCGCAGGAATTTTTCATGGCGAGAAGGTTGAAATGGGGTAGCTAAAAGTAAGCTAACCTGAATTGGCTAGCGGTTGTTGTGAGCTCACCAGCCTTACTGTGGCTAGTAGGGTGGCGGTGCACCCGATCCCTCCCGGTGCCAGCTTGCGTGGCGAATCACCAGTGAATGCAGTCTTATAAGTTGATGTCACCCAGGCCAAAAGCCAGGCACACAGGCATCTGTAACAAACCAGTTCTCCTCTGTTTCCATCGCAGGAGGAGCAACAACAACAAACACCATCATGGCGTCCCAAGGGGCAATATGGGGGTTTCCCACCCTCCGCTTCCTTAGGTTCGCTGTGGCCAAAACGACCAAGGCGGTTCGCAGCAAGATAACGGACGCTGCGAAGCCGTTCCAGGGTCAAGCACAGGCTATTCCTGTGCGAAGCGGATACACCGGGCGACAGCCTATTCATCCAGCAGCTCTATTGAAACAGCAGAAACGTGGATTAAGGTTGTTCTCCAGCGTCACAGGTTACAACTTCAACAACCTAGTTCGGCGATACATCAGTTCTGGGCGAACTGGACCCTCTCGATTCGACAGATCTAAGCTACCTTCATCAAATACATCTCGACGAGTTGCCCAGTTCTCTGGACGAGCTCCCTTCGCAAATACTCTGCGTCCTAATCTCACTGGTGGTGCCATGCCAAGAACCGCTGGAGGCTATAGCATCGGCGGCGGAGCGAGATACTTCTCTCACACTCCAGCAGCACCGGCACAAGTTGTGCAAAATGTTTCCCAGGCAATGAGAGGATTCCTTCTCTCCGGCAAGAAGCTCCGATATGACGGCGTTAATACCCGTGGAGATCGCCGATACCGTGCTGTAACCAGCCTCGAGGACGAAGCTATGAACCGAATGGCCGCCGTCCCCGGCTTTACTCCCGGTTCCTTCATCGACTTCCAGATGAGCCCCATTATCACAGCCCTGAGCCCCCTAGCCGCTGCTGTTGTTCGTGCCTCTAATGACTCAATCCTCCGATCTGGGGCACTCGTTGAGCCTACCGTTCTGGATACGGAAGGATTCCTCGAAGTCTTGTCTGTTGACCTGCGTCGAGCTAGGAAACATTTGAAAGCAGTCATGGCCGACTTGAAGCGACTGAAAGCGCTAGGCGCGTTGCCTGTATCATTGGAGGCAGGAAGCAAGCTTCGAGTTCGCTTCCCTGGTGTTGACGCAATCTCTGTTGAGCGGCTGTGTGACGACATAGGCATCGAGCGAGGCATCATAGGCCAGGATTCGGACTTTGATGCTGCGACTGGGACTACAGTAGCGCTCAAATTCCCCTTTGCTCCGGAATCCGAGCGAGCGATAAGCTCCCCTGGTGGATCGGCTCGGTCACTCACTGGATACGACCTTGACGATGTGGAGTCGTTGTTAGAGGATGACTCTTTCGTGAGAGAGGCATTTGCCTGCGACTTGGTGGACAGTCCATGGGTTTCCGAGCCCGAAGGCTATGAGAGCATGTCTCCGCCCATGCAGCCTGAAGAGCGTCCATCAGATGAGTTTGAGCGCTATGACGAGATATACCGATTTTTGGCGGAATGCGACCGTGGTCGGGGAAGACTCGGGTGAGGGCGAAACCTCTGGTACATGAAATTGAGCGATACCAGCCCACTAGTTTGTGATAGGATCTGAGGTGGGATTACACTCGTTTGTAACATTTTGTTTTTAGTGCTAGAGCACGATTTCACCTCGTCAGGCCATGTAGCTTCCCATAGTTTTTCATTGAGTGCAAGTACCTCCAAAACTGCTCAAGTCTCGTCTGCGAGTGTTCTAAAAGTCAACACTGTGTATCATAATTGTGGTATATCTCTTTGTCTTGCTGGATCCTGGCTCAGCCCATGTGAGGGTTTTGGTGACGATATTTTCGACTCGAGGAGACTAGTCGAAGAGGAGATGTGCTGCAAAAGTATGCCGAACGAGATCAATTCAGCACACATTACGGCACAGTGCTGGCTCGTGGATGGCATATTTGCGTCTGAAGCATCCAATGCCACAAGATTTCCGCTGTGAGAAGAAGACCAAAGCAGACGACAATGTCTGCACCGAGCTATGGGCTGTTTGTGGCTGATGTTGAAGGATTTTGTCTGCCTTCTTGATGCTTTCAAGGTCAACTGGTGGTCAAATCTGGTTGATGCTACACGCTTGCTCAGGGTCAGAGTCTGGCACGGACCCTCCAATCAATGATAACGTGTGCAGTGGCCAGCCCCATCCGTTCCCCGCTGTAGTGTGCTGTAACTGGAAGGCTACATACACCCCGTTGTAGCATCAATATTGAGTGATTGATGCTCAAACCATCTTACGCTTGACATCCGCAACGCCGAACAGGGCTTTATTACAAACAATTTTTGCGAAGCTTGATATTCACTCGCTATCAATGTATGAAGTAGAGCTGTCAGTGATTTATAATTTGAATCGTCCTTACAACAAGTTGCCGAGTTTAGTCTGCTCCATGGCTCACCAGCACTTGGAGGGTGATGATGTCCCACCCTGTCTGGTCTGGTAACCTCGAATCTACCGGTTTAAGTAACGGCCATCTGGCATAGCCAAGTCATAGCATCCAAAAAAAAAAAAAAAACATATATGTATATCAAAACGTTTCTTGATTTTCGAAACTGGAGAATCTGGGGTAAAGCCGAGCCCCCATCTCGTCTGCAATCCTGCCCTCTCACTCCTTCAATACCCTGTCCAAAGTTCCAACCACCACTCACATCCATCTGCCCCACCACAGTTGCCTCGGCTCAAGTGAAGCTCCCCCGATAATGCCGGGGTCCGTCGCAAGAGTATATCTGTGGACTCGGCCGCCCGCTTCCTGTGCCGCAACATCATGGTCGTGTTCCTGCTATTGCTCAATTGCACCAGTAAAACACGTTATCGAACATAATTATCACAAAATGTCGGGTCCAGGCGTCGGTTTCGAGTATCCTCCCCAGCAAGTCTCTTGGCTGAAGCGAGATGTGCTGCTCTTCGCAAACAGCATTGGTGCCACGGCCGACGAGCTTCACCTCCTCTACGTATGGGAACAAAATATCCCCAAAGATGAAGTTGAAATGGCTGACAGAATCTCTAGGAGCTTCACCCCAATTTCGCCGTTTTCCCTACCTATCCCATCATTCTGTGTAAGCCAGAGCACTTCATCCCAAGCTTCAATTGCCATCGACGTGGAAGCTAACCTGATGGACAGCTTTCAAAGGCAACACCCAAGAAGTCATTGACTTTTACGCCGCCTCCAAGGCCGTCAAGATCCCCGGCGTCCCTGAATTCGACTACCGCCGCGTGGTAGACGGCCAGCGAAAGATGGAATTCTTCAAAGCCCTCCCCACCACCTCCGAAGGCAAGAAGTTCGAATCCAGAACCAAGGTCCTCGGCGTTTACGACAAGGGCCGACCCGGCACAGTCCTCGACGTGCAGACCGATCTTGTCGACACTGCTACCGGCGACGTCTACAGCCGTGTCACAACCAGCTCATTCTTCGTCGGTCAGGGCGGCTGGCACGGTCCCAAGGGTCCTGCTACCAAGAACTTCCCTCCTCCCAAGGACAAGCAGCCCGATGCTGTTCTCGAGCACCAAACCACCACCGAGTCGGCCCTGCTGTACCGCCTGAACGGCGACTACAACCCTCTGCATGCTACTCCCGAGCCTGGTCAGAAGATGGGCTTCGGAGGTGCCATTATGCACGGCCTGTACTCGTGGAACACCACCTGCCATTTGATTCTCAAGACTCTTGGTGGCAGCGACCCTGCCAATATCAAGGAGTACCAGGCCCGTTTTGCAAGTCCCGTCAAGCCGGGCGACAAGTTGGTTACTAGGGTTTGGCGCACCGGCGAGAAGCAAGGCGACTTTGAGGAGATTCGATTTGTGACTGAGGTTGCGGGTGGTAAGGTGTGCCTGAGCAATGGGCGTGCTTTGGTGAAGGTTGTTGGAGGTGTTGCTAGCAAGCTGTGAACTAGCAAGTGGTGAGGCGGCAATCTTTGTCTACTGTATTTAGCAATCAACATGTATCACGCAGTCAGTATGTAACGAATGAGTAAAAATTTACGACTACTTTAAACAACCGTTGTTTATTTTAATTTTGTTGCCTAGAATTTAATAGCGTGTCGTACTCGCAGGTCATCCTCCAAAATTCACCAATTTTCCTATTTGAGGGTGGACCTGGGCCTTCCCAAATTCTGCTGCCTTGACCAAACCTCAACTCATCAAAACGACAAACCTCTTATAAGACAGCCTGTAAGACATCCAACACCAGAAAAGACAAATGCATCCTCTCAATAAACTCCATCAGCAATGAGCCAAGAACCGTACGTGGGCCAGCGAATCTCCTACGGCGGCGCACTCTGCACCGTTCGCTACGTCGGTGATGTCGCTGGCACAACTGGCTCCTGGCTAGGCGTAGAATGGGACGACGCTACGCGCGGGAAACACGACGGCTCGCACAAAGGAGTGCGCTACTTCACATGTATGGTCCCATGAAGCCTTCAGTTTTTCTTCTACCGCAGTGCTCTGACACGCCATTTAGGTCTCTCAAGGTCGTCTACCGCAGCATCCTTTGTGCGCCCCACGCGGCCCAAGGACGACGGCCAGGGCTTCTTGTCCGCCCTCAAGGAGAAGTATCTCTCTGACCCGTCTCAGGATAAAAATGGCCAGGAGGGCGCTCAGATCGTGATTTCTGGTAGAAAAGTCGCGGAGGAAGTTGGGTTCGACAAGATTTGGAAGAAGCTTTCGCAGGTTAGGGATCTGAAGATTGTGATTTTGGATGGCCTGCGAATTGCGACCGCTCGACAGGATGGAGATGACTCTATAGCGGAATCATGCCCGAGTATTGTGCATGTTGATCTGAGTAGGAATTTGTTTGAGACTATAGGGCCGGTGGTGGATATTTGCGCTGAGTTGACGACCTTGAGGAAGCTCAGTATCAAGTAAGCTGCTTCTGATTTTGCAATGTCGACGATAGACGCTGACGTATTATCAAAGTGGCAACCGATTTCAGAACCTCTTGAAAGATGCAGCCCTAGACAAAATCGGCGTGGCATTCCAAGGCGTTACAGATTTATCACTTGAAGAGGCCTTGCTCAGCTGGGAGGAGTTATGCGCCATTGCTACACGATGTCCCAGTTTAACGACCTTCAATGCTGGCTCAAATCAACTGACCTCCCTCCCAGAGATGAACCATCTCTCTCTTTCAGACACACTAACCTCCATTAATCTCGAATTCAACGACTTCACCGCCCTCTCTGACATCGCAAGTCTCACCTCCCTAACCGCCCTCCGAAACCTCCACCTTAAAGGCAACAACATCACCGCCATTTCACCAGACGAAACACCAGGACCTATATTCCCCCCATCCCTACAATACCTCGACGTCTCATACAACAACATATCCACATGGTCCTTCGTAGACCTCCTCCCCAAACACCTACCCGGCCTCAATGCCCTCCGCCTCTCCCACAACCCCGTCTACGACGCCGCCAAAGACGACGACAAGAAGGCCTCATCCTCCGAAGAATCACACATGTTCACCATCGGACGACTCGCCAACCTGAAGAGCCTGAATTTCGCACAAGTCAAAACGGCGGACCGAACAAACGCCGAGATGTTTTACTTGTCACGGATAGCGAAGCAACTTGCTACGGTTCCTGAATCCGCAGAGCCTACCATCCTGGTCCAACACCCGCGGTATAAGGAACTGTGCGATATTTACGGTGAGCCGGATGTGATTCGTAGGGATGAAGTGAACCCTTCGTTTTTGGAAGCACGTTTAATCACGGTGGCGTTTCATTTTGAGGGCCAGCAGAACAAGGTGGCCAAGATACCCAAGTCTTTTGATGTCTATGCGGTCAAGGGCGTTGCTGGGAGGTTGTTTGGCTTGTCGCCGCTGAGAGTGAAGTTGGTTTGGGAGACGGGGGAGTGGGATCCGGTGGCTGGGTATGATGATCGCGATGGGGAGAGTAGTGATGAGGAGGAACCGGATGATGATGAGGCGGAGGAGATGGGTGAAGAGGGCGGTGCGAAGAATGGCAGGTCTGGACGCTGGATAAAGAGGGAGGTGGAGTTGAGGGATGGGCCGAAGCAGTTGGGCTATTGTGTTGATGGACTGGATGTGTCTATTCGGGTTGAGATGCCGTGAGGTATGAGCGGCTCTTTAGGGCAATGGAAGGCAAAGAGAAGAAGAGCCGCAAAGTCAACATAGAATACAAGATTCCATCAGACTATTTGCCACTATCTTAGCAAACACATGTTGAAGCCCGATTTCTTTCTTCAGTATGTGATATGGGTAAGTTGTCTTGTGCATTTGATCCCATCCTCCTTCTAGAAAGACACTAGGAGATAAGTCCGTCGCAAAGCTGACAGATCCACGGTGTTCGCAACAGACGATACGTCATGGTTCATGTCAAGCAAGATGGACATAGGTCAGCCTCAACTCCGACTGCGACTGTGCAGCTGCCGGCAGAACGGCATCCTCGCGGGAGCGAAACCAAAACGTGGCTACTCCCGATCATGGAGAATTCTTGACAATCAATCGGATCTTGCCAAGAATGTGTTATGTCCAGCTCATCGGGGATGGAGATTCGTCGCAGGTGTGGGAACGCCATCGGAATAAGCGTGTGTTTGTGCCATATTTCCGATCGGGCATTGTCCTTGTCGCCCCTGCGCCAACTCGCTCACCCACACCTCACCTCCGTATTGTAGGTGGACGGACATGACGCATGGCGCTAAATCGTCTGGTGGCAGACCTCCATTGGACGGAGGTGGCGGAGAGCTCGAATTGCTCTATGTCCGTATATGAGGTCAAAGCCGTGATGGAAAGTATAAAGACGAATGCTGTTCCTAGTTAGTTGGGCTTGGAAATTGTTCCCGTCACCAGCTTTACTTCGATACTTCGATCAACAATTTTTTCGTCACAAGTACATCTAATCACAAAACCGTGTAATTATACGTCCAACATGCCTCAAGTCATTGGCAAGCAAGTCGGCCCTATTGGCTATGGTCTCATGGGTATGTCATCAATCTAGAAGGAGATCGTCGTCATAATAATCCATCAATTTTGCTAACAAGTGTCATTGGTAGGCTTCACCTGGCGTCCTGAGCCAACCCCCATCGATCAAGCCATTGAAGCATTGAAAGCTGCCTTGGAGAGCGGTCTGACTCTGTGGAACGGCGCTGAATTCTACGGCACCCCCGAGTGCAACTCCATGACCTTGATGAAGGCTTACTTCACCAAGTATCCCGAGGACGCCGATAAAGTTACACTTGTCATCAAGGGAGGAATGGATCTTGCGACACACAAACAAAACGGCACCCCTGAAGGCACACGTCGCAGTCTGGATAATATTATCAACCAACTCGGCGGGACTAAGAAGCTCGACGGCTTTGCTCCTTCTCGACGCGATCCCAATACGCCCCTTGAGGTTACATATGGCGTCATCCAAAAAGAGTACATTGACACCGGCAAATTGGGAGCCGTCTACCTCTCTGAGTGCAGTGCCGACACCATTCATGAAGCCGCCAAACTCGCCAAGATTGGCGCGGTTGAAGTCGAGATGAGCATGTTCTCGCCTGACATTCTTACCAATGGCGTAGCTGAAGCCTGTGCTCAGCACGATATTCCCATCTTGGCTTACTCACCCATGGGTAGAGGTGTACGTTTCCCAGCGATGTCACTCTTACCATAACGTAATCCATAGCTAACATGCCATGCAGATGCTCACTGGCAGGTTCAAAAGCATTGCGGATATCCAGGATCGTGGTATCATGTCAAAATTCCCGCGGTTCCAGCCCGGCGCATTTGAGCACAACCTTCAGCTCGTCAATCAAGTCGAAGAGATTGCAAAGGAAAAAGGTTGCACGCCCGGTCAGTTGGCTATTGCCTGGGTTCGCAAGCATAGCAATCGCCCTGGACTGCCTACCATCATTCCGATTCCAGGTGCTACGGCCGCTTCGCGGGTAAGGGAGAACGCAAAGGTTGTAGATATTACTGAGGAGGAATTCGCCAAGATTACCGATCTGGTAAAGAACTTTGAGACGGCTGGAAAGAGATATCCTGATTTTGTCCCCACAAACACCTAGATGGCAGTATGGCGGGAGGGACGAGGTGAGCTACTAGCTGTTAGAAACTATTTGTGTTCATGGTGAATCATAGCGTGTATTTTTTGTTTTCTTGGGAAAAATAGAAATCAGGAAAGTTTTATCCACAGACAGGCCGAAAATGGCCTTCAGAATTGCAGAATTCAATAAAATTGAATGCATCATGTCGGGCAAACAAAAGTTGAGTCGATTCAAGGAGACATACCAAAAGCAAGGCTGGTTCATGTGATTGCCATTGCGACACATGTTGTGCGGAAGCGATCAAGACATTGTCATCCAATTCACCCTTTGGCACGAGTAGTCAGATAGAGAGTTACCTACGAAGGAGTCGAAAAATCTCTGATGCTGTTGTCAGCTAAGGGATCAAATGAACCAGGAGTGGAGGCAATCCAAAATATTTCGCCAAGCGAGTCCCCACGTGACCAGTTCAATGAAGCACATATGGCAACGACAAGTACGAAATTACGCAGTCGCAAATTTGATGCCAGCTTATCAAAGACGTTCAATGTATTTTTCTATTGCTCCTGGACGAGCTTATTACGTTGTACATGCCGAGGTTGTGTCAGATATACTGGCGTGATGTGAGGAGCTTCACAGTTACATACTCCAAACCAAAGCACACATCCTCTTACATGGTATTTTATTACACCACTCGTACTATGGGGTATACAACATAAGCAGTTCCTATCAACCCTTGCAACAGGCGAAATATTCCCAATCAGACAGCTTCCACGGCTTGTCTACACCATCATCGCCCCATTCAATCCCACTGCTTCGACCCGATTAACCAATTTCTTCACGTTCGTCCATTCCTCGTTCTTTAAGCCTTCCTTACCACCCAACCCACTGCCGACTTCAAAAACTGTCAATGAACCGTCGATACCACCGGTAGCCAAGCGCTTGCCATCATTTGGTTCCCATGCCAACTTGTTCAGACTCTTGGAGAGCATTGTTCTTCCGTCCTGACGCTGGCTGGGCGAGATTCGCGATATCGGCTCTTCGGTTTCCATCGCAATGTCCCAGAGCTCTAACCATCCAGCTCCGTCAACTAGCGCAAAGACGCTCGGTTTAACTGGAGACCACTTGGCATCATAGACGACGTCCTCCCGAACAAAATCAATGAGTGGTGTGACGCTGCCGTCACCAGCGCCAATAGTTGATGTAGCAGCCGGCGCGCGGACTTTCCAGAGTTTTACGCTCCAGTCAAGCGAGGATGAGATTACCAAATCACCCAAGTCGATAGGACCGCGAGACGGATGAAAGTCAACAGACATGACGGGTGCCGTGTGACCTTTGTAGCTGATCTTCTTATCCACGCCTGCCTTGGCACCGGCTCGGTCATATCTGTGGCAGGGGAAGATGGTGCCTTCTTCACTCCCAACGAGGAAGAATGTCGGGTCGGTTTGAGGGAAAGAAACACAAGTCGGGCTCACATCCTCCACGGCCACTTTAGCCTGGCTTGGATTTTTCAGTTCAAGAAGCTCTTGGGGTTGTGCAAAGACGTCCATACTCCATCCACAAACAACCCCGTCCGTGGAGCAAGAAATAATATTGTTCGCATTCTGAGTTCCAACTATGTCGACAGAGTAGATCGGGTGGGCGTGGCCGTATCCAGTTAATGGCGTCTTTTGTACAGGGGCTGCTTTTGCTCTGGTATCCCAGAGAAGTACTTGGCCGCTGTAGGAGCCGCCAATAATTAAATTGGGGTGATACGGGGAGAACTTGGCGGTCAAGATATCAGATTGTGCAGTGAAAACATATTCTGGGCGATCGTGCATATGTGTGTTCCAAACCTGAACCAGACCATCGGGTTCGTGGGGGGCTGTGGGATTCTTGGTGTATGATGCGAGCAGCAGCTCGCTAAATTTCGGCGAGAAATCAATACCACTGATCATCCTTTTTTTGGACCATCGATCGTCGAAGAACTGAGCGACTTCCTTTATCCTATGCGAGCCACGACCACCAGTGTTACCGCTTTCTTCGTCGTCCTCCTCCTCATCTTTGCCCTGCAAAGCATAGTCTGTCAAAATGTCATAGGTTTCCTGGTCGATGGCTCGCTCAATAACTTTGGTGGATTGCTCAAGAAAGTCGACAAACTCTTCAGATCTGGTTACCGCATCCAGCTCTTCCGCTGTTAAGTCTCTGGCTGGATAGTTGGTGGACGAAGCATGCTGTGCCGCGACACTGCCATCAGCAAGCGATTCTTTGGCCGCTCGCAGCTCATCCTCAACCTCCTCTCGTATCTTTTGTCGCAATTCTTCTTCCCTGTCTCTTTCTCTCCTACTTTGCCTCTTGCTTGGTGAATTTGTAGTTCCTGTCAAATCATCACCATCTGATGCAGTCGACAGCGCTCGATTTCTCGCTGGTGAGGGCCATTCATCTGAGGTCTGAACACCTTTGCTGTAGGAAAAGATCTCCTTGACGGGCGAAGGTGGGCATTCATACACCGTCGTTAGAGGCGCTGTACTTAGTTGTGGAGGAGGGGGGGCGGCAACCGAAGGGGCAGCGGACTCGGATGCCTCATTGCTGAGTTCTCCTGCGCTGAGCACACTGTTTGGTCTACTGCCGCGTGGACCAGGGGACGCCGCGCCACCTGTTGTTGTTGAGCCGGGTCGACTCTCACCAACTAGGCTATTGATGAGGGATTCGATATCGCGGCGGTTCTCTGCTCTACTCGGGGTTGGCGATATTAACTATAGAAAATGGTGTTGTCAGTTGCGGGTCGCAAATGAGGTGTGCATATGGGGGGACTAGACCAACATCACCACCGCTCAGGCTCTGGCGACCAGCACTCGCTTGGCTATTTCGAAGTTCTCTCTGTCTCTTGAGCTCTGCAAGCTTGGCCTTCTTCGCTAGGATTTCATCTCGACGTTGTTGCATCTTGATTTCTCGTATGTCCCATTGCGGGACGCGCTTCTCAGGGGAGCTGCAGGAAGTTGCTGGTACGGATCAACGAGCTAGCTGGGAAGCAAAAGCAAGTCAAATGGATCAAAGAGAATGCACACTCGCCCTTGGATGCACAACAGGCGAAGAAAGAATAGTTGAGTTCAGCTAGGCTCCGAGAAATGTCGATGTTTGCCAACCAGTTGCATTAGTCCCTGATGCTTCGCGCTCCCAAGTTGACGTCGCATCAAAAAATCATGGAGCTAATAGTGGCTTGTTGAGTGCCCAGTCTGGTTGGATGACCCCTGTAAGTGTTTGAGGTGTGGTGAGGTAACTCCAGTGCTGCAATCTGAGCACAGAAGTTGTCAACTGGTACATGTACCAGTCAGAACGGACCAGACTGCCGCAGGCGCCAAGACGCGTTCAGAGGCACCAGCTAGATGCACCAGACAACACTGCGTTGGTAGCCGCACGTGATCGCCCAGATTATGGGCCTTGCATGTGGCCCGTCGGTTGGAGGTACCAGAGAGCCACACCCAGCCGGCCGCCAACCGACGAGCTCAATGTCCCCTGTGGGCTTGTAGCCAGTGGCCTGTGGCGGGCCGCTGCCGCCTGTCCTGGCAAAACTGCGACTTTTCCCGAGCAACTTTCAAATCTTCTTCATCTCGCAGCCGACGCAACAATTCCCTCGAACCTCCACGACAGGGCCCCATTGACATCCATTGTCGGCCCCCGAGTTACGTCCTCACCTCCGGATCGCTTCTCGTACCTGTCGCGCACCTTGCGACCGTAATTTCCAATGGCCTCGACTGGCGTTAATGTTCGTTTCTCCCGCCCTCCGTCAGTCTCCTTTTGTGCCCTCGACCATGGTCGTCCATGGTTGTCCAGCCATCGTCTTCCACGCCCCGCGACTCGCAATTGGAACCGCACGTTTTCGAATTTTAACGGTCTGAGATACTGATTGGATTGATGATAGGTTCTCCGGTGGTCCGCGCTTGCCGTGGGCGTTTTCTATGGATTTTCTCACCAGAGAACGATTACTACCACGCAGCGGGCAGAGCATGCCAAGCACGAGTGGGAGAGCAAGCAGAAGCTGATAGATCAGGCCAAGGCGGAATACGCAAAGAAGAACAGCCCTGCTCCTACCACAGCCTCCAAGGACGATGGTATGTTGCTTCCAAATATCCATTCCGTCTCTCCACGTCACGCCGTCCACGGCCAGAAAGGCGGCATCCATATTGTACAGCAAGCTAACAAAATATGCACAGCTACTACCGACGTCAATGACCCCAAGTTCGATCTCGAGAAGTTCTTGTTGAAGGTGTCCAAGGATAGCCCTTGAAGCGACGAATTGAGAGACGGGGCAGGAAGTGGAAGAGGGGATGGATAGTGGACAACAAAAAGACCGGGCGGATGAATGGATCTGCTATTTGTAAAGGACTGAGAGTCTGCCAATGCCTCTGTAGGGTCCAAAATTATGGCAGAATCGCTGTATGATGGAGACTGCGCGAGGCGCTACTGCATAGAGGTTTCCTTACGTTCCTGTTTACTTAAGTGTACAGGTGTAAAAATACACACAATTTAGACGGCAACATGACAATTTTCTATATGGAAGTCATTCGTCTCGATCCCGGGAGTAGTGACGCGCCTATCATGGATTTTTTTGTTGACACCTTTTATCAAACAAGAATATCATACCATGGCCAGGTTCTATCTAGGCTTATGGGGAAAAAAAGTTTTGTTGCTTGCGCAGGCTCCTCACCTAGTTCGCCATTGCATTAAATCTACAGCCACCTGCAAAGCTATCCGTACTATTTTGATAAGCACCTGAGCTTGACAGCAACTGTACTACCTCTGAACAGGATTACTCTGTATGCTCTGTCAATGAAGGTGCTTCATCTCAGTCCATAGCCAACGGCTGCATCGGGAAAATGTCGGTCCAATGGCAACGTGCGACGCTCATTGTCAAGGACGCCCCACACCGTCCACGCTCAGTGGACCAAGCCCACTACGTGCCACAAGCTCCAAGCTGTCCTCAGCTCAGGGTGTGGAGGTTTCGTGGTCATAGTCGTCGCATCAAGATCAAAGTATCTCCTCTCCATCAACCTTCAGGGCAGCCATCGCCAGTAGTCGTCGCCAACATGACGACCGAAGCCCCGACACGCCCCGAGGGCGTCAATACAAAAAGCACAAGGACGCTCTTGAGAGTGGTCATTCTTCTCTTTATTGCCGGCGCTGCCATCTCCAGTCGTTTGTTCTCCGTGATTCGTAAGTCTTGTCCGCTTCGAATGGTTAGAGGGCACGGGTCTGGCGTCACTCCCAGAGCGACAGCTACCCCAATGGACTGCATATGGATGCTAACAAGTTGAAATCAGGATTTGAAAGTATTATTCACGAATGTTTGTCATCTCACCCACATACAGTCGTGGCCACAGTGTTGGGAGCTAACAGAGTCCAGTCGACCCCTGGTTCAACTTCCGAGCGACCAAGTATCTCGTTGCGAACGGATTTTACAAGTTTTGGGACTGGTTCGATGACCGAACATGGCATCCTCTTGGACGAGTTACTGGAGGTACTCTGTACCCGGGTCTCATGGTTACCAGCGGGGCAATCTACCACGCCCTCAAGGCACTGACCATTCCCATCGATATTCGCAACATTTGTGTTCTTCTCGCTCCTGCGTTCTCCGGCCTTACCGCCTATGCTGCATACCTACTCACCAATGAGATGACCACGTCGCCGTCTGCCGGTCTTCTTGCTGCTGTGTTCATGGGAATTTCTCCAGGCTACATCTCTCGATCTGTTGCCGGAAGTTACGACAACGAGGCCATCGCCATTTTCCTTCTCGTCTTTACTTTTTACCTCTGGATCAAAGCCTTGAAGTTGGGTTCCATGCTGTGGGGTGCGCTGTGCGCTCTGTTCTACGGCTACATGGTGGCATCATGGGGCGGTTATGCCTTTATTACCTGTCTCCTGCCCCTCCATGCCTTCGTCCTTATCTGCATGGGTCGATACAGTACTCGGCTCTACGTGAGCTACACCACATGGTATGCTTTGGGGACCATTGCTAGCATGCAAATTCCGTTTGTTGGTTTCCTTCCGGTGAAGACGAGCGAACACATGCCCGCGTTAGGTACGAGCATCTAGTATTCACCACTGCCATTTTGTTGTTATTATGTCCTAATTCCTGCTGCAGGTATCTTCGGGTTCCTTCAGTTGATTGCGTTCATCGAGTATGTACGATCTGCTATTCCGAGTCGCCAGTTCCAGACCTTCCTCGTCACCATCCTTGTCGCTACTTTTGGTGTTGGGTTGATTGGCCTTGTGGGTCTTACTTCTCTCGGCTACATTGCTCCATGGAGTGGCCGTTTCTACTCACTTTGGGATACCGGATATGCCAAGATTCACATTCCTATCATCGCCTCCGTCTCTGAGCATCAGCCCACTGCCTGGCCTGCGTTCTTTTTCGATCTCAACTTCCTCATCTGGCTCTTCCCCGCTGGTGTCTACATGTGCTTCCAAGACCTGCGAGATGAGCACGTCTTCATCGTCGTCTACGCCCTGTTTGGCAGCTACTTTGCAGGTGTCATGGTTCGACTGATGCTCACACTGACGCCCATTGTCTGTGTTGCCGCAGCCATAGCCTTGTCTAGCATGCTCGACACCTATTTGTCCGCCAAGTCCCCCGACCCCAAGGAGGTCGAGCTTGCCGCCGAAGCAGCATCTAAGAAGCCACCCAAGCCTTCCACCGGCCTTAGAGGCAGTGAGAAGCCGACCATTGGTATTTTCCACGTGTCATCCAAGTTTGTCGTCGTTGCGTCTGTTGTTGTCTACCTCGTCATGTTCGTTACTCACTGCACTTGGGTGACTTCCAACGCATATTCGTCCCCCTCGGTTGTATTGGCCAGTCGAATGCCCGACGGAAGTCAGCACATCATTGATGATTACCGAGAGGCATATCAGTGGCTACGACAGAACACCAAGAAGGATGCCAAGATCATGTCCTGGTGGGATTACGGCTACCAGATTGGTGGCATGGCTGACCGACCTACCTTGGTTGACAACAACACCTGGAATAATACTCATATTGCCACTGTTGGCAAGGCCATGAGCTCCAGAGAGGAAGTCAGTTATCCTATTATGCGGCAGCATGAGGTCGACTATGTTCTAGTTGTCTTTGGTGCTCTCCTGGGTTACTCTGGTGACGATATCAACAAATTCCTCTGGATGGTTCGTATTGCCGAGGGTATCTGGCCGGATGAGGTCAAGGAACGTGATTTCTTTACCGCTCGTGGCGAGTATCGCGTTGACGGAGAAGCCACCGAGACCATGAAGAACAGCCTGATGTAAGTTATGGAGAGTGGAAGCGTGAGACGAGCTCAAGAACTAACATGTCAAACCAGGTACAAGATGTCCTACTACAACTATCACTCTCTGTTTCCCCCCGGCCAAGTCTCTGACCGTGTTCGTGGTGTGCGGCTACCTGACCAGGGCCCAGTGCTCCACACACTTGAGGAAGCGTTCACCAGTGAAAACTGGATCATCCGAATCTACAAGGTCAAGGATCTTGATAATGTTGGTCGCGATCATGCCGCTGTTGCAGCTTTTGAAAAGGGGCAGAAGAAGAAGAAGGCTAGCAAAAAGAGAGGCGCCCGTGTTTTGCGTGTAGACTAAGTTGGGTGTTGCATGGTGACGCTATATATAGAGCATTTGGGAATGGGGAGGCAAAATTAAAAGAAATAGCCGCATAGATCTCTGGGAGATGTAACGGCACCTTGCAATGTATATCAATGTATGAATTGAACAGAAATAAACAAGACAATTTTCGAGCACATTCCCCATGAAAGTGACTTCACAGACTCCTAGTGTGCTGGTCGCAGCGCCAGTCACAGTGTAAGTCTCCGGCAGTTGCCGAATTTACACAGCTGCAATTACCCATGACAGCTGGCGGCCAGCTGCACAGCAAAGTTTCCTGCCGACATCGAATTCATCATTGCCTGTCGTCTTCACCTTTTCATCCCATTTCAAACTTCCTGCTTATTTCTCACTCTTGTCCGTTGGATTACCTCCGTAGCCATGACACGGGATTACAATTCCTCATGTTTTGTGCTCACAACGTCCACATCACTAGTACCATTGCACAATATCTGAAATCGCTCTGCTACAATGGGTAATAGGTGGAAAAGATGGTATGCATCGGCTTCAGTTGAGCCCGAGATTGACTTGCTATCAACGGCGTTTGGCGTCCCGTCTCGAAGAGAGCTTGAGCGTGCCTCGCAAACACTTACACCGAGACGTGTGTTTCGATGTGACTCTGATTCCGATGAATCGAGCGACGACGCTCAGTCTGAGGCGTCAGACAAAAGTTCCGATCAATCGCCATCCGATGGTAGGGTCAGAAAGTCCAACACTAGCGAGGATGATCAGTCGCTCAAGGCGACACCCAGCCCTGCGTCGAGAAAGCGACAGCAGACCCATGGCAACGGTTCAACTTCAAAAAGCCAAAGAAGCACCTTGTCTAAGAAGATTAAACGTTCTCGCAACAGCAATCGAAAGATCGACGACCAACAACGGCAATCTCCTAGCAAGGTCTCGCGGGCGAAGTCGGTGCCTCCTTCAAAGTCCTCTAGGACATCCATCGGATCACAGCCAGATCCAAAATCTTCTCCTCCTCATGTGGTCAATGGACACGAACCAAGTGCTCATCATACTACTTTGAATAGTGCATCCTATCCGCTGTTTTCATTAGCCCAGCCGCAGATACCGATGCTTACAGCACAATATGCGCCTGCATACGTCTTTCCTCCAAACCCAGATCCTGCGATTGTCACGGCAAAGTGTCAAGATGCGTTGCGACCTCTGAGAAGGCCAAAATTTCAGAGGCTTCATAGCCTTCAAGGAGACTTGACCCGGCTTCAACAAGAGCTGACAGAAGATCCCAGAAACATAAACCTTCAAAAGGAGGTACAACAGACTCAGTGCGAACTCAATGATTTATTGAACTCGATCGTGGCACAAAAAGTACAAACCTCGGGAAAGGCGTCGCCGACTAGTAAAACTCTACCGAAAGATACAAGCAACGGCTCAGATTTAGCTGCCAACAAAGAGAACGAGGCGCCGCTCAAGAGTCAGCAATACGCAGAGGCGCGGCCACCATCTGTACCTAAGGATAACAAAGATCGCTCTTTACTTATAGCTCATCGTCGGGGTAATAGTCTTTCTTGCACCATACGCCATCATCTATGCTCAGGATGTGGTACCGTGCGGTCACATACATTTCATGAGAAGCATCCCATTCGGGAAACACACAAGCCAGTCCTAAATTTTTGCTCAGCATGCCGGGAATCAAGAGTCGAGAAGGGTGTAATGGACAAGTACCACTTCTGCTTCGGTTGCGGAAAAGTCCGATCAAAATCCTTTCAGAAGAAACATGAGTGTGAGTCAGGTCAGCCTCTTCTTCCAAACTACTGCGCACAGTGTGCTTCTGATGTTAGAAAGAAGGAGGTAATGAATGATATGTCTGTCCTGGGAATAGTAAGTTCTAGTCGCCTTACGTGGAGGAGTCAGTCGCACTCACAATAAATCAGGCTACATCAGATATAGTTCTACGAGCAGAGCAGACAGGCGTCAAGGAGAGCAAAAGTCCGGCTCCCACGACTGACGGAAATCAGCAGAACTTGGCAAGCAGCAAGCCACGTCTTCAGGGCAAAGCTTCCGTCACCCTATCTTGTTCAGGCAATGCAGCAAGGCTACGACTTGACAATGCTTCACTCTCAAAGAGTGTATCTGCTCCAGTCAGTCCAGCTGAATCGTCTCCATTTTATCCTGGGCGTAAATTAGGCTCAGCCCATCGTCGTGCTCAGAGAGTGCCAACACCGCATTGCAATGAGGAGCCTCGTGAAGGGAGCAATGCTTCCGCCATCCAAGGAGAGTATCGGGCTCCATACGTCGAGGAGGCAAACTCGCCTACAGAACAGAAAATGTCTGCCTCATGCTGCAGCAGTATGGCAAGTTTGGGGAATCGTAGAATGAAAACATGGCACGATGACAATGGGAGTTACCTCGAAGTGATGGACTGCAATGACGCGTCTTGCCAAACTCCAGATGTCGGCTATAAGCGAACCATGGTCCTACAATCGACCAACTCTTCAGGTGGGAAGACAGTACGATGCTGCCCTCCTTCTACCAACCATGATCAACAAGCTCGAATGGCGAGGAGTAACAAGTCCCAACGCAAAGCAAAGGACCCTCCCAGCGCAGCTTCTTCTCGTGAGCAATCTGGATTTTCAAAAGGTGTATTCGGAAAACACACCAAGTTGGAAACCCATGATCAGGCCCAGACATATCGTCGGCGGTCACCCTTAGCAGATTTTGAACATTCTGATGCAGCATTCGCCAATGAAATCGGACAGCGGCCAGAATCTGACGCTGAAGCTGCTGAACCACTCGAGGCACTTCCATTCCGATCATCTCGAGGAGCATTTGGACGCAACCATAGCCCGACGCAAGCTCGCTTCAGCGTTTTCAACTACAGTCAAACGGACTCTGACGGATCGGAATCAAAGAACGCCAACCTACCCGGGGTCTGGCCTACTCCAGGGCCATCAACGGAAGCAGTCGATTGCCACGACACTGACGAATACTCCCACTTGGCAAAACCAAATTCTGCCGCGTCATCATTCTCTTCAGACTCGAATTGCGGCCAAACTACAAATAACTTCAAAGCAGACGCCCCCAATGAGGGAACGTACTCCCGTTCCGTCTTTACGGATTACTCCCGTTCCACCAACAACCCATATTACAAGCCCCGACACCGTCCTGGATACAACGGCACCAACAGCGACTTTTGCAGCACATGGGACTGGAAGAGCAAAGTGCGGCAAGGAACCAAGAGCCCAAGAGCTTACCGCCACCAATTCGACGATCGTATGCCGGAACCAATTGTCGAAGAGCCAGTTTCACCAGCTTCCTCGCCAGTTCAACGAACGAAACTACTTGGTGAGTGTATGATACTATTCGTTTGGAACGCATCTAACTAGAGCAGAATTCTACATTACAGACCCAGAGTCCTCCTGTGAATCAGATACCGAATACCCTGGCTCATCAGCGGGGAGACTGATCTCCAATCTCGCGGTTCATTTCTGATGCCGTAGACGAGTCGGCATAATACTAGTGCTGCATGAGTATATTCCCGCCTTAAGGATAATCAGTGTGTATATGACTGTATGAATACTTTACTAGTTTTAGATACTTGCATTTTGAGTTTAGTAATGATGTGGCAATTGAGCACTTGGTGAATAATGCATCTTTACAAAACCACCATACCGAACCGTGGGCAAAACGTACACCTTAAAACTTACATGAATATTTGGACTTCGAGTATAGTGAGCAGTTCGAATTTAACCCGAAAATGCCTTGATTCCCAGAGCAGTAAAGGAAACAAGGATGGCTATACTTGCATACGCAACTACAGTAGGGGTCAAATATTTAAACTGTAAGAGGTATCTCATATTGCAGTGTATTTAAAATGTGCGTTGATAGCTGTACCTTGAGTATAAGTTGCAATTAGACTTGAACCCGAAAATGGTCTTGATTCACAGAGCAACAAAGGGGAAATGGATGGCAATGGGCATACGCAATTACAGTAAAGTCAAAAGTATTAAATCACTGCTAAGCATCATAAGGCAACATTTGGTACACCCAACGCCAGGATTGTTCAATGTGGCATGATGAGCGCTTAAGGCGTTCAAATACTTATGGCTCATGACTGGTAAACTCGTAAACGTATCTCATATTGCAGTCTATGATAACACATATTAAGATGTATGTACATACCCAGATACTTGGAGCAAATACTTTTACTACAGACGTACCATGCGTAGATACTTCTATTCATCCAGATCGCTTATCATAACCTATTTACCATCATATCTTGATACATCCCACAATGCCATACATAACCAGCATGCACAAACCACAGTGGTGCAGCTCATATAAAATTCATACCAATTTTCTCATCTTACCGGCCCGCGTGGCCCATCGTCTTATCCAGACTCAAGCTCGCATTAGGCGCCAGATACGCTCTTGTCGAGGTTCCCGCCGCACCATTTGCAGGCGACCCCTTTCGCGAAATGAGCTGTTTTGCGGCCAAAAACTCAACAGCCTCAACTCTCTTCTGCTCAAAGAGACGACTGCGCTCGCGCTCACGTTCCACCTGGCGCAATCGCTGATCCGCGTTCGCTTCGTCAGACCGGCGCTTCTTCTCCATCGTGTCACGGATTCGTCTCTCCGTCCGTTGACATATGCTGTCTAGCTTCGCCGCTGTTTGGGAACTAGCCAGTTCCAATTGTTGTCTATCTGCCGGTCGTGGATGTCGGGATGCTCCCCAGAAACACCGGAATGTAAGTCTAGTTTGATTTTTGGGATCTTGTCCGCCCCAGATCATAAGGGAGTCGCCGTCGTAAACCTTGGCCCAGTACTGAGACGGTCCTGTAGGATTCTTCGAGTCCGATGATGCCAGGTTGTATCCGTTGATTTTGATACCCAGAGTGGCCTTGGTAGATATCCAAAAGTGATACTGAGCGTCTTCTGGAGACTCCCCTCTACACCAGGGCTGGTCTCCCTTTGAGGAATGCTTGGACGGGTCGTAACCGTCTCTCCAGAGCATAAGTTTAAATGCATATTTTGGTATCCTCGGTTCTTGCTTGTCCTTGAAGCTTTCTGTATTCTCGGGTCCTCTACCAAACGATACCAGCGAGTCGGTGATGGGGAATGAAATCCCCTGAACGCAAGATGATGCATCGGTATCCACTAATGCGACCGCTCTATTCGCAGACATGTCTTCCTGGACTGGCACTACGATTTTGGTATCAGGAGGGCAGGTGTCCGGCATTGACGATGAATCGACTGGCGCCGCGGTAGGTGGGAACTCCACCGTATCTTCAACCATCTTGCTGTCGTCTCGCCTCAGTCCTATGGGTGGACTTTTGTTTGAATGGCCGTTTCTGCCTTCTGGTTCCGGACTGGGAGCAAAATACTTCATTGCCAGATCCCAAAGCGGCGTCTTGCCCGGCCCGAAAATCTCGCCTCCTTCCGTTGCCGCTTGCCTAAAGGCGTCGTGCTGGCGCTGTGTCATTTCGGGATACCGCGTATGCCATGTCTTTTTGTCTTGTTGCCACCACACCATCTTGCTAACGGGGTAGTCGATTTGCCTACCAGAATCAAGTCTCGTTACTTGGGGCATTCGGGCGAGAAGTCGAAATTCCTCTAGCACTTCACGGGAAGGTTCCTCAAGGTTTCCTTCCGACTTCAATCTCTTGATGATGGGTTTGCCAGGTGGCGTGTTCTCGTCGTACTCCTCGCTGGTATCATGGGAGGGTGGCTTTCTTTTACTTGAATTGGGGTCCATGGAGAAGGACAGCGGCTGTGAGGTCCCAAGATCCTGAACAACCGAGGGATTGCCTCCGAGGCTCTGTGATGCCACGTTTTCCACCAAGCTTTGAAGCTGATCTGCTGACTGATTCGGGTATATGGATGTCATGTTGTGTTGGTACACATGGCGATTTCTTCCCTTGACGGTGTCCGAGTCCCCAGAGTCATAGGCTTCATCCTCGTGTGAGTTGAGAATTTCTGTAGAACCCATGCTGTGCTCGGCAGGCAGATTAAGGTAGTTTTCGGGAATGACACCAGATGACCCTATGGCCGATACACCAACCTCTCCAAACAAACGTGGATGTTGCGTGCCGTAGTCCATATGACTATTCTCTTTGTCAGATACATCACTCATAGAATCGCTGACTCTGTCATCGTCATACGCCGCAGGCTGCTGTAGTTGCGACGGATAATCTTCATCATCCGTAATTTCATCGTACGACTGAGAAGCCTGTATCGTGGATCCAAATCCCGCCAGCCAAGGATGACTTTCGAGCTCAGGGATAGTTGCGCGATTCTCGGGTCGCCTTTGCAGCATTCGCTGAATAAAATCAACCCCAGGCTCAGATATAGAAACCCTTTGGAGCGGCATCGTGTCCAAGTTTGTCGTCATGATCTTGTGCAACAATTCCGAGTAGCTGATTCCGGATTTGACGGGGTAAGGCGGTGCCCCAGTAAGCGAATAAAACAATACACCTCCTAGAGACCATATGTCTACGGCGTGGTTATATCTTTGTCCAGGCATACGTCGCATTCTCTTCCCGCGGTTTCTGACTCCATTGTCGTCATATTCGGCATACTCCGTGTACACTTCAGGGGCACAGTACAAAAGAGTGCCACAAAACGTGCGCAGGAATGTCTCCGCCGTATCAACCATTTTAGACAGTCCAAAATCGGTAAGCTTGACCACAAGCGGTTCCAGAGACTGAATGAGGATATTGTCCGGCTTAACGTCGCGATGGGTGATGTTGTTTGCATGTAAGTAGCCCAATGCACTCAGCAACTGCTTCGACATGGTTTGTGTCATTTCCACTGTGAACGCGCCGTCGTCGGAAATGGTCTTGCCGAGATCACCAAGCGGCACGTACTCCATGATAATGATGAGAAGCCGGTCCTCCCAGTCAAAATTTTCAATATAACGCACAATATTTGGCTAAACGATAGCTGTTAGTTTCATGCGCCAAGCTTATTTAAGGATGGCAAACTTACATGCTGCACTCGCTGCATAATTTTCATCTCATTTTCAACCTTTTGATCCAGGACTCCGTTCTTGATAAAACGACGCTTCTCAAGCTCCTTTGCGGCATAGGGAAGTCCGTCATATTTCGACGTCACCTTATACACCACGGCAAAAGCTCCCTTACCAATCATGCCTATGCGGTTATATTTCCCAGAACCCTTCCACTCATTCCGAACCAAACCATGCGAGTCTTTCCGTTTAGAAGGCGATGGGTGAGGAGACGGGGTTGCATCGAATCCCACTCTCTTCGCCTGTGGCCCTCCGGGAACCTTGAACAGGTCGACCGGGCCGGTAATGGTAGGATTAGGATTAGGACCAGGACCAGGACCAAGATTAGGAGTCTCGCCGCTCGCAGGGTGCAAACCATGACGAATAAAGTACTCATTGACCTTTGCGATATAGGCACGGTCATAGCCGTCATCGCGGCGAGGAATCCTCACACGAAACGTCAGGTCCCGAGTCTCATTATGCAAGACAATCCGGATATTGGTTCCGGAACCCAGCACCCACTTGTTCGTGGGCTGCACCGACTGCTCCTTCGGGTGCCGTGTGAGAAGTTGCCTGTCGACAAAGGTACCATTGGTGGACTGGTCCTCAACCATGACATTTCCATACTCATTGACATATATCCGGAAATGGATATTACTAATGCGCCGAAACGGATCATTGGTAAAGACAATATCGCACCTAGCGCTATTCCTTCCAAAAGCAAAGCCGGCAGACGGGCTCTTGACTTGGGACGAAAGCCTCAGGATGATGGCATAGTTGCCATGGCTGACGGGATGCGACTCGAAGCGGCTCGCATGGTCCTCTGATTCATAGTCGGGCTCAACGTCATCCGCTTCGTCCTTGCCGATAATATACTGCGAATTCTCCTGAGCTAGCCTTTGAACCTCTTGTCGTGCGGCGTCGGAATGCGGATACAGTACGCAGATGATGTCGGATATGTCTTCGTCAGAGAAGCCAGAGTTCTGCTTCCCTACCCGTCGCGGATCGAGAATGTTTTGGGTCGCTAGAGGGGCGGAAGCAACGCCTGTTAGCCAAATTATGCCTTTCATCTGGACTTTCAGAAGCTGGTATCGAGTAAGACCAGGCCATACCTTGTGTTTGCTCATCGCCGTCCATTGGGAGCGACCCGGCTCAAGAGCGACCGCAGGAATAACGTCTAATGATTGAGGAATCCGAACAATGTCGAGTTGTGCAAGCCACAGGTGACGTAGTATGAAGATGAGGTGAAAGGACAGAAGTGGCGGCCACAAGTGCAACCTGGTGTTCACGTCGTGTGTCGGGAGGCAGTTGCGAGGATGTAATACGGCGCTCGTTGTAGCAAAAAACCAAGGTCGTACAAGGCACAGACGATCTGCGCGCCAAGGGAGGAGGATGTACTGTCGTCGAGAAGGACAGGAAGAACAGAGCCCAGCATGGCCAGACAAGTGTTTTCTGAAATGAAGGAGCAACTAGGGTGGGAGAAGAAAAAAAAGAAAAGAAACAGAAATTGATAAATCAATAGGCCTGCATGAGAAAGTGTCGAAGCAGGGATTGTCAATGCCGGATGTTACCAATGCAGTCGAGGTATGATGGGCTGTGTGGGCAAGACGAGGTGGGCTGGTCGACCGGAGGAGTCTGGTTTGGTCGAAGAGTTTGGTGTCTGGCTGTTGGTTGGCGGGGGATTGTCTGGCGCAGTGGTCCGCCAGGCGTCTGGGGAGGCAGCCACCAGTCGATTACGGTTCACAGGAGCGGACAGGGCAGCTACGCGGGGCAACCAGGCTTGACATGTCCAGCATTGAACGTCTGGTAACTACCAGCACAGTTGACCAGACCAGACCTTCATGCCCCAGCCAGACAGTTGGCATCACCCTATCCAGCCAAAGTATCAACAAGAAACTCAATAGCCCCAGCACTATGAAACACACCAGCCAAAGAACATGCTATTACTGCATGCATGAAAAAACGCTCTTTGCACAACGAGTCCACCACCAGACATACAAAAACACTTACAGAGTACAGAGTATACATGCTACACACCCCAGTCCTACACCAGAATCGGGTCACACTCCCCACGCTTATTATTAGTGGCACGAGGGCACAAGGCACTTGGCTTGGTCCATCTGATCGATGTCCCAGAACTTGACATTTGAGCCAACTTCGTAGCTTGGACATCCCCACAAGAAGCCCGTCTCATCTGATCTGGACATGAAAAAACAAGTCCGCCCTGGCCAATCGCTAGGCGAGACTCATCCATCCCATTTCCGTAACCCAGGACCAACATCCAGCCTCGTCAAATATCCGACGACAAGCATTGGATTACTGTATTCCAATCCCGGCGCTTCTACCAAACCAGCATAGCCAAGAAAGCTCTCTAGCGATTTCCATCACATTGATTAACCATGCCCGGTGCCACCAACATTCACATCACACACCCAACATGGTTCATTTTCATCCGACATATCGTTCTGATCAACTTCTATTCCAAGTAGACTCTGTAAAAAACGAGATAAGAAAACACGAGTAATGACTGCCAGCTTTGGTCCTTCAAATCCTGGCGTGAGTATTCGGGGTCCTTGTCCCCATGAACATGAACAAAACAAAATTCCCGTAGAAATGTGACACAGATGATATGAGAATGCCCGTCGGTCACGTCAGTCTAAACAAAGCTTTGTAGCAAGCTTTCAGCCAAGTAACCTCTCCCGAACAAAGAATAAACAGAGAATAATAAAGAGTAACATGAAAAAAAAAGGAAAAGGCAGCATCAATCCAGACCCGATAAACTGCCCAAGCCGTGGTATACGCCCCTATTTTTGTCCCAAAGCAACAAGTTGCATCATGTCAATGCGAAATCGTGCCAATCTCCCAATTCATAAAACAAACAAAGAAAAAACGCCTGCATGATGGTATGCATCCAATGGCCCATTTGATCCTCGCCTATTGGTTCTATCTCATATACTGGATGTCGTGGTGAGCCTCCTCTGCTGCTTACAAATCCTGGGTATCTCTTCTTTATTTCAATGTTGGTGACGGTCACCAGCCTAAAAGGCTTGACCCTGGTATGGGGTATGGCTTGGCGCCTGGCCGGGGCCGTACTGTCCTTGTGGTGGAATGCCTGGCGATGGAGGGCCTAAGGGTCGAGAGAAGCTCGCTCCCTGGCCTCCATGAGGCGGAGGAGGCGGGCCAGGTCCTCCACGCATGGCGCCAGGGTACGGGGGTTGAGGGCTGGGGGTTCTTGGGCCCATGGCTCCTGGTCCGGCTCCAAGATTGGCGCCATACTGAGGCGAGTTTGCTGCGGCTCGGTGTTGAACATACTGTTCTGGTGTCAGCGCTCTTGATTCTGAACTTGATCCCGATACCGATCGCGGTCCCGATGTCGTATAGGTACCCGCGGGCTGCCAGGCCATTGTTCTTGGGCCCGAGTCCGCGGATTCCTGCCTCCCGTGACCTGATCTAGGTGCTTGGGCATACGACCTCGGCTCCGACGAGGAGTAACCTTGTGGTTGACCACGCATAAAAGACGATTCGGCAGGTCCCGATACTTGTTTTCGCGGTACCGCGGACGCAGCATAATTAAGAGTAGGGCCAAAATTTACCTCTGGAATGTCAAACCCCGAATTGTTTTGCAAGGGAGGCTCTCCGCCTCCAACAGTCTTCATCACGCCGGCACGAGGTCGATTCTCATCATGGTTGCCGTTTGGACCACCGAATCCAGGGCCTTGTTTATGAGGGGGCGGTGCTGGCCGTCGGTCATAGCCGGGGGGAGGGCCGCCACGGTATGCTTCGGAGGTATAGTGATCAATAATATGGTCGGGCGTAATACTGTTAGTCTGTCGCGGGACTGGCTTTCGGTGAGGATGACCCGGAGGAGGGCCGCCTCGTCCTCCGGGGCCTCCAGGTGGTGGAGGTCCGCCTGGTCCAGGTCGAAAGTTACCATGCTGGCCTGGAGGGCCGTTTGGAGGACCCTGACCTGGAGGAGGACGACCACGACCGTATGGTCCTGGGGGCCCTCCAGGTCCAGGGGGAGACCGGACTTGGTCTGGTCGGAAGCCTTGCTGCTGAGGGTTAGGTGACCGTGGTGGTCCGCCCTGTCCTGGAGGGTACGGGGATCGACGCCCTTCCGAGGTCCCAGGACGAGAGTTGGGGTTCTGACCATATGGACCAGGAGGTCCCATGGGAGGGCCGTTGGGTCGCTGGTTTGGAACATCAAGGGCAGGAGGTGGCAGATTGTTTGCCTGTGGTCGTTCCTGGTTACCTGGATTTGGGCCTTCACCAAAGTTGCCATAATTAGTATAAGTTCCCAGTGAGTGGTCGTGCGAATAAACCGCGGGTCCAGGAAACACACCATCCTCACCATCTCTACTGCGGGGTGGACGACCGCTTTGCGCATCGTGTCCCATGCCGCCGGCGGTAGCCATTTGGGCAAGTGTCGAGTTCGACAGACGGCTATTAGCGCGTCGAAGCTCAGGACTATGGTACGCCTTGCTGGTTGGTCTTGCCTGTGGTCCGTGGTTGAAGGCGGGTGGCCTTGAAACCGGCTCAGGAGTCTGCAGGCTTCTCATTGCTTCCAAGTTGTGCATGGGCGGTGGTGGCGATGCGCCAAGCTCTTCGTCAGAGCTTGCGAGCTCGCTAGGCATCATTTGGCCAGGCGGTCCTCCGCGAAGCGGGAGTTGCTGTCGATTTGGTGAGGCACCAGGTCCGCCATAGGGGTTCTGCTGCGAGCCGCTCAGGTTCGGATCTGACACGTTGCGCATGTGATGAGGCTCACGGCCCGGTTGCAGCTGTTGTTCCTAGGTTAGTAATATGTCGGAGAGGATGCAGCGAGAACCAGATCACACTCAGGGGGTTAGGGGCGGGCAGTGGCATACCGAGTTCCCATCGTCCGCAAATCCCACCTTGGGTCTATTTCCACTACCAAAACTTAGTCTCGCGCTTGAACGACTTGCGCTGCGAGAATGAGACCTCGTCCCATCCTCCAAAGCATTCATCCGTGTTCCTGTGGCCTCCTTCAAACGTTTGCGCCATTCCCTCTCCGCCCATGATGTACTACTTTCATCAAGAATGAGGGTGGAAACGTCAAGGATCTCAAGATATCCGTAGCGCTTGTGCTTGGGCATGGCGAACATGAGCGACCGTGGGTCCAGAACACTTGCTACCAGTCTTCCAGGTCGGCCGTACAAACCAAAGGCATCCCATGTGGGAAATAGGAAACGAAGCAGCATCTCAAATCCACTGACGGCGGGGTGAACCTCGGGCATGATGAAAATGAAGCCCTCGGTAGCTGACGGCGGATCAGCATGGACGGTAACATGGCCCTCAATCTTGAGTAATGTGGAAGCGTCAATCAGAGACTTTGCCTGGGGATAAATGGCATAGGCTGAGAATGCGTCGGTAATAGTGGCGATTGGCTGAGCCTTCTTCTGCTTCTTGCCATCCTTCCTGGTATCATAAAATTTGATGTCACCCTTCAGAGTAGGGATGTGAGACCGGTCATAAGGCGATCTCTTCTTGAGTTCCTTTTGCTGCTTCTGAAACTCCTTCTCATCCGGAGGCGAAATCACACACCAGCAACGGCGCCACGGCACGCCGGCACCGAAACGGACTCTGACCCATTGTTCCGACTTCATGCGTGATCTCTCCATGATGACGTTGATGTTGTTTAATGATTTGCCCTTGCCTGCAATTAAGGCGCCGGTGTAAGCTTCCTGCAGTGTCGAGTGCTCGAACATGGCGAGACGAATTCCAGCTGTCCATTGAATCAGAGAGTGGTGTGAATTGAAGTGGAGAAGATATCGGTTCCTGCCAGCAGTAGATATGCTCAAAATATTCTGTAAAGGTTGCTCGTCGTTGGAGCGAGTAGGTAGCGATTCAATCTATACGGCAGAACTTTGGGTTAGAAAGTCAAAAGTGGCTGCTCACACGACAGAAACCGACTCACCATCTTGATTGAAGCATCTGTAAGGTTGATAAACTTTGGCAGAACCTCGCCATCCTCGCCGGCGGCATCGAGTTCGGCCGCATCCCACAACGACAAGACTGTGCCAACAAGCTGGGCAAAGCACTCGGTCCATGTTCTGTCCGCATTTGGTTTGCCTTCTGTATAACATGAAAATAACTGGTCAGTCAACTGCTGTTTGATCTTGGCGCCAAGATGGGCCTGGCCAAGTGCACACGAATACAACGGGCGGGGGAAAGCAGACGAGCGAAGAAGGAGAGAAGTTTCGTACGTGTGTTCTGGTCATCTAGTTTGAGAAAGTAGCCCTCTTGGTAGAGTTTGTTGGAGTGGCTATTGAGCAGAGTGAAAATAGGTTGCAGCTCGGGAATAGTATCTTCGTTTATATCCATGAGGGGCGGTTGGTAGGTCTGAACCATGGACAGAGGTCTGGATGAACTGCGCTGACGCTGTTGGGGAGGAGTGCTACTGCTGTTTGGAGAGCCGTCTAGCGGAGTGCCATAGTCCGGCCGTGATGGCGGTGTTGTAGGTCGGCGCACAGCGATGATGTTGTTATCCAGTTGAGGAAACGGGTCGGAGACGTGATGCTGCTTCTTCTTGAGGTTCACAGAGAGCTCGTTGGGCGGCGACGATGATGGTGATGGAGTCTTTGCGCCAGCAGAGAACTGGGACATGAAAGAGAGAACTGTAGCGATGGACGTCGTCGATTGACGTAGTTGTCAGCACAGGGTGACCGGACGGATGACAAGAGTCGAGTCAAGTGTCAAAGAGTGTGGTGTGGTGTGGTGTGGTGCGGTATGGTATGGTATCAAATGGTATCAAATGGTATGGTGGAGGTGGTCGGGTGTGGTGGCACATGCACACATGCGAAAGAGGGAGCGAACGAGCAAGGATGACGCCCAGACAGGCAAAAAGAGGGCAGAAGGAGGGCGAGTGCCAGGTACAAGTACCAGCACGGTGCAGAAGCGGGAGAGTCACAGCCCCAGAGGTACTAACGGACCTGGGGCTGGTCAGGGTCCGACCAGACGTGGACTGGAGTGACTGATTGACTGGCGTTGATGGCATGGGATGGCATGGGATGGCATGGGATGTGCAGGAGGGGCCTGGCATTCGGCATCATTGCATTGGCCGCACTTTGGAAGCAGCTAGTGGCTGATGTCAAACCCAGTTCAGGGCAGTGACTGACGACGGCGCAAGCAGACAGGCTTCCTTGGAACATGCAGGCTGGCCAGCATGAACCTAGAATCCCTAGGTGGTGAGCCATTGGAGTGAGCCAGCCCAAGTGTAATTGATGGTTTGGCCTGGACCAAATCAAACTTGATGCCAAAAAAAGTCAAGTGGTAGTAGCTGACTGCATGTGAACATTGGCGGTCGCAGTGGCAGTCATGGTTGAAGCATGACAACTTGACCCTTCATCACCACACAGGCGCCAAGCCAGACCAACGAGAAGGCTCATCGAGTCTCCTTCTCGCCATCATGCGCAAGACACTGGAGCGCAGTGACCATGGATCAAACCAATGGAGCCGGACAGGGGTCAAGTTGCGTAGCGGAAGTCGTCGGTCCAAATTGATGTCCACAATATTGCCCGCTGCTGGGTGCCACTTGGCAACGCGACGGCGACCATTGACCCGACCCAACATTGAAATCAACATTGGACATGGAGGGTTCTCCAAGCATGCTCGGTAGAGTTTGGCGCAATAACAGAGCAGCATTGCTGGCTTCTGCATGCACAAGTGGGCTTGGGTTGGTTGCGTGGACTGGCTGGGCTGGGGGAATTGCAGGCTGTGTGAACTGTGGGTACATGTCTGGTAGCGACTGGAATGGATGGAGTGACCGGAGTGACTGGAGTGACATAGAGAGAGAATGTATTCATACGAACCTCGATTTCGACCCATGGTGACGGAGTTCTGCCCCAACCCAGGCCCTGTCGCAACTCACAATGACGAAAAACAATAATAATGTTCCAAGGGAGGGAGGCTAGCCGTGTTTTGTTAATTTGCTGCACAAATAAATGAAGGGAAAAAATGCAACCCGCCGGACCCTTCGGGCAGTGCACAGTAAAAGCAGGGTAGACGTACGGAGGATAGTCCGGGATGCGCAAGCTGCCAATGAAAATCAACAGACTGCCGTTCCAATAATTGAACGAAGACGCCGCTGTGAATTTAAAAGTTCGCGGGATGTTGCCTCTTGAAAAAAGGGTCTCGTCGATATGCTGCGGTTGCCGTCAGTGGCTGCACTGCGCTTCGCTTGGCTTCGCCTTGGAAAGTCGGTGCCAGTCTGGTTTTCGCCGATGAACGACGCAGCAAGTGCCAGTGCTCGGTGTGGTGGCAGTCTAGGCCACGCCGGGGGGGTTCGAACGTCCCAGTGCCAGATGTCGGGTCGGGTCAAGTCTGGCCACAAGCTGGTCAAAGTCGGACCGTGGGGGCTTGGCTCGCCGTCTTTGTCGCAGATGTCAGCGCACTTTGGTCGCGGCCGGTCTCAGGTCCCGGCTGAGTCGTCGGTCGTCACAACAGAGGAACAAAAGTTCGTAACGGTCCAAAAGCTAGATAGGGGAGGGGATGAAGTCAAAACAAAAAAATAAAATAAAATAAGAGGCGAGCTCCAGATGCAGGGCGGTAGGCTTTTCTTGTAGTCGTATCACGGCCAAGTCCACCAAGTACACCGCCAAGAGGGTCCAAAACCAAGATCCAGAGTCAAAAAAGTAATCCGCTCACTTTTGGCACCATAAGCCGTCGTCAAGCAAAGATCCAAGGTAACAACGAGTCGAGTCGGGTCGGAGAGGGTGGTGTGCGCGGAACAGTCGGAGGCCACTGGAGCAGCTTAGCTTGCAGGCATTTGATGACAGCCGGAGCGAGCCAAGACTTTTTTTTTCAATGTTTCTCCAGCCAAATGTCCAGTCGGATGCCCAACCACCACTTTCTCAGTTGTAAGTAATTGCCGCGAAAAGGAAGGACAAGAAGTGGGAAAGGAAACGAAGACCAAGGAGAATGAGAAGGGGGGAGAAAAATACCTAAGCGCAGACGACGTTTGGAATTATATCCTCGGTCACAGATCTCGGTTGCTTGAGTCGGCCTTTTTGTTTTACCTTTCCTTTTTTACCCTGTCTGCACAGCTATGGGGGTAAAACCCAAGTCTCGTATTGCAAAATAAAACCAAATCAGATGGTCCCAGGTACCAAAATTAGACCAAAGACTGGCAAATCTCGCTTTGTCTTTCTTTTTTGCGGCGCCGCCTGAACCTGCACGAGAGACAACCAAACAACAACAAAAAAAAAATGTCTGGGCAAGAGAATTAGACTCGGTGCTGCCGGGTCCCAAATGCGGATTCTTACTATGAGCTTTGAGCGTTGTCTAGTCTCACCTTGACCACAAAGAGCAAAGAGTCAAAGGGCCAGACCAGACCAGACACAAGACAAGCGAAATCGTCAAGCCCAAAAATCGTCGACGTCAAATCCACCTGCCCTTGACGCTGTGTCCGGGGTTGCGATGGTGCTGCCGACCAACCCAGGTTGCCCAGGCCCAAAATGTCAATCAAGCCAACGACGTAATTGGGGGCCCGCTGAGCAGGGTTTGGCCGAGCCGGATGTGGGATTGGATTTGTTCCACGCGATTTCAATTGTCGATCATCTGAGTTGGATCTGGCATTCGGACAAGATGGCCCGTGGTCTTGGTCGCGGAGATCGAATTGGTGAAAGAACTTGACCAGAACAAAAAAATCCGTTGCAGCTTATTCTTTCTGGGCTAGTTGATTCGATTCAAGTCTGCTGCTTTGTCCAATGTGGCTGAGAATAATTGCACCGGACAAAGGAAAAAAGTATGAGTCGACGTCACCCAGAACGACGTTTGGGAGGCTCGGCGGCAAACTTTAAAATCGGAGCTGGTGCGTGTAAATCGTCAAATCGTCGAGCTCTGGGCAGCAATGACTAGCGTAGGGGCCTAAGAGTCGTCAAGAGGTCGTCATGTACTTTGATCTGCAAAGACCTATTAGAGTAAAGTACGGAAGTAGATGGGAGCGAAATGTCGGAGATGACGATGGTATTCCAGTACCTAGGCAGGTGTGCAACGGCAAGAGCGACTGTTCGACTCAACGGTGGAGATGAGCTTGATTTTGTATAGAGTCAAGCCTGGTGGTACGGAAGGCGGTTAATATCAAGTCGCCAAGCAAAAAAAATAAATGTGCGCAAAACCAACGGAACGATACGAGCTTTTAGAACCAGACACGATTTGATGTGTACAAATGTACATCCGTTTTTGTGTGGTGGTGGCGATTAAGCTCGTACTTGCAGCGGCAGAATGACAACCATTTGATGAGGGAGAAAGACTTTAGAAGAAGACATGGACTAGATGCCGCCTCCACGGGGGTCACAGGTGTCCACGACGGCGGCAAGCGCTGTCTAAAATAAAAATAAAATACCAGACCAGATCAGACTTGACATGCACCCGATTCTTCACATCTTCCCATGTCGTCCGAGCCTATCCCCCACAAGGTGACAAGGTGAGGCCCAAGGACCACTTCGTGTCTGAGGCGTCTCATGATCCTCCGACGATACGGGTCACGGCGCTCAGTCAGGGCGAGTCTGATCAAATGCATCAAACGCATCGAATACACCCAAGAACCCAGGTCCAACACACCCAGACCCAGACCCTGCCGTGCATCGCTTGTCTCGCTGTCCTCAATTCACACCTGACCACACCAGGCCGTATCACACCAGACGTTTTTTAGCCTTCCATTTTGATTCCACACTACTCGAGTCCGCTTGCCCAACCGATCCAGACCAGATGTCCAATGCGCCAGTCCGTCCATGTCCAAATGCAGTCGGCGGCTTGGCTTCTAGTAAGCTTCCCATTTGCGACTAAGACTAAGCCACGCCAGCATGTTGGCCCTTGGTCGCAAAAAGAGCAGCTCTCATCGTGTCACTGCATGCCAATGGCCCTTTTAACCCCCCTTCATTCGAGGCAAAAGTCACATACCCGCACGATGCTCGGCGCCAATAGTGCATGATACAAGGTGAACCAAGACATGGATGGGGGCAGGGCCACTTTGTGACGGTGAACTAATGGCCTACCAGACTACATGTGCACTTTTGACGAAAATGGTGCAAAACCAAGCACTTGAGTCGAGTTCCACCAGCTGTAGTTCCAGCAAGTCTCGACTGCGGCATGGAACAAGCTGCCCAGCCACCAGCAGTTCGAACAAGTTCCTGTCAGCACGGCACGCATGTCATCAGCGGAGTACGGAGTATGGAGAACCAGACTGGACAGACTTGACATGTTAGAGTAAGAGGTCTGGTTGCCGGCGACTCCGTATGATATGGACACTTCCGGGACTGTACGGAGTATGCCCAGTATGTGAGAAAGCAAATTACACCATGAGATGACACGAAATATGACCCAATATGAGCCCGCTCAAATACAGTAGCCGTCATCACCCCTTGCCACACGGCTATTCCCATATTGAATCCTCCAACAGCTTCCAATTGGGTCAAGTTCAATCATAGACTTCCATCGCCAGCTGAGTGACGACACTGGAGACTCTTCCATTTTGAGCATCTTGTCTGTTCAGCGCTTGGGAGATACGACACAAAGAGAATTATAATGTCATCAACCTACAGCATCTTGCGAACCAGTGGACAAAGTGTAACCTTGGCCAAACGACTTGACCCGCATGGATCAATGCAGGTGCTAGCGCTCTCCAACTCCAAAAGCCCCAGCAATGGATAGGCTAATATCCAATACTATTACTCAACAAGCGTATCTCGGAAACAACACCGTGTCGAGATGGGGATTCAGTCTCACTCACGCCGCTCCAGTCGACTTTGGTCACTGTGATGTGACAAACCGGCATGGCCAAGAGAGGCGCACCATTCTTCCGTGCTGGGATCAAACAGCCATACTACCCGCTCTAGTTGCAATTTTAGCGTAAGACGAGAAGGCGATACGCTGCCGATTCAGCTTGGCAGCGGTGCAAGACGCAAGGATCGATGGGCCCAGCAAGAGCGCCTTTGATCTCCTTGCGATCTCCTTGTGTCTTTCTTGTCGCATCCTCCGCCGTAAAAGGGCAGCAAACATTGAAATTGCGGATACGAGAGACAGGGGCCCTGGAACATTTCGGCGGAGCAAAGTCACAGAGCTTGCGTGGCACTTGGCACCAGGCTGGACTCCATTGTAGGACAGAGACAGCAAAATCCCAAAAAGTCGCGAGCAGATGGCTGGAAAGGGGTTAGCATTACGCTGCGGCGGACTTGTCACTGAGACAGATGACGAAAGTCAAGCTTGCACTGCCCAAACGCCATGGCTATGAAAGCACCATTACCGGTGGCATGCATCTTCAGTAAGCGCCAAGTCCAGAAAACCTGCCCGAGTTGACGGAGTACATGAATGCAGTGCTTTCGTTGCGCTCTGTCAAACTTGGAAAACTTCCAACCCGTTTCTCGGTACTTGCATTTTCGGAGGCGAATCATTTTCGAGATGACGGTTCGGTTACAGTTACAGGGCTAGGTTCCAGCGCATGTTTCTGACATGATCCTGTCACAGATGGCTGGGGCCCTTGAAAAACGGTTTGACATGAAATGCCAATGTCTGGTTTCATTTGCTGCTGCGTGAAGAGGCGGGCGGCTGGTGCCGTGCTAGGCGATGCTTCGATTGGCTGAGATGTGACCACTGGCTGAGAGGATTGCTCGGGGGGCGGTCAATTTTTGCTCGGGGGGCTCTTCGCCCCACCACATACCCGTTTTGGGCTAGCGGCTACATTCCCACACCCCACAGTACATTTTCAGTACAAATGTATGGGAGCATTTCTTATCACCAAAAATCTCACCAAGAAATCATCAAAATTAAACAAGGCTGCAGGTCTTCCTTCCTTCCTTCCTTCCCTCTGCTATTCCTCTCTTCTTAACACCACAGCCAGCATTGCGATGGATGACAAAGGCAGCCGCCCTCCCCTTAACCCGCCCCCAAATTTGCCCGCGTTGCCGGGCTATAGCAGCTTAGATAACCTATATTAAGTAGTACTAGGATTTAGCCGGCAAAACGGCATTAGGTTTGTTAAGAAGTCTATGAGCAATAAGGTCATAATAAACGGGATTAAACAAGCTACCTGTGGCTTCTTTAAATGTAACCGCGGCCCTTAGAGGTTGCACTAAGGCGCGGGAATTTAACACATTCGCTTAAGAAAAACCAACTACACCTACCAACTTAAGGTGATAGCCTCTAATAAATTAGGTTATTAGGAATAGTTATATACAGAGGAAGGTTATTATAATCATGATAAATTAAGTGATGCCTTAGGGCACCCTATGCATTATAGATTTTCCCGGCAAGAAAAGGAGCAAATTGCACGCCTTTCTAAGCATTAATCCCTGCCGGCCCGCGGTATTGCTAAGATTATTTAAGCGGAAAAGAAAGAAGAGCTCTTTTTTACTCTAAAAGACATCTATAATTAACGTCAAAGAGCTTGCAAGGAAGAATTAGGTGGCTATATAGCTACTTAATAGTTCCTTAAAGTCCTTAAAGAAAGATGCCTCCCTTATTAGATTAAGGTTAATAAGTAGGGCCAATTTAAAAGTGCTGTCTAGACCTACCCATATTGCGTTACAAAATGGAGGACTTTTTTAGAATTTATCGCGATGGATAATACATATAAGACTAACCGTTAGGGGCTCTATCTATTAAATATAGTAACCGTTACTAATCATAAAATAACGGCAAATATTGCCTTTGGCCTCTTAAGCAGCAAAAAGGAAGAAGGATATTGCTAGATGCTAGCGTTATTAGATGAGATTTGCTGTAAGCTCTAAATCCCTGCCCCTGAAGTTATCCTCACAGACTTTAAAAAAGCATTAAAAAACGCTCTAGATTTTATTTGGCCAGCGATATAGCAGCAGATGTGTGTATAGCATATCCAAGCAAATGTAAGGGCTAACTTCCACAAGAAGTAGATTATAGCTATTAATAATAATAATGCTGCTGCTATAAATACTAACCCTTAGGCATTTAATAATAGCCTGGAAGGAGCTATTCTTGCATTTAACTCCCTTCTCTACGCAAATAAGGTTAAGGACTTTTAGAGCAGTTAGACCAAGATGGTTAATATATATTATTTATAGTAACCGGCAATCTTATGATACCTAGAGGAGATATATCTTGGTTTTAAATAGTAGTAGGCTTATTGCTTTATTAAGGAATATTGTAATTACAGCGAGTTATTAAATAGCATCACGGAATTATCACATAGCACTCTAAAGAGCACACTAAATATAGGGAGCAGCAATTTCTATCCTCTTATTAATTTAATTAACTAGATGCTAGCAATACAGGATTGCAATTATCGTGTAAAGATAGTAGATTGCGAGGTTAAGTAATGGGAATTAGCTAATACAACCTAGTGGCTTAGTGAGCTTCCCTTATAAATTTCCTATTAAGCTATCGATCTTGTGATTGATTAATATAAGCTTCTTAAAGCTTATAATTTGGGATTGCAGCCTCTAAGTCTCTGTTCTAGCTGCTTTATAGAGTAATTTGGGCTCCCTTGTGCTCATAAGCTTCTTGCAATGCAGCAGGCTAGTTAAAGATTAAAAAAGGAAGATATTGCAAGCTATTAGTAGCTTTAAAAGCCCTTAGTAAGTTATTAATATTATTCCCTATGTTTTTTAATTAAAGATATAACTAAGAACAATACTTAGGATTCCAAATAACCATATCTTTGCGTATAAGACCCTACTTTTATTAACTAACGCAGGCAGTAACAGGCAGCAATAAATAGAATTAACTCTTAATACTAAGAATTAGGTTAAAATAGTACTTAATAGCTATCTTAAAATACTTAAATAAGCCGCTTACGGCCGCCCCTAGCAAGCATACAAAGGGAATTAATGCAAGCTAAGTAAGACATTGCTACAGCAACACAGCAACAGCAGAGACTCTAAGTGCAGTTAATACCCCAATTAAATTACGCTGCAATAAGCAGCCAAATAGAAACAACAGATAGACGGGTTATAGGGCAAGCAGTAGCTTCCCTATCGCAGGATATAGAGGAATTTATCCCCTAAACGCAGGAGCTGGCGTTGCAGCGATGGAATCTGCGTTAGGCCCCCCCTTATAACCCCAAGCAGCAGCGGAAGAATTAACGGGCCGGGAAGTGTATATATTAAAGGAAAATAGCGGAAATCGCGTTTTTAAGCGAATTAAGGCCCGGGCGGGCTGCAGCCGTTGAGAAATTCATGTATCTTATTGACCACTTTTTTGATTAATTAAGGCTGTTAAGTTGCTATGCATTTGTACCTAAAATGTACTGTGGGGTGTGGGAATGTGGCCGCTAGCCCAAAACGGGTGTGTGGTGGGGAAACCCGCCCCCCAAGCAAAAATTGACCGCCCCCCTAGCAATCCTCCTGGCTGAGGGTGGTGAAGCACCAAAAGGGAATATTGACGTCATCCCTTCTTTCAGAATTCAGATGTCCTGCGGGTGCAACGACCATGGCGCTTGGAATGGAAACAAATCATGCTGAATCGAGTGGACTGATCGCCGTTGCGTTTGTACTCATTCACTTGGGGGGTTTGCGAAATGTTGCACATGCAATCATATGTGTCGGTTGACAAGAGCTGCAGTAGAAATCTCCACATTCTGACGGA
The DNA here is from genome assembly GCF_001653235.2 of Pochonia chlamydosporia 170. Taxonomy (NCBI): domain Eukaryota; kingdom Fungi; phylum Ascomycota; class Sordariomycetes; order Hypocreales; family Clavicipitaceae; genus Pochonia; species Pochonia chlamydosporia. The sequence continues at coordinate 1,429,044 of NC_035790.1, forward strand.
GAAGCTTGCACATCATCTGCCTAGGGTAATTCCATCTTGTGACTGCCGATTTGGCTGGAGACATGTAATTGTTTATTTTTAATTTGCCGTCTAATCCATGCTATAAAATATTGAGTTATACCAATGTCAAGATAAAGAATTGTATGTTGTTTTCAGATATGAAGATTGCATGTGGCCGCCTAGCGGAGTAGCGAGAAGGAATCATGGGAATGTGCGTTTGAGAGGTCAAAGCGGAGAATAGGCACTAAAATCTGGGGTCAATTGTATGTGCGTACTTGCAAGACTGCCGAATATGTCTCAGAAATACAAAAAGAGATGCGCTGCTATTCTCCATGGCTTGTCATGCCCAGTAGACGCCCGTATTCGCAAGAGCCTACTTAAAGTTGCTATAACGTAGGGATGCCAGTCAACAGCACAACTTAGCGCCCAATATATCGCATTCCAGGTACAGAACGCATGACAGGCGTGAATTGCTCCAGTTGAGCAGAAGTATTGTAGTTCATTCGGTGTTCATAACGCTTTGTCAATATCGTTATAGTGTCATCAAGGTGATGAGCTCCCCAGTGGGATTGTCAGAATATTGCACGGTTGGGCATACATCTCGATCCAGAGTATAAATGTGTGTAGAAACATAGACTCACCGTAATATTGGGGTTTATCCCGCGGCCTACCTTCAATACGCAGAAAATTTGGGGGGTGGGGGAATGAATGGGAAAGAACAAAGAATATGACCAGTGGCATAGGGTAGGTGGGCCATGAGTGTAACTCCGGAGTGTACCAAAATAAAGACAGGCCATTAACTTGCCCAAAGCATATGCTAGTGACGGCCGGCGAAAGCTCAATGTTTCTAGCCGAAATTCAAAGTATGGCGTCCTAGCACAGCTTAAGTGCTTGCTGCCGCGCTGAGGTGGTCATGTAAAGGTCCCTGCAAGGCACACGGAGGCTGCGACTAATGTGATGAACCATCAAAGTCTCCTGCTACGGATGTCCAATATACAGGCTCGTTGCCCGTACGCAAGTACAATGATGCAATCGTCTGCTATTATAGCCAAAGTATTTCATATCGTGTCATTGGCTGGTCAGATAAAGATGACTACCAGGCTTGCAGAGTGAGGACTGGTAGCTTGGTAAGCTCCGCCAGAGTGCGGATAAACACAGAAGCTTCACAGTAGCCTGACATTACACGAGTTTGGCTGACAGCACTCAACTAGTCATAGAGAATGCGTTGCAGCTTACTTTGAATGGTACGTTCTGTTGCTCATTTACCAAATAGTTGGAAGATGGATGTCGTCTTGAGCAGCATGCTGACAAGAGAACCCAATCAACCAATCACGTCGTCACGTGCGACCTCCAGCATCCGGTGTCAACTTCCAACTCCAACGCAAGGACCAGTCTCTGGATGTGCCAACACCTCGACTTCGACCGAGCGAAATTGCCGTAGGGCCGCGGTCAGCGACCCAACTGGGTCAACGCTGGTACTTTCATACTAAGTAGTTGGAATGCGCACGTCACACTTTCCAACGCCTGTGGCCATTTCGAGATCTCTATCGCGACAGCTCCAGCTCCAGCTCCCCGACCCGCTATGGCGGGGCCGTTGTGAGAGACGATACTCAACAGATTCAACTCCAGATGGTTCCGGCCGACATAATCAACTATCCAAATTGCCATTTCGATTTGAAACTGGCATTGGTTTGTTCGCCAAGCGACCACCGCGGCCGTTCCCTCCGCCGTTTACGTCGCCTCCGTCTGCGTCCTTCTCCGACCCGCTAAGTACCCATCACAGAAGTCGCGATCGTCGGGGAGCATTCGTGAATGGCGAAATTATCAAGGGCTTGACGAATGGAGATGATGCGGTGTATGCGAGCGATTTCTTCATCTGCGCCAACGATGGAGTCGGGGCCTGGGCGATGCGACCACGCGGCCATGCTGGGTAAGTGCTTGCCAAGGGTAACATGTGCTGGCAAAAGCTAACATGCAGCCCTGCAGCTTGTGGTCGCGATTAATTCTGCATTTTTGGGTAGCAGCAGTTGAGGAAGACGTCCTCCGATCCTTATCCACCGATAAACCACATATGCCTGATCCTGTGTCCATGCTCCAGTCAGCCTATGAAAAGACTCTGGATGCAACGGTTCCCCTCGACTGGCAAGGGACGACTACAGCTTGCGGTGCTCAACTGCACTACCGGCCCTCGAGCGACGATTCGACGAAAAATCCCTCGCCCTTGTTGCTAGTCACAAATCTTGGGGACTGTCAAGTCATGGTGCTTCGCCCAAGAAGCAAAGAGGTCATCTTCAAGACCAAAGAACAGTGGCACTGGTTTGATTGTCCCAGACAACTTGGGACGAACAGTCCTGACACACCAAAAGACAACGCCGTCGTGGATACAATAGACTTAGAAGTCGGAGACGTGGTACTGGCGATGAGCGATGGCGTTATTGATAATCTATGGGAGCATGAAATCGTTGAATCGGTGGTGAAGAGTATCAACAGCTGGGAGTCAGCAAAGGGAGGAACAGTACAGGAAGACAGGAAGGGAGGTCGAAATGGTGGCATTCAAGCTGCAGCAGATGACCTCGTTGCGGCGGCGAGGGTCATTGCCATGGATCCATTTGCGGAGAGCCCATTCATGGAGCAAGCGATTGAAGAAGGCCTGGCCAGTGAAGGAGGTATGTGATTTCGTCAACATTTCCATGCGCATTCAAGAACGCCCTTACCGAAACAAATGCTTACCTTAATTTTGCTGCAGGAAAGTTGGATGATATTAGTGTGGTTGCTGCGTTGTGTATTGAGAATAAGTAAAGAAGGGTGCGAGACTATGTTTATCATGTAAAGAACTATTGAGTCATTGGGGACATCATTGGCGTTTATTCTACCTGCAGGCTAGAGACTTGCCTTGGGTTATACATTTGAGTTTTCCTGGGACTAATTTTACCAACTCTTCAATCATTCATCTCCTACGCAACCACATGTCGTCCCAATCGTACCTGTCGTGTTACTGATATTCGCCCTGCCAGTCTGGACATGGTTAGTGGGGCTGTCAACTAACTCAGTTCTGCGCTTGGCCACATTGGGTCAGTGACTTCCGCTTATCGCACGTGCGGCAACTGAGGTGCATTTGCGATAAGAAATTTATTTCGTAGAGCTCATCAACAGCCTTGCACCGTACGAAAAGTTTCGTCACGAGTTTGTGATTCTGTCGCAACGAACCACAGTCCCATATCAGGTCGTCTCTGATATATTCATTGAAAATGAGGGGAAAACGCTCAAAGCAGTATCGCAAGCTCATGGAGCGTTACTGCATGACTTTTGGATTTCGCGAGCCTTACCAAGTGCTAGGTTGGTTGACTTCCCTCGCTGCTTCGTGCCAAATTTCCAGTCGCTAACATTGCAGGCAGTGGACGCCGAAATGGTCCAAGATTCATGCCGGTTTAAAATGGAATTGGAACCAGCACTACAAAGAACAGCTCACGGCAAAGTCAAGCCCAGTATGCATAATTCCTGTGCACCAGCTACGCCGGCTGTTCCCTCATTCTGACTAGATTATAGTGATTACACAATGCGAAATTCGAAAACTATACGCACGAAAAGACGAACCCGGCATTAGCGAGGCCATTGAAGTCGCCAAATCTTGCGAGAGACGACGTTGCGGTCACCACCCGGAAGATTACCCCGAGCCTCTGAGCACGCTTGAGTGTTTCCAATCTGTCGTGGATCCCAAAGATACAGGGGAGAACAAACACCGATATGTCGTGGCGAGTCAGAGCCAGGAGTTGCGACGCATGCTGCGTGGGGTTCGCGGCGTGCCACTGATATACATCAAGAGGAGTGTCATGATTCTTGAGCCAATGTCTGACGAGAGTGTTCGACTTCGAGCGCGGGAAGAACGAAGCAAGTTCAGAGCGGGATTAAAACCAACCATTGGGAAAAGAAAGAGAGACGACAAGGATGATGAGGACGAGGATGAGGATGGTGTTGGTAAATCCGATGGCGAGGACACAAACTTGGAGACAAGTCGCAACACTGAGGAGAAACAGCCGGCGAAGAAGAAGTCGAAACGCCCGGGTCCCAAGGGGCCAAATCCTTTATCGGTGAAGAAAAAATCCAAGAAGCCGACGCTAGGGACTAAGAAACCGAAGAAGGTGGCCCAAAAGGACGAATCCGCTGAACCAGCTGCCAAGCGAAAGAGGAAGAGAAAGGCAAAGCCTAGTACTGCTGCCTCGGGTGGTGATGGTGCGGAGAGGAGTGCTCCTCAGGCAGTTTCTAATGGCGACGAAGCCTGATGCTGATGATTGGACGAGGAGACAAAGAATAAGACGGGAGGAAGGGATTGCTTGCATCATAAAGGCACGGGTTATGGCGTTTATTTGGAGTTGGAATGGATGAGGGCGGATGTTGTGAGGAACATCAGACATGTCAACTAAAAGTCGGAGCATTGCAGGCGCAAGTAATAATTAGCATAGTGTATTGTCCCGTTCACTTATGTTCATGATATATGGACGGTCATCTTTATACACACTATCACCCAGTCTCGACATGGCCAAGTGTATGGCGTACGTTCCAGGTGTGTTGCGCTCCAGGATTGTGGTTGTCAGGCTCATGGTTGTCATGTCTGGTGCGTTGAAGTGAGTAGACCAGTGGTTGATGCCTAAAAGAAAACTAGTAAAACACCTGTCTGATGCTGGCAAGAGAGAGATACTATCCCAGGTGCTAATCATGGAGGGTTTCATCCCTTGGATGGTAAGGGGGGCGGGACATATTGGACATTATCCCCGCGCACCTACAGGATAGAAGTCCAAACGGAAGAGGGGACGAAGAGGGGACGATAGACGGAGGCGCACTTGGATGTGCGGTCAGATGTTGGAGAGTCTTATTTGGGCAAGTTGATGAGTGTTGGCAGTTCATGATTGGACTCTCGGCTATGGCAATGGATGCCACTATTTCCTCTTTTATATCTTTCCCTATGCATCGTTTTTGGCGTACTGTTGGCAGAGCTGAGGGACTTCAGACATTGAGTTCAAAACTGTCGAGGACCTGATGGCAATTGACCAAATGACACTGTGGCGCCACAGTGGTCAACTTTGACCCCAATTTCCGGCACCCGCTGCCATGGGCGGCCCCACCTGTTGATCACTTCATTCATGTTCAGGACGGAGTCAATAGAATTGGAGGCTACGCCAGACGTTGATGCTATGTACGGAGTAATGAGTACCTCTCTGCTGGGGCAAAATATGAATTGACCAAATACTCTACATGAAGACGGTGAGGGTAAGTAGCTGTCGAGCCCCCGGAATGGGATGAAATGGGTAATCAAATTTATTGGGCTTTTCTCTTGGCCATTGACTCCAGTCCCATGTTCAATGTCATTTGATGTTGGGTCAAGGGGCCCCTCCAAAACTTTTTGACATCAAATGGCAAGCATGAGAGCACTGGTTACTCCACAACGGACTTGGCTCCTATTTCCCTCCCTATTTTTTTACACTACGTCCAGTCCATGCTGGCTGTCCATGTCTACTGCATATGCATGCATCACCAGGGTTGGACTGATCTCACCCCAACTCCGCCACCGCCTACATACCAAAAAAACGTCACACGCCCAACGTTTATCACGTCCCATCCAGCCCCTGAGGAGCTTCAAGTCGTGGATGTGGACGTGGTAAAGAGACGAACAAGAGCCGGCTTCTTTATTCTAGTTTCGTTTCTTCGAGACCTCAACAATGGCTGGCAGCAAGAATGCCAACCCTGAGGACGCGGCCACCACCAAACCAGCGTCGCGATCGCCAGTCCCTGTCCAGACGCAGCCCGAGACGGACGATTTTGGCCTACCCATTCGACACTACGTATCTCCGACCGAGAGTGCGACAATATCGAAAGACGATGTGACGGTAAATGATACGACAAAAGATTCGAAAGAAACGGATAAAGTGAGAACAATGACGGAATCCAAGTCGTCCGAGCCTGCCCCAGATTCCAAGCACAGACGACCAACACTATCTGCTGAATCAAAACCTGGCGATGGTAAACCGGACAATGATAGCGACAGTGATGAGGCAACCTTTGTGGATGCTCAGAGCGCCATTCCTTCAGGCTCATCTGCTGCATCCCCGTCCAAGCCACAAGACTTGACGCCTAGGTCGCAAACTCCGAAGACCGAGTCGACGAAAGAGGACGAGAAAAAGAACCATGTCCCGCATCCAATATCTACGACCAGCCCGGGGGAGCTGCCTGCAAGTGACGTGCAAACCCCAAAGCCAGAGCCCGGAAATGCCACTCCCGTGGTAAACGGCACGAAGACCTCCGTTCCAGATGGAAAACAACAGACACAAGAGGCTGCAAATTCAGACACAACTGAAAAGAAGCCCAAGGTTGCACACAGTCGAGATGTTAGCGCCGCTAGCATTGGCAGTGGCCCTCACGCCGGGCTGTCCGAGTTCTCCCATCAGCAACTTTCTACACAGCAAGAAGCTAAATCAGAAGACGATGATGGTGGTTGGCAGACCATGCCAGCATTTGCGCCGTATGACATGTACGATGATGACAACCGCTTGGTAGCTCGAGAACATAATGAGGAAGAAGACGAGAAATACGGATACAGCGGGCTTGGAGGAGCCGGGAAGGGGTATACCAGAGTTTTAATGGACGAAGACGCCGAATCTGCTACTAGCATGGACGACAACACGCAATATTTGTTCCAGGAGTCAAAGAAGGGCACTGGTGTCGCGGACGATGAAGGTCGTGATGCCGTGGCCCAAATGCAAGCTACCAAGGACCTATTGACCGAAGGCCAGAGAATAGCTTACGTTGGAGTCGTTCGCCTCGAAATTGTCAAGATGGTTAAGGAGACGGAGACTTTGGAGGTTACCAAGAAGACTAAAAAGGTGGTCAACATGAGTGCTGAATCCGACAAGATGTGGGGTCAGAAGATGATGATTCGCCTCTACTCCCACATGGACATCAGCGAAGCAGAGCAAGTCATGATTGAGCAACTGGCAGAGCATGGTGTCATGCCCAAGGACCTGACGCCAGCTCTTCATGCCAACTCTCGAGTCCACAATCCCATGGCAGAAAGTCGTTCGTCAGTGGACAACAGCAACAGCATCCGATCTACGTCTGTGTCTCCTGCACTCACATCCCCGGATGATGAAAAACCAGCCGAGATGCCACCGCCTTATGAAAGCATCGACCATAGCGAGGTTCCCGATGCCCAGACGCCATCGCAGCTCCCGACGACAGAAAAGATTGATATCGATTTACGTTGGACTGTTCTCTGCGACCTATTTCTTATTTTGATTGCTGATTCAATATACGACGCTCGTTCACGAGTTCTTTTGGAGCGTGTCGCCGAGAGTTTAGAGATCCCGTGGATCGATATTTGCAAGTTCGAAAAGAGAGTCACTGATGCACTGGAAATGCAACAAGCAGCAGAGAAAGAAAACTGGAATGAAGACGAGCACATGGAGTCTCGAAGGAAAATGGCTCAAAAGAGAAGATACATGATGATGGGCCTCGCAACTGTTGGAGGTGGCTTGGTCATTGGACTGTCTGCGGGATTACTGGCACCTGTTATCGGAGCCGGTCTTGCTGCCGGTTTCACCACGATTGGTGTCACTGGTACCAGCAGTTTTCTCGCCGGAGCAGGCGGTGCTGCCATTATTACTTCGTCAGCTGCTGCTTCGGGTAGTCTCATCGGCGGCCGGGCTGCCAATCGACGAACCGGAGCAGTCAAGACGTTTGAATACCGACCGCTGCACAACAACAAGCGTGTCAACCTAATTGTAACAGTGTCGGGATGGCTGACTGGCAAAGTGGATGACGTTCGTTTGCCATTCAGTACGGTGGACCCTATCATGGGAGACATATATTCCGTTTTGTGGGAGCCGGAAATGCTTCGAAGCATGGGTGACACCATTAATATTCTGGCTACAGAGGTATGTTGTTATTGCTTGTGCTGTGACTGAGACGTATACTAACGAACATTTTTACAGGCTCTCACTCAAGGTCTGCAGCAAATTCTGGGCAGTACCATCCTGATCAGTTTGATGGCCGCTTTGCAGCTCCCTATTGTCCTGACAAAATTGTCGTACTTGATTGACAATCCGTGGGCCGTCTCCCTGGACAGAGCCACCGCCGCGGGTTTGATTTTGGCCGACTCACTCATGGACCGCAGTCTTGGCACAAGACCGATCACTCTTGTTGGATACTCTATTGGTGCCAGAGTTATCTTCTCCTGCCTGCAGGAACTTGCCAAGCGCGGCGCGTTTGGACTGATACAAAATGTCTACCTCTTTGGTGCACCCATTGTTGTCAAAAAGGACGAATTTCTCCGTGCAAGGACGGTTGTATCAGGGCGATTTGTCAGTGGCTATAATCGCAATGACTGGATTCTTGGATACCTTTTCCGATTGACAAATGGAGGCATTCGAAGAGTTGCCGGACTGGCTCCTGTTGAAGTACCGTTTGTAGAAAATCTGGACGTGACGGAGGAGGTACCGGGACACATGCAGTATCGAACGGCTATGCCTACCCTTTTGATAAAATGCGGTTGGATGGTAGAGAGCGAAGAGTTCACCGAGATAGAGGACCCTGATCCTGAAAATCACGAGGAAAGACAACGAGAGCTTATCAACGAAATAGAAGAAGCTCGCAAGGAACTAGAGAGGGAAGGCAAGGCGAAGAAGAGCGCTGGTTTCAGTATTTTCGGCCGCCGGAAGAAGGCCGAACGTCAGGAGTGGGAAGTGTATGAGGAATCAGCTGCGAAAGCGGCCAAGGACAGCAAGGGTGGTGGCGCCAAGACAGAAGACAAGGCAGGAAGCAATCATGGTGTTCTGTTCGACGTCGATGCTATCCGAGCGGAACTGGCAAAGGAGTCTCATGAAGATGCAGACGTGGAAATGGCCCTGCAGGTCAAGGAGATAGAGTCGACTCTGCCACCGATGAAACTCGATATTTCTCCCACTACTCCTTCAGCCCTGTCCCCTCCAGCTGGTGCCAGGGGCTCTCTGAGGGAGACGAAAAGCGCTGATGTTCTCCCCATCGGTGGAATGGGGTTTGGGGCCACCAACGGATCGCGAGAGCCCTCTCCGTATCATACAGATGCGCACGAAGAGGAAATCCAAATGACATTTGAATCGTCGTTTGACGACCCTCCACACAGACAGACACAACCACAGACGCATTATACGCCACCAGCCACCAGCGAGAGCACCCTCACCCGTCCGGAAGTTAAGAGCTCACAAACGCTGCCTAACATGACAATTTCAGACCCGTGGGCAGACCCGGACGATGAGGACTTTGGGAAAGAAAAAGAAATTTCGATGACTTTTGCATAAGACGGGGGCGACAGAAGTCGACCTTGAGGGAGTTTTTATAATTTTGTTGCTGGAGGAATTCACTGAATCGGCTTGCTTGATCGTCTAGGCGTTTGCATGGACATGGATAGATATAACCGTTCACAATTGGTGCGAGTTTATATTCCCATGATTTTGCTTCTTTCTGTCTATTCTCTTGGGCTGCATCAAAGAATGGCAGGCATATGCACATACACATTATATATTGTGGGATCATGACGTTGTTTGGATGGAATAATATTAGGGAGGAATGGGACTGTAAACTTATTGAAGCATGATTCTGATGAGATGAGATGAGACTAGGAGATAATATTGACGAGGTGGACACATAAATTATTGCTACTCAACGCTGAACCTCATGTGTGAATACAATACAGGGATTCTGGATGGGCAATAGCAACACGCTGTCACAATCGATACGCAAATCGTCCGCTTTCATCTTTTGGTGCGAACGCATGTACGCGCGGCATATGTGTGACCAAAACGCTCTGACACAATGACCCAACCAGCGTGGATAGTTCGCAGTAATTAATCGGTCTGATCTCGCATGTCATGAAACTTGGCGGCTCTGTGAGATTTATTTTTGGCACCATGCTGACAGTCCGAGGTGGTGGGATGTGGAGGGCATGGCGTCGAGCGGTCGGAGTGCTGGCCTTGTAGGTAGTGATCTTCCATGTGTGAGAAACATAACGCGAAATGGCGGTGGTAAGCGGAAGGTGCCATGGGCTTGACTTTTTTTTTTGGAAGGTACTTTCCTTAACCGAGGATTGTATGGAGTGGTCTGGTGCTTTAGAATTCTGTAGATGAGACAGAGCTTCTTTTTTGGCTGAGCAAATCTGAGGTTTACTTGGGGATTATTGCAGATGATTGGTTTATGGGGAATTGAATGCCTTGGATGTGGGATGGGATTGACTGGTAGTTCACTACCTAGGTAGTAAATGTCTGCGATGCGTTTTTCTTGACGGCTGTTAATCTTCTTTGCAAAGTCTACCAGAGCGTAACAGAGCCTCACTTTTCTCTTCTTCCTGTTTCACAACATGCAGCCGCTTAATAAGTTGAGTTGCACTAGACAGTATCATTCTGCAGGTGCTTCGCCCAAGACAAAGTGGAAAGACAATAATCCCTGTCATCAATTTGGTGGGATGCTGTCTGGATGCTGTCTGGCCCGTCAGCCGCAGTGGAGACCATTGCGACAAGTCATCCAATCTGGCTCCATGGACGAGGCTATCGCCAGTCTCATAGGGCAGAAGGCCGACAGCACTGCCTTATGGGCTTACATGTCACCCATCTACTTCCACGATCACCAGTTTTGGGGGACAAAACGGACAGAGACCGAGCGAGAAAATGTGAGTGCTTGTCTTGCCGCTGTCACATAGCTGTTGACTTGTTGGCCACAGGTGAGGGGCATCACATTCCTCAGATGCCTCAAGGGCAAAGCTTCTAGACACATTGACCTGCTCACCGATGGTGGTGGACGGTCATTTCTTCGCCGCTCAGCCTGTCCTCCACCAATAGCATAATGCAGAGCCGTATATTTCGTACTGTCGCAAAGGCATTCTTGTCCGCTGAGAGTTATTATTACTAGTTCCTTCAGCTCGATGGAGTTTGGCAGGCTGGCGTTTCGCTGGCGTTGACAAGGATTGAGGCTGGGCACGCGCACTTGGGCATATTCAGGGTCTGGCCACCGCTCGCCTTGCTCGGACCCCAGGAAGGCTTGCATTGATCCGATTTTGGCATCCCTCTTCTTGGACGAGACCGGCATTCTTGCAACCCAACTGAGTTGTTGGAAGGACTGTGTTGCAATGACCGCCACAAGGTCTGGTTCATGGGGCCGTTATTGGACGCCCGATGAACAAGGGGTTGATTGTCCCGTCTTACTCTCAAGAGCCGCCCACCCTTGGCTTGGGGAATTTCTCATTCGCCTCTTTCTTTGGAGTTTTGATTCTGCACCTTGTGAAGCACAGGGTTGGATTTTTCCTGCCGAGTGGTTGCTTGTGCGATATTTTCTTGTTGCGTTGTGGGAATCTAGGCAGCATCTTTGAACTGTGAACTTCAAGAAAAGTGAATGCTGTATTGCTTCACCTGTTTTGCTGCGTCTTATAACGCAGTTTCGACCAGTGACACCAGACGACAAAGCCTGAGAGAGTGTCACTTGCAACGTACAGACCGGTTTTCGAGTTCGATTTACGAGGCGCCTTTTCCTTGCTAAACCGAGGAAGCTTTAAAGATGGATGTGTTGCCGAACAGTGGCAGATTACCTGAGGAAGAGGACAGCGGCAACGAGATTCGAGGCGATTCATCCCAGAATCCAGGAATAGGTCGAGAGACTATAACGACTCAAAGCACAAAGTCAGCGCCAGCTCCGGCAGCTACACCGCCGGCGCAAACCAACACCGATCCCGTTGTTTCCTTCAAGGGTCCTTTTTGGGACAACAGCAACCCTACAGACCGTGTGCTGCCAGAAAGTCATGAGAAACAGGAATGGCAATGGACGGTTGACAACACCAATCCTGCTGAGGTCAATTGGATCGCGTGGCTTTCCAGTCCGGCACTAAACACTCCCAGTTCAACTACTATAGAAAAGATAAATGTGGAAGGCCCAGTAGGCCGGAGGCTATCTATGCCCCCATCTAAAGGTACGTCTTCTATTTTTTTCAGTTTCAAAGAAGTCCAATTGAAGCTCTTTCACTTGACGAGTCTGTCTGGTTCTTACACCATCATCATCATGCGCCGGAATATTCAGAATAGAGAATGCAAAACTAACCTCTGTGGCGCGTAGACCAGACCGTCATCGTTCATTACGGAGACTTCCTAGATACCCTCAAAAGTTCAGGGGATGGCAGTGGCAGTACGGGGGCTACCGATTTTATGCGGCTCCAGGTAGGATGGAAAAGACGCAATGGGGAAGAGGGCGTCTCAAACTCTGGCGTTTTCTTCCTGAAGTACTCTGGCCCGGATACTCCGCTCCCCAAAGACAACACCACGGGCTACGAGGGGTCGGGCACGGTCAACGCCATAGTCGCCAGCACAAGCACAACTGCCATTGACTCGGGAGCCACGGAGCAGCCGTCACCTGCATCTCCTGCAGGCTCATCTGAATCTCATGGCAGTGGTTTGGCAGCCGGGGCCATCGCAGGTATAGCTGTGGGCGGTGCTGTTGCCGTTATTTTGATAGCCGGCCTGGTATGGTTCTTGCTTCGCCGACGCCGGAGCCAGAGGGAGCAGCCATACGATGACCAGTACAAGACGGCCCCGTTCATGGAGGACAAGAATCTGGCTACGGCGCAAGTGGTCGACTCACGTCGATCCGGGCATTCTGAAGAAAGCGGTCGACCGGATTATCTAGCCCACGGTGCCACAAGCAACCCAGCTGCAGGTCCATACGGCGGCCAGAACGAACAGTATCACTCAGCGCATAGTCACACCGGAAGCTTCGCCAATCTTCACGACACAGGTATGTCTAACAGTCGAACCATGGCCTTCCGTAATACTGACGCCACCTCAGCTCCTGCTACGCGGGGAATCCAAAACGACAATCAAAATACAGATGCAGAGTACCCGCCACATCCCAACATCACGTTGCCTATACCTTCGCGAATCCGACACCTGGTGGAACCACAACATACAGACGCCGATCTCCGCCGGCTCCTGGCAGAAGAAGATCTCCTAGACGAGGAAATTGCCAGAGGGACCTGAGTCCAAAGACTGTATCATACGCGGTGGAGATGTGAAGTGTGACGATTCTCACAGCTAAGGTGTAGCGGACTTGTGGTCAACTATACAACACAGAGAAGAAGTCATTTGTTCGATTTCAGGGAATGCAGCAGTTTAGGTGCTGTCAGGATGGGCTAGCCGGAGTTTAGGATTTGGGACACAGTACGGAACGTTTATACGGTGAGGCAAGTTGAGCATGAGCGTGCGTTTGCCGCAATGATACCACTCGTTTGTAGATGTATGTATATTGTAATTAAGAGAGAATCGATGCCGTATCAATTGTGGATGTGTAGTGCATTGAATACGTAGAACATGCTTGCGAAAGTATTACTAAACCGACACTTTTTGTGACCAGCATGTTTCCAGCAAAAGACCCAGCACGAGTCTCCACGAAACAAAGTATTCATCACTACCTACAAATACACAGAATGCCAACCTCAGTCAGCATCCTCAAACCCCATCAATCCAGGCTCCCAGCCAACCTAACGGAACCATCTCCCAACCATATTCGACGCAATACTGCCCGCCAGATTCGTCGACCCCAACGCACTGCCCGCCAAATTAGAAGCCTGGCTAAACTTGTCGCACCTCGAAAACGCAAGCGTATTCATAATCGTCAAGACCAGCGCAATAACTAAACGTGTCAGTCTCCCTCACTATCCGCCATCTTCCGGAAAACACAGCTTCAGAGGGGTGAGGAAACATACCAACAAGAGGCAGCCACAAAAACTGCAACCGCACAATCGCCAACACCGCCAGCAATATCCACAGCAAAGGCTGCACATACAGCGACAGCCAGAAGAACCGACTATCCGTCGCGTTGATCACCTTTGCGCCCGGCTCGCTCGACTCAAAGACCCATTTTGACTCGCCGCTCTGGGGGTCGACTTCGTTCCACCACCTGAGCCCGACGAGCCGCCGGCCCGCTATGTTCTTGAGGTAGTAGAAATCAGCGGCGAGGAGGAGGATCGTGATAATGAAAATCATGACCCTGCATCGATTAGCTGCAGAAAATGGCAGTGGGAAGAAGGGGGAAAACGTACATGCTGGCCGTGACCCAAAGGCCGAAAAAGTAGACCAAAACACTCGCTACAGACGTTAGTTACACCCCGCATAACGAGCGAAGCGAGGACCAAAAAACATACATATTCGGAAGGCGAGAAAGGTGAGGAGCGTGATGGGGTGGGAGCTGAGGCGCCAGCTTAGTGTGCCGGGGAGTTGTTGCGCTTCTGTGTCCATTGCGAGGGATGGGGAGGGATGGCGCGTCTGATGGGCCGTGGAGGTTGATGAGTGTGATGCGGCGGTGAGTGGAAGATGGTGAGGTGCGTTGTCTGTTGTTGCTTGCGTTACGTGCGCATCCCTGGAGTTGGTTGCTGGTGTTGAGGGTCAAGTGGTTCTGGTTGATGGTCGTGGCCAGGCGACATGTGGCATTTGGACTTGGCCTTGGACCAGGCACGAGTTGAAGGAGGTTACGCAAAGCTCCAGCCCAGTTGTGGGGACCGAGATTGGGAGTGGCCACTGACCAGTCAGGGACAACACACCAGCAACTGCTCTGTTAAGGTGCAAGCTTGAGGTACAGGGAGCAAAGGAGATGAGTTGATCCGGCCCGCAATGGACTCGGTTGACTCTCAGGTACGGAGTACATGGGCGAGGTGCATGCACGCCTCCAGATACAGAGCGCGCTCCAAGACCATCATCACTTTACGCTGCCATTGAATCGTCTGCAAACCCACTCCCATTTGTGCCCTGCTTCATCCGCCTTAAACACCAATTGGCTTCTATAATCTCCATGCTATACTGAAGAGCAAACATAATAATCCGCACATCTCCGCAGTTACACCATCTGCATACTCACTTACATCAAGTAACCGTCGGCTACTTACAAGTTACACCATCCATCCACCACCTCATCATGGCAGCCGCGGCGAGGTCAACGTCCATCCTCCGCCGCTCTCTTCTCTATGGTAAGGCTGGCTATCCCTCACATAACTCCTTTCATGTGCCTTTGCTAATTGAAATATGAATTGTTATATTAATAGTCCCCTCCTCGTCACAGAAAATGCTCACAAAGTCCCTGGGCCTAACCTCGGACAACATTACATATGACCTGGAGGACTCGGTCACGCCATCTCTCAAGCCAGAGGCTCGAAAACAACTCAAGTCGCACATTTCCTCCCTGAAAACCCGCCCGTCATCAATCTCAGAACTTGCTGTTCGAGTCAATGCCGTCTCCACCTCCTTCGCGCTCGATGACCTAACGTCTCTGGCCTCTGAACAACTCGTTGATGCAGTTGTCGTGCCCAAAGTCGAGTCGGCGGCTGATTTGACATTTGTCTCTGATGTTCTGCGACATGTATCCCCAGAAAGACATGCAGACAACTCAGCCAACCCCGTCAAGATCATAGCTCTGATAGAATCTGCCAGAGCCGTCATGGACCTGTCTAGCATCTGCCGAGCATCTCCCTTTTTGAGCGGTCTAATATTTGCCGCCGAGGATTTTGCTCTCGACTTGTCCATTACAAGGACTCCGTCTCTCACCGAGTTTCTCTACGCCCGCTCTGCAATAGTCACGGCCGCCAGGGCCGCTGGCTTACCGAGTGCCATAGACTTGGTCTGCACCTCATACCGTGGCGAGCAAGGCATTAAGAGGCTTCAAGAGGAATGCGAGGGAGGAAAATCAATGGGATTCAACGGCAAACAATGTATCCACCCCAACCAAGTCGACATTGTCCAAAACTTGTTTGCCCCAACCAATGAAGAGGTTGAATGGGCCGTTCGGGTAGTCATTGCTGACGAAAAGGCCGCAGCCTTGGGTAGAGGAGCCTGGACACTAGACGGTAAGATGATTGATGCTCCGGTCTCTGGCAAAGCTCGAGCCGTCGTTGCAAAGGCTGAGCAGTGCGGATTTGACGTCCCTGAGCTGAGGCGGAAATGGAACCACCAGGAACCTGAATGATAAATCACGTACGCCATTCAAGAAAGTTGAGGCACCAATGCTTTGCCCAAATCTATCATATCATGTTGTCCTTACGCGAATGCAGGCTCAACCGCCGTTTTAAACCAAGTAATGCGGACTCCAGAAAGATGCCATGCCCAAATCATCAATTTCATCGCCATTGACAGTCCAGTCGTGATTTTCTACCATCCAAGAAGGTATGTGTGCTTCGCTCGACTCTGGAAACCCCGTTGATCCCGCTCTTGACAAGGACACTCGCCCTTGAGTTGAGGACGCAGCTTCTTGCGCCTCTCCGCCGGGCATTGTACCTCCAAAATCCACCAACGGCCTATCGTCCAAGTATCCTGGGCGGATTTTTTCATTGCCAGTGTTACAGTAGTTTTGTGTACTGTTATCCTGCAAAGTAAACCCCTCACCGATACAGCCCTGCGCTTTGTCGAAACGACCCTTGGTGTCTGGGTATATATGCGGGCTGTTGTCCTGCCCGAATCTTGACCAATGATCCGGAGGCAAAGAGTCTTTTGAGAGCTGCTCTCTCGGTAGTTTGCCGCAGTCGTGAGGAAGAGGACTCTGCTGACTCTGTACTGGTTCGGGGCTTTCGAATCCATGTAAATCAGGAGGTTGATCCATGTCGAACTGCGCCTTGGTCCTGAAGGCAGTGTTGCGGCCAGGCTGACCACGGGCCAGTCCACTGAGCGGCGGTACTACTACTTTCTCTGCATGATCTCTGTTCATCGGATTGACGGTGGTTGTCCGAAGGGGTTGCGCTGAATCCTCCTCAAAATCGCGTTTGGGGTTCAGCTGGTCATCCGCACACACACAGTATCGGGCTGTGTGATCAAAGTCAGACTTGACTTGAAGAACTGGACGCTGATTCATGGACGATTGTAGTCGCAGCGTTTCATGTAATGTATCTACATCTTTTGGGTCTTCGAAGTCCAACCTGAGTGATTCATTGACCACGGAGTTGTCATCATGGAATTCATGATACTTGCGTTGCGCCGGGTTGCTCCCGTAATTTGATTGGATGAGAGAAGTCTGGCAACCTGCGGGAAAACGAAACCTTGGGCTATTGGAATCGCTGTAAAGCCCGGCCTGCGAGATATAATTGGTATCTATGTTCCTCACAGGCTCTGTGCCAGAGTAAGATTGGCCAAGACGTGGTTCTCCGATTACTGAAGGTGAACGGTCTTTTCTTGAGCATGAACAAGGTTGTGCGCCAGGTCTGTGCTGACTTTTGTGCCTAACTGAACTGGTCAACTCCCGCTTTCTTGGGATTCCAACCTTTGGAGACGTTGTTCCCTCTAAATCGGCTGCAGAGTTACCATCCGGCTCCCTTGCTGTGAACATTCTCCCCACGTTAGACATCCTGGAAATGTGACCCAAGACACCGGGACAACCACTGCTACTCGGTTCTGTATCTGAAGCCATGACCTCGTTCGTAGTTTCGGCAGTTGGCTGACCCATAATCGAACCGGCTTGTGCATGGGCTGTTCTTTTAGAAGCTCCATCAATATCTGAATCGTCAAACATTCTCTTGGTTTTAGAGTTTCTGCATCCCAACTCAAAGTTGTGAAACGACAGATCCCCCACTCAAAGAATTAAAGTCAGCCAGGATCAAGTTCAACCATCGTGTCTCAGAAATCAGACGCCAAGAACATACATGCAATATCACTCCCGTCCCCAGCATTAGGCAGCCGGTTATCCGCCACATGAGGTTTCATCTATTGGCAATTAGACGCCAAAGTAAACGCTCAATGCTCCCAAGTTGAGCTTACGATGACACGTTCCGTCCTTACTGCAGCTGAGGCGAAGTTCTTCATTATTTCCTTTCCAGAGCGCAGTTTGTGCCGTTGGCGAGCTTTGTGATTCTCTCGGGGGTTGCGCGTACGATTGTCACTGTCACACCTGCTCTCAGAAGTCGATGGCTTGGCGTCATATCGATTCTCTCGAGTTTTGCGACGCGGTTGGCGTTGGAACTCGTGATGGGACCCATTTGACACACACTCCTCGCCCTCCATGGCAGAATTGAAACTGTATCTTGGTTTTGCAGATCGGAATGCCGGACCCATTGGTAGACTGTCCGGATCTGACTCGTTGTATGCGGCTGTGTCGCTTAAACTCATGTGATGTTGATTAACTGGCGATACGCCGGTAGCCTGGTGCTGAGCAGTTCCGTCCAGTAACTGGTCTACAAGACCATCATGTCCAGGACCACTACCACGACAATGAGGTGGAATATTTTCGAGCCAGGTTTCCACACATCCAGGTTTTACTATGCTGAACCTGGATGGCTGATGGCTTCTTCGCAGACGATGACCACCACCACCATTTGAACACTTCTGCTGCTCATTTGTAACATCGTCTACTGAAACTTGACGACAATGCTTCAACATGCCGAAAGATCAGGCCACCAGCTCGTTTATCTGTTGCTTTTAGAACGGGCTGGGGAATATCAACTGGATAAGTGTTGGGAGAAGCCAATGACTCAAAATTCTTTCCGTCCCGACGCCTGCGCCATCAACGCGATTCAAAAAGCACAAAGTCGTGCTCACAAATGACGAGTCGAAAAGATGTAGGCAGTAGCGAACTATACTTAACTGTAGAGAACTTCAAGCGCAAGTTGGAATGTCATGTTTGCCTTCCCCCAGCGCATCAGCGAGTCACTTGTTTTGATACTCATACCGCAGGAGCAACTGTCGACTTCCAAGGTTTGAAGAAATGCAGCATTATCGCCTGGAACTCTTCTGAGATCTACTTTGACTTGAATCGGGGAAGTTTCATTGTTGGGAGCAAAACCCTTGAAACACAACTATCCCTACAGAGGTGTTTTGGCAACCGTAATCGATCCCAATGCATTATCTCGTATATTCTGCATAAAGAGAAATGATCTAGCAAGACTTACCTAGCGAGGATGGTAGAAATATCTTCGCTTGGACTTGGAGTAGGATAAAAAGCACGTACGACGGTTGTACTTGCTTTTCACACTTGGGCGTTGGCCACCACAGAAAGGCCCAAATGTGCAATTGTAATTACAATACAGTACCGGTACGTCGCACTCCCCATAAACAAAGCTGATGGTCTCACCTGGTCAAGGCACTACAGCTTTTCGCCTCTTCTAGAACGCACTAATGCAAACCCAAGTCACACAACCCAGCAGACGGGTCTTGGGCTGTGAGACATGAGCTTGAGCTCCATGCCTGCCCCTTGGACCCCCAGGACGTTTGTAACAGGTATTTTTGTATTTTTTGGGTAACTGCCGATTTTGACTGGGGGTTCTTTGGTTGGTCGCATGAATATGATTGATGCTCTCAGTCAAGCGCCATATGTGCTGCTCCGCGCTGGATGTGGTTTGAGGCATGTAGCGTCATAGTATGACAACAACCAGACGCTACACAAAACAAAAGTGACACCTGTCAAATCGCGCTAGTGCTCCCTTTACCTTCAACTTACAGACTGCCTGGGTAGTCAGCCGTTTCGTGAGCCAGAGGTGATGCTGTCTTGCTGGGTGCTTGGTGCTGGCTGTGAAGCTGCAGAATCTGTGCAAAGTACAGAGCCGAGTCGCCAAACCCAGCACTTCCAATATCAATTATGGCCGTCAATGCGTATCAGTTCTGACTCCTGAGTTTCCGCCAATATCAAGCAGGTGACGTCGTGTGAGATTAATGGTTCATACAATTATGGAATGCACATTTGCTAACCTTAGCTTGCGGTTGGATGGTGGGCCTCATCTTGGTGCTCCCCAGGCCTGTAGGAGCCGAACAAATACCAGACAGACTGGAACAATGCTCAAGAGTTCAAGACCCTGTCTGGCAACACATTCTTCTGTGCAATGCCTCAATAGGTAATTACAGTGTCGAGCCCTTGTGTTGAATGCTGCTCCTTACAGCACTGCAATGCCATATCTATTGGGGCGACCGGCACGCAGATGGGTTCCGCTCAATTTTCCCACAAAAGATACCGAATGTCGCCCATGCACAGAGTACGTAGGTATGCACGAAGTATGTTCCTAGCGCAATCCAATGCCAAGGAACGGGGCCTCTTGCGTCGCATTCGTGTCCCCTGATCATGCCTGGGATGGTTGTGTACCTCGTGGTTGTGTCCAAAGTGAGGTTTGCTGGTGGCGTGCTCCAAGTGGGAACCAGCAGGCTTGGACAGTGACATGTCGGCGTCAGGTCCTCAATAACCGTTGGATATGTGTCTCATGTTATTCTTGCTCCGAGAGAGATGATTTAAGCAGGGGCCAGTCGCAACCTCCCGACCATGCAACCTTTCAGCGCCTCCAGATTTGAGGGGGAAGATTCTTGGCAACTCCTCCATTGATGTCCCAGAACTGAGGTTCTACAACATCAGACCCAGGGAAACAAAAATGGAAGCCTTTCGGACTTGGCGACGATTGCCTGCTTGACCCGACCCCTGACTGACAGGGGCCACCATGGTTCTGCACTCCATTGCTCCATTGCTCCATTATGGGTTTCGTTTTAGCTTTGTGCGATCTGTGGTGTGACTCCTGTTTGGACAAGAATAATATCAATAATCCTTGTCGACACCAAAGGACCCTGCGTGCTGTGCTCTGGTTGGCTTGCATTGGTATCCATTGCAACAACTTGGCTCCTGCTGGCATACAAACTCGACCTGTCTTCTTGCTGGTGACGGGCATTGAATATTTTGGGATGGTTTTCGTCCGTATTGTTCATAAACTCTTATCTTCAACATGCCACCAAAATTCGCGAAGGACATCCTCCCAGTTTAACTGCAATTCCCTGTTTCTTCTTCTTGTTTGGTGTATCAATCCTATTTTGCGGATCTTGGAGTGGTCATTGGCGGTTTTCCACCCGTTGTCTTGTCTCTCGTCAACGTCCGTTCCGCTGATTTCCTGTCCTGTTGGGGCTGCCCTTCAATGAGTGCATTTTGACCCAGTCTCCTGTCTGCTGGCTTGTGGCCTCGGCGTCTGCTGTCCCAGTGTCAAGTTGTCAACAAACATACCAGGCAGTATCACTTGACCGTTGGGCTAGTTAGTCATTTCACCGACCAGACCTACCGTTGTCCCAAGTGCCGTCGTTGAACGATTAGACAAAGCAAAGCAAAGCAAAGCAAAGCCGCATCACACCACCAGCCGCCCACGTGCGCTTGACTAGCAGGGTCAGACTTGACTGGAAGGAACCAGTTGACCAGACTTGACATTGAAGGCGCCAGACCAGGACCAGACCAGACCAGACCAGTTGAGACCAACCGGTTGACAAAGACCCAGAAATCGAACATTGAACCTCCACTAGCTTCAGACCCCACGTTGACCAGAACCTTGCATTCCAACGGCGCAAAGCCAAGCCCTGAGATACGGAGTAAAGAGCCGGCAATCTGCTCCGCCACTAGTCCCTCAAGTCGACTGCAGCCCAAGTTTCAGCAATCATTGACCCTGCAAAGCAAGTGGCCGTGCTGACAGTTCTAGAAAGGCCGGCGGAAGTACATTCCTGTAGGCGCTCACTCACGCACTCTCTCACTGATCACTGCAAACAAAAGGCTCATCCTCACCAGACCTCACCAGACCTCACCAGACCGTTGGACCAGACCATCTCTTGACTCGTCCTCTTTGTGAACCGCATCCAGTCAGACAACTTGGGGCTTCCCCCTTAGTGCAACAGTTTGTCCCGCTTGATTCACCGGCGATCTCCAGGACAGGCGAGATCAGCAAAACCAAGCGAATCAACACACTGGCTACTGTACCTATCTTTTCCTTGCTCCTGGTACAGTACGGTACTGTACAGTACTGTAACCCATTGCGATTAGGCAAGTATACACCATCCGTCCCAAGAGAGTGGACTTATGGGGAAGCTTACCAAATTTCTCTCGCAGGATACCTACCACGTAATTACGGTGGCCAACATTTGAACCCTCTGCGAGAAGGACCACCGAGCACCATCTGCTGGCCAAGTTGCCAAATATATACTCATCGACAGATAAACTTTGAAGGCCACGTCCCTGAGTCCGGTTGTCACCTGGAAATACGGCCCGTTTTCATTCACAAGGTAAGTTGCGCTTGCAAGCCAGGATGTGCAACTCCCCGCGACACTTAGCGCAATATTCCGGATTGCTAGACCCTGTCCACTCTATGGCAAACGCCTCCTATTAGCCATGGGACGCTGTGCGGCGGGGGAGGCAGCCAACTTTGGTTCATAGCTCAGGTGCTTGCACGGAGTACATTGCGTGAAGATGGTCTGTAGGGGTCCGTATCTCTGACTAGTCGTCGCATGTTTCCATTGCCAATGGAGGTTAATGCAACTTGCGACCCTTACCCGTGGCAAACGCGTACCCTTCCTCCCCTGCCTTGAGTTCGCATCAGTCCCAAGCCTCTCCCAATATCAATCCCTACATCTGCAGCCTGGCTCTTGTGTCTGTCTATTCCAGAACCATCAAGCGACGACTTCTCGCATCGCAAGACCCCAAGATCTGACATCGACACATAGAACCGAGACGAGAAATTTTAGCGCCAACGAACCAGCAATGTCGAAGCTCTTTATAGGGTGAGCACTGATCGCATATTCCCCTCTTGGCCGCCATAGCGACCCCACAGCACTGCGCTGCATCTCTGTCGCAAGAAGCTAGGAACTGACTGACAATGTGAAAGCGGCCTGGCATGGCATACCGAAGAGACCACTCTTCGCCAGAAGTTTGAGGAATTTGGTGCCGTTGAGGAAGCGGTATGTTGTTCACTTCTCCTTTTGTTTTGTCGTGTCTCAATGTCTTTGACCATTGTGCGAATCGCTTTCGCTATGTCCGCCACTCAGCAATTACCCCGACTGATTTATTGTGCGTGAACTATGTTCTAATGTTTGAATCTGCTCCTCGCAAAGGTGGTGGTCAAGGATCGAGATACTGGCCGTAGCCGTGGCTTTGGTTTTGTGCGGTACACCCAAGAGAACGATGCCCAGAATGCTATAGCTGCCATGAACAATGTCGAGTACGCATCCCTTTTCGTTTTGTTTTGATGTCGCAGACCGAGTGCTTGATTGGTCGCGTGGCAAGGCGTCTCTTCTAACTTGATTCAGGTTTGACGGTCGAACGATTCGCGTAGACAAAGCATCTGATAACGGCCCTCGCGGAGGGTATGGTGGTGGTCGAGGAGGAGGCCAGGGATTTGGAGGTAGGGGAGGCTATGCAGCGCCGATGCCGTATGGTCTTCCACAACAGCCTCCTGGCTATCCAGTTGCTGCTCCTCAGATGTATGCGCCAGTGGCATATGGCAGGCCGTATCCCCAACCTCAGCCAGCATATGGAATGCCTCCCCAGGGTAAGTTGATTGAGACTCGGGCTCATTGCGTCATTAACACCTACTGACGGCGTGAATGCAGGATATGGTGTTCCGCCATATGGATATGCGGACCCTTCCCAGCAGCAAGGAGCTCCGATGCCCCAGCAGCATCAGCCTCCCGCTCCACCTCCTCAGGGCGGAAGGGGATACTAAAAGTCTCGCTGTGACGATGTCGCTTGGAGTCGATGGCGTTGGCCCGAGAGAAGGGGGTAATGGGCAGCTGAGAGGAATTTCATACCTGCGAATTCGTCTGGTGCGACTGCTATACAAAAGGTTGTTTTGGGTGTGATGTAGGGGCTATGATTAGGGGCCAGGAAGTGCGATGGCCTGGAGAAACCGGGGGCACACGCTTCTTCTCGTGTGTTTCGATATCTGGATTGGCCGGCCATCCAGGCTTTTGGTTAGCTTTCTGCACTCTTGTGGCGGTCCAGGTAAGGGTCGCACTATTCACTTCGTCACCTTGTTTTAGTGCATCTCTTCGTCTTGTTTCGATAGGAACCTTGTCGTTCCCTGCTTATACTTGACCATGCGAGTGGAATTGGAAGGAAGGTTCGCACTGAGAAAGAAACGATGGCAATGCGAAAATGGTCTATAACTACCTGCCAAATGCGACATAAACAGAAATGACGGCCAACAAAATTGATGATGATGATGAACAAAACAATGTTGAGATACGGGTTGCATCCATCGAATTGAGGAAAAGGGGCGGAGAGAAGTCATTTGTTTGAGGAAGAGATTCTTTCTTCAGTATCTGGTCGAGGTAGTCGAGAGATAGGGTCAAAAAGATTTGCTCCGTTGGGCTGTTTATACGAAAGTATGCTCTTCTATGTGTATATGCGTCTATCCCAAGCCGGCGGGTTGCGTGTGCCCTTATTGCAAACAGCGACAGATATTCTAGAGCCGGTTTTCATCCTGATCCGACTTGCGGCGAAACTCCATTGACCAAGGTATCAAGAGCTCGAACTCGTTGCGCCAAGTCACTCACATGGTGATCTCCGCTGTCTGGGGACAACTCGTTGAGGGCAGTGTCAAGTCCGTAGAGGTAATCTTTGTTCAGACCGCTTGGCCCTTGGCTATTGAGGATATGTTGCGCCAGCTTTTGGGGATCCTGAGGACCGACAAACTGCTCATTGTCGGGAGTGCCGATATAGACCAAGGTTTTCATGGGAGCAGATCCGTCAGCGGGATGAAAGGGTGTAAAGTGAATCGAGTAGCCATTAATTTCTCGAATATCCAGATACTCCTTGACTTCAGACACCTTTTCAGGCTTGATTCGATATGCCACACCCCAGACCTTTTCTGGTGCAGAGTCATGGTGGTCGGTAAGCTTCTCCCAGTAGGAGCGTTCGATCAGAGTAACCACACGACCTGGAGCCTCTGGAGTCCCACGGTGATCTTCACTAAATAGACCAAATTCTAGGTCAGAGGGGGAAAGAGGCAAATGAGGTCTCGACATGAGGGAAGACCAAAGGTGAATGAGGCGGGAGAACGAACCTTGCCTGGATGGTTGAGGAGAAAGACGTAAGCCAAAGACTATCGTGTCTAGCTCTAGCCGAGCTGTGCGGCGTGGGGAGTTTTGCTACATACCTGCCAAAACCTCCTGACATAACCATTAACCCATCCTGGAACTCTTCTGTCTAGTGTCGCACAAAGAATAGGTTGTTAGCCAAGGTTAGTGAATTACAACGGGACAAGACGGCGTTGTAACGGAGGATGGAGGGGCGCAAGACGTACCAAAATGTGGCGGCGGTTTCCATATGAGGCTCCTTTGAAGGGAAAGAATAATTAGACAGCCTGTACATTCCAAAATGGGACGGGAACTATGGATAGAGAGCGAGTAAATAGATACTCGCAGTCATGGCCGACTGAGCTCACCCGTAACCGTAGAGCCAAAACTCGGAAGGAGTATCGTCCGTGGTGTTGGCTGTGGCGGGCATGATCTTGTTCAATGTTTCGGAAGACTACAGCAAAGTAGAAAATCTCGATGGACAGGCAAGGTTTGTCATTGTAACATCAAATTTGATGGAGCGGGTGACGTGACAAGACATGACAAGACAAGACAAGGCAAGGCTCCATTACGAAGTTGTGGCGGATCAATGCAAGGTCTCGGGCTTCTGTTAGTCAGGGCAGGCGGCAGTTCGGAAGGCGCCCGCGGGCAGGGCATTATGTCTGGTCTGCTGTGCAGGTCGTTGGTTCTACGGCGGGGAAGTGACGTCGGGCCTGGTCTGGTCTGGTCCATTCTGTTCTTTCATCCCAGTGCCTGCCATGCCATGTATTGGGGTCTCAAGTCTGGTTTATGCGACCCGACCAGTTTGGACTATCTGCTTTGATCGAAGACAGTATTTGAGGTGCCGCCCAACTCCAACGCCTGCCTGCAAGGTGGTATCGTCCACCACTACCCTCCTGCATCGGAAGCCGGTTGAGGGAATCAATTGATGGCTGAACATGAAGACGAACATTGAAACGTCCATGTCTGGTGGCTGCAGTCCCTTAGGCCCTGCCATGCCACCAGACTGGGGCAGTTGCGAGAACTCGCCCCACTGTTCACTGCTTGCACAGCACTTGACCCCTCCTCCGTGTCGCACTTGACCTCTAGACTGTCTGGCTGTGTTAAACCAGTTGACCTTGGACAGCTTTCTCAACCAGACCTACTACGAGACGAGGCGCCTTGTCTTGCTGGTGGATTGGTAGACTTGAGCAAGCCAACACAGAACACGGAATGAAGACTTGAACCGCAACCCTGCAGTCCAGAGCAAACATCCCAAAACCTCCAACCTGAATCAGCGCTGGCATCTGTCTCCCCAGTCTTCCATCTGATCTTACGCGACCCCGGGTGCAGTATAAGATAGCGCGACACCTCAATTTTCCACCCACCTCCTGCCCTACCCATATTGTCGCCCATTGATGAGCTTGAGCCGACGGCACCATGGCATACAACAAGCCCTACGATCCCGACGCCTTGCCCAGGTATGCGTTCTACCCCTCAAAGTCGTTTCGTGAATAACCCCACTCCGAGACTACACTACGATATCAAGAACAACCGTTCAATGTTGCAGACGTGGGTATACCCCTTTACTAACCTGTGCTTCTACTCTGTGTAAAGGTTTGCCGAACCTGAGCAAGTAAGTCGTTGGACCGTTCCGCAAGCTGATAGAATCCGTCTCGTTCGTTAACCGCTATATCTGTCCTCCAGAAACCCGGCTCTGCGCCGCCGCCCCAGACCTACCAGCAAAACCGTTACGAGAAGAAACCTCCTCCCCCAGCCCCGAGAGACAATTACCCTCCACCGCATCCTCAGCCAACTCACAGCCAAACCTTTCATAGTGGTGGTGGAGGAGGAGGAGGAGGAGGATCGGGGGCACCTCGCCCTGCTCCTCAGCCTCAAAGTCGCCCTCCACCACAGCAGCAGCATCACCCGCCGCCCTCGCCTGCCCCGGATGCCACTGGTGCTGACCCGACGCTGCTGCCTCTCTTCCGGGCCGTAGACAAAGATGGTGAGTTTGTTTGGCGCAAGGAAGAGTCGTGACGATCCATCTCTTTCCACCCACGAGTTGCCGCGATATACCACCTAGAGTCAGAAGTAGCCTCGCGTCTTAAAGTGACGCTAATACGCGATTTAGGAACCGGTCAGCTTTCCGAAAAGGAACTATCCGCAGCTCTTGTCAACGGCGACTGGACCTCTTTTGACATTCAAACCGTGCGAATGATGATTCGCATGTTTGACTCCGATCGCAACGGCACCATCAACTTCGACGAGTTCTGTGGCCTGTGGTCCTTTCTCGCCTCGTGGCGCACTCTATTCGACCGCTTCGACGTCGATCGCAGCGGAAACATTTCCCTTCAAGAGTTCACAGACGCTCTCATCGCATTCCGGTACCGCCTCAGTCCCCAATTTGTCGAATTGCTCTTCCGCACCTACGACAAGCGCAACGAGGGTGTCATGAGCTTCGACCTCTTTGTACAGAGCTGCATATCTCTGAAACGCATGACAGACGTTTTCAAAAAGTATGACGACGATCGGGATGGATTCATCACGTTGAGCTTTGAGGACTTTTTGAGTGAAATCTTGAAGCAGCTCAAGTAGGCGTTCTGAGGAGAATTTGGCAGGCAAATTTATCATGAAAATGCAATGAATATCTAGACCGGTGGACTTGGTGGCGGGTTGGTTGCTTTGGTTTTCGGGTTGGATGATACCCTCACAAAGGTGAGATGAAATTCTTTCTAGTACTCGGATGAGTAGGAGGGAAATAGATGCCATTATTCCATGGCAATAGTATTATATTTTCATGGTTAATATCAGCACTGATGGCTTGTGAATATAGGAAATGTAAGCGTTGCGTGGTGTATGTTACAAATAAATATAGAGGATACAAAGAAAAGTCGTCGCAGAAGACTTGACGTGTCTTACACCATTGCTATTCCCGACCAGAGCTTACTTATTCGAAATGACGATATCCGTTCTCCGGTGCCTCCCCCATTAAGTATATGAAAGATGCTCAAGCGGTGACCGCAACGCACCGACTGTGCCGGAGACGGAGGTTCAACTGCCCACACTCCCTCGCTCGTAAGAGCAACCTCTTCACCAATCTTGAGTGCCATGACTTCGGTCGGTCTGTCAATCTTCCCCGAATGTGTAGAGTCGGCTTTGCGAGAATCGGCGAGGTTGTCCGTCGTCCGGTTGACAATTTCCCGCACCTCATCTATATTGTACTTCGTTCTCCGGGTTAATCTCTTCGTCAGACCGCGCGTACGCTTCTCCCCATCGTACATGCTGATCCATGCTCTTGCGCCGAGCTTGGCTACAATGTCTTGACCATCATGAAGACCGTTGACATTTCCACCAAGCCACCAGGGTTGAGAGACGGTATCGAAGCAGTGCAGGAGTGCCGTCAGCGGCAGTGCTGCTTCAGATACGAGATGTGACGTTGCGTATGTCTCGATTGCACTGTAGGACGTACCGTGGGGAGAGAATATTATAGACACGCTGCGGTCCCTGGCGTGAGGGGAGAGCGAGGCCGTAGATCGTTTTGTCCTCAACGAGGGAGGAACTGGGCTGGCTGGCGGTGTGAGTGGTGCGAAAGCAGGAAGAGGCGGCAAGATGGGCGAGTTGACGGTTTCATGGGTGGAAAGATTGACGAGGCTCGCCATCCGTGAGGCGAAGCCTGACAAGGGCGTGGACGAAGATGTTGCTGTAGCGGTTGTTGGCCTTCGACAAATTGTTGCTGTAGAGGGTGCTGGTCGATATGTTATGCCGATTGCTGCTTGATTGCCTTTTCTCTCCTTTGTCTGAGATATAAAAGAGACGGTAACTTGGCCTTCATCCCCTCCAAGCACTCTGGGGGATATTGGTACCCTGATGGCGGTGTCTCGTCCGGTTTTCCGAGGGTCCTGCCATCTCCCAACAGCCAAAACTTTGCCTTCATCGAAATATCTCCAGCTTTTGACGAGCTTTGCGGCGGCAGGCTCTGCTAGTATGAGCGTCTTGGTGCCATGAGGTGCTAGTTGCCGAAGCGTGGCCTCGTTGCAATGGTCACGGCGACTGCTGCTTATAATAACTAGGTCTGGTTCAGGTAGCTCACGTAATGTTGAGACATGTGCTCTTTGCGTGTAGCTGGTGGATGAAAATTTCGCATGTCCATTATTTGAAGGTCCTTCGAGCGAAGGGTCTAGGAGGACTCGGAAGGGCTCGACTTCCTGTGCGCCGTCCGTTGAATCATCCTCGATGGGCTCAAAAGTAAGCAGAAAGGAGGCACCCCCATTGAGTTGCTTAATGGTGAGAGCCATACTCAAATAAAGACGTAAACATGTCAAGATGTCCGAAACAGACCAACCGAGGGTGACAAGATTCACAGTAATACGCCGGCCCGTGAGCCTGTTTTATGAGTCAAAAAGGCAATACTAGTGTACTTTAATTTGTCAACAACGGTGTTTTTGGAGAAACATTAGTAAAAGATTCATCATGTTGTCGCATACTTGGCTTCTCTTCGATGCAACTCCTAATTCTGTTGTTCGGGGC
Source organism: Pochonia chlamydosporia 170 (assembly GCF_001653235.2). Lineage (NCBI taxonomy): Eukaryota > Fungi > Ascomycota > Sordariomycetes > Hypocreales > Clavicipitaceae > Pochonia > Pochonia chlamydosporia. The sequence goes on from NC_035790.1 coordinate 1,458,383, forward strand.
CAAGTAGATTGGTTTGTTGGCATGAAAATACCAGTCTGCACTCAGTCACTTCTGACAGGAGCACATGGGCCGGAAATTATCATAAATCCAGACCGTTCGAGCGTCTTTCCACCCCCTCGGGGACCATTGTTGATGGGCATTTGGCACACCATTCGGATCACGCCCTACGATGTCGTGCACGATGGTCAACACCACGGACGCTTGTGTTGGTGATCCGGGCAAGGTCCGAACTAGAGTCCCACTTGTTCGGACTTGGAGGAATTTCAATCTCAGAGACGAAGTGAGTTTGATAAGAATGAGTGCCCTCTCACGGGCCTCTCGCAGGGGCGTGGCCGTAAATGCGGCTGTTGAATTCCAATTGTGTTGCCGCTACAGCAACAAGATGGACATTCCAGTGCAGCATGGCGGAACTCCAGTCTTCAATGTTCTACATACCAGCCAGACCTCCCCAAGTCCACGCTTGGGTCGCCCCAGTCACCCAACGAGATATTGCAGTCAACAGAAGATTTGCGACGAAGGAGTACGTGCCCAATTCTATGCATCTTTGAGCATGTTGGAATCATTGCTCAATCAAGATGAAGTTTCACAAGTCGGGCGGTCGTGGCACTTTAGAAGAAGCGTCTGGTGCTTCGAGGACCGGTTCATGTGTGACATGGACCATGGTCAACGACTTCAATGACAATCGACAAAAAAGGATCTTCAACACGAATTCGATGCAGACATGCCGCAAGGCATGACTACCAATAAGCGTCTCCCACGCTTGAAAGTTGGTTGTGTATAGATGCATCGTTTCAATCTCAATCGGATGAGCAGTCTGCGTTGAAGAACATGCTACAATGTACCTGTTTGGTGTCATCAATTGAAGGAAGGAATTCCGCATGACTTGCCGCAGAGGAAGGATACCAAGCTCATTATCCCCTCCCCCTTGGGCTGGAGGGGCAGGTAGGTGTCAGTTGTTAGACCAAGAAGGCAAGACCCCCATTTACAAGCACTACCCTCGTCCTTTCCTCCACCTTGAACGTTGCACATGCGGGGTCACCGCCTGGCAGTTCTGATAAAGCTACCAGCTTGGCTTATCGATGCAATAGTGAGACAGATCCCTTCGTGATTACCCCGAGAGCTCACTCGAATGAGGCAGCACATGTCACCATGCGCTCAGATGCCCTTTTTTTGGTGCCATCATCGCTGCTCGTAACGGTTTCTCAATTACAGGATCTTTCGGGCCATTCTTCATCAGACAGCCGCTAATGTTATCAGTCCTCCGACCGACGTCAATGCGACCTTCGGCAGTGGTGGAAGGGATGCCCAGAAACAGAAGCAGTGATTCCAGGGTGATGCAAAAGCGGACTGGCGGGCAATGAAGTGATGTCAGCGATGCAGGACAGTGCGACGGGGAGACAACTCGAGCCAGCCAGCAGCCCCTTGCACCACCCATCCCAACGCCCTGGTACGCCGCAATGAAGGGCCATTGGCGATTGGGTCGTGCCCAGACAAGCCATCCCTCCTTCACAGTGATCCAGGGGTACAAGAAAAGGTAATCGCCATTAGGTTGACGACAATGGAGAGACTGACTTGGGAAGAATGCGCCAAATGGATGGCGAACAAGGACAGACGAGAAAAAAATTTGCGCCTGGTAACTGACAGAGTCATGGTCACTAATTCTACCGGCTCTGAAAGCTTGGCTAGATGAACCTGTGGCGAGCTATCCAACACCAGACGAATACCGGGCCTTCAACAAGCCAGCCCGGAAATGCCCTAGCCGGAGAGGTTTGGAGTTTTGTCCGGTTCTTGGTGGCGGTTACTGTTGTCGGACCCGCCGGTTGGTGACTTGGTTAAGCCTGAAAAGGCATCCCATGAGTTAGTTAAGTACTCGGGGCTCCAGTTCGCCTTGTTGTGACACCAGAGGCCGGCAGGCTGGAGGCTGGAGCTCCAATGTTCTCTGATTTGATTCCGCCAGTCTTGTTCCCGGATCTTTGCTGCGTTGAGCTGCCAATGTTGGCACCCGCACCACATGCAAGTTGCTCAACTACCAGACAGCAAAGAAAGTGAGGAAGGCACCCCTGCACGGACGAAGCTAACCAGGGTCAAACTATGTCCACATGAGCACTTCTGTCGACACTCTGCAAAGCCAGAGCATGGCCAGCAAACTTTTTTGCGAAACTTGCTCTTTGATATGAAGACTCACCCATGTCAGCTCAACCTGCCAACCAACACTCCTGTACCCCATACTCTGTAGTGGAAGCTTACAGACGGGCGAGGAAGTCAGAACCAGAACACGCAGCGGCTCGCGCACGTGGGCCACAGGCATAACCACTTTTTGATACCTCTCTAGAGATTTTTTTTCTTCTCCCCTCCCAACTCCAATGGTCTCACCGCCGAGCTCCGGACTCCGGCTTGTGGCTATTTACACACACGAAAAATTATTTCCCAAGGTGAAGCTTTGCCCTTCTCTGCATAGCATAGATGTCGTTGGTAGTATTCCCAGCAGCCCCTGCCCCACCAGGATCCACCAATTGTCGCCACCACCCAGTCGCAGTTCCAGCATTACTGCATGTCCCGCGGCATAGACTGCGAGGTGGCAGGGTACTTCATGCAACTGCTCTCGTCATTTGCCCACATGGCACATCGGGGTACGGAGCACAAGGGTCAGAAGGGCTCGATGCTGATGGAGTAAAGCAAGCAGACCCATAGAATATGAATGGAGCTTAATAGGAGCTTGCGGGAAGCTGGTGGTGAGCTCCTTGCCAGAAGCTAGGGCGAGCTCTTGTGGGAAGGAGCTCCTCTCATTTGGCAGGGTATCTTTTTCCAACCACTGAATTTATCCATGCAGTTCAGCAGCCACTTATTGCCGAGGGTTGAGAAAATGCAGCAGGTTGTCAAGAGACCGACGGCCAAGGTGCAATGTGTATTGCGCCAGTGGCCCGAGAATTGGCAGGGCCAAAAAACAAAAAGGCAGTCAGTTCACTTGTTCGCTTTCGGCGGCTCCAGGCGAACTAGCCGTGAAATTCGACATTCAGACCCCGCCACCATCAGGACGTTCGAGTCAGTGAGCCCGATTGTTGCGCTGGAGACATGTGCATACCTATCTAAGTACATGCCTAGGAGCCTTGGAAGGTAGGTAGCTCCAGAGTAGACTGTAGCGGATCAAGAGGAGTTGGGACTTGTTCACTCATGACACCAATTTGCTGACTTTGGTGTTCCGGGCGCCTGAAGTGTTTGCGCCAGACGCCTCGCGGGCGCCATGACCACCAACCAACCAGACATTCTCCATAAGAGCACTTGAGTGTCAATGGTCTACTGAAGGGACTTTGGGTGGCCATGAGTTTGTGTGACGCTTGGCGGTGGGGAGACTTCGAAGGCGAAGAAGAACAGGCAATGGCCAAAAAAGAAATTGAAAAAAAAAAAATTGAAAAACTGAAGCTAGGTACTTAGCGGAGACAAAAGATGTTGATGAGTCTTGGTCTTTGTCTGGCTGGCTGAGGCTCCCACACCCATCCCAAAGCCCACTCACTTGGGCCGTTGCACTGGTCCTTGCCATTTGATGGAGGGTCTTCGCAGATGGAGCTCTGGTATCTTGGAGCTTCCCATTGGCCACCCGGCTACAACATCTGGGCTCAACACCTCGGATCTGGATGGATCCTGAAGAGGTCAGCGAGTCAATCGCACCGACCAACAAGGGAGTCTGGTCTGGTAGTGGTTGGCGGCTCCCATTTCATTGTCGAGGCACACTCCAGAGTAAGTACCAGGTGGCCGTCACTGTTTGGTACTTGCTGCACAGTGCACACCAGACCAACCCGATAAAAGTGCAGGCAGGATCCGGAGCCTCTAGCGCCTCGCCCATTGAGCTCTGGCAGCTCGTAGGCGCTGCACTGGTCATATGCTCATTGACAACAGCCCAAGACGCAGATCTGAGACGAGAGGCGACACTCGTCACTTGCTCGCTCACTCAAATCAGCTATCCAGGACATGTAGAATTGATCCGGGGTCCCACTCCTTCTCTATTGTACCAGACAGTACGGTGAAGTATCCAAGTACCAGACCAGACCAGACCAGACCAGAGCAGTCTGGCCTGTCGATATTGTCCAGTCTTGCAGCAGACATCAGCTTGCCCTGCCATATGACCTGCTCCTTCGACTTTGACACTTTCCTCTTGCTCCCACTCCAGCTTCAGCTCCAGCTCCAGCTCTTGCTCTTGCTTCACACAACTGGGAATTTTTTTTTTGCTAGCTCCTCTTGTTCGCCTTTCCTCCATCTCCCAAACCATGTAAGAGGAACCAGTCCAGAAAGCATCGCATCTAAAAGAGATCATCTCCATCGCTCAAGCAGGGACCCAGTGTCCCGGGCAATTCCATTCATCGCCCATCGCCCATCGCCTGCATCTCGTTTCTTCATTCAACCTCACCGGCCGTCCCCTCCCCACCTATTCTCAGCTACGGTTTCTCCTCCTCGCCTCCCAGTCCCTGCTCAGGTGGTTCCTTATTTCTTACTCGTCGTTCCCTTTGCTCCCAGTCTCGACCTCCAGCCTTGCTTTACTTGGTAATTGTTGCAAATCACTTGATTAAGCGCTTTTGGTGGCGGCTGGAGCTCCCTCGTCTTCTTCCCAGCTACCGAAACCTGCGACCTACAACCCGCAACACCCTTATCACTTTCCTTTGTCAGATCACCAATTCAACGTCTCAAAGTTGGATCTGCGTATCTCGCCACCGACACCAGTTTAAACAGTTCTTGCGACGCCAAACGATCTTGCAGCTGCAAATACTTCAGCCCTGCGATACTGCCCTTTGAAGCTATCACTGCTGTCGACCCTCGCTGAACTCATTGGTTCAGCATCTTGTCTCCCTGGAAAACTCCAATTCTCGACACCGCTCAACCGCGCAAGCTGACACCATTTATCGCGGAATAAATCGCCTCTTTATTCTTACCTTCAACATACGTTCAATTCACTTGTCTCCAAGATTTTACCTTACTCTAGGAGATCTACGTTCCGGCAGCCACACCCCAACTAAAGTTACAAGCTGCCAGACCTCGACACTTAGAGTTGACCGATGTGAAAGCTTACTGCGCCATTCATAAGCTCTCGCAATTTTCTCTTCTTCCCTTTCCTTTCCAGTTCTTCTAATTTCTTCTTTCACCAAAGGCGATATTCACTCTCGTCATCTTTACCACAAGTATAGAACTCAGTCTACCAATTACCTGGTCTTGCCAACTGCTCGGCTTGGTCCCGCCTCCTGGTCCACGGCCTCACGGCAAACCACCTGTTGCTGTTGACCACAACTTCTGCGACAACTAGCTATTTGTTACTGCAGGAGCTATACCTTGCTGATTTTTTCTATCGTCTGGCGATGCCAAAGCTGGGCATAGCTTCGCCCTTGTCAATTGATACTCGCTAGAGCTCAGTGGATTGAGCTTCAATCTCATCAACCTTTTTTCCCCCACGGCGACTTGCCTCGGGCGCATGCATGGTGGGGTCAACAAGATGCCGCCACGAACATCGTTAACATCATCCTTTTCAATCACGGACGCCAACAATGAGGTCGTCTGCCCGCTCCGCAATCAAGATGGTTCGAGCTGTCGCAAGAGATGCATCGGCGTAAGTTCTTGCCGTATAGTGTTTTGATTCCGTCAGAGTGCCCTATTACGATGGTCCCGAGCATCCCGCAGCTGTCGTCGCCCACCTCACCCAAGCAAGCAGTTCCAAACACATTCAATCAACAACTTTGCTTCTCGGCCTCAAAGCTACGCAATTTCTCGACAGATTAAGACTTCCATTCTAACATGTCTCATTTTTTTCTTTAGGAGAAACGGTACCGCTCAATGCAGGAGCACATCCGCCGAGCTCACCCTGAGCACTATATTCCCAAGCTTCCTGCAACCGAAGAAAGCTTCCTTCTCATGATCAATTCACCGCCCTCCGAACGTCGACCTGATCAAGGTCCTACCTCAACTCCGCAGAGTTTGTTTCCCGCTACCCATCCAAACTTCCAGCTAGCCAGTCGCAAGTTGCTAACACCTGGCGTGCGCAAAGGCGCTCATGACCGACGAAATTACTATCGGGATGGCTCCAGCAATCCTGGCACGCCTCGCCACAGCGATGAATATACGACAAGTGGTGTAGGCCCTATGCTTGGGACTGCAAGTGCTGCTGCGGCTCTTGCCGAGCTCCACGGCATCAAGTCGGAGAGGGAGATTGATATGGACGTATGTCGAACTGCCCGCTGCTGACTGAGCTTTATCGAAATGCTACTTGCAACATTGTGACTGACTTTATGGCTCTCGTTTTACCGCATTAGGGTTATTATTCCGACTCCGATGGCCGCCGCATTCCGCGGACGTCAATTGAGTTACCACCTCTCCATCTGTCCAACAACGACATCACAAGCGATCCGTATGGCTCCAGCATAAATCGGCAGCGCGAGATACTGCCATCGTTACTTGCCAATTCCCCTCCCGGTCGATCATCTACGCTTCCCCCCCTCCAGAGACCGCTGGGGCCCAATCGTCCCCGAAAGCAATCCATAACGAAACGTGGGCGTGAGCCCGGTCATAAAAAGAAGAATTCGCGCGGGTCTACTGCGGATTGGCTCCGACGCTTCCAAAACGAGGATCGATTTCGGCCAGCCAATGACCGCAAAGCCTTATCAGCAGAGCCCTCGGCGGACTTTGGTAAACGATGGGAAGACCTCATAGACGCTGCAGACCAAGCTGCGTCTGCGGCCGGTGACTTGGATGAGGAAAGAACTCCGGTAAGCAACTGCAATTTGCGAGTCCTCATTGTATTTTGGTGAAGCTTGCTGACGATAGAACAGGTGCCGCAGTCCCCGGTCTCTATTCATCGAGCCTCTCTACCACCTTTCTCACAGCACCAGTTTCAACCTGGGAGCTACCAAGCATCTCCATTACAGCAAGCCTTGACACCACCGTCATATAATCAAGACAGTATCGACCCATTCCCGTCCGTTGAGAGTGGCGAGAGTGGAGAGAATTTCCACATTGGATCTCGCGGCCTGTCAGACTCTTCGCCAACGTATTCCTCGTCGCAAAACACACAGATCTACTGTGCGGCTTGTCAAAGTGTATCCCTGCTGAAGAGCTCCTACGCCTGTACTGAATGCATTTGTGGTTTATGCCAGACATGTGTTGAGGTGCTCATGGCAGAACACGGAGCCCGGAGGAAATGCCCACGCTGTGCTACCATCGGCGGCCGGTTCAAGCCCTTCCAGCTCGACATCAGATGAATGTTCTCTCTGTGACGGTTAAGATTCTTCCTTCCTCTTTAATGCGTGCTTCAAAAACTTGTTAAGATGGGCCATATATTTGCACTGATGCCTCGGCGTATAATGGGGGGATCATTACTACTATTACGATACAGGTTGTTCGCGCGACGTATTATTGCTACTCTTGGGCATCTATCATTCATTTTGCTTTCTTCCATCTTTCTTTTTCCTTCCCTTCCTTTTCTTTCTATTGACACGGCCACGGTTGATCGATGGCTGCCTACTCCGGCATTGCTTTTGCCTCGGATTATGACGTTCGATGTTTTGCCGAGGTTCTCGATACAGTTGGTGGTGCTCATTCTCACAGGGCTTTCTCGTTTCGTGTTTGTTCTTTTTCAATCGACGTCGGCGTTCAATAATGGGATACTACGGGCCGTTGGATATCGGTTACCGGATTGGGTGGATTATTTGTCTAATGTCTGACGAAAGTGTTGGATGACTTGTCAAGTTTTGGGAAACGAATTCATTGGTTTTACGAAAAGATGATGCACCTTTTTTATTTTTGGTTATCCTAGGTACCTGCGTACTCGAATACATTTCACATTGGCATGAAAGAGAAGTAACAAGTGGCCGTGACTGATGCTCCAAATGTGTATAATGGTGTAACTATCCCCCAGATCCTATCACTTCTAGAGTGAGCTTGCTCTCGTTGCGCCCCGCGTAAAGATGAAATGGTATACAGTATATCCAAATACAACGCCAAAAGTACAAGTACAAACGACAGAACTAAAACCTCCTTCCACCTTTTTCTTTCTCCTGCTTGAGTAACATGTCTCTAGCGGCGGCCCTCTGGTTCCGACTACCACCCAGCTTGGGACCCCTGAGCACATCGCCAGTCTGTTGCTGCTGCTGCTGTTTCGCTTGTTGCACAGGTCTTTTCTTCTGCCGCCGCGCCGCCACTTCATCGAGGTACCGCTGGCGAAACTCATCTGCCATGCGATCGTCGGCGGAGCGACCGTCCCCGCTGGTCATGGTGTTATTTTGCACAGGGAAATCGTACACGTCCACTATCAACAATTGTCAGTACTCGTACACTCACACACAAACACCTTCCAACCTGCAACAAGGGATATACATACATTTATTCTCGTGTAGAAACGCCTCGACGAGTTGATCCCGCTTGACGTCATCGCTCCCACGACGGTTCCTCCCCCTCTTTGGTCTCGGATTCTCCGTCTCCAGCTTGCGCTTGCGCTGGTCGCGCATGTCTACCGGCACGTCCACCTCGACCAGTTTGCCGTGTTTCGTGGGCTGGTCGGGCGTGTGGCTTGCGTCTGCGGGTTTTGCGAGCGTGTCCGCGCGGGTCTCAGGGGTGGGGAGCGTGCGCGACAGACGGGATTCTATGTATTCGTTCCTGAATGATTAGTTTATGAGGGTGGTGAGGAAGAAGGGGGGGGAACGTACATGTGTTTGTCGTTGAGGGTTGATATGAGGCCCGTTTGGTGCATGAAGCGATCGGGGATGCCTTTTACGGGCTTGTCGTGGTCGTTGTCGGGGGGTTTGGCGAGGGTGAGGGTTTGGTCGGTGGTGATGGGGATGCCTTGGTGACGGGCTTTGCGGCGGACGCGCATGGCGGCGGTGATAGATGATTCCGCGTTGGGTTCGGGGGATGGTGTTTTGGAGGTGGTGGGTTGGGGGGGGGAGTCGGTGCGCTGGCGGTAGGGTTTGCGCTTTTTGGAGGGTTTGAATTTTATGGTTGTGGTTGGGGCGTCGTGTTGCATTTTGGTGGTGTTGTCTGGTGGTGAGGTTGATGGTTGGTGAGGGAGGAATGGATGGTGAGGTTGAAGTTGGTTCTGTGTCTGGTTCTGGGTTTGAAGTGGTCGCGACGGGAGGTTATCGATAACGTTGTGGGACAGCGGGTTGTCAAGCACGGCCTATGACGGCATGTCCATGTATGCATGTGTACTCCGTACATGGATGTCTTGACATTTACAAGCTTTGCGTCTACTTTAGCGGCGCATTTTATAAATAAATCAGATGCAGTGAGTTGGCAACTTACAGTGGGGGGTCAGAAGTATTTAAGCAGTAAAAGGTATCGCATATCGCGTTGTGTGCTGAGGCACATTGAGCTGTATTAGTGTATACTTAGATATATTCAAATACATTGGACCACAGACTGGTATGTCGTCTTATGTGGTCAATATGCCTGTGTAACTAGACACACGTAGCCGATGAAAAGGGAAGAGTCTCCCCCAGCCTACCTACCTATTGCGATTTATATGTTCAGAGTACCATCCGGGAGCAATCAGATTTTATTGGTAGTGGCTGTTTTAAGGCTGCAGCTGTCTCGCCAAATTGCCCTCTTCGTCTCATGGTTGGCTTGATGGTCACATTTCGCAAAGAGTGCTACAAGCACAAGATTGGTACGAATGTCTATTTAACTACAATTCACCACTACCAAAACAACAGAGCGTACACCCTCTTCACACTAGAAATCCATAGATCATCTTACAAAGATATTGCGTCAAGAGTGAGCTATCTTTGCCATACTTTGTCAATGACACAAGAACTACAGGGTAGTCAGTTTGTCTCCACAATCACCACCCCAACTTCCAGATTCAACAACGCAACTCACTTCCATCAATGTCCCGTATCCAACACACATACACCATGGCAAGACGAGTATGTATCACACAAAACCCACCCACTCATCCTATTCACAGTCCACGCAGGTATATTTCGTCGCACACGGCGGCACGGTGCAAGGTAGGTCCTCAACCCTCAGCCATCAGTGACCATCCGCTGACGTCAGAGAAGGCGTCGGATTCAGGTATTCTGTTGCCTCACTCACCAGCGACTAATCTACTAATCATAGCGCAGATATTTCGCCAGAAACAGAGCTGAAGAGTATGGCATCACGGGCTGGTGCAGAAACACTCCTGACAACAAGGTCTGCCACAGACCTCGCTAGTTATCTTACACTTCATTTCTGACATCAGCATAGGTAGAAGGGGAAGCACAGGGCGAGGAAGAGCCCCTTTCTAAATTTCTCAAACAAGTCGATGAAGGACCGCGGCATGCCAAGGTTGTACAGCTCACACAGGAGGATAGAGATGTTGTAGAAGGGGAGAAAAGTTTCTCTATACGTCATTAACGTTAATATGTATTTTGGTATCATCCAAGAGTCGCCCTGCTTTAATACGAATCTATACTGCTGCTAAATATAAATAAACACGTGAAACCGAGTTCAAAACCCCCTGCCTCTTCGTTTAATGACAGGCTTCTTGACGGCTCCCTGTGTGACAATCTTCTTCCCATCCGTAGGAAGCTTCTTCTTAACCACTGCCTTCTCTTCCTCTGCCTGCTTGCGTTCTTCGTCTCTCCGCTTATCCTCTGCCATTTTCGCCTCGATTTCCATCTTGCGATTGAACTCGGTTTCTGTGATGCGTTTGTTCCGAATAGAATACCCCTTTTCTTTGACCGAGTAGAACACGCCTCCTAGGTCCGCGAGCCAGTGGGGATCAACTGCCGTGACGGTAGACACGTAGACCTTCGAAGTGAGAATGAGTTCGTGGTAGACCACGTAATCGGGAGGATGGCCGGCGTAAAGTGCGCTTGTAGGATGAAGTTGAACAGCTAGATTAGTCCGGAGATTGATGTATTCGCCGGAACCCTTGTACTTCGCCGCCTGGTGATAGTAGCCTGAGCAGATGCATTTTCGGATAATGTCCCAATCCATACCGCAGCTGTTCATCTCCATTCCCTGGGACTTGATAATGTCCACAATTTGCTCCCTGACTTCTTTGGCGCGGCGCAGCGACTTGGAATGAAGAAAGTGTTTGATGCACCAGCCGTCTGAGAAGCCGTGAGCCTTCCAAGCCTGGTATACTTGCAGATATGTCAAGTGATCTGACTCGTGTACCCAGAACTTTTCTCGTTGAGCGTCTGCCTCGTCTTGCCGCTCCTTTGGTCTATAGAACACGTTGGGGACGGAAAGCATGGAGACAATGGTTATCATTTCTTCGCTGCAGCCATATTGCTCTGCAGTAATGAGAAGCTTAGCCAGGGATGGGTCCATGGGGAAGGCACTCATTTTGCGTCCCAATTCCGTAAGCTCCCCTAAATTGTCTAGAGCACCTAGTGCCCAGAGGTCGAACATGGACGTGGAAATCGTATCTTGGGGAGGGGGGTCTATGAAATCAAAGTCGAGCAGATCCTTTACACCCAGCGACTTTAGCATTAGAACCGTGTTGGACAGGTTCGTACGCTGGACCTCGGGAATCGTTTGGAGGTAGAGCTCCTCCTTGAAGGCTTTCTCAGTGTAAAGGCGGAATGCTTTTCCTGGTCCTGTTCTGCCCGCACGACCGGAGCGCTGTGAAGCATTGGCTTGGGAGATTGGCGTGATCTGAAGCGTATCCATACCCATTTTGGGATTATACACCTTCATTTTCGAATATCCTGCGTCGACTACATACTTGATACCGTCGACCGTCAAACTCGTCTCGGCAATATTCGTGGCCACAATGCATTTTCGTACCCCTGGGGGAGCCCGGTCGAAAATCTTGGCTTGCAGGTCTGCCGGCATTTGACTGTAAATGGGAAGAATGCTCAGTTTTGGCGCATCATTCAGTGCATCCAACCGCTTCTGAACCAGTTCACATGTAATTTCAATATCTTCCTGTCCAGTCATAAACACCAAAATGTCTCCTGGATCCATGGAAACGTGTATAGCCAATACTTGCTGGACTGCCTGGTCCACGTAATCCTCAACTGGTGACCGATGAAACATGGTGTCGACAGGAAATGTTCGTCCCGGAATCGTAAATTCTGGAGCACCGCCAAAGAAATCGGAAAATCTTTTCGCATTCATCGTTGCTGAAGTCACGATGAGTTTGAGATCTCGACGCCGTTGAAGAATCTTCTTGAACAACCCCAGCAGAATATCAGTATTTAGAGCCCGTTCGTGCGCCTCATCCATAATGATGCAAGAGTATCTGTCCAGATCGGGCTCATTGAGAGACTCCCTGAGCAAGATACCTTCCGTCAGATATTTGATGACCGTCTCTTTGCTTGTGTGATCTTCAAAACGAATAGCATAACCACATGTAGTGCCCAGCTCAACATCCATCTCTTCGGCAACGCGCTTCGCCACGCTCATGGCAGCGACACGTCTGGGCTGGGTGCAGCCGATCATGCCTGTCCGTCCGTAGCCATCCTCGTACAGAAATTGTGTCAACTGAGTCGTCTTTCCCGAACCCGTCTCTCCGATAACAATGGTGACTTGATTTTCTCTGATTACTCGAAGCAGCTCTTCTCGGACCGCAAAGGCTGGCAGGTACTGCCGCTGTTCTTGAAGCGTTTTGGTTCTGCTGAAGTCACTGGCACCTTTGGATTTATTCAAGTGCTCGCTGAACTTGTTGCTCTTGGATTCCCCCTTCTCGGCATCTTCTTCGCCAGGCCCAGGTAATGCGCTATCTTCATCGTTATCTTTTGCGCCCATGATGTTGCCCAATGTTGTGCCGGTGATACTCGTTGCTTGTTGAGCCTGTTTTTGGCGCTCGCTCTGCTGCCGGGCCTCTCGAACAACCTTGCTACCTTTGCGACTGAACACCGCCATGTCGCTTTGATAATCTCTTACGGCTGGAACTGGCTCAAGCTGCTTCGTAAAGATGGTTCGTCCGTCAAGAAAAGGTGGTCGAAGATCATGCACCAGTAAATGTACTCGGGTTGCCTCGTCGTCGTCAAAGTCTGATGCCATATCTCTTCGCTGGGCGACGCCAGAGACCAGCATTCTGTTTGTTTCCCAGGCATCATTTTCTTTGCGGCGTTGTTCTTGTCTGGCGTCGTAGCGGCTCGCCATCTTCTCTGCCTTGGCTGACTCTTGTTGTTGGCTCTCCCAGGCGGAAATCTCATACGACGCAAAAGGATTGTGAGTATCATCGCCAAATGCGTGTCCGCCCAGCTCGTCGCCTCCGTACCAGTCTCGATCCAATGCTAACATATCTTCTTCGTCAGGCCCTTGGTTATCCGATTCTCTGGTAGGCGTTGCGGCGTAACTCGATTGAGCTCGAGGTGTTGAGCCCCGAGATCCATCTTGAAACTTGTGAGGCGGTCGCGATGAGTCCAATCGCCTCCTTTTCGGGTTGTAGCCATCGTAATCTCGGTCCCCAGCCATGGTTTCAACCGTATGCCGCCTTGCGCAGCTAATTGTTGTGTCAAGGCTAAAGATCTTTGCCTGACGCGACTTGTAGAGTGACAACCTAGCCGCGGAGTTTTCCCGGCGAACTGGCAGAGCCATGCCAGACTGGACAAGCTTTCTTATCGATAAACCCCACTACCAAAATTTTTGGACTGCATGCATTTCCAGGCCAGAATTTTGTTTCTGGGTCTGACTTCCCACGCCAAGCTGGGAAGCAAGATTTTCGGTCGGTCAAGATGTCTATGATCACGGCCGCTCAATGGGTTCCTCGGGGCTTTGCGGCCCCGTTTCCCCAAAAATACACTTTGGACGAGAGCGAATATGAACGAATAGCTGAACTCGCAAAACTACAGCTGGACGACGCTGAAGAGGACTTGAAGGGGGCGCAAGAAGAGGATGGTTCTGAAGAGGAAGAGGTGAAAGAGGGTAATGGAGAGAGCATGGAGGTCGAAGGCGAAAAGCCAGCCGCTGAAGTAAAGTTCGTTGACCGACTACGAAGCACCAGGAGGATCGAGTTCACTAACCTCGCGCAGATACGACGATGACGACCTGAAAGAGTACGACCTAGAACATTATGATGATGACGACGATGAAAACGAAACGCATGCAGATGGAACGGGAATGGGAATGTTTGGAAACCTCAAAGCACTGGCCTATCACGACTCAAACAAGGACGACCCGTACATTACGCTGAATGACGGTGAGGATGACGACGAAGAGAAAGAAGACCTCCAAATTCTCTCTACGGATAATCTGATTCTTTCCGCCAAGGTGGAAGACGAGCTTGCTCACCTCGAAGTTTATGTGTTTGAAGATGATGGCGACAACCTTTATGTGCACCACGACATCATGTTGCCCGCCATTCCTCTCGCACTCGAGTGGCTCGACATGCCGGTTGGCGATTCCAGCGGTGACAAGAATGGAAAGGGCAACTACGTGGCCGTGGGAACTATGGACCCGGATATTGAAATTTGGGACCTTGACACCATCGACTGCATGTACCCCAACGCCATTCTTGGACAGGGTGCCAATAAGGAGTCTGGCGAAAAGAAAAAGAAGAGCAAGAAGTCCAAGAAGGCCAAGGCCAACGACGCCTACCATGTAGATGCAGTGCTTTCACTCGCCGCCAACAGACAACACCGCAATCTGCTAGCATCTGCATCTGCGGACAAGACAGTCAAGCTTTGGGACCTGAACACGACCCAATGCGCCAAGTCTTACTCTTATCATACCGACAAGGTCTGCTCGCTGGCCTGGCACAACACCGAAGCCACTGTCTTGCTAAGCGGTAGCTACGACCGGACCATCGTGGCAGCTGATATGCGGGCTCCTGACGCCAAAGCACCTCGATGGGGTGTAGAAAGCGACGTCGAGAACGTGCGCTGGGATCCTCACGACTCAAATTACTTCTTCGTCTCCACCGAGAACGGCTGCATCCACTACCACGATATTCGAAATGCACCGTCAAATCCTTCGGCTACCAAATCAGTCTGGACACTGCAAGCTCACGACGAGTCCGTCTCCTCATTCGATATCAACACTGTTATTCCCGGCTTCATGGCTACAGGATCCACCGACAGAACAGTCAAGTTGTGGAACATTCAACCCACCGGCCCCTCAATGGTTGTGTCTCGCAATCTTGACGTTGGCAAAGTCTTTGCCACTACGTTCGGCCCAGATCCCGAGGTTGGATTCCGCTTGGCTGTTGCGGGTAGCAATGGAAACATGCAAGTATGGGATACTAGTACCAACGCCGCGGTCCGGCAGGTATTTGCGCAAAAGGTTCCCGCCCCGAAGGAGGACGCTGCCGAGGACCGTCTCATTGGCGTGGAGGAGGACGAGAGTAGTTCATCTGAGGAAGATGGCGAGGGAGAGGGACAGGAGGATGGAGACTCCATGGATGAGGACTAATGGGAATGCAGCATGTGGAAGGAATTCTCCTGAAATTAATTTGATAGTCTGTTGAATCGGCTGTTGTATGCCCCGTGAGCTGGGTGAGTGGCGCATTGCAATTGGTGATATCCTACATAGCTCATGCCATATTTGTGATAGAATAGCGAGACTGGAAAAAAAAAGTATTGACTGGTTCACAATCACAAATGGTCTCGCCCACTACGGAGCAATGGGGAACAAATCACGTTATGTCTTTGTCCTGTGAGCAGATATGAGACACGGTACAATAAGAATAAGCGATGCTTGATATTGATCGTGCAAGGTTAAGGATTGTTAAGAAGCACATTGGTTGTACAACCTGTCGAACTAGGGTCCAAACGTCTCAGTATCCATTTCTCCAGAGTGGAACTCGTCTATACTTTGATCAACAAGGTTTCCTTGAGACAAACCTGTCATTTCCCGTCTCCCAGATACAGACTGCCTTCTCCAGTTGGCAAGGACATTTAAATGCACACCATCAATCTACATGAGATAGATATTCATGCACTGAATATGGCACGTTTACGCTACAGCTCATTTGCTCACAATAGCCTCGCATAAATGGGATCGACAATTTACAATCTATGCAGAACCACGGGTGAATTTGCACTGATGTCGTTCCTGTGCCTCAGCCGAACGCTACTTTAGTAGGGCCAAGCCTTGCGAGTTCCCGCCAAGGTCGATCTGACGCAGCGGGGGATGCAAGCACTTGCGACGAGATGAAACACCACGGGTGGATCAAAATCAGTTCAATCATGTACCTAAATGTAGGGACGAAACGTGCGACGAATCGCGCGCCATGGGTTAAAAAAGGGAGGAGATGGCTAAATGTGAAAACAAAGAGGCTGTTTTGTTGCTTTCTTTTTCAGCATGGAGTACTGTATTAATATTTTGTTTTGAAATAGTAGCTGTGTTTGATGAGACTATTTTTGAATGTGGCTTGTTTGTAGTGTTAGTTTCGATGCACGACGATGCAAAAGTCTCCGATGACAAACATGTCTTGAGACTGGAGGGTTGGAGACTGAAATTTGATGCTGTGGAAAGACGTGTGGGAATCTGGCGGTTGCGAGGGCATCATGTCGAGGACTGGTATGGAAGCCTTGTACTCCATATTACGTAGAGTGATGAGAAAATGCAGAGTTTCTGAGTAAATGAGGCAACTTCGTCTCTCGGGTGCAGGGAGCTTGCTCTGGCGATCTCTTATGCACAAAGCGACGAGTCAGTAATACCAGACATTTGAGTGGTTTGTGATGGATGCAGGGAGCTTGTCTGGGCTGATGTTGCCGTCAGCGAGCCGACTCAAACAGTCTGGTACTCCGCGCAGATGTATCTTGCAGGACTACTGTACTTTCAGTGTTGCATTGGAAACAAATTGAGTCGAAAATAAAAACAGCAGAATATATCAGGAGGAATCCGCCATGGGATGACGCGTGTGGACTCGAGCGGCTTGTGTCAGGATGCCCACGATAGCCGCCATGAAAGAGCAAACAGGCCTGGCGTGAGCAGAATATTGGAATATTGGAACATTGAACATTGGAGCTCTGTGCTGTCACACCACATCAAGTCTGGTTCAATGAGGCAAGCGTCAAGGCCCAACTTCCGCCTCGAGAGACCTGGCCATTGATTGATCAAACTGGTGCGCGGGCAGGCGCAGCCCAACGGAGGCGCACGCAGGGACTGCCTTGCGGTGATTGGCAGGAGCGGCCTCGAGGCAGGACGCTTGTGCAGGCACCGCGCCGCCACACAAAACTCTGAAACTGGTGATGGCACCAATGTTGACCTGTGATCGGCGCACCATGGCCAATAGCTGCACGTCCTCCAACCCCTGCCGCACCCAATTGGTGGCATGGCACATGGCTGCTGTTGTCTGGTGGCAGTTTGGCTGGTTCAGGTCAGTCAATTCTCATTTGGAAGGGTTGACCAGCACTGACAGTTTGTATTCTTCCCCGGCTTAGTTGCCCTCTGACACAGAGCCTGGTCGACTGGGAATTCTGAGCCTGCAGGATTCGACCTGGTTAAACTGCTCGGGGAAGCTGAGCCATCTCCCCTGAGAGGGGCGCATCACTGTCAATGTTGAGAACAATGGAGGGATGGATGTCCGTCGTCGAACGAACCACACGCGAGCGCCGGCACGACATGCCGCAAATGCTGTCGGTTACAACTTACGAGTCACACAACGCCAGCGCACAGGATACAAAGCGTACGTGGCCCGAGGGTTAGCTGGAGGCAGCGCTGGAGCCGTAAACTGTACTGTGTTACAGTACAGTGCTGTACTCATGCATCAGCAAGTTCTTCAACTTTGGGCCAAATCAAGACGCCACGCGGTAGGTGGACTTCCTTCAGGCGAGTAATCGACCAAGTTTCTTTGGCAAAAGTTTGGGGCTGCCCAACGAACGGACTTGGGGCCAGGCATCAAATTCAGTCGGGAGCGAACCACCGGAGAGAGAAGCCCACAAAATGCGGATTATAGCGGCCGCACGTACAAAACCCGGACCAGACAGAACCTGATGGTGGTGCTCAAGTCTGGTATTGGGAGGGATTGCGCTATTGTTCTCAAACCCTTTCACATACTCCGTACAATGAAAGGGAGACGATGGAAAAAGCATTGATGGCCAAATGCTAAAACGACATGGACCTAAGAGTCTTTTCCTCCTCAAGCTCCCCTGCTTTCCTTGCTTTGCCATGGATGGCCTGCCCCTGGCTAGCAAAGCATTTTACGATTTCTATTGGCCAACCGCCAAGCTGGCTCCGCTGCTGTGACCCACACGTCGTCCTTCGGGCGCGTCGACGCAGGTGGACGTTGTGGAACCAGCATCTGAAATCTTCGCTTGGATGGGTCCAACCAACCAGGACAAGGGCCTGTTTCCAGGATCAATTGTTCTGGGGCCGCCGGACCAGCCAGCGGGAGAAACTAGAGTGACTTGTGTGAGAGCGTTCTTGTGGAAAAGGAACGACTGAGAGTTTGGAGCGGAAGAGGAGCCGAATGGGAACAAATGGGAAGGAGGGGGTGGGGACAGGGACCCGACCCGTGGATCCATGATCGAGTCTGGTTTTTTTAGTCGTTTTTGCTCTGCCCGTTTTGGTGCCTGGCCTGGCCTTGTCGAGTCGAACGAACGTGGGCGTCAAAAAAAGCGTTGGGCAAATAGCAAGTTGACTTGGAGCAGACTGGAGCAGACTGGACCTTTGTTTGCCTCCCTCCTGTGAGTCCTGTCCGTCCCCTTCCCCCTCCGCGTGCAAACGGTCGTGAGCTTCGACCCTCCGTCGCCTTTGCATCACCTTCCGTCGACAGGTTCGTTTTATCAACCATTTCGCTTCTTCTCCTTTGTGCGCCGTTTTTAGATTCGTCCGTCTCTCTCCCTGACGTGATTGATTCATCTCGCGCCATTTCTTCGTTCCTTTCACAGCTCTGAAACCCACGTTGATTCTTGGGTCACTCGATTTCACTCTCTACCGCCAAGCGCGAAAATCTATTAACATCATCAACCTGCCGCAAACTCATCACAAGTCGACGTTGAACGTTCCTTTCGCATCAGCAGAAAACTGCCAGTATCGTTTGCAATCTTGTCGCCACTCCCTCTCGACAAGCAGACGAACTTGAGCTTACTCTCTCTCACCTGAACCTGAGTTTCACTTTCATCTCATTATTTTCTCACACCTTGGCACTTGCGATTTTTCACAACATTGAGACTGGACTCTTCAGTGTGTGCCACATCGTTGCCCATTTGTGCTCAAGTACGACAAGAAAATCGCTTTTTCTTGCCCATCACAGCACTCCTGCCTGCCAATCGGCATTGACGAGCAGAGTACACCGCAACTGTCTTTTTCACATTCTCTTGGCGACGCTTGAGTCAGCATCAAATCGTCGCGTGCTTCACTTGGAGATTCTCACGCCACCGAGCACCAACTGACAACACCAAGATCACTCTTTCCGTTTCGTGATTCAGCTGCTCGTCCGACAATTTCTTCAAGCGATTCGATCCTCTTTCTTTATATTGGGATTCGGCCGGGTTTTATATCTCGGCGCTATTCACTTTAACCCACCAGATTTTGGGATTTGTCCATTGATTCAAGAGTGCAGCTCACTGCAAACGCGCATCAGCCACCTTCCTTCTTCAGTCGGTGGATGCACCTGCGAGCACTTTGAGCGCTCACACTCACCATCAACCACACCCCCAGTCAACTCTTCACACGATAGGCTGCACCTTCTGCACCTTCTGCTCCTGACCGGCGCTAGTCACCGCCTCTGTCTATACACGCAACCCTTTGTAACGTTCCCCAACCATACCGGACTCACTTGGGCAACTGAAAGTGCGTCACTGGTCCTTCTTCATTCGTGGCAGTCGCACTTTCACAAGGTAGGTCGGTTACAGATCCAAGTCACACGCTGTCTTGCACACGCAGCTGTCGGCTCTTGCATCGTGACACCCCCACGCCATTTGCAAACCAGCTTGTACTCTAGAACTAGGGTCTAGTATACATCTGGCATACCCTTCCCGCACCTCATACAGGAACTCTTCCACCTTCACTGTTTGCTCGACAACCTCCAAATATGTCGCTGTCGAGGGCATTTACAACTCGCCGGCTGCGAGGCGGCAGTGACCTCGCTGACAGCGCCAAGATGCCTCAGCGAAGCAACACCACCAAGATTCCCTATAATATCCGCGACAAAATTTCAGCACCAGTGCAGTTGATTCACACCACCAACATGCTCTCATACAATGCCCCTGATATTCCTCGCCCGTCTCGAAGCAACTCAACTACGAGCAAGTCAGCATCGGACACTGAGTCCCAGTCCACGGCGGATTCCACTCCTCCAACTAGCCCTGATGTGTCCTCATCGCCGGAGCCGAACCATTTGTCTTGCTACTTCAAGACTGCTGGATCAACGACGACCACTTCGCCTGTCGAGGCAGAGCCTCCCGTGATTCCCAAGCGCTCTCCATCACATACCAAGAAGAACTCATACGACGCCATTGCTCGCCACAGATCTGTCTCGCGCATGTCCCGAGACTCAGATAACTCAGTTTCTACCAAAGCCGGCCAAACGTTCTCTCGTTCTCCGTCAACATCCACGAGAGCTTCATCCGCTTCGCATGCATCATCGCCGCTTTCTCAGAAGCAGGCGAACCCGCCACCCCCGCCAGCCGCATCGACTGGCCTTAGCCAGCTTCAAAACAAGGAATCTCATCCCTTTGGACAGGAGCTGGCTCAGGTCACCGAACTCGCAGAAGAGTACAGCACCAACAATCGCCTTGACACCATTGACGAGGAGCAGCAGTATCTGGACAACCGAGGACTCAAGAAGTTCAGCCCAGATGACTATCTAAGCGCCATTCATGGTCTCTCTGCCATGTTCTTCCCCGAACGAAATCACGCCACGTCAGCGGCACCGCTGTGGATTTAAACTAACCAGCAAGCAACCCCAAATGTCACCGGCCCCAACGGCATCGGTGCCACGTTTTGTGATTTTCGACTCGTCTTTCGCTGTACATATTTAAGGCACTCATTTTAGTATATGGACGAACCTGCCGGCACGCTTCGCTCTACGCGCTATTTCTCTCGGTTATGTTAAGTGGTGGATCTTGGAGGAGAATGAATGGAATTTCGGGTTACAGATACCAGCCTTTCAAGGACTGGGCTCCTTTGGCAAAGAGGCAAAATTTTACTTGGTAGATGGCGTTTTATAAAGAGATCGGACATGGTTGACGATTTGTATGTTGCGATGTGGATATATCTTGAGCCAATTGTTGAAAGTTGGCAGTACATAGCCCTGGAGAGCATTTACGATGCGTCTCTGCACACTCATTCAGGACACTAATAAATGGAATTTCCATTTTTCTCTTCAAAACCTCGCTCTATGACGTCGATTGTGATGGTCTTACAAGTGAACTCATGGCCTGCCTAATTGGATTTGAATACCCGTGTAGTTTGCATAAAGTTGATCAACACATTCTGCAACAACTAAAGGGACCACATGCCTTGTTGGGGCGATGCGCCCCGCGATCGTCACCATCAACTCATCTGACCCCTGCACAACCTCGAGCTCGAGGCGAGGTTGTGACGAGAGACGGAGTACAGGATTGAGCATGGTAACCCCAAGACAGATCCAGATCACATGTGTGGGGACACATCTGCCTTCCATATCATGCGTTAGGAGCAGCAATGGTGGCATATCCTGATACAAAGCGAAGCAGGGTACACCGACTATCTAGGCATGTACTTGTCCTCAGTTCTACCTGTGATCGCCAACATCTTCGGCTTGTCAGAGGATTCTCACTTCACTCGCAGTCTCACGTGTGATTTCACTGTGGCTGAATGCTGGCCCCCATGACGATTTTGTTGCTGGCTGAGGTCTGCATGAAACGGCCCGACGGCGTCCTTGACCTGTGCAGTGCGGATTTCGGTTTCGGGCCGTAGGTTGGGAGGATTTGGCTTTCATCCTTTGGTGAGATGTTAGCGATGGGCTTGGGCGGTGTATGCTGTTGCTGTGGCGGTTGAATGGGGGTAGGGTTGCATGGGGTGTTTGGTATGTTGCAGTCAAGTTGGAAGAGATGGCTTGGCGGGTGTGACTGGTGTTGAGGTGGGGATTTGGTGTCTCCTGCTTATGTGGGAAGGTCGGGTTGTTCTGGATGGATCCTTGGAATGTATGGGATTGTGGGTTTGACGTGTACGCGATGGATGATATTGGTAGAGGTAGTGGATTGTTAAGTGCTTAGGTAGGAAGGGATAGTGAATTTCTCGACGAATTGTCCTGGAGTGACTATGGGCGATAGAAACCAGTGTCTTTTTCCAGAGTTGAATGGTATACTAGCGGATCCTGGGCAAAGCATGCACCATATCCTTGGAACACTATAGTGAGGACGAAAACCTCCAGGGCTAGACATGCGGTCAAAACTATAGACAAAATCTTGGCAAAATAAAAGACAGGCAACTCAATGAGTTATTTTGAAAGGCCAAAAAAAAAAAACATTGCTGTTTAGTAAAGTTGCCATCAAAATAACCCCCGGCGGGACTCGAACCCGCAATCCCAAGATTAGAAGTCTTGTGCCTTAGCCATTAGGCCACGGGGGCGACTTGGTCGAGAAATTTCCCCGTAATGGGAAATAAGTATGGTTCCACACTCTGAGTCTTGTAAATTTGCGAGTTTTTCACGGAAAAAATGCGACAATGACTGCTTTATATACTAAATGGCGTTGATTTTGTAGACTTGGATTAGTCATGCTATGAGTATGAGCAATACTGCTGTTTTGAAAGTCTGATAGACTTTGGGTTATTGGCAGCCTTTTCGTGTTTTTGGCGCTCTGTCAGTTTTGTGCATGCTATGACTTATTGACAGATATTTCTGGCTGACGAATTTGACTAACTGCCGCGATTTGTTTGTGTGGTCTTCTAGACGCTGGTGTCGTGGAGGTGATGCTAGCGAAGTGCATCGCAAAGGTCAACTGCACCGTCCGGATGCGCCGCTCAGCCATACTTGAAGTAACATGCTACTACTATCGCTCGGAAATTAATGCGATACAGTTGGGGTACCAGGCTGGTGCATGGTATATAGTAGTAGCTGTGAGCAGTGTCGTTTTTGGCCGTTGAATGTATGTGCGTGTCATCAGGGTTGTGATTCCATGACAAGGCAAGCACACGAGGGCTTGTATGTGAGAAGCCAATTCAATGGATGTGCTTGGCGCTCTTTCCGAAGTTTCAAGAGATGAGGAAAGGAATGTCGAGTCTTGAACAAGGACTAGCGGTATTTGAGAAACCAGAGTATTGTGAACTGCCTAGCTCATGTCCGATTCGACGTTGTGATGTAACAGTGTATAACTGACAACCGCATAATACTGTGCACCGACGACGTATCAAGCTGCCGCGGATAGGGCGTACTTTGACGAGGGATGAGGGACGTGTTTGAAAATTACTTGCAGAAGAGCTTTTTTTTTACGAGGCTCTCGTTACGTATCACAGCTCATGATACGTTTCCAACTCGAGGCCTTCTCTTTCCGCAGCCCTAGTATTGATTCTCCTTTGGGTTTCAAGTATTATCATCTTCTACATTGAAACGGTCATATAGGTCTATGAATACAACTCAATTTAACAGCCCTTCTCAGTTCAGCAGGGGCATCTAATTAATAGGACATCCGTCGCGGGTTTCTTCTGTCCGGATGCCTTCTTTCCTCACAGGCAAGCCCTCTTCACCGTTCATATCGCCATGTCTCAACAACTAAAGTACCGAAGGATAATGGCCATAAACCTTTAAACAGGTAAATCTTTTTGTGGTAGATGGTGATTCTTAATCCAAGAACTCGGACCAGTGACACCCTAGCGGGTCACAGACTTAACTACCGATATCTTAAATATTGGTACATTGAAGAGCAGAATTGGGACTTGCCTTTTGAGAAGATTTGAACATCCATCCCAAACCCTACCGAAATCCTTTGTCCCATTGAATTATATATCACCCGCGTGCAAATTGCAGCCAAACTCTCGAAGCAGCGTTCATGCAAGGCTCCGAACTCGAGACGAGAGTCCACCCCACAGCAAACCAGAACACCATTTCTCCCGTCAGACCGCAACATCACATTGATACCACATACCTTGATCTTAGCCGCCAGCAAACTATGCCTAACTCAATCACCATGGCTCCCAACGACATTATCGCCTCTCTGAAAGGCCGAACCCTTCACATCCCCAACCTCCAGTCCGTCTTTCAGCAACACTCCTGGCCCTCCTCACCCGCCAACCCATCCTACGCACACATCGCACCCCTCGTCGACACCACGCTCCGCCAACTATCATCCTCCAACGCCTCCATCGGAAAAAGACTCAACGATAATCTCGCCCTATTCACCAGTCTATGGTACCCCACCGCCCAAAAGGAGCAGTTGGAAGCACTCGCCCTGTTCACAGTGTGGCTAATATGCTGGGACGACGAGATCGATTCAGACGAGGGCTCCCAATCAGATAACTTTGAAAAGGCCCAGCAATGGCGCCAACAAACGCTGGCGACTTTCAAAGCGGTCCTGAATCTCAGCCAGGAAGATACACTCCCCAGGGAACAAGATGCAGTGAACAGCGTCCTGATCGACTTTAGGAACCGAATATCCGGGGAGTTCTCACAATCCCAGAGGAAGCATGTGTTTCAGCATGTAGATTATTACATTTCTTGCTGCGCTAGAGAGCAAGAGTTTCGACTTGGGCGCCAAATACCCGACTTTGAGACGTACATGTCGTTCCGGGAGGGGACAGTCGCCTGCGCAATGTTGTGCTCCTTTGTTGACTTTGCGCAGCAGATACATCTTCCGGGGGAGGTGGCCGCGTCTCCTGAGAGAAAAGTTCTTGAGAGGCAGGTTGCCATTTTGTCGGGTCTGGTCAACGACTTGTTGTCGTTTAAGAAGGAGTTGAGGGAGGAGTGTGTGATTAACGCTGTGGCATCGTTGATTACGAGTGGCTCTGGCAGGACGCTGGATGATGTTGTTGTCGAGATTGTTCGGAAGATGGAGGATGCGGTTGAGGTTTTTGACGAGGCAGCTGGGAAGTTGTTGTGTCGTGTCGATGGCGCAGCGCGGGATCTTACACGAGATTATATCAATGGGTGTAGAAAGATTGTGACGGGGTCATTGGAGTTTACGTAGGTGCCCCCTTTTTTATATTCGCTGACGATCATATCAAGGTAATGATGATACCCGTGCCAGAAATGCTAATCGTTTTTGTATTTAGGCTGCGCTCTCCACGGTACAACCTCTCGAAACTCCTGCGCGATGATGGTTCCCTGGCGATAGTACTTTGAATCACCAGCCCACTGTCTATCTACATCCCGCCTTGTGAAACCCAACGTGGAAAAGAAAATACAAGTTCAACCACTGTGCTCAACCGAGACATGAATTACATACTGTGTCTGTGCCTCGCGGAATAGCTTCGTCTTTGGACTCCAAAGCAACACCCGAATATCAAACTCCCCAGCGCCGCGTGATGTGAATGTTTACAAGAAAACAACGAAGCAAAAAAAGGCACACCTCCGCAAAACCAACTACCGCCCGCCCAACGGCTCAACACTCTTGATCAAATCGCTAATCGTAACAACCTTGTATCCATTCTTCTTCAGCTCCGGCAAAATCATCCTCAGCATAGGCGCCGTCCACTCCCTCCTATCGTGACAAATAATAATCGCACCAGGGTGCACCATGCTCAAAATATGCTTCGCATTCCTCTTGGGGTACGGAATCTGCGGATCGTGAGGGTACACGCTGCCCAGCGTGATTCTGTACCCCCTATTCCCCAGCATATCGCGCATCTTGTAATTGAAGAACCCAGACCCCGGGCGGTAGTAGTTGTTCGGCAGGATCTTCTTCTCGGCCGTGTACGCCGCCACCAGCTTCGCCTTCACCTCCTTGACCTGCCGCTCCAGCTCGTCCATGCTAAGCTTGCTGGCGGGCTCGTCGTGCATGCCGTGGTTGCTGAGCTCGTGGCCCTCGCGGATCAGGGACCGCAGCGTCTCCTCCCGGTTGTCGACCTGCGAGCCTATGACGAAGAAGGTCGCGTGGGCGCCGTACTCCTTGAGCACGTCCATGATCTCGCCGGTGTATGCGGAGGGCGCGTCGTCGAGGGACAGGGCGACGACCTTCTCGCCCGTCGTGACTTCGAAGAGGACGTCGGGGTATTTTTGGCGCAGGTAGCCTATCAGCGCTTTGGGCGGCTTGTATATGCAGTAGATGGAGTAGATGGGGAAGATGAGCAAGAGGCCGAGGACGGCGAGGAGCGTGAGTGTGGCCATTCGGTTGCGGCGCACTTGGCGCCGGAGCTTGGTGGGCAGGCGGAAGAGGGCGAGGCGCGGCATCAGGACATTGGGTGCGAGGGTTTTGCGGATGGGGGAGTTGCAGTGTTGTCGTGATGGGGTTTCGAGATCGAGGTCGAGGTGGGTGGATTGTGGTGTCCTGGTGCGCGGCGCGACTCTGGGTGACTTGAGAGAGATTTTACCTGGCGAGCATTACTTGTGGTGGTGATGTCGGCGCGAATGTCGATGTGGTTTGATTCTTGATGATGAGTTGGGTTGTAGAAAAGTACGTCGATTCTTGGATTTGATTGAAGCGTCGTTGGTTCTTTAACCCCTGGCTGCCACTTTTTTTTTTGGGACACAGCTCCCTGCCAGGAGAGTGAAATGAAGATGCAAGCCAAGGTGATCTTATTGGGTGGCAACGGCTCGAGCAAGGGGCGGGAAGCAAGTGGCGGGTCCGTCGTTGGAGGTTGCTTCTCATGCATAAGAGTTAAATGCGAGGTATGGGACTGAATGGTTGGTTCAATAGGACCAATTTTAAATTTCGTTTACATTTAAAGTCTTGTTAGATTATTCATGTTAATTTAATGATATACTCTATCCTATCGTGGTCCATGTCCTCATCCGCTACAACAGAACGCAGCGGTGTATCCAATAACAACCCCAGCCAACTTAAAGTTCAACATCCTCGTCAGGGCATCACGGCAATTGACGGCCTACTTCTTCAGACTCTCAAAAGCCTGCTCAATATCGCTCTTTAGATCCTCAAATCCCTCCACTCCAATACTCACCCGCAGCAATCTCTGATCAACGTACGGATCCGTCATGGCCCGCCACTCAATCAGACTCTCAATGCCACCCAAACTAGTAGCATGGTGGAACAACTGCAGCTTACTAGGCAGCTTCTTCGCAAGATCCATATCCTTCATGACAATAGCGAAAACAGGACCATAGCCAACAGGCATCTGTTTCTGAAGCCAGCTTCCCTCCTCTGTAGCTTCCGGCTGCAAACTAGCATGGTGAAGCCTCTCCACAAGCTGTCCCACAACCGTGGACTCATCGCCCAGCTGGCTCTCTAGCCATTTGACGAGATCCCCTGCCGTCTTGCTCTGTCTCATGACGCGCAGTTCCAGCGTCCGAAGGGATCGGAGCCCCAGCCAGCCTTCCATGCTACCCATCACGGACCCGAGGACCAGTCGCTCTTCGCGGAGTTCCCTGGCCCATTTGTTCCCCGGGCGAACGGCCAGCACGCCACACAGCATATCGGAGTGGCCGCCGATGTACTTTGTCCCGCTGTGCATGATGATGTCGGCACCGAAATCGAATGGGTTCTGCAGCGGCGGCGGCGCAAATGTAGCGTCAACGGTGAGGAACGCACCCGCCTTGTGAGCCTTGTCCGCGTAGAACTGGAGATTGCGGGCTTCACCCGTGGGATTCAGCGGTGTTTCGACGTGGACGATATCACCGGGTCCCAGTTCTGACGGGTCGCAGTCCAGGGGGAGCTTTTGAAGGCCAGTCAGGCGAGAGACTACCTTGATGACGCCATGGCAGCCGTGGTATCCGTCTCCAATGGCGATACGCTTGGGATTCAGCCGGATGAGCATCGCGTGGAAGGCTGCCAGGCCGGAAGCATACGTGATCGAGGGGCCGCCGAGGATGCTCGAGAGGACAGCCTCGAGGCGAGTGGTGTTGGGGTTGGAGTCTCGTGAGTAAATGTGAGAATCAAGCGGAGCGTTGGGCTGTGACGTATTGTCAGTACAAACACACAACATATATATTTCACCAGAGTGAACAGGATTCGATTCTGTAGAGAGAGGAAACACGATCTCAAGGTCAGAACATCATGAAAAGACTCACATCGGGGTTATTCCAGTCGCCCAACTTGGTCGGATCCGACGAATGCTTCAACTGGCTCGGGTCATCACTATATCGAAACGTGGTGCTGACATGCATAGCCGGCGCTACGGCCCTATGCGCAGAAATCGCATCATCTGCATGGACAGTCCGCGACGATAGTGATAGACCGGCCATTTTGTCTGTCGGCACGCGATTTGGTGCTGATGCCATGGTTGGGCTTTTGGTTGGGGTTCACGCCGATGATCGGATCAGAGGTTCGGATCATCCAGTGCTCAGAATAGCTGGACTGAGTGCTCTGATACTGGAAAGCCAGGGGGGAGAGCTGTTGACTATTGAATATATAACAACTCTGGGGTGTGAGAGATGATAGAGGATGAATTGCTATCAGGACTAGTCACACCGGTTGATCATATCAATTTCATTGATGCTTGGTGAGTGGTGATGTGGTGGGGAAATTGTCCCCATTGTCGGCGGGGCATCGTGTATATGGTTTGCAGCGGAGGGCGCAAATGGCAAATGGTCCATTATGAAACCGATGTTGCGACGCCCTTTGGCTGAAGAGCTTTTTCAAAAGTTACAAATGGAGATGTGAACCGATGAAGCATGTAATAATGCTTTTGTTGTTTGATTGTAAACAATTCATACAGACGCCGCATATCCCACATCCCTCCCACTACCTGCTCTTCACCTCCAAAACTAAATGGTGTAAATCGCCATCCTTCTCACGTCAAGTAGTTGGTCTTGGTGATAGGTGGATAAATTATCATTGATATTATCATTAAGTCATTGCATTATGATAAATGCCAGTCCCCATCCATGCTTATTTTACAATGCCCCCGCGAACTCGCTATAACATCCTGTCCCCATGATCACCATGCACGCCTCAGCGAGTGTAGCTCTACTATAGCACCCAAAACGCCGTTAATCCCATTTCTCAAGCAAAATTTTGCCAATTGACATGTGACTTTGTCATAATCCATGAATGGCTCACGTGGCAACAACCGTTCAAACTGGGCTGTCATCAGTTCCGTGACTCCTCAGATGCCTTGGGAACATCCATGGTTCCAAGTTCCGAGCCTTGGCCACTTTGGCCGCGCTTGCGCCCTGGCATCAAGAATCGAGATACTGTGGCTTGGCCACTTGAATCTTGGGAATCCGTCAGCTTGGCAAAGAAGCCTCGCTTTCGGGGTTGCTGCTTGTGGTCGTCTAAGCCGACGTCTTCAAATCCTTCCTCAGCGGTTGGCGGCTCGCGCTCGAATTTGCGATCAATTGCAGATCTAGGGAGGCGTCGAAATCGAGCAGAATCGAGACTCTGTCGCCCAAGGCCGTCGTGGGAAATAATAGGCGACTTTGCCGTGATATCCTGTGGCGGAAGATGCATGAGTACACACTGTTCCAGGGAGAGAAGCTACAGCATCTGTCTGTGCAATAGAGTAAACTAACAAATGATCTTCGATATGAGTCGAATGATTCGCGGGAAATGGGAAAGTGTTCGATGTCACCGACACTGCTTCCAGTTTCCGTTGACGCTCTTGAAGACAAATACTTGCGAGGCCATTGGGCCTTGTCTTCTGTGGGTGATGGCTGTTGGTGCGAGCAAGGCAGGGGTTAGTCTTCAACATCCATGACAATCTATAGAGAAAAGACGGTAACACATACCGGAAGATACACGCCACTATCGTTCACAACTATCATTCCCAAAGGGACAAGAAGTCAATTTAAATGGTCTTGTGACAAAAGGCAAAGCGCCAAGAAGTGGTGTGGTATGCGCAATGTTGGCTACTTGTTGAGGCTTGTCGCAGGCGGGTGTGGCGGGTAGAAAGGACTGTGCTAGGCAGGTTGAGATCAGGTCACGCACCACTCATCTTGTATTCGCCAGTATCATGGCTCTTGTTACTTCGAATGCTGAGGGCCGACGATGCTTTGGACCCGACGGTATCGACACGCTCGAAACCGGGATGCGAAACTTCTCGCTCAGGTTGTATGCTCTCGTCCTGGGCGAGGCCGCCGCCGGTGCGCCGTGCAAAAGGGTTGCGGATGGGCATGGTGCTATAATGCTGACACGGCGAGAACGGACTGGACTTGACGGAATCTAGATTCTATAGATTTGATCCTGGGAATAACGACGAAAGCCACCAGATAGGTGTAGGCGGAGGGGAAAGTCGAAGGCGCCGGGAGATGTACAATTTGGCAAGAATGAAGACTATAAACAATGGAAACTCGGCTACTGTATTGTAAAAAGTCAAACACACGGACTGGATTGCTCACGGTGTCGGCATGGGTGATGGAGACGGGAAATGGAGATTTTAAGATGGGGGTGTCTCGGACGGACATTGAAGACCAGCATCACTTCCGGATGCTTTGCTAGACCAGACTAGACTAGACCAGACATGGCATTGACTTTCTGGGGCGATATAGCCTGCAGCAGCCAACAGAATTCCTGACGAGAAGCCACCGAACCAGACCAGACTTGGTCTGACTTGAGCATTTTGGTTGAAGCCCATCAGCAGTGACCAGGCCAGTTGACGGTCTGCCCTGAATCGCCCCAGTGCCAGGTGAGTCCAGTCGATGTCTCCAGTCCGGCCTGGTTGTAGTGGCTGTAGTGGTGGGGGTCCTGGTCACTCGGACTTGCCATGGCCGAGGCCGATTTACGCCCAACGCAACATCTGATGCCACTTGATCCCACCCGCTCTGCCTCTCCCAAATCCGCGGCTGGTGGGTGCGGAAGATTCTGATCAAGAGAGCACTTTTTGCCTGGCCACGGGACAACTCTCAGCAACCATACGCACCAATTCTAGCATTCAGATTCCGATTGCTGCACCCATTTGGCACTGTTTGGCACTATCCAACACCAGTTGGGGCTGTGAAATGGCCGCCTTTGCCCTCTACGGAAAGGATGTGCCATCAGACGGAGCCGACGTAGGATGGGGAATCCCGGCCCAGCAATGTCCACTATATCCATTTTCCAAGGCTTCAAATCGACATCATGCCACGCTACGAAGAATCATGATCTCTGTGGCGATCCGGCGGGAACAAAGGTGGAGGGGGGCCTGAGGCTTTCTGTCGTCCACTCAACTCAGCAGACACTTGCGTCCTGGTCCAGGACTCCAGGCCAGGTAATCAACTAAACGAAGACCGCGAAGTTCGACAGTCATGCATCGTCGTGTCATGATGGGATCATGGATACAGAGTACATGTAACCGTTAAACCCATTGTACCGGTAAATGGTCAGATGTATTTGATCAGTGGCGGCCGCTTTAACATTGAACACAAAACGTCTTCGGAACCAACACTTACCGGCATCCTTTAGTGTTCCTTTGTACCAGGCCGTTTCGAGGACGGACCCTTGCCAATTTTCGGACAAACAACTTGTGGGCCACATTCATCTTGCCGATGATGTCGATGACGAGATGAAAGCAAGAACCTCCTGCATGGCAATTGCCCACTATTCGGCTCTATCAATTGGTCCTCCATGCCTTTCTCTCCTCAGGCGGACAGGGTACATTGGCGGTATGGCCTTCCTTTCTCGGTCGTCAGCGTTCGCGCACTTGCCAAGTGCAAAGCAATCAATGCCCACTGGCGTCTGCACAATTGGCACCTATGACGACATAGGCAATATGTCACACAGTACAGGTCTCATTTTACTGGCATATTCTGTACAGTGCGCATTGAATCGTCAGGCACAGGCACGAAATTTGCATATCCAACAAAGTCAGGACTCAGGAGCTGAAGCAACCAAAGTTGCAAAATAAACTTGCATTTCAGTACAAACAAGAATTGCGAACAGTGGTCGGTTGGCGTGGCAATGCCAACTACGACAGCTAATCAAAAGAATACAGTGAAGCATTCGTCCCTCGCACATATACAGCAGCTCGATCTTCACCTCGAGGATCAATGACCGGAGAATCAGTTATGACTCCTCCAATAGACGTCCAGTTGTCCCAAGCGGACCCGTTGAATCGTTTGATATACACTGCATTGTTGGTACCTTGAGCCGCAAGAGTGATGCGGCTGCCGCCCCAAGCAACAGCGGAAGGGCTTGACATGATGACTCCTCCAAGACTATTCCAACCTGTCGCCGAAGGTATCCAGGCACTACCGTTCCATTTCTTCTGATAAACTGCGTTATTCGTGCCGCGTACGAAAAGGTCAAGTCTATTTGCGGCCCCTGAAACAGGAACGATGTCGTCCATGACAGTCCCACCAAGACTGGTCCATCCGGTAACCGAAGGCTGCCAGATGGAACCGTTCCAAGTCTTTTGATAGACACCATTGTTGGTGCCTCTGACAAAGATGTCAATTCGGTTGGGGGCCCAGCAGACAGCCTTTGGCGCTCCAACAATTGTGCCACCGAGATTCGTCCAGCCAGTCAGACTCGGCAACCAGGCGCTGCCATTCCAAGACTTGGTATACACGGCGTTGTTCATACCGCGGACAAACAAATCGAGGCGATTCGCGCCCCAAGACACGGCACAGATATCTCCAATTATGCCACCGCCGAGAGACTCCCAGCCTCTCCAAGCATTACCGTCCCACCACTTGTGGTAGCAAGCATTGTTGGTGCCAAGGGCAAAGAGATCAATCCGATTAGCGCCCCAGGACACTGCGGTTACATTACCGTAGATGGTGCCCCCGAGGCTTTCATATCCGGTTTCACTCGGTCCCCAAGTAGTGCCGCCACCGTTTTGCCATTTGTGGTAGACAGCATTGTTGGTGCCCCTGACGAATACGTCAGTCCTACCTGGAGCCCAGGAAACGACAGCAGGAACCCCTACAACGATTCAATCAGATAACGCTCAATGATGGAACACGAGAAGGAGCCGGCTCGAACGCACCGTAATATAAACCACCGAGATTTCGCCACACCGGGTACAGATTACGAATACCCTGTTTATCGTCATCCGCCAACGCTCTCTTGAGAAAGTTGGGAGACACAAATGGATACATGACTGCTCCTCCTACACTGCTGTGAGCCAATCCTAGAATGTGGCCCATCTCATGTAGAGCCACGGTCTCAATATCGAATGAATTAGCCACCGCGCCATCAACCCACCTGTGTTCCTGATCGTCAAAATGCAACGGCAAAGGAAGACCGTTCACGACGACTGAGAACCCAGGAGGGAAGTCTGCATGCGCAACCACGCCCCCAACCATTGAATGGTCAGGGTCGTTGGCGGGCCTGAATTCTACAAACACCTCCGGGCTTTGGTTCGCTGCAACTTCAGTAAAGGTTAAGCCCACTCCAACATTTGCCCATGTGTTTAGGGCACGCCGGATTGCGTTCTTGCAAACGTCGACGTTGAGCTGAGAAGACTGAGCCCCAAAGCAATACTTGATGTTGCGATCCGTCCAGGGACCGAGAACGGTAAAGTCAACTGACTGGACCAAATCGGGGAATCCACAACGGTCCTGGGACATGGCCTCTCTAGTTTCTGGGCCAAAGACGCCGTCAACGGAGAGGTTTGAAAACTCTTGGAATGCCTTGAGGGCGGAGGCAGTTTCCTCGGCGACTTTTCCCTTGGGAGACGCATCTGCGTCTGTTGGCATGTAGCCATAGTGCTTGAGGTAGTTGTGTACTGCGGTTACGTCAACTGCGTCGCCAATTGCAAATGTCGGCGTGTCCTTGATCTTGGATCGGTCCACGGGAACCTTGACCGCGTCACTTGGATGAGGATACGTCCCCCTTGATTCAACAGTCACAGGAACTTCTGGTATATGTGTATCCATGAGTCCCTGCATGTCAGAGGACGTATCCATGGCGCCAGGCATATCCGTCTTGTCTGAATCCACAGTCATGATTGGGAAGAGCAAGCAGATATGGGCGACAAAAGCAAAAAAGGATATGGTCAAATTCAGTAGTGAGGACGGAAGTAGCAACTCAATTGAGCTGATATGAGTGACAACTGGCTCAATTCAGTCCATCTCCAACTGATATTTATACTTTTGTCGCCTCTATTCTATCCTGTATAAAAGCAACTGTAGACTAATGCCAAGTACATCGCATTCGCGGCCCTCCTCCTCCATCGTGTTTGTTCGTCAGCCGCGCAATTATCCGCCACAATATTGATGCACATTTGTTTTGTCTTGGAACGCCTATAAGCATGTGGCCATGCCTCTCACCGGTGTTTGGACCTCATTGGAGAGCGGCAGACGCATATAAAATGCGCCACCATCGCCCTGTTGATGTTGGGGGGGTTAGGCAGATCTTCATATTCGGTCATGAGCTCACGAAGTAGGCAACAAGCCGTCTAAATACAGGGTTTGTGGTGCGTCTGCTATCACGGGGCAATCGCTATAATTGGACATGCTTGGCTGCTATGCTAGATCATTGTTATCCAAACGTGTAAATTACTCGCCTATGCCATCAACCCGCATCAAACAAAAAGCAAGAGTTACATTCCGGCAAACCTAAAAAATATGCATAAGCGGCACGGCACTTGCCTTCACCTGCCGGTCGAGTGTTTGCTCTTTTCAGCCTTAAAAACGGAGAGATCTAGACTCGTGTTTGATAAGTGGTTGCCAGCCACACGGCAGCATCAGCTGATGCACGCCAAGGGGTGGTTGCCGAATCAAGTACCAGACCACTTGAGCTGGGCGAGTAGGCTTCTGTATGAGTCCAATAATTTGGACGAGAAAGGCAATGGGCTGTGTGGTGTGTCAATATTGGGGCCGCTGGGTTGGGGTGTAAGTGCGATATCCTGGCGTAGCGGGAATGAAGATGTGCCAGGTTGATGTTGGTAATGGATGAACATATCCATTGGTGCGATATGAATCATTGAGGGGGGCCAGCAGTAACCAGTTAGCTAAGCTATTGCATGTTGTGTACAATTTAATGATATATGATGACGCCATTTGTTACTGTGCACTTGACTGTGGTTAATTGTGCTACCATGAACTGAGTACTCACTGACTCTGGCTGCCTCATTGTGAGGAGTTGTAAATGTCGGGCCTGCGGCGTGTTCTTCATAATTCAACATATGACGGTGATTGGACTATGAGACTAGGATGTCGGTACCTCCGTTTCCTCTGGTGAAATTCTAGACGGCATTATACACTCTAAAATGTATGCTACCACGCGGAAGCAACCACGTAGGCCTCAGAAGATTGTCGTCTTCCGGTGTATACCATATGGAATCAGAGCCTGGTATGTTTAAAAAAGTGACGATTTGCAATATATGACGATACGTGTCTGTGAACAAGTGCTTCTTCCGATGTTATTAGTGAAGAGAGCCATGCCAAACTCGGTGGCTTACACACAAGGTCCGTTCGGATTACGGTCCAGGTTTTGGACGGTTTTACTACGGAAGTTTCAAAACTCAGTGAAAGCACCTACTTTTTCTCCCAAGCCCGAGTGGCTCCAGTTGACTGGGATATTGGCCATCATTGCCTGTGAAGTGGAATTGCTGGCTCTGGTAGTGATATCGGTCTTGTATCTCTGTTATGAAGGACCAGCGATGGCACCAAATGGACACAACCGGATCTACATCATCTTAAGGTTTAGTTCACTACTGGTCTCTTGGTCAACAGACTTTGATATCGGGTATCTCCAGAAAGACATTTGTACCCATGCATGCAGAGTCTTCCGTGCTGGAAGTCGTCTACTGCAGGTGCGGCGACTAGTATTTGCAGTGAATGCTTTGTGGTTGAGTCTATTCCTGAGATGTCAGTGCCGCTGTTGATTAGACGAGACTGGTTCTTTGCTCTCGCCTCGATTACTGTTCTGTCGACAATGCCGTCTGCAACTGTTTCGGCAACAAATACTTTGTCCATCGACGAAGTTGCCGGCTACCTGGGTGCTTTGCCGAAAACACAGGTCGACACGGCTGCACCAGGAAATGGCACGACTGATACTACTGTTTCTATTTGTACGCAAATTGTGAGGCTGGAATATTGTTCGGTGGATCCAAGATGGCCCTGGCTGTTGGTGTTGTCGGTGTGTTTGCTGTGCTGTGAATAGAAATGGATTGCAGAGGAGCGATTCAGACAGCGGGGAGGGAAAAACATTGTGTGACGAATAAAAGAAAGGGGCTGGAATATTTCGCACATTTTCAATGCTGGGATACCCAAGCTTGACAAGTCTGCCAAGTGACGCAAATTGTCCGATTTCGACATGGCGGTGATGCGATGTTACATGAGAACCGACACATGCAGACAAAAATTTGCTCGTACGTCAAAATAGCCGTCGTGTTACACAGACCCCCATTTCTTGGCCACAAACTTCATTCTGGAATATTTCGATTCCGAGTCATGTTTCTGTTTCTGTCTCTGTCTCTGTTTCTGGCTGTGACAAGTCGGTTCGGTGTTTTCGCCTAACCCGTCCATCCACTTTGTGCCCAACCTCCAGTCTGGTCAACTGGTCCATGTCCCTTTCGTTGGCTTCAAGCGGCTCGTTGGTTACTTCCCGAGCAAAGTAACATTGAACCCTCAACTCAGGACCTGTCCTTTCTTTCTCTCCCTAGGCACACCTGTGACCCCAGCCTCGTACTCAAGTACGGAACAAAAAGTGCCAAGTTCGCACAAACAAACGTGTTCGGTGGAACAAGAACCACGGATTGCTCCTTGGCTCTTGCTGCTTTTCTTACTGTCCATCACATCACGTCGAACTGCGCCTGGGCCAGTATTCCTTCTATCCCCATCTATTGCCTGCCGGCTTTTCTTTTCAGTCCCATCTGCTGCCGTGCTGCTCTGTACTGTGCAACATCATTCGGGATAGGAAATGTCTCTCCCCTCTGGGAGCCTCTCCGGATGTGATCTCAGATCCGACGTCGTCACCTGCGTCTGAATCAGACAGACTCTTGACGGATGGTGCCCAAGGATGACTTCCTTCTTTGTGGAATGGGAGTTATGGCAACAGATGACATTTGTAAGTTGATTTCATCACGCACTGCTTGCATGGCGGCGGTGGCGTTTCGCAGATGTCTGATTGATAGGTTCTGCAGGTCCTCGGGTGTTGCATTGTCATTGTCTTTCTCATCGGGCTGGTAAAGCTGTGGCACAACAATCGAAAATTAAAGACGTACGAAATCATTGACGAAGAACGACGCGCACGAATAGAAGTCATGAAACATTGCGGGATCCGCCATTTGAGCTATTCAAATGTGCCGTTTGGCGTGCGGGCAATAGAAAGAGGCGTAGAGGTGGAAGGCATATGGGTAGCTGGCTCTAGGTCAGCGGATACTAGCCAAATTGCTTCTTCTGCGACTTTAGCGGCGGTGGACGATTCAAATCAGAGGGGCCTAGGGGAAGGTGTTGTATATTACTCGTTGGAAGACTCTCGCGATAAGAACGGAGAGTCATCAAGTTCGGCCGCCACTCACTCGCCCACACCATGTCAAAAACACAACGAGCCTCGTCTGATAGGATGCTCTAATATTGGTGTCGAGAGCACAAGCAAGCAGCATTCCCCGACGAAAAAGGACAGCGGGGCGTACAGACCTCGTAGTTCCGGCCGACCGTCATTGCAAAACTCGGAGCGAAGCTTTACACTATCGCCGCAACAGCTCGCTAGGCATAGACCACGATCAAGGGCGGTGTCGCTGGACTCTAGTACCGTCAATAACGGGCTGAACACCGGCCAAGTCTATGGTTCTGCTCAGGTGTATGCGAATAGGACACACCGCAGGCTGAATTCTGGGTTTGAGGTTCACCCGGCTGGGACGTTTGGAATTCGGTATGAGCTTCCACCTGCGAGACCCAGAACCCAGTCCGGTGCGAAACGCGAGAGCATAGAGCTGCAGACAAAATCAACTCATACAAAACTACAAAAACAAAGAAGATGATTTTTGCTTGCAATAGTGTATATTATGGGCTGAAATTTTGGGACTTCCGATCTCGGCCAGGGTACATATCATTGAATGTAGATAGATTGTGGTGCACGAAATATACCTTTTATATGACACAATTGACCAGGTGGATACTCGTCATGGGACAGAGTGAGCTTAGCTTTTGGATCTTCCATTGAAGCAGCTCCATTGATTCGGATGGCATGTCACAGTATAGCCGGTGTCAAATCTAAGTCAAGCCATGGGGGTCTAGTCTCGTAGTTCGATCGGGTTCTCGGGGATAAAGCCATCTTTCGTGCTAAAACCATCTTGCAAACAACCAAGATCCCATTGGCCCCAGACAACCACCACTGTTATAAATGTCCAACCGTATTTCCTTCTCTCGTTACAAACCCATCATAATATACACTTAAGCTCTGTAAACTCTGTCCCAGTACACTCACAGGCAAATTCAACTAATAGAATCTATCTGAAGAATGTCGTCTCAACAAGTCGCCCACGCCGCCACAACCGGCTTTGACAACGCCTCTGCATATGACGTCCATCGCCCGTCGTACCCACCCCAAGCAGTCCAGTCATTATTGGAAAACCTGGGCGTGGCTAATAAACCGCATGCGAGAATAGTTGATCTTGCGGCTGGTACAGGCAAGTTCACCGAGTTACTGGCTGCCCGGGAGGAACAGTACGAGATTGTGGCCGTGGAACCAGTGGCCAAGATGCGAGGGAGTCTCGAGGGTAAACATCTGAAGGGTGTGGAGGTGCGTGATGGCCTGGCTACGGGTATGGAAGTCGGTGATGGGTGGGCAGATGCTGTCATCGCGGCTCAGGTTTGTTGCCTTCACTTGCAGACTGATATGTATGCTAATGTGTCTGGGTAGTCGTTCCACTGGTGAGCTTGCCATTCTGAACGGCAGAGGATATTCTAACATTATAGGTTTGCAAACGAGGAGGCATTAAAGGAGATTCATCGGGTTTTAAAACCAGGCGCCAAGTTTGGCATCATCTGGAACATTGAGGACTGTAAGTTTTCTTGCCCACGTACGCTGGATCTCATTAACAGATTTGTTAGACAATCAACCGCCGCACTGGACGGCGTCTACGGCATGGGAAAACAAAATGAAACAACTTATCCTTGCGCTGCCGCCAGATGGTACCGACCGGTTCCGTGACGATAAGTGGCGACAGGTGTTTGAGCGTCAGGCCGAGGATGCTGCGCCGTGGTTTGAGGTGCCGATTCAGGAGGACAAGATTCCGTTTACAGAGCGGCGTACGAAGGAGTTGCTGTGGGATCGGATCCATACGCTCAGTCAGGTTGCTGTGCTGGGGGGTGCGGATAAGGATGTCTTTAAGAAGAGGTTTGATGCGATTCTGAGAGAGGGGGATCAGGTGTGGAATGAGGAGGGGGAGGTTGAGTTTCATGGGTTTACGACGTATGGGTGGACTAGGAGGTTGTAGATTGTGTTTAGAAGGTGAAATATTTCTGTGAAATAGGCTCAGGCAAATCCGCTGATAAGAACACATCAACGAGAGAGTTGTGGTGGTATCAAAGTTTATTCG
Organism: Pochonia chlamydosporia 170; assembly: GCF_001653235.2. Lineage (NCBI taxonomy): Eukaryota > Fungi > Ascomycota > Sordariomycetes > Hypocreales > Clavicipitaceae > Pochonia > Pochonia chlamydosporia. Next base: position 1,497,686 of record NC_035790.1, read on the forward strand.
TATTTTTGCTTTATGAATCTGCCGAAATGTACATTACTGTAACAGAGTTAGCCACTTCCTTCGAATTCAACACCATATGCGCTCACTCACCATTATTTCCTCGCACAAACGCATCGCCATAGTCCCTGCGCTTCTTGCCGTTGACATACTCCTCCGTCTTTTCCAGCGCAATGTTCATGTATCCGTCTACGGATTGCAGTTCGCCTGGCCGCGGGTGAGGTTAGTCATAGGATGCTTGGCCACTATACGTGGTGGCATATGCAGGCAGCTGGGTATGCGGTCCTGTATCTCACCCTTGTAGACGACGCCAGAGTTGAGCTTCACGATGACGGGATTGCCGATGATGTCGCTCAGGAAGCTGGACGGGTCCTTACCCTCGCCTTGTGAGATGTTGCCGTTCTCTGCTGATGACATTGTGTGCGAGGGTGCAGCCGATGAGGGGTGCTGGGTTGGGTTTGACGGGCAAAGATGCTGGTGATGATGAGATTTTGGTGTGTGGTTTCCCATCTGAGGCTCGTTTGATGTCAGGGAGATTCAAAATGTTGGTGTCTGGTAAGAAGTGGGGTTGCTGGTGCCCGTCTCGCACTGTGGCAGCGAGCTGCCGCACGGCAGCCTGGAGTTGCGTCTGTTAGCGCTGCACAACCGCCAACAGTCGCTGTAACAACAAACAAGGCAACCAATCCACGCCTAAACAAACAAAGAGCGCCCCGCCGTTTGTGACATCGCAGTGAACATTGATGTCTGTCTGCATGCATGTGTGCATGTGTGGTCTGGTCCGCAAGATACTCGACTCACTCGTCACACCACGCATCAACTGCGAAGGCTATTTAAGCTGCAGCATCGCCTGTACCGCGTTGGTTATGCGTAGCGCAGAGGCGCGCACAGGCTCCAAGCCTTTTCACTAATTTAACTCAACTACAAGTCCACCACTTCCCCCCTACCTACATTCATCATGAGTGGAGAGGAGACTTCTCCTCCGCGCCCCAGGGCCAAGAAGCTCCCCTTCAAGCCGACAGCTTTGCGCAAATCTGCGTCGCAAAAAGTCGAGACACCCGCCGATGCTACCAACACCGACGACGATGGCCTTGAATTGTTTCGCAGGTCAAAGGAGATGGAGCCCATTATGGCTGCCGACCGTGAGAGACGGATGAAGAAGAAGCAGAAACAGGAGGAGGAGCGACGAAAGTCGGCCGAATCTGCGAAAAGGCAACTTGAGGATGAGGACCAGACGGGAGTCGAGGTGGACGAGGTACGGCACGACTCTCCTCAGGACGCTCGGAGTGGCACACCTGTTATTGGTGAGCCTAAGGATGGAAATTCAACGAGGTTTGTATCCAGAGTTGAAGGCGAGGTTTGCTTGTTCACTTTGGCTGACGGGTTGCAAAGCGAGTTGGTTACGCCGCCGGCATCAAAACGCACACGCTTGGATACGCCACCCTCTAGACGCAATGTCGAGAATATAGATATTGTGCCAGACGATTCACCATCTACCCGACTATTGCGATCACATACCAAGACAACTACAACAGGCAGCGTACACCATCCCATAATTGGAGCACCAAACGCAGAACCAATCAGTCTTCTTGACTCGGATGACGATGACGACGACTGTGTGCAAATAACATCAATACACACTCGGCAACGGGACGATAGTGTCGAAGTCCTCGAGACCAGCTTTGCCGCTCAAGACGATGACGACGAATTCGCCGAGTACATCCGCAAGGCAGAGGAGCAGCGTGCGCGAGATAAAGCCATGCTCAGCGTTGGCCCAGACGGAGCAGCCGCCAAAGACCCCATTGACGTTCTGGTGACATCTGTGGTGCCGGGCACGAAGCCCTGCTGTTTCAAGTTTTTGTTCGACAAGCAACTGCGCGTTGCTCGCAACACGTGGCTCTCACTTCAGCATCACAAGGGTCTCCTGAAGGAAGTACAAAAGGAAGACGACATTATTCTCACATGGCGGAGGCAAAAGGTATACGCATTTTCCACATTGCTCTCCCTGGGGATTCGACCGCAGGGCAATGGGAGGGCCGTCGTTGACGGAAACAGCTCAAACGGCCTTGCTGGGGACAGGACAAGAGTCCACATGGAGGCGTGGACGCTGGAGTTATTCCAGGAAATGGAGCGCGAGGGGGAGCAGAGGCGCAAGAGGGAAGCTGGCGAATTACCAGACGACGAAACGTCGCCCCAGGATGAAGGGGAGCCACCTCCTCCAGAAGTCAAGATTCGCGTCATCCTCAAGGCCCGAGACCTAGAAGACGTGAGATTAACGGTACGGCCGGAGACAACGGTCGAGACGCTCGTCACCGGATTCCGCAGCCAGCGGTCCATCGGGTCCGATAAAGATGTCGGACTGTGGTTTGACGGCGACAGGCTAGAAGAGCATGTCACCATGGACGAGGCGGAGATTGATGACATGGACACGTTTGAAGTGCACATAAAATAGGGCTTGGCTTACACAGTCACACGAGAAGAAATAATGGATATTCATGCACGGCGTTTTTAAAATAGCGGTTAGCAAAAAGGAGATACCCAATGCACAATACACATATACCAACCATCCAACCCTCGCAAACTGTAAATGTACTTCACGCATTCAACTCCCCACGTGCCCTTTGTCCAATATGGATGATCTCCTCGTTCAGAAATGTATCCTTTTCAAACCCCTTCACAGCCAAGTCTAGCATCGTGGCCGCCATGTCCCTCACTTCTAGATTCGGCACGCCGGCCACAGCCTTGAGAAGCATCTGCGTCGTGCTCATCAGGATGCCTTCCCGTCCGGGACCGCTTATCAATCCTGGTTTGAGGACGCAGCTCTCAAACACGCCGTTTGACTGCTTTGCCGTTTCGAGGACTTTGGTTTCCACCTCTCCCTGGGGACGTTAGCTGCTTCCATGCCTCGTGATTATAAGTCAACTTGATAATAGAGTCAATGTGATGATGACAAAACAAACATACCCGCAGCAGACACATGTCGCCCATAATCCAAGGCTTCTTGCTCTGATCCCGCTCGGCATTCGCGCCACTCGCGTACACAAACCGGACTGGCTGGCCACTCCTCTGCACAGCGGACAGTGTATCAAGTCCAGTGACGGTGTAGTCGTAGCATATCCTACGGACGTCATCCCACTTCAGGGCCTTGGCCTTAGAAGGCGTCACGGCCATGAGCCTGCATCATCAGCACGTACGTCGCTGTTTTTAACAGAATGGAAACCATACCAGATGATCGCATCTGCTGTCTGGAACTCCGTCTTTATCTCATCGGTGTATTTGGAAAAGTCCTCGCACACCAGGGCCCTGAACTTGGAGTTGGGCTCTGGGGCGGGTGTAGAGCGACGTCCCAGGGCGACGATGGATGTGATTGATGGGTGGTGGATGGCTTGGCGGAGGACTTCGGTGCCGACGAAGCCTGTTGCGCCTGTGACGATGATTTTCATGATTGACTTTGCTGGATGTGTTGGTGGATGTGTCTGTTAGGTTGGAAGGAGTTTGGGTTGAATTGAAGTTGAGGGTTTGACTTTGGTTGGCGCGGTGTCTTGTAGCTTGGGGATTTACTCATCGTGGTTTAGGCCGTGTCGGTCCTCGGGACTTAGTGGAATGCGAGACTGAACCACCGTCTCTGAAAGGGGTGGTATAGTGCGCTGTTGGGTGAGATTTTGAGAAATGTGTGAGTTGATTAGTTGTCAAGCTATTGATGGATTCGGCAACTTTTGCCGTGTGCGTGGTTCACTGTTGGCTTACATCCCCTTTCAATGGTGTAGATATACCTTGGTTGTGCGCTATGGAAAATAACATACTCGCATACATATAAACGGAAGCAATTATTTGGACATATTTCATGGGTACAACACTGATGCATAATATCGGGGAAATTGTTGCTTCCTGAGTTCATCCAGCAACTCTCGCAGCATCACACCCACCCGACACCTCGCTCAGAAATCCATGGGATACTCCTCCGGCGGAATACCAAAATAGCCAACCGGCGGAATTGGCAAAAGCGTCGCATTCTGATTATACGACTTGAAATCAACGCCAGCCGTGGCCACCGTGTTCCCCCACCACTTCAACGTGACGTGAGCGCCGAAACTCAACGCCAAGGTCTGCACAATCGCAGATATCGCCACGCCAACGTCAAACCCGGACTCGAGGATGTAATTGTACTTTTCCCACCAGGCATTGTAGCGCCTCTTGATCCAGTACATGAACACAAAGGAAATGTATATGCCGTTGGTGGCGTATGAGAGGTTGTTGCCTCCCGTCCAGTTCAAGGCCCCGTGCCAGGTGACGGCCGGGTCAAACATGTTGAGCATGCCCAGCGGGTAGAACAGGTAGCGGTTCCAAGTTGCGAATCTGGCTTCAGACCACCGACGACGAGCAGAGTCTCGGATCGCGGGACCGAAGCGCTGGACGACGCCCCATGCGATTCCGATCAGAGAGCCCATCAAGAAACACCACGGCAGAATGGGGTACAGCTTGAACATGTTCTTCACGCCAAAGGCGCCGTACTCGACCGCACTGGCAAAGACGAGCACGGCATCCGTGCAGACAAAGTGATTTGCGTTGTTCCACGTACAGAGCGTGCCGTTGTCAAAGTTGTCCACCATCCAGTTGAGCATGCCGATGAAGATGAAGGTGTTTAGACAGGCAGCGAGCATTTGGCCCCGGAACACAGCCCGAGGCGGGAGCTTGGCGTAGTGCGCAATCTTTTGGTCGGATATGTAGGTATCCGCTTGGGCATTGAAGTTTGAGCCAAACGCCGTGACGATGATCTGAGCGGAGGCGTTGCCAGCGAACCAAACGCCCGCGAGGAGCTGGAAGAGCACGTTGAAGCCCATGTTGACATTGGCGCTGGCCATCAGGAGAGCAGACGGGATGAGAAACACGCCGCTTAGTCCAATCACTGTGAGAACAATCCACCACGGCGTGTGTGTCGGCCAGACCTTGAGGGCGGCAATGCCAAAGCCCATTGATACGAGGAGAATGGCAAAGAACCACCAGTCCGGAACCTCCTTGTACTGCCCCATCATGCGGCTGTGAGAATCGGTGTTGCCTTCCCATATGGATGTCCTGTAGCGTATGGATCGCCACATCTCACGCCCCGACTTCTTCAGCATATCCCAGTACTTGATGGAGACGTAGAACAGCGTTAGGGGGTACCAGGCAAACCAGGCGCCTTGCCCAAAGACGTTGGCGCCGGAAAAGTACGGCGGGCCGTACTTCTTGTACTCGTCCATGTTGATGCCTCCGTTGCCGTCCGAAATAATGGTCACGTTGTAGATCTCGCCCTTATTGTTGAACGCTTCGTTGCTGTTGATGGGCGTGTATGCCGCCCAGTAGTAATTTCCCCAGTACATGCCGATGATGATGAGACCGGATAGTACTCGAGCGCCATATTGCTGAATCGCACTCCACCACGGTGTAATGAGGAAACCCGTACCAGCGACGTTCCAGTCAAACGTGGCCACTGGGTTGAACCCCATGCCGCCGTAGAAGCCGGTGATCATTCCCAGGGCAAAGTTCTCAGGGGCAATCCACGTCAACCAGTTGAAGGAGCGGAGGGCCGTAAAGAGCGTGTTGGGGATCCAAAAGTACAAAAACATGGCACCAAACGTCAAGAAGAAAAACTTGTACCGCGTAAGGCCCCAGCCATTGATGACCTCGTTCTTCTTCTCTGGCTTGATGAGCGCGCGGTTAAGTGCAAGAATTGGGAGGATCTTGGGCCAGATGGCCGTGACGGGGAAGACAACAAATCGTCGAAGTAAACCTGCGAAGCCAAAGCCAAAGAACTGTACAGCCAGAGCAAGCACGATTTCGTAGCCGAAAGATACCCAGCTCTGATCCAGATACTGAGGGAGCTTCTGCACCAGATACACGTAGTACGTGCCACCCACATTGTTGGCCACAGTAAAGATTATAGTGGCAAACATTTGTTCCTTGTACGACCATGGTCCGGGATTCAGAGAGTGTCGAGTTCCTCGTACAGTAAAGCCCCAGTCCGGTAGGGTTTTGGCCAGAAACAGACCGCAAGGGGCGACCAGAAGCTGGAGAACGTTGGAACCGATCGAGATGGCTGGCTGACGAGGACTGAAGAATGTGTTGAGGGAGGTTGCGCCGGCCATGAATACAAGGCCAAGGAAGTACGCCCGGAATGTCTCCACGGGAATAGTAGGATCGTCGAAAGGATCTGTGACGGATCTGACTTCTGGATATGGGGAATGGTACTTGATCATGGAAGCTTCTGTACGAACTTCAAATGACCAGTCTGCATCGTCCATGTCCGCAACCTTGGAACCCTGCACCAGGTGTTTGATACGGGCCATGGTCTCACTGGGAAAGTTGGGATCATCCTGCCATGCGGCGTTAGTCAACCCAGGGAAAAAGAGACACGGAATCAAGTGTAAATGAGAGCTGACCAACTTTGTGAAAAGCAATGGCGCCAACCAGTACATCAACAGCCTCCTCTTCGGTCATGGCAAGAATTCGCTCCAGAATTGCATTCACATCCCCTTCAGGGGCTGCGTTGGTATCCTGAGTCAGCTCAGCATAATGCTCTGATATCTTTTCTCGCATGGCAGGTGAAATGGTTTGGCCCTCTCGAACAGCTTCCACTATGTTCTCGACTTGAGCAACTTCATCCTGGCCATCACCCTCAGTAGCGCGACTCTTTTCAACTTGTACAGTTGGGTCGGTGGCAGGCATTGGGCCGTCCGTTGTTTGATGCTCTACAATCAATTAGAACAAAACCATGAAATCAGGCATGGTACTCCTTCTCAGCTCACCCTTCATTGGAATATGTTTAGCTGAAACTTCAAGTTCCGCATACGCGGCATCCTGAGTTCCCTCTAGGAGAACGACCGGATAATATAGCTTCGCCTCGCCATAATAACCAGGACGCTTCAGATGCCTTCCCCTCACGACTCCTAGGTCCCCTTTGCGTCAATCCATGTAGGTCTGCCATACAAGATGCCGCTACCGAATATCCAACTTACTTGATGTGGAAGCTTGTGCGGAGCAAGTCCGCCGTTGGTCGTTAAGGATCAGCAAAGAACCCTGTACTAGTGTTGAGGATACGGCGGGTAGGTAAAATATTCGACCTTCCCGTCGACGCAGGATGCCTTCGCCATGGTTAAGCCCGGAAACCCGAAAGGCGCCAGAGAGTCTTTCTGTCTGATTCTCCGTCAAGTATCCATGGAATTGATCCGAAATTGACGGAGTCTTGAAAAACAGAGAAGCAAACTTGACTTACACCCGTGGCATCCCCGCACGCCACTTCACTAGGTGCAAGCAAAGTTCCAGGTTGGGGGTTGCTGGTTTGATCTGCCATCCCCGCGCAATTGAGGTGATCCTTCGTGTCTTTGTGGCGCTGGATAGCCAATTGGGAAATAGTTGGTCTTCTGCGATGTTGTCTGATATCGCCTAGGCCGTCCTGAGTTGCTGCATTTGTCCGAGAAAACACAGCTTGTTGGTTCGTTAGCAGGCGAAAAGCAGGGCACGATGCATCACGAGATACCGTGGGGGTCCGAGGTTGGCACAATGTTATCTTTTGATGTCATGAGAAGTGATTGGTGCGCTTGGCGACTTGTTTGCAGCGTTCAATTCATGCCGGCTGGTGGTCTTGCAACCATATGAGAAGGCATGTATTTGATGATTTCTTTTGAAGCTTGTCATGCCGTAAGACAGCCGAAAGAGGAGAGCCTGTACATGTAAGCCCCTCAACAGCATAACAAAAGCCCAGTAGTCTCATTCTCAGAGCATTGAATGGTCGTCGTAAAGATCATTCCGCCACATTATGCTCTGAAGCTTCGCCTCACTCAAATTGGTGTTGGTAAATGCTCCCGATGAGGGGGACCTGACCTGTGGCCGGATTTCGGCAGCTGTTTTCCGGTCAATGTAACCAGCCATCTCCCAGACAATCAGTCATACAATCTTGTCGTCGTTGACAATGCAGTTAGGTGGAACAAAGTCGTTATGCATAAAGCTCATATCCTGATCAATGTTGGCTGAGAAGAGGATGTGTGCCTGTTCAAGGTTCAAACGGTCAAGGATGTCGGGGTCCTGGACAAGATACCCATGATTTTGACGGCCGTGGGAAGTCTTGGTAGCCTACATGATGTGAAGTATCCTCCGTCTTTGTAATTTAAAAGAAATCTTTTGGTGCTGTGATAATTATGGGAATGCAGCTGAGACCCAAGCCAGGTATTCGCTCCTGAACCAAGACGGCACGGCCATTCACCTAGGCAACTGTAAGTAAAATAGATTGGCTGTAAAGAAGTTTATGATAGTCATGTACCTTTCCGCAGAAGTAAATGTCCTGCCCCTTGATTCCCTTCGACCCTCTCCTGGCAACGGAGAGTGCCTGGACTTCATTGGCATCGGGGTACGGGTGGTCGGTCTTGGCATCCTGGCGATATAGGTGACTGATTTGGTAATAACACTGCCGGCAGTAAAGTCGTCATGATATTTGGAAACGTTGTGAGGGTTTGATATGTATGGATTTATAATGGTATTCGCGGTGCGGGCAGAAGATGTATGCATGACCGCGAAATGTGCAGGATCTTGAGCTGATAACAAATAATGGCGGGGACGAAGCAGTATTCACCAAGTCATTGAGTAAACTGGCACTGGATTGATGAACGAGAAAGAGAGTCACAGCCGTCGAGCCGGGTCATTTGGACTTTTCACCTGATTGTTGATGTTGCTCCGCACAGCCAAGGCAACAGCGTCAAGTGTAATGAACTTCGAACCGACCAATCAGGTGGCACGTCACTTACCACAAGACTCATCACCTTTTAGCCCATTAACATAAACGATTTATTACACTCTCTCAGGTATTATATATGCTTGAGTATTGCAATCACGGCCGTAAATCCGAACCTGCTCGGGCTCATCCCCCATTTAGTCTGAAGGAGCAACTGTTGCATACTCAGCATCTCGGACTCGCACACCAGTTCTACAGTTGCCCGCCCCAATCCTTCCACCGCAATCCACGCAAGATATGAATAAATCACTAATATTTTTGACACTTTCATGCAAAAGAAGAACATAGAAGAGACAAGACAGAGACCTATGTACACAGCGGCACCACACTAACCAGTTACGAAGCCGAGATTCCTGGAGTCTTGAGTTGCAGAACAAATGGAGATGCTACTATTCGTTATGGCTATTGTGGCAAAGGGAGGTCAAATTCACATCAGCCCAACAAAGTAGGCATTAAAGACTCTTGTTGTAGTCTACATATACGTTCAAGCACAGAGTACTTGAAAACATGAGAGCAGTGCTACTTGAGCAGTGCCACCTAATCGCCAAGCACCTAGGTATGTACAGTAACCATCATGACAACTCCTTCATCTATGCGACGAGGCACCCCACGCCAATCAACGCCAAACACCAGGACAAACTTCCAAATGGTCTAAGATATTGCCTCCCGGCTCAGTAGTATATATTCACAAAAACGCCAGTTCCAATAATAATGCTTTGACGGTGCCACCATTACGCCACGTCGATTAGGTTGCGCATGTTATTAGGGACAGACTTGGGCGAGATAGTTTCGCGAGGGGCGTGTTCTGGCATCGTAGGTGTTGTAGGAGACTTGGAATTGGTGTCTGATGCATTAATCCTCGCGGGAGTCTTGTTGTCAAGACTAGGAGATGGCAAAGACACGACCAAATTGGGTTCTTCTTTGAGAGGTTGGCGATCTGGGAGCGGTGAACGCTTTCCAAGTTTCTTGCCTGAGCCAGCGTCCGATACATTCTTGGAGGCTTTGAAGGTCTGCAGTACAATGTTCGCAGGAGGTGGTTGTATATTTGCGGGTTGCTTTGGCTTCCTGCCACGAGGTTTGGTAGGTTTTCCTGCCTTGGTGAGTGTTGGTCTGGGGGCTCCAAAGGGGAGTTTGCTCTGTTTGGCCTTTGGCAGAGGCTTTCTCCCCGAAGGAGGTGGTGGACTTGCGCGTGGTGTCGGGATTGCTTGAACATCCTCGACGGGCGATGATTTGCCATCCAGCTGGACCTCAAATTTGGATGGCGGTGTTGTGAGTCGCTCCCGCTCTTGTTCCTTGGATACAAGATAGTCTTCCCCAATTTCGCAATCCCACGGCGGCAGAGCCACCAATCTAGCAATATTGTCGCATTTTGACTTGACAACGAGATCCCAACAGTCCTTGAAATCGGGCACTTTTGGCTCTGAATCGATATTAATCCAAGCGGTGAGTCCGTCTTTGCGCCCTCGCGCAACTTGGCACAGTTGCTTCACAAGCCGTCGCGTCCCTGGTACCTTGAGCGTCGTGCCGACCACCAAGACTGCATCGGGTCGAGCCCTCAAATCCGCTCGCATAACATTGCCAATGGCATCCTCGTCGGGGTTGAATTCATTGTACAGCACAAAACGTGGCCTAAGGCGTCCAATTCCATGGCTTCGCTTACCCGCATGTGCCGTTCGCACCTCATCGAGATTCTTGCAAGACTCACAAAGTGGTGCCTCTGGTCCGTCGAAAAGCTCGCCCTTGAACGGCTGGATATCACCACACTTGGTGCACACCATCTTGTCGAGGCTTCCATGCAGCTGAATAGTCGTCGGCCACGGAGCCTTTGGTTCCAGAGGAATTTGAGTCTGTAGAGGCTTTATCGAGGTATCAATGCAGTCAATATTCTGGGAGTACAGTCGTAATAGGCGTCCTTCTTGGGCCAGTGAGGCCAGCAGGTGGTGAAACGGCGTAGGTTGCGCATTCTTGCTCATTTCGCTCATTTCGCGTACCATGGTGTGAAATGACGAGGTGGACGACTCATGCTTGTAAACAGATGCGTCAAAAAGGTGTTTTCCCGAAGCCTTGAGCTTGTGTTGATTGCGTTGGGTTGCAAAGAGACCGGTCGCGGAGCGAAAGTCGGGAATGCCAGCCGACACAGAAATACCCGCACCAGCCACCACGACAATCTTCTTCTTCTTGCGCAGCGCGCCGAGCAGGCGTTCCATGTGGAAATTGTCCTCGTGGCTAAACTCTTCATTGGGCTTCATCAAGTCGAGATACGTGGTGATACGCTCGCGCGGGGGTGTAATCCGCCTCTTTTTGGCTGGTCGCGGACTGTCGTCGCTATCGACCGGATCGCCCAACTTGATGGGCGATTGTGTCCCGGATGCCGCTGTGGAGGATGGTGACGGGTAGCGAACGCCAGCGTCTGGTCGCATGTCGGGCGAACCGGGCAAAGAGGGCGTTTGTGAGAGATTCGACAAGGGCGAGGAAGGCAAGGAGGCTGATGCCGCTGTCACGGTTGACAGCGGACTTGAAGTGTTTTCCATGGCTGTCAAAGGCGGAGAGCGACGACGCGTGAAAGTTGAGGTTTTGACGAAGGAGCAGTGGGGGAAAAGGGCGAAAGGAAACCCAAGAAACGCGGACACAACAAAGTGACCCGGGGTTAGTCAATCATTGCGCGTGCAATAAGGTTCAAGCGAGTTTGGAGCAAAAAATCCTGTCGACGGGTCGGGTTGTCTCTATGCTTGGTAGACGAAATGAGGTGCACCAAAGGTCCAGGTCGTGTGCATGCGGCACGTCTGGCGCAGGCGGCAGCACTCGGGTGCAAAGAAGCAGATGTGCAAACTCGTCAAGTTCACTAAAATCTACTGCCTGTCAACTCGATGTCGTGAATGAGAGGATCAATCCAGAATGTCAAGTCTGGGGGTTGTTGGAGGAAGTTGAAACTGTCAAGTCGTCCACCGTCAAACCCGACCACACCAGACAAGTCCAGACAACACAAGCGGAGTCAGTCGGAAACGGGAGAAGTGGGCGTGGCGTGGGCGGCGGATGGATGATGATGGGGGGGAACCGAGTTGACCCAATACTGGCCAGACTACTCCGTACAGTCTGGTCTGTTTGAGTCTGATGGTTTATTTACCTACGTATTTAGCGGCACTCGATCTGCACAAGCCAAAAAATAGAGCCGCAACAGGCACTACCAGATGAAGCAAAGGAATGGACATGCATGTGTATTGTTTTTGCATTGTTCCGCAGCACAGGGCCAACTCTACTACTTGGATACATGCACTTCGTACCTCCTCGACTTGACCTGCCTTGAAGGCAGGCCATGCAGCTTTGGCTGGCGGCTGAGATCAAACATTGAATGCAACGTAGAAACGGAAGATGGGATTGACAGGAGGGGGCCAGCGTCCGCGTGAAAAATTGCCAAACCAGACATGACATGACATGACATGCAGAAAGGGGAACTCCACACACCCGAAAACAAACATTCAACCAGACACACAACATCCACATGCATCCAGTTCCCTCTAGAGTCAAAACTGAACATTGAAGTCGGAGTGAAGTGGGTTGTCAGGTCTCTTTGGAAGTTGATACGTGTGCGTGACTGGTAACTCACAGTTGACCAACAAAACGGAGGCTACTCGCAAATACCACAGAGTCCTTCCTCAGCATTGGCTTTTTCACGCATTGCAGACATAACAACCAGTCTCCGTGCCAGACCAGAATTTTCCAGTCATCTCTCCATCCCAAACACTGTTTGAGCAGCAACGCAATGCCATGGCGCTGGTTCCGCCACCAGCATAATAGCCGACACAACACAGTCCAGTCCTGCTGATACATGTCAACAGTCTGGCATCTCAGCCCACCGGATCAAACATCGGCAACCTGCTGCACACAGCTCGCAGCAATTGTGCGCCATTACCAGTCTATTCCCACCAGTTCCATAGCAAGTTCAATTAACCATACTCAAACACCCGGCAGGTGCGTCAACGCCATCAAAGTAGCCCAGATCACAGCCTCTGCAAGTACCTCAATTCCTAATCAATCGCCCGCAATCGAAATACCCACTGACACATGCCGTGCATCCCCGACGAGCACCAAAATAGCGTTCCCTACGTGTACGGAATACACATGGCACCAGTTGACATCCCAAACGAAGCCCACAACCGCCCTGTGGATCCCCCGTTCCCCAGGAGACGCACCTCAACCACTTGGCCCCACTAATTTCCACAAGTTGCATTGAGGCGTCGTCTGATTCGTCAGCCCCACATCTTGTCATGAAATGCTGATTTTATGTTTTACGGTTCCGCCAGCATGCAGAAAAGAATGGCATTTGGGCATTTCTTTAACTTAGCATAGTACTGAACTGCCTTATCGTAGATGAAGTATTTGGCTCATAGACTTGCGTCTCGTGCGAATTGTTGACATGATTGTTGCGGCGATAGAGCTAGAAGTAGGACATGCGATGAAATAGCAAGCAACCGTTTGTTGGCGTAATGTAGGACCATATGCCAAACCTAGCCCTGATATCAATCCACTCAGCCATTGACTCTACCCCATCATATGTAGGGAATTTCAGCAAATTTGACAGTTTCCAATACTTTGTCAATATTTTGGTATAGATACACGCATATTCACAGGAAGACTCAATCGCTTTGACTCATAGGCCAGGTGTTCCCAGCTAATAGTTGGCCAACTACGCAGTGACTCAAATCTCCATTCTGGCCACGTCTACCAACACCGTCAACCTTACGTGCTTCCCAGCCACCGTGCTGTATTACTATACATACATAAAGGAGATGAGCAAGTTCTATGCAATGCCAAATCTATAGTACAATAATCGTTTCCATTTCCATCTCCTCATCATCTAATCACCTCCTCTCAACTCCCTTCATCACACCATCCCCTTTCCCATCAGGCCCCCAAACATCAATAACCTCCAATCCCTCACTGCCCTTGCCACTCCCACCTCTCCTCCTCCTCGTCCTATTCAGCATCTCTATCCCCCCAATCCCCGCCGCCATCCCCGACAAATGCGACGCAATATCCACCTTCAGTTTCTTCGTCCTCCCAAAGGCCGCCATCTGCAGCGCCGCAATCATGGCCAGGAACACAATCCCATGGACCCCGTCCTTGGGGAGCCCGAAAATCTTGAAACCGTCGTTCCTATGCTCCCAGAAATACGCAGAACATAGACCCAGCGTCGCGCCAGAGGCCCCCAACGACGTTACCGTCAACCACCCTCGCAGGGTATACGTGACCAGGCTGCCCAGAAACCCTACCGCCCCGCAGCCCAGATACAGCGTGAGGAAATCCGCACGGCCAAGCTCCTCGTGGAGAGCGGTACCGATGAACCACAGCGGAACCATGTTGACGAGCATGTGGCTCAGCTTTGTGTGTGAGAACACGGCCGTAAAGAGGGTGGGTGGCTTCACTGTGGCCACGACAAAGATCATGTACTTGTTGAAGACGGACCACAGTGGCGGGACACGCCAGCCCAGAAAAACGAGTGCGTTTAGAGCAATCAACGTGCCTACCGTGGCGTGGGCGGTGGAAATATCGTTGAAGAGTCGGTATCGCGGCATCGGTTCCTCGTAGACCATGGCAACGGCGGCCATGAAGCCCAGCACCAATGTCACAACCGTCAGGGACGGCAGGATGCGCTCCCAGGCCCTCATCTCCGGCGGCGCGTCCAGGTCGGACTGTGCCTTGTCGTAGTACTCTGCCACCTTGGGGTTCGTAATCGCCCGAGTGCCATCTTCTCTTGTCGCCAGAGGACCCGACACGCCAGCTTGCTCTTCCGCTTCCCTGGCCAACCGCTCGTCCTCTGCAATCTTGTCCTTCGCCTTTTGCTTTGCAATGTTGCGCGCTCGAATCTGGTCAAACGAACTATGTCCATAGACAGGATCGGCTTTAGCAGCCGCATCTGCAGCGTTGGGTTCTCCTTCGCCAGACGCGCCTGCCCTTTCTTGCGCCTCCCGCTCCTCCACATCTCGATCCATCTGGTTCAGCTCATCTTCCGCCCTCAGCCCAGCATTCATGACCTCATCTACGGGAACCTCCTGTCGCAGATAATCCAGTCCTTTTGCTATGTGTGCTTCCGAGAACTGTGCAGTATGGATGGCATACGCCGGGTCGTCCAAAGTCCCTGCCACACGTCGCCCATGTAAGATACGCAAAAGGCGATTCCCCGCCGCAGCCGTAAATCCAGCCCCGAATATTCTACGGATTTCTTCCTCGGACAGCTCCTTGGCGCTGAAGTGTAGACCCGCTTGGTCGCGATATTCCCGAGGGATGTCTTCGTAGTTTCTGATGATTTTCGACGAGGAGAATATCGTTCGTCGGCCGTGCATCCGGTCGAAGGGGTTTGCGTGGGGTCGTATCCTCGGTTGCGACCATAGATCTACACATGAGCGGCTGCTTGGCCGTGAAAACGCACAGTTGGATAGGCATCGTGCTCCCATCGATGCATCCGTTCTGTGAGCCATCTTGACTGTCGACAGAATGCCTCTCCCTGTGGCTCTCAAGAGCGCACATGGCGCAGGCGCAATCGTGAAAATATTCATCCTACGGGACGAATAAACAACAGGAAGCGCCTGCTGCGCGCGTCGTGCCCAACAAGCGGCTCTGTCAACGATGTGATCTGAGGTTGTCCAGAGGCCGAGTCCTGGAGTCAAGTTGCCCCCAAAAATAATCAGTCAACTTGCCCAGGGTCCCGGTGCCACCCACCACATGGGCAGCTCCAGTCTGTATTGACCAGACGTTTCCCATCATACCAGACCAGTTGACCCCACCACGTCTGCACCCAGCTGCCTGGCCATTGCCCCTCCAACATTTGTCCAAGAAAAGTCACATTATTCCGCCAGCTATCAGTCTCATCTGTAATCTTGTCGCAACATTTCCAACTAACACGATATTCCGTCAACGATCCGCGCAAATCTGCACAACGTACACCCTTCATCTCCAGCTTATCTCGCCGCCATGTCCGCCGACACCCGGCCCATATCCCCCGGCCGCTTCGCCGCCGCCCTCAAAGACCTCTCCATCTCCATGCTGCACCTCAAAGTCCTCGAGATTCGCAACTCCATCGCCCACCTCCAATACTCCAACGACCAGCTAAAGCCGTTCGCCGAAGGTTCAGCTACACCCTTCAGTGGTGCAGACGCAGACGCGGACGCAGGCACCCATAGTCCAGATCAAGACTGCATCGACGCCATCAAAGAAAACGAAGTGGTGATTGACCGCATGGCCGAGCGGATAGCTCTCATTCGCGCAGAGGTAGAAGAGCGAGGGATGAGCTGGACAGAGTTTCAGAGCAAAGAGGAGGCAGAGGCGGCGGCGGCGGAAAGGGCAAAGGCGGAGAGACAGATAAATGGGCATGGGGGAGGGGAAGGGCAAAGAACTCACTCCGCCTGGACGGACGGCACTTTTCAAACGGGTACGATACTGGGTGGACAGGTTCACATGGACAGGCAGCCCGCTCCTCCAGCAGCCGGAAGAGGGAATAATGGTGGGGGGACGTTGAATGACGAGGAGCTTAGGAGAGCAATGGAGGAGAGAATGAGAGATTTGGCTGACGATGATGACGATGGTGACGACCATGGTATGCACCTGTGAGTTTGGTGGCGACGAACAAGCGTTGGGAGATGCATTATTACTGGCGTTATCAGGCAAGGCAAAACGGGTTTACGTTACGTGATTCGACGGATGCAGAACAGCAGTCGCGGCACATGTTGATACGCATGGCAAAAGAAGTTCAAGCACTGCCCGTCCGAATGAAGAAAACTGAAATAGTTCGTGATGCGGTCAATGAAATTTTTGATTGTCAACTAGGCGTTGCTAGGTGATAGCTAAGCAGTCCACGACTGTTATAGGTCAATGTGCAGAGTTGCACCATGGGCTGACTGTTGTTAAAATGTACAAATGTATAAAACTGGTCCGTTTTGTCAAAGGGAGAAAAATGAGATAAAAGGCTAAAAAAGGACAAGGCCCAACAGACGCCAATGTGAGGAAAACCCCGATGCTATCCAGAATAATGAAGGTAAAACTCCTCGCAAATGTCGCTCCCTAATGCATTGAACCCAAGTCGAAACAAAAATTCCGTGAAAACTCCTGGTTTTGTGCAGTACAAGTGCTCCTTGCCATCAACAAACTCGCACATGTCGAGCAAGAAACGAACTTGCTAGTCCGTGTCGTCTCCTACAGGAGAATCTACCCAGGCAGTGTTCTTACTTCTGGTAGACTTTTGTCGCCTGGACCGTTTCGACAGAGCGCGAGAGTTGCCACTACCGTCTGTGCTGGGAATTGTTTCCAGCCTTGGCCTCTGAGCAACATGACCCAGAGTGCTGCTGGCGTGGCTGGCAGTCTTTGATATTTGTGGTGATGGAACAGTGTCTTCGTCATCCTCGGATTCGATTCCAGGTGGCACAGCCACGGGCATTCGACGACGACTGCGGCGCCGCTCAAAGGGGTTGTCGATAGAATCATCAGACTCGTTGAATGACAGGCTGCGACTGCGAGTATGCCCTATTGAAAGGTTGCTGCGGGTGGAAAAGAGAGATTCGATAAGCTCAACTTCAGTCGGATTGCTCTCCTTTCTCATTCTCTCCTTGACCATCTTCTCGTGCACTTTTCGCCCCAGATTGCCTTCGTCCCCGATCAAGGTCCTCCCGCTCGATTTGCTTCCAGAGCTGACAGCCCGGGAGACGGGGATCTTGCCCTCCATGATCTTGGCGGGTGGCGGAGGTTGTAACATCCATTTGCGCGCATCTCTGTGGGGAGGCTTGCTGCTCACCACAGGTGGGTGATAGTCGTTAACTGGTGGATTTTTGGGAGAGAGATAAAAGTCGCGGCGTTCCTGTTCCGTCACTTCCTTCTCGATTCCCAAGGTAGATTCGATTAGCCGTCCCGCAGAGTCGCGTGCTTTGGAAAAGGCATCCATCAGCTTATGACCCGATCCGGATCCCATACCGGCCCATTGGCCCCAAAGTTCCTCATCTTCGCGCTGGTATCCTCGCCGACGGTTCCAATCCTCTGACAAAGTGTCGTCATGCGGCATCACAGTCATACTATCGCTAAATTGTGTTCTGCTGTCGGCAATGTTTGTGTGTTCGGACATGCTAAATGCGACACTCTCCCGTCCTGAACTAGTCAGTCCTCGTTGACTCGAATTCTTGCTCATGGACTTTTTTGGTAAACTCGGTCCCATGCTGATCTCTTCCTGCCAGTATGGATTTGTGTTAAATGGTGAGGGGTGTCGATACAGGCCAGGCTGTTCCGTCTCCAACTTGGCCTTTTCCTCCCTTTCCTTTTTCGCCTGCGCCTTGGTCTTTTGTCGATGGCGGACTTTGGCGCATGGTGTGCAGGCGAGAAAGTAAAAGACGGCCGACTGGAAGGCGACGGGCAAGGACATGACTTTGATCTAATGGGTGTTTCCTTTCATCAAGCCGGGGTTCCAATTGAGGCGTGGTGGTATGTGTACATGAGAGGCCTTGCGATATGTATCGAAGAATGGATATCGGTTTCGAGGTCGAGGTCGAGGTCGAGGTAAAGGTCGAGGCGATGTAATTGCGGCACAGTTGATGGAATTGACGGTTCGTAATATGAAAGTATGGTGTTGAAAGGCGGGACGACCGGCTACGTTACCGGGGGAGATGGGTGAAAATAACAAGATCGAAGGGAGGGGAGGCGTTATTACGGGAGGAGCGTTGAGGCGGCGTTCTTGGCTTTCAGCTTGGCTGGAATGGACAATCGAGTGTCCGAATATCGATGGGGAGGGGCGAGAGTCTGGAGGCGTTTTTGATGAGTAAAGGGGGCGAGAGAGGCTTTCGAGGCCCAACTCTTGTTGGACCGATCAGGAAAATGGCGCTGGAAATGTCGGTACAAACGGAAACGGTGAAGTTTAATAAAAAGGAGAGCGACGATATTTATTTTTCCTTCTTTTCTTTCTTTTCTGCTAGGCAGCGGGTTTACAAACAAAATGGGACAGAGGAAAGATGAAGAGATGGAATGAGAGACAAAATGGGAAAATAGACGCAAGGAAGGAAAAGAGGCGCAGGTTTGTTTCGGATGGAGACGGGCGGCAGGAACCAGACATGGACCAGACACATTAGCAAGAGGCACGGAGTCAGCACCAATGTAGACAGCACAGCACGCAGCAGGGCCGGGCAGGGCAGACCAGTGCAGTTTGGGGCATCGAACTTTAGAATCTTGGTGCAGTCTGGTCTGGTCTGGTTTCGTGGCGGTTGACCATTGACCCCCTCCCGTCTCTAATGATCCGGTCAGTATATGTACTACTTAAGTGAAATACCAGACTTGACTTTTAGGAGTCTGGTCTGGTGTCTACTCTAAGTTTACATGCGGTCTGGTCTAGTCCGCTCTGAGTGAGGGACATCCGGGGTGACTTGGACCTGACCAGAGTTGGCCATACCCAACCAACTTGCAACATTGAAGCACCACCGCATCCTAGGGCCACGCACTCGTCACGGCGAGAGCCCAACTAGGGAATCGACGCTCAAATGGTGGGTGAGATCAAATGGCGCTTTGAGATACGTGCAGTAGTCAACTGCAGCATTAGCATTGGAGACCAGCGATGTTTCAACCCGGCCATCCGACCAGGGGCAAGGGGGTGGGTGTTCAGCAATTTGGTGGAAACGGGTTGCAGTGCTCACTGGAGGACCAAGAGGACTAATAATAATAAGGAACTAAGGACGTGGACCTGGACCTGGGCTGGGCTGGGGTTGGTGGATTTGGATGCATGTGCAGTTGCGCCGTGATTGATTCCTGTGGGTGAGTTCAATGTTGCCCACACAAATATCCAAGTGCTCCGTGCTTGCATCCTTGTTGGTTCCTGGTTCCATCAAATGGCATCAGACAGACTGACCATGTAACGACGGAGTGACGGCGTGAGAGGCGCAATTGCATGCACTGTGAGTCTGTGAGAATGGGGAGATGCTGCAGGTGGAGGAGGAACGACGACATTATGTTGAAGGCATCTGCAGGCAGTAGGGGGTTGTCAGCGTCTTCAATGTTGCTTGGCATCCAGGGAGCGAGTTGGGCCAAGTCTATTTTCGAGGTCATGGTTGGTCTGGTGCTACAAGACGCAAACACAATAGGAGACAGGAATAAATGAGAAAAAGGGGAAGAAAGTGAAACAATCTGTTCAATCAAGACCGTGGTTCTTTTACAATCAGAAACCAAAACTTCCAGAGTTGGTGGTACAGTACCTTTTTGCTTCATGTGATGTCTGGAGATGCCCCAATTCGGTGTGCCAGCCGTGTGACAAGATCATGTCTGGTCCATGTCTGGTTGAAAACGTTTGGGAACTTGACCGTGGAAAGCAGCATTCTTGCTTCCAAACATTAAAACTACGTCCGAGTGCCCGCATCGGTCCGACCAGAAACTTCAAGTTGCATTCTGAAGTTGACAGCAGCACAGTCTGGTCTGGTCTGGTCAACTGGTGCCTGGCATCTCAATCCCATTGAACACCATTTGAACATTGAACTACACTGCTGCAACACGGCATGGCGCAGCACGGACAGAGCAGAGCAGAGCAGCACACATGCAAGCACATGCTCATGTGAGTTGAGGGGAAATATGTCGTGTGCTCAACATTGAATGCTCTCGATCCAAGTGCAGTGTACTGTACTTGAGTAGCACAGGCAATGCATGCATGAAATTTAATGGCGCCAAGGACAAGGAACATCTGTCAAGGTTAATGGCCCTGCCTGACGAGTGTAGCACAATGCCAGGAACAGCCATGTCTGCCATTGCAATGTACGGAGTATGTCTGGTGCATGGGTTGATTTCGTGACACACGTCAACTACTCCGTACCAACTCAGAACTTAGCAGATGGCTGCCCGGCCTCCTGAGGACTTCAGGATAGATTGGCTGGATGCTTTTTGCCTCTTCTTCCCCGCCATGCACCTTTGACCAGCCTGCCATGGCGTACAAGAGAAATCGCAATTCGTAACAATGTCAAAATATATTAATACCTAATTCCCTTTCGCATCAAATTCTCTCTCCCTTTGCTTCGTGGCTTCTCCGGCATCAATCAGGACACGACGCAACACGGGCTCCAGCAAAGCCACCAGGCGTCTGGTGGGAGGCAGCTGTCACCAGTTGACGGTCTGGTTACCTGTATACGACGAGGCACATCAGCCACAACGGCAACTGGTCCATGTCCGAGGCGAAGCAACATTAGCGCAGCCAGTCAAGCTACGGTGGAGAGAGGCAAGATGACGAGATCGGAATTGAGGCGTTTCTCCATTTCTTCTTGTATCATCCATGCGGGATCTACCAAGATGACTTGACCACCTGTTGACCTCTCTGTGTCAAGGTCAACAAAAAGAAGGCACTGGGAGTCTACACATGAGCAAATAGTCTGGTCTTGAACGGCCTAGAAGATGCATGTCATTCATGTTACTGTCAAGGTTCATCCGGCGACTAGCATGCCCAAGCCTTCAGAGTCTACAATGGCCACACTTGCAAACAACCCAACACTTGAACTGCCAACTTCATCCCTGCCCGGTGCATTTACCGCCTCCCAGCAGCCCAGATGGTTGATATCAAAACAACCAGACGTTAGAACACCACATGGAACGTGTATCTTCGCCCGCCACCAGTTAAGACCCGTGCTGCCACGTCCTTCCCGCCTTCTACACCAGTAGCATTGGCCAAGGGCGTCCATGTGCAGCCGGCAACATTGAACCTTTAAACGTTGAATCAAATACTTGACGGCCGGGTCATTCGACCACCATCCAATCCGATGACCTGCCCGGAAAATGAGGGAAGCCATTTTCTCCCCAATAATCCGGACCGGCCTCAATTCGTCTGTCCCGGCCAACGGAGCCGAACACGTTGATCAATGTGTGGCCCAGATGTGGCCGAGACGCGCATCGTGAGTCCTGTCAACTTGGTGTCCATTGGCAAGTCAAAACCTGCCCCTTCGTTCGTGCCCATCTGCCAGTCAGAGACTTTGTGTACTCAATCCGTGGTCCGGTTGACGCAAATCGCCATGAGGGCCTCTCCAATACCTCAATACGTGTCGTGCTGGGCTACTCCAATTAGCCGCATTATCCGTTTGAGATGATGTCTGCTTCAACACAACAAATTCTGCAAAACAACTTTGAGCCCTAGATATGGTTTTATTGTACATACATAGCAACCACATTGTGGAGCAAATTCAAAGCCAACCGCACCAGTGATTCCAATGTGCTCACGGGCGTCTGGCAACACGGCTTCACGTTTGTCACTATCCAGTAGCCACAGGTGATTCAATTTGATGCCGCTTGCCTGGCTCTCAAGAATTGCTACATACACACAAAAGAACCTCCTGCCCACCGCGTCCCCGATTCTATGGCATGTGCCACAAGGAAACGAAAAACCTCAGCTGCATCACCATGATTTCTGTACACCCCTGTCCTTCTTTACTACTTTTTGGCTGGGCATTTCCATCCTGGGCAGACTCTGAACGTCGCCTTGCCAACGTCCAATTGGCAATACACGTATCGTAAAGCTGTCAAGTCTCAAGCAAAATTCCTGTCGAACAAGGACTCCGCCCTCAAGATCACTGTTTCCTCCGAAGGGCTGTGTCCTTTGCACACAAAAAGAAAATGGCTGAGCGTTTTGCGATTCATCGTGTTTGGGGTTCCGCTGAAATCAACCTGGTTCAAACTAAGCAATTAAAACAGGTCAAGGAGAAAAGACAGTGACTTTTGTGTCAACATTTTGGGTAATAATACAACAATCAGCCTGCAGCAAATGATGCCTCGGCTCAAAGGCAAAGAGAAGATCTGCAAATGGAGGCTGGAGTGCGTTGTCTCTCAGCTAGCCCTGAAACCAAGACATCCTAGACATCCCATTCTTCCTCCACTTCTTCGGTGGCATCGTCATTCAGAGCGGAGAATGCGCCAAAGGTCTGAGAAGAGCCGCTCTTGGATGCCGTCTTTGGCACTGGAGCAGCCTGCTTAGGTTGAGTGGCAAGTTGCTTAGGTGTCTCATCCCCAGAATCGCCGCTCTTCTTGGCCTTCTTTGAAGACTTGGAGGGAACGGTGCTCCACTCGTCAGCCTCGTCCTTCAACATTTCCAACTGTTCCTCCTCGGACGGGAGAGAAGACATCCATGATTCCTCTGACTTTGCTGAAGGCTGTTTCTTGACGTGAGCCGCAGGTTCGTCCAGGGTATCAAGGGGTTGGTGGAGTGACTTGTTATCCGTCTCCAATGGTCTGGCAGTAGTTCCATTGGGGGCACCTCTGGCCCAGGAGTTGGTGCCGTTGGTAGGCTTAAATTGAGAGCCATCTTTGGCGGGTCGGCCCTCAGCAATGCGTGCAGTTCGCCGCTGCTTCTCCTCCAAGGTCTTTCGCTCCTTCTCTGCCTCTTCTCGTGCTTCCTTGGCAGCTTCGGCCTTCTTCCTGTTTTGCCGTTGTTTCTTGGTTTCCGTCTTCTGAGGCGCCTTGGCGGACTTTGGCTTCTCCATTTTCTTGTCCATGTCGGTGATTCTCAAAACGGAAGGGCCGGCGGCGGCGGGCTCAAGCATATCGCTGACACCAGAGGCATCCGTGGGCCGGGTCTCGGGGGACTCGACTGGAGACTCGACTGGAGACTCGACGGGCGACTGGTCATCATCAGCCTCAGCACCAGTATCGGACGGCTTCTCGTCAGCGAATCTATTATTCAGCTGGTTTGCCTTGGATTGCTTGACCGATTTCTCCTTCTGCTTTCCCCCTTCGGTCTTGCTACTGAATTTCTTGCCCTCCTTCGCCTTAGCTAGCTGCTTGGCGAACTCGCGGTTATCGGCGCCGTCGTCGGATGTGTCATCTACAGAAGGCCTTGGCCAAGGGGTAGGCTCCGCTGCTTGGACTCGAGCTTTGGCTTTCGAGGCTTCCTGGGCCTCAGAGGTGAAGCTCTCTAGGCGTTGCTTTTTCTTTCTGTCTTCTTTCCGTGGCTCGTTTTGTTGGGTTCTTGCGCCGCGAGGTGGATTTGCCGCAGCTCTTCTGTTGGCCTTTTGGGTGGAAACTTGATAGACTACATAACCGAGGCCAAAAAGCGCCGCATAGGCCGTGGCAGTGTACACATAGCTCATATTTGCGTCCGCCATGGCGTAGGAAAGTGTATCTAAGAATGTCAGGATGAAATTTGCGAATAGACGCGGAAGGGAACTCACTTCACGGGGTTGGAAAAAACAAGCTGACGGTGCAGATCCGGGTCGTCAATGACCAGGGATCAATCAACGAGAGCAGGGCAGGGCAAACCAGTGTTGGATACAACGGGCCGCAGGACGTCGAGTCAGTCCGGATGGCGGTTGTCGCAACAATTGTTTGGGATCGGGCACCGTGGCAATCTCACGATGAACCGTATCGGAAGGGTGTAGTGTCAAAACTAGAGCGGTTGTTTGTATGTTGGGCGACGACTCCTCGTGCTCTGCAGCGGGATGGAGGAAAGGAGATCAGGGGTGGCGGGGTGAGAATATCCACGTTTCGATACCAAGCGAGATTCCCTTTTGATGAATAGGAGGAAGGGAAGAAAAGATGAGGCCCAAGGAGCGGGACCAGGAAAATGAAGGTAAATGGAGAGGACAATGTAATGACTTGAGGGAGAGAAGTGATGAGGTGTTTGGTTTCTAGTTGGGAAAATGGCCAGATTGATCAAGTCAAGCGTGTGGAGGATTTCAGGTCAGTGGTACTCGGTACTTGGCACTTTGACTCTAGGTGATTTGGCTGAAGTGTACCTGGCACTGGGACTTTGGAGACCAGCGCACAGTGAATGCTGCAGCAAGTACCGCGCCGTACATGCACCAGCACTAGACTGGAAACCAGACATGGACCAGACACCACATGTACTCCGTAGACACAAGTTGACCAGACCACCACGAAATCGAGTTCTGGCAACGTTGCCAGATTGATGCAGGCTCCACGCCAAATCCTCAGGGAGGAGCTGCAACTGGCTGAAGACAGTTGATGGAGACTTGGAACACCTGGCCCTTGGCGGGATGGCGGGTACTGGGGAACCAAGGCCCCACTCGTGACATCGGCCAATCATCCGGCCGAATTTGAGGCAGCCAACAAGACTAAGCATGATCAGCTCTGAAGAAGTGCATACATGTGCAAATGCAGGACTTCTCATCTCTTGTCCCTTTGACGGGCTCATCTCTAGAGTTTTGGCACCGCATTCGGGCGAAGCTCCGGCTTCTGACATATAAGTTACTTTTCCTACGTCTTGCGGGCTTGGGCTCAAGAAACTTTCACAATGGCACTAGAAGCCACGGTGTGGCCTTCTGGTTTAAAAGTTGTCTGGTGTGAAGGGCCATGAACTCTGTCAGTTAAACCAGCCCTCCATGTATCACAAGTCTCAACGCTATTTCGTACATGAATCATACTGACCTTTTTAGACAGCATCGACTGTTGTAGGCACCACCGACCCAGTGCAAATCATCCAAGTTCCGGCTCCATGACCACCATCGCCAAGGATAAGATGTACCATACACAGGGGTTAGCCCGCAGGAGCTCATGCTTTCCTCGCCTTAGGTGAAGGTAAATCCTGCTTGTGTTTTCAATGCCAATCACCTCAGCTCACAAGACGGCACGTACCCGAAAGACAGTAGCCCAAGTGCGGCAGTAGCAACGTTGTGTGAGTCACCTCATGTAGTAAACTCAGACCATAGGAGAGCGACGCAGAACTACGGAGCAAACAAACCACGCCAACTCTCGGAGCTGTAAAGAAATTGAAACAGCAACTTCCTTTTTTAAATAAAACTAGGGCTAAGGAGAGATTTCGCAGCGTCCTTCTCTGCATATGACGTGATTTATTCGCATTACCCAGCACCCTCCACGCCCGCAAAGATAATTTCTTTGGTTCTAGCCGTCATCAGCCGCCCTCGGAGTATCCCTCTTGCAATCTGATTCTTTCTCTGTCGCCGGTATGTTTGACAGTGGCTGGTACCGGGTTATCTTTGGATCCATTATGACGCCAAATTAGCATCGCCAAATTCGCATCGCCAAGTTGGAGCCCTCAAGCTTTCAACCAGTCGACCCAAGCTCTTGCAGCCAGTTGACAAGCCTCGCAAAGAAAACTCGATAAAGGGATATAACCCCTATTCCCAGCGTCTACTCATGCATGGAGTGCTGTCGCTAGATATGTGGCACGCAGTCGACCCAGTCAGCACAACCCGTTCATGGTGGTCGGCTGACCTGCGTTGTCGCCTTATCGTCTCAGGAGGGTTTATGTCGTGATTGTGTAACCTCATCGACGGACAGTCCGCCTACTAGTACCGGAACGATTTTCCACCTGGAAGTGTGAAGATTTTGCAAGCTCTGTTTTGCCGAAGTTTGCCAGAAACCCGAAACTTGAGATGACCGTCTCCAACAACAAACGTGGCTGCCCCTGCGAACTAAGGGTATCACAGATTGCGCGTGTCCTGCAGACTTGAGAGAATATGGATATCCAATCGGATGTCTGTAACCGCTCTACAATGTTTGCTTTCCTTCCAATAGGCATTGCTGCGATATTGGCTATGCTGCCTCCGGCATCCGTCAAGACACTATGCGTATGTGCTTTTCATGTGGTTTCCACGGTTGTGAAACACCAATATGCTGATGAAGCTACATTCAGTTTTTTTTTTTTTCAAAGAGCGTCGAGCCCACATGCATACTCCCGGTAGCTTGTGGATAACAAGCTGCCCGCCATAGCCGGAAGGTGTTTGCTGCTGTCAAGACATGCAGCCATCAACGACTTCCAAGCGTCTGCCACACGGCGATGCCGGTCTATCTTGCACACTGCACAGTAATGGGACCTCTTGTCTGCAAAGCTTTCGGAAAGCCGTTTTTCTCAGTATACCATGTATTCGTGTAGTGACTGGTTACAAATGCAACGGCTCCTAACGAGGAGTAGATGAGGTTAATGCGATATTTTCCAAACAGTCAGCCGGCGCTTGTTTCTGGTACCGTTAACTTGGAAGGCTCATCTAGTAATTCTCCCCCCCCCCCCCCCCCCCCCCCCCTTTTCTCTCAACAACTTATTCGAAACGGCGAACATTGCAACTCTCGAGGCTGGAGTGCTGGCCGCGTCCTGCCCAGTCCAGTCCGCGGGTATGTCGTCGGATTGCCACATGGCCAGAAACAAGGCTGTGGCAATGCACGCGCAAACTACCAGATTCACGGATGTCCGACCCATTGCATATGTTCCAGAAGCGTTGCAAATCTTGTTTTCTTTGGTGGGCTACCATTTGTTCTTCGAGAGGTGGTCAAAGTAAACCGCCTTCTCGGCGCGTCCGTTATCACACGGTTTACACGTACACCCGCAAGTTCAGAGTGTTTGCCATCCAATGACACAAGGTTGATTGCATGAGCCCCTATTCAATGAAGGGCTCGTGCTCATGAGGCGTGCTTCGTCATGGAGCAAGTTTCGAGGCTCGTCGATGGCAAGCTTGCGAGGAGGATTATAATAAGGTGTCTGGGGGGAGAAGCAAAACCGCATCAGCTGCGATTCTCAAAAGTATGGACTCTTGAGCATAAATTTCTGCAAGACAATCCTCAGTTTGCGAACCACTTGAAGAAAAGCTGTCAAATCTCGAAATTCTCTATTCGGCGAAGACAGTTTTCGTCACTGGTAGTGTGATGGGCCGGCAATCGGGAAGTAGTACAGATGGATCAAACCCGAGATTCACGTACTTGGAACTTGACTGTCAATAGTCAGTATGACGAAGGTGGTGATGGTATGTGTCTCCTCATATACCCGTGTTTGACGACCACAACTGACGATTCTACAGACGACAGAAATTTACATCCCGGTTCATCCCCCCAAGATCCAATACTTCCGAATGGCGGTTATTTGGGCGGCCCTGGCATCCCTCTCAGCCCAGAACCTGGGCGCGCCTTGCCAGAGAGTCAGAATAGAGACGAAAAGGAGCGACATTCAGCATCGGCGAGCAGCAATGATATAGACAGGGACGGCCTGGTCGGTCCTCTCAGCCCACTCTTTTCATGTGTTTCCAGGGGAGTCGGACTATTGACGAGGAAGACATATGTCCGGAGGTACCACCACAGTCGCCACCGAAACTGATTGAAAGTTGTGAGAATGGAGGAGATATATCGCTGAATTTGAATTGTGATTCTTTATCAACGACCGAAAGCGAATCCTGTTCAGAGGGGGGCGACATATCTCTACAATATCTCTCGCGGTCTCTGACACCGGCCAACAAGAGCCAGGCAGACGAGGAGACTGCGAGGCCATTACCAAACTTTGACTTTGCCCCTGCTACAAGAACTGTCTGTATTGTCGTTGTTTGCGGTGGTGTGTTGCTCTCACTTGGGTGCGTTGCCTCCGGCACCTATATCCTGGCCGCGGAACCTAGGAGGAAGTATGCTGCAATTTCCATTTCCCCGGTTTCGTCCGACTTCCTACAAATTTTGAGCGTTATTGTTTCGGGGCCTGGAACTGGGGGATGCGGTGGACTCGTCATGTGTCGATGCGCTGGGCACTACACCTTGAGCGCCGCCTGAAATTCAACACAACCTTTTGGCCCTTTCCACGCTTGAAGAGGAGCAGGGCACACATATGGTACATCAGCATCCTTCACGAAGCCACGGACGTCCTCTGCTTTGCATGTTTTCATGTATTTGTATGGGGTATCACCCAGGGAAATGTCGCCAGGGATACAACTGCCACCTTGAGATTCGGGGGCATGGCGATGCTACTGCTTGGATTATTGGTTAGTGTGATAACTGCTATCAACGCCTGTTCCGTGCTGTCTACCAAGTCCTCGATACCTACTTGGAGTTCAAATCCTCTGAATACGACGTTGGCGGCAATTCACAAAGGCGCCGTCACCCGATGCCCAGGGCGAACGATGCAGTCTGTGCAGCAACGACACAGCAGGTTAACGCGGCCGGAATATCCAAAAGAAGAGCAGCGGACCATGACTCAATCCCGACCCGCCATTCTCTATCTCGTTGTCATCTGCTGGGTGCATTCTGTGGTCGCGACGATTGCGACCATCGGTGTTGGCGTTCAGCCAAGGTCGCCACTGTCGAATGCATGTTTGAGTTGCTTTGTGATTCCGCCGCTCCCGGGTGAAGCTTACGCATTTCTTCTCCCCTCTCTATTCGTCACTGCGATTCGAAGTGTGCAACTAGTTGCACTGCGCTGTGCAGAGGCAGTTGTAGATATCGCAGGGGATGAAGCAGTCTGAAGAAGAGCCTACAGCGAAGCACCAGGAGTTGCACCAGGAACACAGCTTTGCCGAAATCCCGTCAAAGCAGCACTCTCAAATGTTCCTCTGGTTGTCTTGCTGGTGGCTAAAACAATGCTACAATGGCTATTAGGTAAATGTGTGAACATGACCTGGCTTGGCAAAACGGGCCAACATGGGGCAAATCTACCAGCCGTACTCGTGCAAGTGGCACAAGAGTCCAAGACAATAGCAATCAAGCAATCAAACCCACCGGACCATAATAGACAGGACAGGACAGGACAGTACAGTACAGTACAGTAAAGTACAGTAAAATACAAAACGAAATTAGTCACATATTTAGATATGCCGGCCCGGTCATGGAGAGTGTAGACGATGCCCTTGACTGTCAAATGCACTACATATACATATGTACGCCTATTTTGACCCTCCCACAGTCAGATGCCTTGAATCTTCACTGTCTAATGTTCTGAGAATGGGGATTTCGCAGCTGTCAAGTTTCAACACCCAAATCAAGGCACATGCACCCGAAGCTCGCTAATTTAACAAGACAAGCAATGCCCAAAGAAGATGCTACTATTCATAACTTGTTTCATCGTTTATACACATACAACTAACGTCTAAGAGGGGGGGGGTGACGATTCCAATGAAGAATAATTTACATACTGCACAGTACAGCACAGTACACAGTCCAAAGCAGTGTCGCTTCCGCCGCCAACTAGTTGACCTCTCACCGCCTCCTGAGTCCTTATCTCTAGGTACTTAAGTAGAGCACATTCTTCCTCGTCATGGATGGGGATGTGATAACTCATCCCTTTTTGCTTCGTCCTAGGATCAGTTTAAACCTCACGCATTTTTATGATACCAGACATCTTGTAGACTTTGTACACGAACCAAGGGCCGAGGGGCAAGGACCAGCATTTGTTGTGGAGGATGGGAACGACGTCGACATCGACGTAAAGACCAAAAGCACCACCTCCTAATAGAGCAAACTTTGCGCCCCAAATGTCTCTTTTTTTCTTCCATCTTGATTAAATCTTATTAAAACGTTGTGTCTCTACGATACTACGAAAAATGGAGCTAGTAAAAGAACAATGCTCGCTGTACCTCCATAAACCTGCCCACTACACATCTACCAGGTATTAAACAACCTCCCCCCCCCCTTCTTTTTCACCCCCGTTTTCTTTCACAAAAAAAGAGTCAAGTCCCAGCCGTCCATCACATTCGTTGCTCATTTTTTACACGGCCGTCCAAACTTGCCAGAAGTCACAATGACGTTCCAACCCCCAAAGGCAAACTGCTGGCCAGCAACAGCACCGGTAAGAGCACACGAATCCGCAATCCGCTGGGCACCATCGGCAATGTCAAGAAACGCCCGTAATCTCACCTCGCCCGTATTCTGTGACAGTTAGCTTCCATGTCGGTGGACTCTTCGCACCTCGAAAAAGGAACAGAGTTTTCAGGTGGGAAAAAACAACCAAAAGGGATCAACCTCATGCTCCAGGCTCCATGGACTGGACTAGCAGAGACGAGCATCTGAAGTCAACTATCATCTACATCCCGAATCGACTCACATCATTACAGAGCATGATTTTGTTTTCATCGTGGCAAGTTATCGCTCCACACCTTAGCCCAAGCATGCTCGGTGTGCCTCTCCAGGGTCTAATTTTGGGGATCATGGATCGGATGATGCTCAAATCTGCCCACGCAAATTTGTTAGGCCCCGGTCCGCACCTAATGTTTGTCCAGTTCGGATCTCGCTTGGCGAGACTCTCGGAGACATCTGCGCTGGATTCGTCGACGATCGTCTCCATGTCCTCCAGATCCCATCTGGGGTTCAGCTGGGTTGCCTGGCGACGAACCTCGCCGATGGTGCCCGTCAGGTTCATAAGCTGGCCGGGGAACACTTCAACTTCCCAGTTGATATCGGCCACCTCGTAGCCTGGGATGAGACCGTCGGGTTCTGCCGCGGCCGGAACTGCCATTGCCTGTGAATATTTGCGTCAGCACGGGGTTTGGGTTTTGTGTCATTTTATGATCTGAAGCTCCTACCTGGCTCAAGAGAATGGACAGGACCGCGAGATACTTGTACATCCTGATGACCACTGGGAAAGGGTTCTGCAGTGGCGATGGTTGGCGTGGTTTTTGTCTTGGAGCAGTGGCCGTGCGTAACGAAACGACGAACGTGGACTTCCATCGCGACACTCGTGCTATTTAACTTCAAATGTTGTCACGTCTTTGTGGTGCCCTCGACATCAAGTTGAAGGGAAGTCATACTTGGGCAGCCGTCGGAGCCCCGGGGAACAATGCTTAGGGGAGGGTTGGCAGAGTTGTCTATCTGATTCCATTGTTCTTGAGGAAAATCGAGCAGAACAATATTAAGAATAGCGAGCTTATGTCATACAAACCAGCCCTTGCCTTCTATCTACCTACCTAGGTACCTATATTTAGGATGCTGGATATTACGAAGTATAGTACCACAGCCGCAGTACCCGTCACGCATGTAGAATTTAGACGGTCGATTCCGTAAGGTAGCTCGCTTGCACGCAGACAGAGCTTTCAGGCACCTGGGTATGTAGAGGCTGGAACGGAAGAGAGGAGCACCCAAGAGGAGTCAAGCAGCTCGTCCTTCGCATGTAGCTACACCATCTGACGGCCATATACCAGACATGGACCGCTCCGTGGCCAAGATTGAGCTCCAGACAGGTAATTGAGTCCAACATGGCCAACGAAAGCCACCGACGAATGCACCTAGATAAATACTTAAGCATTGTATCTCTAGAAAGGGACTGCCATGCTGCCTGTGGGCGCAATCTGAAAGCATCTCAAGTGAAGATGAGGTGAACTGAACATTCTCCGTCACATCACTTCAATGTTTGCCCGTTCCGCCTTCCATGCATAACATGTACCAGAGCAATCATCAGCGTGCATGTGGCCAATGTGCGAATATTGTTTCATCAGCCCGCCTTGACCTTGAACTTGCTTGTCCCATGTCATCGAAAACGAGACCTATCACCATCGGCACATGCACCACATGTAAAGTATCCAAGATCCAGGTGCGTAATTGCCTACCTAGTACCTACTAGGTACCTAGGTAGGTAATCGAGTCAGGCCGTACATGCACATACATGTCACCGGTATGTGTATGTATGCACTCAAGCATATTTACCCCGGATTTTCTGCCCCTGACGACAGCCGGTGGCTGAACTTTGTTCGAAGTTGTCTCGTCGTCTCCTTTTTACACCAGACATGCATGTGCAGCCACTTCACTCAAATGGGCACACGGCACATCACATCCGGTAGCACAAGATCAGATGCCTTCGCCCGACTTGGGAGGGGCCTGCTGCGTTTGCGCAGCCTCAACCAAGGTGAGGTCACCACGCGTTACAGGGCCGCCCGCATCTCTTTACCATTTGATAGCACAAACTTGGACCAAGACATTCGACAGGCTCACCAATTGACCTTTATTGCCACTTCTTTGACCCATTTTCTCCAATAATGTTTCAATGATTGTCTCCCTTGACGACATGGAGGACCGCCATGGCCATGGCCATGTCCAAAACAAGCATCATAAGCGCCACGGAGGCGGCCGACCGGCCACTACCGAAGCAACGTGGCAGGCATTCAATGCCTAGGTACTTTAGCCATTTCGGTGTGCCCAAAATAATCGACAAAAAAGGGCCACTTTTCCGTCACCTTGGAAGTCTGGTTTGCAAAACCCCATGTACAGTACGGAGTACCAGACCCCACCAAGGTCAAGGTTGGTGTCTGGTACATGACAAGCACCAAATGAGGGGCATTTGACGACACTGCGAAATTGCTGCATGAGTGAGTCCATGTCTCCTTCGGCTCTGCATTCAATCTTCATCCTATCAGCCTCATTCTCATTGGATTGCTGTCAACGAGCCTACGCCTACGCCTACGCCTACGCCTACGCCTACGCCACCGAGCTCTGTCCCAATTCTGCTTCCTAGCCGCCGGCTCGCATCGCAAAGGGACATCGAAAGCAGACCTCAATCAGTTGAAGTCTCAGCCTTGCTCACTCACTGAGTCACTGTATTTAATATTTTCAGCTTCTCACACTCCTTCGCATAAGAGCAACTCAAGTTACATCGTCGATTCTCATACACTCAATCCGACATTCAAAATTGTCAGCCCAATACGTTATATTCTACCGTTACAAATCAGCAAACCAAGATGGCGCCGCACAAGATCATCATCGACACAGATCCCGGTTAGAACTCGCATCCATAAGCACATCACTCACCATCAGTCAATGGCTAATCAACCACGTGTAGGCGTCGACGATGTCATGGCCATGCTGTTGGCGCTGAGTGCTTCTCCAGAAGAGCTCGAAGTCGCCATGTTGTCCGTCACCTATGGAAATGTTCCCCTGCAAAGGTGAGACGAAATTTTGTATCTACGCATACTTGCAAGTACAGACCGACTGACGGATGCCAGCTGCCTCCGCAACGTTGTCGCCATGTTCCACGTACTAGAAAAGGAGATGGAGTGGCGCAAATCCACCGGTAGAGTCGAGGGATTTGAGACAATGAAGAAGAGCAAGCCCATCGTGGCCGTTGGACCTGAACACTCACTCGAAGACGAATGCCTGATGGCTGATTATTTCCGTGAGTCTCCCACTCATCACGTTTAGCAAATAAAACCCGAAACTCAAAAGTTGCCTCTCTTCCTCCCTTCTATTCATGGTTAAAACAAAAACATATAAACAAAAAACCTCCAACTCAGCTAACATCAACAAACCCTCAACACCACAGACGGTCAAGATGGATTGCACAACGTTCACGAAGCACATCCTCACCTCAGCCCCGCCGAAACATGGAAATCTCTCTTCCAAGAAGACGCAACAGCGCAAGCCCACGCCCAATCACCCTTCTTCACACCCTCCAAGGAGCCAGCCCACAAGGAGATGCTGCGAATCCTCAAAGAAAACCCCATCGACACCGTCTCAATCTGCGCCGTCGGGCCCCTGACCAACGTTGCCCTCGCCGCCGCCGAAGACCCCGAGACCTTTCTCCGCGTCAAGGAGCTGGTCGTCATGGGCGGCGCCGTAAACGTCGAGGGCAACATCACCCCCGTCGCGGAATTCAACTGCTACGCCGACACCGTCGCAGCGGCTCGCGTCTACGCCCTGACATCGTACAACCCGGCCTCGACCATGCCGCCGCTGCCTGAGAAGCTGTCCACCCTGCCGGCGTACCCGGAGAAGCTCTCCCGCCAGCTCAGGCTGACGCTTGCCCCCCTCGACATCACCACCCCGCATCTCATCACCAAGAACTTCTTCGCGGACCGCATCCAGCCGCACCTCGACGCCGGCAGCCCCCTCGCCACGTGGACGTCGCACTTCATCAAGGGCGCCTTCAGCCAGATTGAGAGAATGGAGGGCAATGGGGGCGAGCCGGGCCTCTCTCTGCACGACCCCCTCACCATATGGTACATGCTCACGCACGACGATCCCAAGTGGAAGTTCCCCGCCAAGCTGGAGGACATCCGCGTCGAGACTTCAGGACAGTGGACTCGAGGCATGCACGTTGTTGACAATAGACTGCGAAGCAAGCCCGCCGAGCTTGCCGCGTTGGCATCCCTAGATCCACGCGAGGACCCCAACGTCGTCAACAATGACGAAGCTCCAGGCGATACCTTTGGCTGGCTGAGTGTTCTTAAAGGCAACAGGGTAAACCGGCTCGTCGAGTCTCCTGGTGAGGACATGTTCAAAGACGTCTGGATGAAGCGCGTATTTGCGTAAAATTTTACATGCCGAAAATTTTATATAGACACACAGCTTCAAAAATATATTTGCCCAATGCTGCATCAAGAATCTCCTGCCAAAGCACTCTCCCTCATGGACGCTTCAAAATGTCTCCAAATCCCCACCAAATTCGAAGAGTTAATTTAAAAAAGAAAAGAAAAATGAATTCCCAACCCTGTTCTGTTGACTCCCAAAAACGCCAATCCATGCCAATATTTTTCAGCCGTAAAAGAACCCAATCCAGATCAGGCCCTCATGCTCCTCAACAACTGCCAGTCTCAGATGTGTTTAATGCCGCCTATTTCTGAACCCTTCACCTCCGTCCAGTTAATACTCTCGTCAAGCTTCTCGTCTATCAAGCCCACCGAGCAGACATTATCGCCTCGCACGAGATACAAGCCAAGCGGGTGCACTTCAGACGGCTCGTGATCGTCCGTTTCGTGAATAACTCGTTCTTCAGTTCCGCTTAAAACCTAACCACAGAATTAGGTCCCATGCCGCGACTATGGCTTTCAATCTCCGCGTGGGACGAAAAAGAAAGAAAGTAACGCACCAAATTGGTTGACTGGTCGCAGGCTGCAAGCGTTCCGACCAGAATTCGCGAGTCGGCTGTGACTACGAGGACCTTTTCTGCAGTGTTTGCCCGGAGTCAGTAAATACCACTACAACTGTCAGAATAGCTACGGGGGACAAGCGTACTGTTCAGATATCCTCCGAGGGTGGCCATGGTTGCGGAATTTTCACCCTTTTGTCGCAACGTGCAAGGCGTGAAAAGTGCCGACTTGGTCGATGCTTGTGGTGGTGGT
This sequence comes from Pochonia chlamydosporia 170, assembly GCF_001653235.2. Classification (NCBI taxonomy): domain Eukaryota; kingdom Fungi; phylum Ascomycota; class Sordariomycetes; order Hypocreales; family Clavicipitaceae; genus Pochonia; species Pochonia chlamydosporia. Next base: position 1,533,194 of record NC_035790.1, read on the forward strand.
GGGGGAAGGTGTAGCTGCTGAGGTGCCAGGCTGCAGGCTGAGAGGTTCAAATGTTCTGAGAAACTCCAGTCGGATGTTGCTCTGTGCTAGCTGTTGGCTGCGCTAAACCGCGTTTGGCGGGGTTTTCAAATCACCACCCAAATTTCAGACACAAGATGGAGGAGCGTGAGAGAGGGAGAGCAAAACGACGGCGAGGATATTATAGTTACACCAGATGCAAAATGGACTACTAGCTGAAAGGAGGAGACGTCATCGTCTGTTCACACTTTATATTCCGGCATGATAGGCTCTTGCCGCAGAGCATGCATTTGCGAGGTGGGAAGCTTGGCAGACTGGGTAGATACACACCACAGAGCTCGTCAACAATGAAAACATCAAACTTCAAAGCTTCAGATCACGGGTGGTCCGCACTGTAGCTTGATTCACTGTTTTATCTATCTCGCTTTCTACCTCACGACGACAAGCGAGGCTGTCTCCTACGAGTTGTATTCCATCCAGACCATTGACAACCAGAATCCTTCCACGCCCTCAAATCTTCTCTCAAACGCAAAATAATCACACCGACATAGCTCTTGGACAATTTCTACCACATACACGGCATCAAACATTTTCTTCTTCACCACGCTGGACAAGCCAGCGCAAGCAATGAAAAAAAGTTCGCGTCACCTGGAGGCAGTGTAATACCAGGGACACTGTGAGCGGAATCATGTGCAAGCACAGAGGAAACCGCTCCAAGGCCAAAAATAAGAATAATCTAGATTGGTCTCAATAGAGACCTTTCAGAGATTAAACTGAAAAGAACAGATACTACACTTGATCTAAGCCAAAAGGCAAAGAGAGCTAAAGAAGAAAGGAAAGAAAAAATTCAAAAAGTGAGTCGGGTGGGCGAGAATTATATACCTGCTGTTGTGGGCGGTGTGGTTTAGCGAGCGGCAGAAAATTGGCCAATCAGTGGTGAGGTTTTTGTCTGGCTGCGGCTGTGGGTGCTGCCTGCCGCCTTTGCTGTTTGTCTGTCGCCCTGCTTGGTGGTGATGGGACGACGGCAGTGTTATTGACCCACTGTGTCGAAAAGCTACCCTGTGACTGCACGCAAGAATTGAATTTCTTCATGTTCACTTTTAAATCACCTTTGCTCACCGCCCCTTTTTTCTGGTCTGTGTGCAAGGTCTCGTCGTCTTGGTGTCTTTGATTCACGCAGCTTTCAGCAAACGAATACAATCTGCCTCTGGAGGATCCAAGCCCGTAATTAATCGTATAACAATATGTTTAGTGACTTCGCCGTGACTACCCAAGAGCATTCAACAGTCCAAGGCGTCCTCACCATCCGTGACGCCGTCTCATGCCAAGTTCATACATACAGAAGAAGGAGACTAAAACTGTATAGCTCCTGTTGGTATCGCCCATGGTCAAAGCCAACAAAGTCTAGAAAATTCTTTTCGCCCATAACGCCGCCAAAGGAACACTTGCACCTAATCGCACAAATTCTGAAAGGCATCCCACCCTAGTCCTCCACCAACTCGCCCTCATCTTCTGACACCTTGGCGCGCTTCTCGGCCCTCTCGCGGTCGGCTGCTGAGTCGGGCTCGGCGTCTTTCCTCTTGATCGGCGACCGCGTCATGCTGGCATCTCTCCTATCTGCCCCATTCATTCTCGGCGCCGGGCTCCTGCTCCGGCTGGCCCTGTCCAACTCCATTGGCGTCCCATTCGAGGACAGGGTATCGGGTTGGCTCAGCAGCGTGTCGGCACGCCGTCGTGTATTTTCCAGGTCGAATGCGGGTGATGGCAGCGACGGGTTCTGCTTTCTAAGCGGATTCTCCGTGTAGAACTGGCGCATCACTTCGATTGCGTTGACACAGCGTTCCTCATCCCCATTCAAGTATCTCCACCATGGCTCGCCATTTATGTCATCAATTTGCTGGTGAGTATGGACACTGGCAAAGAAAATGGCGCTAATGGCCACATCCCGTGCCTCGATCAGCAGGGGAATTGCTGTCAGGCAGGCGTCGTTGCAAAAAGCCCAAGCGGCCTGCCTCAGGTTCTTATTGTGAACAATATCGAGTTGACCGAGGAGTTCAAAGAGGTGTCGATATGGATTATCGATCATGAGATCAAAAGTTAATTGTTCCAGCATAATCTCCTCATACGTCAGGATGCTGTCTCGCCATCTCCAATATTCCTTACTTTGCTCATCGATAATAAGCTTTGCATTCTTTTGAGCCACCTTGGCAACGGCGATGATAATGTCCTTCGTTTTTCGGCAGTTTTCTTCGACCTTGTTTGCAAGGAAAAGCGCCGTGGCCGCAATATTCTGCGCAAGGCTCAGTCAGCACCTTGATCTTCCTCTTGACGGGTTGCTTGTCTCGAAGGCATAAGTTCGCGAGGGGTAAAAAAAATTTACTCACATAGTGGTGTATTCCTCCCTTCTCTTGCACCATGCTGAAGCGCATGAAGAATCTGTGAAAGAACACACCGGCAACCCACAAGGTAATCTGAGGCAAGTCAAGCATCACACCCGCTTGGTAGATAAAATTGACGCCCTTTGCCCGCCGAAGTCTTTCCTCTGATGGCGGTATTCCATCGATGATACTAGGTGTGCTTTGAACCTCCTCTGACGTAAATGACCATTGATTCGCCACTGCACTCAAGCCGTTGTGCCCAGACTGCGCAGGCGACTGTTCGCCGGACTGCGACTGACCTTGAGGCCGCGGCGGAGACGTTCGCGCACTATGCTGAGGAGGCGTGGGAGCGGCAGGCGGGACTTCTCGTCGAGGGACAGGAGATCGTGATGGTCCATCGGGTCGAGAGGCGCCAGGGATGGTAGGCGGTTGGTAGCCCTCGCGAGGCGGACGATACCGATCTATACTGGCCATTTCCGGCAAATTTTATGTCGGTTTGGCAATCGAGGTGAGAAGGCGACCTGGGAAAACCATGGAGAACGCGGAGTGTTCTCTCTGGTTTTTGAGGCGGGATTGTGAGAGCAAATGTGTTGACGTTGAGAGTGTGTAAAGCCGTTGGTGGAGATACCAGGAGGACCTTGACTCTGGGAAATGCGTGATGCAAGCATCGGCAGCCAGTCCGGTGAAACAGAGTTGGCGCCACCGAGCTATCTTATCAGTGTAGTCAGCTGATCCACCCCGCCAAAGATGCAACTACCACCAACCCTGAACCTCGACCTTTGATGTCAACGTTGGCCTTCAATGTCCCAGTTTCCTTTGAATAAAAGCATCCTTTCAAAAGCATCATTTGCCACGGACTGGCGACGATCAACTGGCTCACTCTAGCGAAACAGTGTGTGGAAACGTAGACAACAAACCTCGACATTCATTAAGGAGCCGTGTCGTATCTACACCACCTCCAACGGTTCGCCCCATGTAGACACTGAGTCCCAGCCGGCCCAACCAAGTGACTTTACCACACGGTTGCCAAATAGGATCAACTCTTTAATTCACAATCAGCATAGCTCGTAAAGCTCCACTGTAACTAACACAATCACAAACACGAATCTGCAAACTCTGATTTGATATCATGACTTTCGGCATGGAGAGAGTTGGGACATTGACGGGAATCGTATTCAGCATACAGATACGAGCGGCAGCATCAAACCTCCACCATGAAACATCTCAACTCAAACTTTCCCAAACCATTCATCCCATACAATTGTGAATAATAAAATAATGCGGCTACTAGAAGCTCTTCCCCGAGAACTCATACAGTACATTTTAACCCTCCTCCCAACCAAAGCCATCAAGTCCCTCCGCCTCACCAACAAGGCTCTGAAAGAAGCATCATCACCATACCTCTTCCCCACCCTCTACCTCTCCTGCCATCCTCTCGACCTCCAGGTCTTCCAGCTTGTCGTAGACAATCCTCTTCTCGCCACCAACGTCCGCGAACTAGTCATCGACGACACATGTCTAGCCCCATCCCTTGGAAAATGGGACAATTACCGTGCCATGGCCATGCGCGAGCAGCGCTTTTGGCCTCAGCGACGAAAGCCCTACTTCCCCAACGATGAAGCATTTGACGCAAAAGAACGGCAATGGCCGCAGGAGCCCAAAAGAGAGTTTTACGAACTATTCATCAACACCATGAAGCCGCACCATGAGAACCTGGCCAGGGGGGCAGATATTGCAGCATTGCAAGACGCCTTGCCAAAACTAACTTCAGTGAGGAGTCTGGTGCTGACGAACCGCACGGCGGATGAGGCCCCAGACTCGGGCGCGCAGAGCCGTGACTCTTCCAGCCCGACGGTGAAGCAGTGGAGGCAAATGGGCAGAGAGCACAAGGAGCGGCCGCCGTTTGCTCCCAGGTGTGACTGGTTCAATGGATGGAAACAAGGGCGCATGGATGATTCCTGGGCAAGAGGGGAAAATCTAAGCGATGAGCTGCAAGCAATGATTGATGATTCAGGACGGCCATACACCGAACAAGAGGAGCTACAGCAGGAGAAATTGGAAAATCGCAGCGCGCACGAGGAGGACAGCGACGAGGCGAGTGATAATCCAGCGGACAACTGGTGGCCATTCACTCGATGTCTCGCCAGAGAAACACGCGGCATACACATTGCCCTCATTGCGTTACAACACGAACCGCTCCAACAGCGCCTCTGCGAATTCCGCGTCGACGCCTCCAGAGACATCATCCGCGACCCCCCACAGCCAGATTACTATCAAACGGGCCTCGCAACCGCCATATTCGATCCATACTCCAGCCCCTTCCCAGACCGCCTCGCCTCAACGCTAGGATCGTGCAGCAGCCTCGAAAAGCTGGCCCTCTCCATCAGCAACGGCTACGGCGACACGCAAGGGGCGGAAGTCCTGCAAAGCGGAACCATAGGCAGGGTGCTCACGTCAATGAAGAACCTGCACGACATGTCGGTGGAGTTTGCGCTGGCCCCGTCTTGGCTCGCAGTTCCCAGTGACTTCGTGTACCCCCGTCTGCGGAAGTTGAGGATCGTCGAGTCGCAGGTCTGGCCGCGGAAGTTGATGGAGTTTATTCGTCGGCATGCTGCAACGCTGGAGGAGGTGTATGTGGAGCGGTGTACGGCGTTCCATGAGGACGTGAGGAATGTGTGGGACGAGGATGGAGATGAGGATGAGGATGGTGAGGTTGGGGATTTGGCATCCTTTGTGCGTGGTGTTATTGAGTTTGCGGGGCGGGAGGAGAACTGTTTGGTGCCGGGGAAGGTTGTGCTGGACTCTGTGATGGGGTATCTTGCTGAGAATAAGGTGGCTATCGATGAAGGTGGGATGGTTGATCGGTGGGCGAAAGGGAGGTATTCTTGGACGTTTGGAGTTGATGATGGGCTTGTTGTGGAAAAGGTCGTGGAATAAATGACATATACTGAGGTAGATCAACGAGTTCAGGATACCATAAGGTCTTGCAATAAGGTCGAGGGTATCGCAATGTTTCATCTATGAGTCTTTGAAGATGTATTGTACATTTTTCATTCTCTCAGTATCCTACAACGGTTCACTATCGTTTCGGCCCCAGAGCTTTACCGTCCGATCGTGACCACCGCTTACAATCCATCTGCCGTCTCTGCTGTAATCTACACTTGCAACCGGAGCGGTGTGCCCGCTCAGAGTTTGCACCAAAGTCCAGTCGTCTGCTGAGAAGATTTTGACGTTCTTGTCGAAGCCGCTGGACACGAAGAAGGTCCCCGATTTCTTTGGGATTTGCGCCCCCTTTTCATCTGTACCAGGTGGAATCCCATTTAGGGGGTCGTCGATGCCCTTGAACCACCGCATGTCCGAGACGGCACTGGAGTGGGCGCCAATACCACCCGTTTTATCGACCTTGCGGACATCCCAGCATTTAATCCAGCCGTCAGCCGAACCCGACAAGACTCGATGACCGTCAGCACCCCAGTCCAGCGCATGAATAGGTTTAATGTGGCCATCTAAACGGCCGTCCAGAATCATGACTGTTCTTCCGGAGCGCAGGTCCCATATACGACCGATGCTGTCCAGGCCAGCTGTAGCCAGCAGAGAGCCGTCCGTGTTGAAGCTCAGGGCGTAGACACCTCTTGAGTGACCTTCTTGCAGAAGCACTTCGGCAGTGCTTTCGACGTCCCACAGCCTCCACGAGGTGTCTTCCGACGCTGAGGCGAGATAGCGACCAGACGGGTGAAACTCCACACGACAGACGCGCTGAGAGTGGCCCTGTAAGGTCGATAAGGGCGTATCCTGATTCAGAGACCATAGCTGCACCAGTCCCTCGGCTCCGCCAGACGCCAGGTTGACGGAATCTGGTGAGACTCCTTTTTCTTCAAGTGTGGCCCCGGGAAACCACGATAATCCGCTGATTTTGTTCGTATGGCCACGAAAGCTCATCTTTTCGGTCAAGTTTGGAATCTCCATCAACTTGACCTGGCCGCCCCAGTTGCCCACGGCCACCAGTTCCCCATTGGGTGATATTCTCGTCATGCTGATGTGTCTCTCCCCCACGGTCTGACTGCCCTGCAGCTCAAATGCTTGTAGTCTCTCCTTGATCTGCTTTCGGAACTTGACCTGGGTTCTCAGAGGTATGGTAGCCTCCTTCTTTTGGTAGGCGACTCTTTGTTTGGCTCGGGGTAGGGAGTATTCAGCGATGTCTATTCTTGCTTTGAGTAGTTGTTCGCCTCCCCTCGAGTAGAATTCCTCCTCTTGCTCTTCGGCTTCTTCCTCTGCCGGGGCGTCCTCCATGGCGACATCACCATTTTCTAGACCAGCAAGTTCGGCTTGAATGGTCATAAGCTCTCGTAAACGGTCACGTCGATCGCCAGGTCCCTCTCCAAAGAAGGTGATGGGCTCCCCCATTTCTCTGAGCTTTGCTCGGACGCGGCCATCGTCCGTAGGCACTGCAATGGTAGCTGCAAGCCGTTTTCTGTTGAACTGGTTGAGGATGGCTGAGGTCTTCTCGGGCGGCGCGCCAGGCGCCATTGGCATGTCGTAGTCTGTATCATCTTTCAGGTCCTCCAGCGCAATGCCAGCAGGCGAATCGGCCTCTTCGACATATGCCTGACGCGACGGATGCATCGTGAAGATGTCTCGTTGCGAGGGACACTCGGCCCGGTTGGAGGTCTATCGGGGTAGAGATGGACTAGTAGCGGTATGCGACAGCTTCGATGAATGTATAGGCGGTAATTGAGTCCGGCTTGGAGGGACTATCGAGTTCTTGAGGGAATCTCTTTGGGGTGGAGCTTTGAGATTGTGCGATATTGGAGTCGTTGCGACCAGACTGAATCAAAAATTCAAGGTTGATCACTTCAGGCAGCTCGAGGTTGGAGTGGGGCGCCTCTGTGCCTGTCGAGTTACTGAAGTACCTAGGTACTAAGTACTTGGGTTAAGTCGGGTTAGGCGCAATGCGACATGGACGCAGCGACATAGCTGGATGCTCAACTTGGGACTTGGGTTGAGTGAACTCGGATTGGGGGGGGGGAGGGAATACAGAGAGGTACAGACGAGGAACAAGGGGAAAACTGCACAACTCCGTATTGATGCCTCACATATTTGCTCTCCCTGGTGGCTGGAATTGGTGTTTGCGTTTGTCCGACTTGAAGGCTCACGGTTCTATGGTGAAGCAACAGGGAGGCATCGGCTTGTCGATTGTGAGCAGCAACATTGAATGCATACCTAGGAAGCTACGGCCATGCGGAAAGAGTCTTGAGCAAGCGCACTTTGTTCTTTGCAGGAACCAAACTCCTTGTTGGCCAGACTCGATGTAGTACAAGGCATCCAAGTGCCCATTGCTCGATGTCAGCCCATCATACATGGTTCGCTTGAGTTGCAAGCTGGCATTCTGCTGATGCACAGGTGGTCAAGGATGGGTCAGCGTCACACAAGGATTGCTTATATTGTGGCTCAGACCACGATTGAAGAACAATGGACTATTGTTTTCGGTCCGTTTAAATACATACTCGTGTAAGGAGGAACAAGCATATCGCCATGCCGATGGATGAGAGCGCCCGTTTGTATTGGAATGATAAACTCTAGGTCAGAATAAGCCTGTCGGATGGTCGCTCGTGGGCCAAGGGGCATCCTGGTGAAGAACCCACGACAAGCCTTGACAAAATCAAATCAAATGTCAGGCATTCATTCAGTGTTAGGTCTGATTAGCACCTCACAGATCTGGATTACGCGAGCAAGAATCTGGAGAACAGCAACCGAGCCACTGACAGGACACGCTTACACTGGCCGCCCCACTGGCCAACCGCTGAACCTGGCCATCCGTTTGAGCTAAGTCATGGCGGGGAAGTGGGAAATAGAGGGCAAAAAAAAAAAAAAAAGAAAAAAAAAAGGACGGGAAAGAGGAAAGAAGGGGAAGAGCTTTTGGGACGGACAGCGGACACAGGTGTGCTGCAAGTATTCCAAAGACGCCAGCCTTTTGCCGGTAATTTTTATTTTTATTTTCTTGATTTCCTTTATTGAATTACGCTCGCTTGTTTGCTGGCCACAGAACAGTGGCCCGGCGACTTCAATGTTGCTTGAATTCCTTCCGCCTCATTGCGCCGAGCTGGACCTGGCTGATGCAGAGTTCTGACTAGTTCCAGTTCTGGTGCCACATGCATAATTAAACAGTCTGGTTTGGTCTGGTTTGGTCTGGTCTGGTGCATAATGCAAATCCGCCTTCTCTGTCAACTCTTTCCAATAAAATGCTTCCGCTCAGCCGCCTCCCTTTTTTTTTCGCCTTTCCACCTCGCCCTTTACACCACTTGGTGAACAACACACACAAAGACCACCAACTCTACCATACCAAGACACCTTCCCAGCTACTGCCCAATGCATATACAAAAGCCTTTCCATATGCGAACCTCATTCTTCAAGTACCAGATGCGCGTTGTGAGCCACTACGAGATCCAGCTTCCATTCATCGCGGAGGAACGCGCAGATCCAGAGCGACGCCGGGGCACGACCTGAGCTCGCTCGACTACGTGATCTGAAAATCTGCGGCACGACACGATACGACACCATTCTATTCGATACGATACCCCGAGGCTTTCTTTTTCCTTCTGGACGGGCTCTTGGTCATTAGACGATAAACGAAACTAAAACCTCTTCACAACATGATAAGCCCAGCGAATCCGGCCCGCACCATTGTGCGCGGCTTTACTGGAACTCCTGTGACTTCTGGAGACGAAGATTCCGACTACGGCAATTCTGAAACTCCCACTTTGGGCTCTCGCCGAGGACGAGCTCGAATTGACGACGTGGTCAGTGCCAACTGCAGCCCCATTTTGAAGGCTGTACCATCACCCGGCGTCTCTGGTATTGCGAAGCTGCGAATGCAAATGGATCACCTTAGTCTCGACGCCTCTTCCCGATCAAGCTCTGTGGCTCGCAATGGAGGCCGTCCCGAATTCAGGTCCGGAATCACCACGGAACTGAACAGCCGTGCCCAAAGCCGAGACGGAGCACGCAGCGAGGCAGGCAGCGACAGTTCAGAGTACGGCTCCACCAGCTACGAAGTTAATTTGGAAAGCGATTTTGTCAGCGAGAGTGTTTGCGAACGAGCTGGATTTATTGAAGGTGGCCTGAACCCGAAGCGCAAGATGACCCAAGAAGAGTTTGAGCCTCTCCGTTGCTTGGGCAAAGGGACATACGGTACTGTCCTCCTCGTCAAGCAACGTGCGACAGGGAGATTGTATGCGCAGAAGCAGCTCAAGAAGGCGTCGCTGGTCGTGCATAAGAAGCTGATTGAGCAGACCAAGACGGAGCGACAAGTTCTCGAATCCGTGAATCGACACCCCTTTGTTGTGAAGCTCTTTTATGCCTTTCAGGACCTTGAAAAACTCTATCTGATTCTGGAGTACGGACAAGGCGGGGAACTCTTTACCCACCTCAATACCGAAAAGATGTTTTCTGAGACCGTGGCTGCTTTTTACATGGCAGAGATGTTACTTGCCATCTCCCACCTTCACAACGACCTCGGAGTGGTATATCGTGACCTCAAACCAGAGAACTGCCTTTTGGATGCCGATGGCCATTTGCTCCTCACAGACTTTGGTCTGTCCAAGGTGGCTGTGGAGAAATCGGAGGACACCTGCAACTCCATACTCGGAACGGTTGAGTACATGGCCCCTGAGGTCATCCTTGGCAAGCGATACGGCAAAGCCGTGGACTGGTGGTCCTTTGGTGCTCTGGGTTATGACCTCATGACGGGCAACCCGCCATTCCGTGGCCAGAATCATGCCAAAATCCAAGACAACATAGTCAAGCAAAAGCTCGTCCTGCCCTATTTTCTCAGCCCTGATGCAAAGGATTTGCTTACACGCCTGCTGAGAAAGGATCCTCATAAGAGGCTTGGGTATTGTATGCCCAAGGATCTTCATACGCTCAAGAAGCACCGCTTCTTCCGCAAGATTGACTGGAAGAAACTCGAGGCACGAGAACTAGAGCCACCTATTCAGCCTATGATTACCGACCCCGAGCTTGCTGAGAACTTTGCTCCCGAGTTCACAGACCTGGCTCTTAGCCCGTTGGTGACGTCAAAGGATGCATGGCCAACGACCGGATCGGCTAAAGACGATGTGTTTGGAGGCTTCAGCTTCGTGGCCTCGTCAAGTCTTCTTGAAAGCAGCATGTTTGCCGTGGCCAACGGTGCGTAAATAAGCTGCGGAATGAAGTGCTTCCAAATCGTTTGGGAAAATCGCGATGAGAAGAATGCAATGTATCTGCTTCTGGGCCTGGGGCGATTGTAATCATTTGAGAGCGGAAATAAGAGCAAGTTCCAAGTTTGGACATCCATCGGGCTTGTCAGGGGGTGTAGGTCGCCGGAACTGAATTCTCCAAACAAGCTTAAATAAGCGATGGGTTCTAAGTTGGGATCATATTGGCATTCGTATGTCCTGACAAGTTTGTGGTACAAGTTTTGCCTTGGATGTTGGACTGACGACCTGTTTCGATTTTTTCTTGTCTTTGTTCTTTTGATGGGGGAACCTTGGAACGGCTTTTCTTGTACATGTTATATCTTGGTTTGAGACTATCCTTGCGACTGTATTGGTCTAGCAACATACCGTCATATTTAGAGCGCAAGGCGTCTATAGATATGGGATAGAGCGTTAAGTCTCTAGACAGGCTGGATACATTGAGTTAGCTTTAGACGATGGCGAAGGAATAACTAGCCAATCTATTCTGGTTTGCCGAATCGCTTATTCTTGCTCCCTTCCGATCAAGTTTGGACGGCCCTCCACGTACGCACATCCCGAACAAGCGATTGCAGATCGTTCCCAGTTCAAGGAAGTTGGGATGTCGGTGCATTCATGGCATGATAGTTTTGTTGTATTGTTTCATGGCTTGGATGTCGTTTCAAGGAGATAGAAAAAGCCAAGCGTACTTGTGTCTATCCCACTTTCTAAGCACAATGGATGTAGGCAACGATGAGTCAAAAGATTCTGTTGTTTAGGCACGTTGACATAGCTTCGTGTTTACGTCTTGTTTCACACACCCTTTGAACCTGGTTTGCGCTGGTTTCGCGGCAGGTTTTGTTCACGGGGCTGAGACTGGTGTTGAGCATCTCCAGACGACTTGCTAGTTCGGCTGCGTGGGAAGAATGGACGGAGTAGAGCAGACACATATTTATGAGCACGTTTGAACAGAGTGGGCTTTTACTCCGTGGAGACGAATAACCACTGATATGTCATCTATTTGTCAGAGGACCTTGGATACAAAACTGTGCGAAAGCATTTTCGCGAAATACCCCTGTCGGAAATGGGGAGGGCAGATGGCAGAGTACGGAGAAGAAGAGGAGATGGTTACGTGGATGGTGGGTTTTGCATCTGTGCAGATGCGTGAAGTGGGAATGGAAGATACCTGCCTGTGTGGATAGATTATATTGGTGTTTCTGATTCACGTAGAGTACGGAGTAGTTTAGTTGGCCGTCTTTCATTGGGTTTGATAGGTTTTGCCAAGACTTCTTCATGGACGGAAATCCACACCTCCCCATTGGTATTCTGCTTCTTTTCCTGTGTTTGAACAGAATCTTGGATAAGAGATGGAGGCCTCCTGGTTTCAATGTAGACTTGGGGAAATAGCCAATATTTTATAACTCCGATAATCAGTGCCCATTTGCAGTCTTGGATACATGGAAAGCAGAACTCACTGGTATGGATGTCGTCATATTATCAAGCAGGGTGCTGGGCATGAGATATCTGCTCTGAAAACACCGGCTGCGCATCCTGGGGACAACGCTCCCTGATTGAGATACCCAGTCGAGACCAAGGCGAGATGGATCTGTGTTGTAGACGCCAAGCGTTGACATGACCAGTATATGGCAGGTCGATGATTGGGTACTTTTTTAAAACCACAGCCACCATCTTGACTCGATGGTGACGAGACTCTTGCTACCTTCAGATTGCATTGAGACAGCTCTCAAACAAAATATCTAGGCCAGCGGGTGATTGTGATCCTCAATCACACCGGGAGTTGAGCCGTCCGGGTTCATATTGCTCCATTCTCAGGTCAAGAAATATATTGATCTTCTAGGCAGAATTTAATCGATGAGGCTGAACAAATCTACACGCTAAGAAATAGAGTTAATCCAAGCACGGACATGTAACTGCCTTGGCGCACTCACCCAAAGCGAAGGACCCGAAGCTGCGATTACAGAAGTTCTCAACCAACAAACCTTATAGTATCGCCAGAAAGCAATGCGCAGATGTTGTTACTCTGCGTCCAAGTCAAAGTCGACAAGGTTGTCTCCGTCCACGATTCTGAAAAAAAAAAAAAAAAAAAAAAAAAAAAAAAAAAAAAAAAAAAAAAACGACCGCCGCAAACTTGGGTTGAGTAACACATGTTGCAAACTTGGACGAGAGTACAATAAGTGAGGTTTTGCAAGAAAGCAAAGTTGCTAGGTTCACGAAACCTCTTGCCTCGTACACAGAGTCCCCGAGAAGTGGCATTGGCCAATTATGCTATTGGGGAGGTATTATTTGTGCTGTAACGGCCACGAATTTGCCAAGATTCGGTCGTCCCCATGCCTGTCTTGGCGTTACCGAGCGGGATGCTGTGAGACAGTGCAGAATAGATAGTTTCATACTCTCTCTTCGGAGCACTTTGCCAATCCGTCGCAGGCCCCAAATGGCTGACTCGACTGCAACACCGCCGGTTCCTGATCGCAATGGCTTGGCAAACCACGATTAGGGCGCCTTAGCGGTCGTCCTGGCTGCTGTTTCGGGCCCCCAGTCCAAATACCGGCTGGAGGGTTACGTCAACACAGCAATGTTGATGATACACTAGTCATGGGGATAAACTCTGGGCTGGCTTCTCCAGAAGGCCTCTCTTTTCGAGTTTCATCCTCACTTGGGTGTGGGGTCGCGCAAATCGCAAGCATGCACGGAGTACTCCGTATGTATGGGGGAGTGTCGACTTTGCTACTGGGATATACTTCGTACTCCGTACAGATATATCAGTGTCGGCCCCCAACCCGGTCCTGAGGACGACGTGTGCAGATGAACAGCTTGAACGCTTCCCACTGGGTTCAAGGAGTCGTGAAGACCAACTATTGCTCTCTCCTATATCAACAGTAATCCAATTGTGCCGGTCACGTTTTTGGGCTACTTACTACCCATTGTTAGTTAAGTGCAAGCAAGCCAACATGCAGTGGTCAACGAAAACCGCCATTGCTGCCATTGTTGCAACTTGTAAGTGGCATCCTACCTTCGCTTCTGTCAGCAGATCATGCTTTAGCAAAGCCATACTGATACTGACTCGATAATGTCGTTACCCCAACAGACGCATCAACAACAGAAGCTGCCCTGGCAGCTTTCTGTCCCAACAATGGCGAAATGTGCTTCCAATGGGGCATTCCACCGGCCACCAACAACGCGAAGTCCGGAAATCTTTACTTCCAACTTCGTGCCCCCGCTTCACATGCATGGTTTGCATTGGGGACCGGATCTAATATGCGTGGATCAAGCATGTTTGTCGTCCATCATAACGGAAAGAACGTGACTCTCAGTACCAGAAAAGGCGAGGGTCACCGCATGCCTCAGTATCAGTCTCGTTCGGATGTTCGGCTCCTCCCCGGATCGGGAGTTATCAATGGCAACCTTGTTGCCAACGTGTTATGCACAAGATGTTCGGATATCAACATCAGTGACTCGTCACCCTGGTTGTCCGCTCGGAAAATTGGACCGCCGATAGACTCGTCGAGCCCTTCAGCACCAATCTCGATCCATGATATGTACACAAGCTTCCTCGTCAACCTGAACCAAGCCTCCATTGCTGCCGATTCAAACCCATTTCTCACGCCAGCCACGAATGGTGGCACCAAGCCCAGCTCCAGCGGTCCCAGCGGCGTCGTTTCAACGGTGGATAACTCAAAGACTCTCCTGTATGCACATGGCATCATCATGGCTGTTGCTTTCCTCGTCGGATATCCAGTGGGAGCAGCGTTAATGCCGCTGCTTGGTAAATGGGTAATACATGCCGGTTGGCAGATGCTCGCGCTGGCTGCAACATGGGCTGGGTTTGCTATCGGGTATATTGTTTCTACCCGAAGCAACAGGGTAAGCTTTGGCAGGTACTGTCGAACCGGTATAAACCAGGATGCTGATGCTCGACTCTAGTTCTTGGCAGACTCCCACATGGTGATCGGACTCTTGGTCATTATTCTGATGATGGCACAACCAGCTCTTGGCTGGCTGCACCATAGGCATTTCCTTAAGCACCGCCAGCGCGGTGTTATCAGCCACGTCCACATATGGCATGGCCGCGGCCTTATGCTGGTGGGTATTATCAACGGTGGTATTGGTCTCCAATTTGCCCGGGCACCATCAAGGTTTGTCATTGCCTATGGCGTAGTTGCGGCAATAACCTCGATCCTGTATCTTTGCGGTGTCACATTTGGCATCTTCAAGCGGAGGAAGGAGCAAGACAAGCGGCTTGAATCATCTTCCTCCATGGCGCTTCCAAAGATGTAGCAGTGGCAATATCAATCATATGGTGAGGTTAAAAGCCATATTCTAGCAAATATTCGTCAGTTGATGGTTGCCTAAGCAAATAGACTTGCGGTGCCAATATGAAAGGCAACATGATGTGTCGTCGAATGTTAGTTCGCAGTGGGAGAGGATTCACCAGGACTTGGAGAAAATAAAAAGAATTAGTCGTGCCCAGTAATTTTTGGCCAATGTGAAATTTTAGCAAACCAATAACTTCACTGAAGGATGAATCTTCTAGCCGCCGAAACAGTACCTTGAAGTGAATTGTGTTGTGCGTTGTATCATGGTGATGAGCAGTCTCCCGCTCTGCTGCTGCCGACTGTGGAGCCGACTATCATCGCAGCAGAAGGCTTCCCGGCTTTCTCCTCATGCTGTTCTTCTCCACTTGCAATACGCTTGACATGACAATTATGAAAAGAGCAACAAAATACGAGGCATTAGTTGTGACAAACAGGCTACAGAGTTCTTTTGACCGGGTAAATAGTTGGGTAGTCAAGGAAAGCAGCTCAATTGGTCATGGCCAACCTATGGCCGCAGCATTGCTATGTTGATCACGTGACATATACAATACTGGGGTCCCTTCCGCGCCTTAAACGGAGCAACGCACACTAGTTGGAGGAGGTTGAGGAGGCCAATGAGATCCAGCCTGAGGCAGAAACTTGCAGTGCTGGCCGACTCAACCGGGGGAAATCGACATCACGATTTTCACAAAACCCTCAGTCCATACTCTCCCCCCATCGTCAGGGTCCCCAATTGAGCAACACCCACACATTCAAAATGCTCAGCCAACTGTCCAGGGCCACGGTAAGTCAATTTCCATCCATCTATCAGTGCTCTCGATGACTGCAGTGCCTGCACCACCGAGCTGGCGTTAACTGTTCGCAACCCGAAACTGACTGATTAAAAAGCGCGCCACCTCGGCTGTCCGCGCCGTCGCTCGAGTTGCCAGAGGCAATGCTGTCCAGGTTCGAGGCTTCATTGCCCCAACCGTCTCTCGAAAAGGTAAGGAACACGTTATACCCTTTCTTCAATAGTTTTCGCCCCAAATCTCGAGCATGTCGACATGCATTGGTCCTTTGGACGAAGGAGGAGGTTGTCGCGGCTATGCATCTCGGCATCATCTGCAGACCCGAAGAGCGCCATCCTAACCCGAGACATCGAACTCGAACACACCCACCAAAGACATCAGCACCGTCGATAATACAAACATCGCATCCCGACAAACTTGGCCGCCCTCTTTGTCCCGAATCCTTCATATCCCAATCCCGCACACATGGAACCAAACGCCCCAAGAACAGTTGACTAACACTGCCCTTCACAGCCGACTTCGTCCAGGACCTCTACCTGAAGGAGCTCAAGGCCTACAAGACCCCAGCCGTCAAGGAGTCCGACTCCGAAGGCCATGTCCAGGCCTTCTCCATGCCCAAGACCCCCGCCTCCCCCGAGGAGTCCGACCTCGCCAGCAACCTGAAGGAGTACGAGAGCATGGCTGTCGAGATTGAAGGCCAGGATGCCACCCAGACCAGCCAGGGCGGTGCTGCCGCTCTCCCCGACTGGCTCGAGGCCGAGGAAGACGACGAGGCCGCTCACTAAATCCAACGAAACATCCTCGGAAACTGATAATAGATCTCAATTATTTGAAACTTTGGTGCGGTAGAAGGCGAAGGACGTGGTGAAGGGTGCGACGTGTCCAAAGTGCCCCCCCCAGACGCAAGGACATGTTCAGAGAGCGGTTTCTTTTGTGTACAAAGCTGGCGGTCATTTCGTCTCATTGCAATCTCGAGGCATGGCTGGTCACAAAGGGACAAAGATGTCAGGTGGTGATTGATGGATGGGGTCGATAATCCTATTGTACATTTTCCTCTTAAACTAGCCTCAATTGGGTGTAGGACTTGATCGTTTTGCACATGCAAAAGAAGCAAAGAAATCAAAATCCACCTGTGTACCAATACTCTACTGGTCTGGACAACTATCTCGCTCTGCCTGTTGACGGTGTTGACTTAAATGAGGGGGGGGAAGACAAGTGATTCGTCACATACCGCCATTACACGGCAATGAGGCAATAACCAATCTTCTCAATGTCAGTTATGAGCAGATCAGCCTTCACTCGACAAGATGAGAACGTAGCTCAGGATGTGGATAATCCAGCTTCATTCAACGAGCATCCAAGTCACAAGTACGCAGTACAGCCATCATAACACCAACCCTTGCTACACTCTTCTTGTATTTAACTTTTGTAGTGGCTACCCATCATATTCAGATGTACGCGCCTACACAACATATGCATTAATGCGACCCTTTACTGTGCCTAAAGTGTGCCCTCGGTGCCTCTCTTATAAGAGCATCGAGCACCATCGTGACCATCCTTTGCCAAATCAATCCATTGCCAGCGTGCACCTAGCCCTCCTCAAAAATCATGTGCACATATCGACATTAAAAAGCAGCTTCCCTTCTCTCTTTTTTGTCTCATCTTAACATAACATATTTAGTGCGTCGGGGAATAAAGCAGAAACAGACCCCTACTGTCCCCGATGTGTGTTTTCACGGACTTTCAACTGTGGCTGAGTGCCAGCATTTACATGAGAGAACATTGAAGGGCAAAAACCCGCCCGAGCTCCAGCAAACCTCCCAACTCACAACCATAAAACGCCGAATATCTTCCAGCTAGGTGAGGTCCCATGAGACGATGCCAATGCCAAAGAAGAAATCAGAAGAAATTATAAAAAGAGAAGATATAAAAAACATATGGTTAAAGTGACTTTAGAAAAAGGAAGAGGTAAAAACCAGAGAGCCAAACCCTCCCAGTATGCAGTATGACCGAATGAACCATTTCATGCCGAAATAAAATAAAATAAAGAGCCGGAAAGACGGGTGACAACAAAAAGAAGGCACATGTAACGTATTGGTTAATTTCAAGACAGCGCTGGTTTCTTGCGTTTGTTTCTTCTCGACATTTTGCAGGCTGCGTGAATCTGTTTACACATCAAAGTGAGCACCACCCACCATGTGTTCGTCTGTGGTGGACGTTTTCACAATGCCGCTCATACGATTCGCTTTCCTGGTATCAATATCGTCCAAATTATCCCAATCGTCCTCATCATGCTGTACTTGGGCGTCATCCATTTCTTCGTCGTCATTTCTGAATCGATCTCTCATGTGATCGTCCAAAGCACTTTCGTCGACAAAGGTGAACCCCTGGAAGTTGGCTTGAACAGAAGGAGACAAAGGTGTAGATGCGGCATAGCCTCGAGCCAATGCGGCAGCGCGTTCGTTGAGGGAACCGTTTTGTTCCAGAGCAGTGGTGAACTCGGGGTCGAAATATGAGACGTCAGTCTCAGACTTCAACTTTGGCTTAAACGGGGGCGTGATTAGCTTCTTTGCGAGAATATCCCAATCAATATCGGCAAAGAAGGGGTGGCGTTTTAGCTCCTCCGCATCGTCCGTTGCGCCGAGTCGGTGCTTTGGATTTCTATTAAGCAATCCTTTAACGAAGTTGCGCCCTTCTTGCGACAGGGTGTCGCGAGGGAATCGGACCTTGCCGAAGGCAATATTCTTGTACATTTGTTGGGTGTCTTCTGCATAGAAAGGACTCCAACCGCAGCACATCTCAAAGACCAGAACGCCCAAAGACCAGAAGTCTACCATCTTGGTATAGCCAGACTCATCCAAGAGAACCTCGGGGGCGAGGTACTCGGTGGTTCCGCAAAAGGTATTTGTAGTATCATTCTTGGTCAAATTAGCCTTGGATAAGCCAAAATCGCACAACGCAATGTGGCCATTGGCGTCGAGGAGGATGTTTTCCGGTTTGAGATCGCGATAAACGATATCGTTGTTGTGCAGATGCTGAATCGCCAGAATCAGCTCGGCAATGTAGAACTTGGCTCTTCTTTCATCGAATCGGCCTTCTTTCTGCAAATGCCAAAACAGCTCTCCTCCAGACATGTAATCGGTGACCAGGTAAAGTTCGGAAGGCGTTTGAAACGAGAACTTGAGACCAACAATAAAGGGCGAATCGGTGGTGGCCGTGCGGACAAGAATATTGCGTTCCCCAACAGTGTGCGCCACCTCCTTCTTCTGCACAATCACCTTCTTTTGTAACACCTTCATTGCATAGATTCGTTGAGTGTCTCGCTTTCGCACCTGGTAGACCTGCCCAAAAGTGCCCTTGCCAATGAGCTTCAAGATTTCGAAATCGCTAGGTCCGAAATGTTTTTTCTCGGACCTCTGATAAAAGGCTTCAACGTATAGTTCGCCAGTCGGCGCATTTTCGGCAACCGTATCGGCGTGTCCGCGCAAGGTGAACCATCCTCTCACAGGGCTGTCGCCGTCTTTTCGAGCTTGAAAATCGACGTGCCCGAGAAACTCCTCACCAGTGGCGGAATGATCGTAAACGGAAATGTCGACTAACATATCGGTATCAACAACATCACTTGTGGAAGAAAAATTAGTACATCGAAAAGGAAATTCGCTCAGGGACTAGAGCCACTACGCAGTATGAAGTGTGTGTCTCAGGGGAAGCCAAAAACGTACAAAACTGCTTCAGCATCCCATTTTGGATTGCTAGATGGCGTTCGCAAGGTTCGATTACGGAACGTATTATAATCGTGGATGCTCGTATTACTGCTTTGACGACTTCGCATAGGGATCGCCATGGGCGGGCGGCCAGAGTCGCTGCCCTGGCGTTGTATAGGGATGCCACCAAGGCCGGATGGCGTTGCGCTGAGCGTTTCCTCCTCTTCAACGGGTCTCGGACCGCCCGAGATAAGTTCGCTTCGTTGAAACACTGCGACAACATAGGGATCTCGGCACTTTCGCAATCCACGTGCTTCGGCGATTTTAATGGTTAGCTTGCCCTTTTGCGCAGGAGGCTGGACGCCGGCAGTTCGTGGAGTTTGAGTTCCGCTGCCTGATTCTGCTCCATCGTTGCTAGTTCTGCCTGGAGTGTCTCTGCCGTCAGAGTGGGAGTGAGCGGCAGAGAGGGCTCTCGTGGGAGTCGGCGGACCGCTCTTGAAGATGACACCACGAGTTAGTTCTTTGAGTCCCTCGAGCGAAAACCACTTGCTTGGGGCAGAGGTTTGGGAAAGATTGGGGGAAGTTTTAGAAGTTGACGATGACGAAGATGACGATTGGGGTGGAATTTGTGAAGTGGCAGGAGAAACAAGCTCAGCCCCTACCGTCTCTGGTTGAGTTGAGACTGGAGGTGCCAGAGAGCCTATACCATCGCGACCCTCATGTATTCTTGACGATCTCTTAGAGGTCGTCCTGGCGGTCGCTCCGTTTTCGAAGTTTCTGCCTTTACAAGAAGAGGTTTCGGAATATGATGGCTGTGAAGAAGGGGGAGTTGGATATGAATGGGAAATCACGGTTGGTGGTATGATGTGACTCGAAGTGGAATCAAGCTTGTCCAAACGCATGGGGAGATGGCAATCTGATATCCTTCGGCTGCAGCGCAACGACTTCTTGGAAGAAGACTGACACCGTGGTCGCTTCTCCGAAGATGCAGGACAATCATTCTGGACCGGCAATTGTGACGGCTGATCCAAGAATAAAGGCGGTGACCCAGAGCTGGGAGACACCAGAGGAACAGAGGAAGCACAAGCAGAAGACTCGTTTGCAGAAGGGTCTTGACGAACCTGGCTGAAGTAGCTCATGATTCCCGGCAGACGTTTGTCGTGGAGGTCTGGTTGAGGGGTCGCTACGCCAGACCGTGGTGTGTCAGAGCCGATGTGATCCGCTCCATCTTCATCGGTAGCAGCGGTCCTAGTAGATGATGGGTCAACTCCTGGCATTGTCGATTCGGGCACGCACAACACGGCGTGTGGAAGTGCGGTGCCAATTGTGAAAGAAGCAAAAAAAAAAATCCCAATATAAGACAGAATGCGTAATTGCCCAGTAACAAAAGGGCGCGGAGGAGGAAGAGCCTTGGTGAGGAGAGAGAGATGCGGTGGGAACACTAGTTCATGACGGCTGCCAAGAGCCTTGAATGTTTCTTCTTCACTGAGGGGCGCCAAACAATGAAACCCACGATGCGGACCGGAGAAGACGAGAGAGTGGCTGCGAGGAAAACACGGAACTACCCAGAGCAGTCCAACCCAGAAAAGGCCAGTGCAAAAAGGTGGCAATTGCTGCGTTCCGTTTGCAAAGAACAGAAACAAGGTCTCAATAATGGGAAAGAAAGGGAAGAGGAAAAAAATGCACACGGAGGGGAGCGTGTGTGGAAGCAATTCCGAGAGCGGATGTGCAATCAAGTCATGGTTGCTAGCTCAATTGTGAAGGAAAGGCAAGGCAAGGCAAGGGCAAAAGGGATGACGAGATGAATGAATTTTTGCGCCGGAGCGACCAGCATCGACCATGCTATGCTGTCTGGTGCTGGAGCTCTGGAGTCGGCGAGGGGAGGGTGAGAGTGAGGGTCAATGGGAGACTGGAGGGCGAGGGTCTGGTGCAAAAAAAAAAAAAGAGTGGAGATGTCGAGGCTTGATTTGAGCTCCAAGAGGCAAAAGGCCGTGTGGCTGTCCAACCGGTGAACATTGAATCATCATGGCCCACGACATGGAGGGTGTGGCGCGGAACTTGGCAGTCCTTGGGTCATTGAGTCCAGTCATGGTCCAGGTCGCCGTTGACGGAGGCTCCAGTGAGCAGACCAGTGCGTCGTGCAAGTGCCAGGTGCCAGCCTGCTCTAGCGTCTAGAGGTCAACTGGTACTTGACAAATGTACTCAAGTGCTCCGTACCGTCAAGTCAGGTCAAGTCAAGTCAAGTCAAGTCAGTTACCTAGTACCTAGGTAGTTGGCTTGGCTTGGCTCCAGCCCGTCCTATGCCTGTGTACCTAGGCATGTTCTGCTTGCCTGGAACTGAAATCAACTGAATCAATGATGCTTCAAGTCTCTGGATGCACAAACTAGCCCAGCGGGTCATTTGTCATTGTAGCAGAGACCTCACCGCCCAGCACTTGACCATCCCATTTCAACTTGAGACGGTTGGTGATGAAGCAATGCGTCTCGGAGCCGTGACTGCCGCGACTTGACAGCTATTCCTCGTTTTGCTTTGCTTCCATGCTTTGCTCACTGGAGCCCGTTTCCAAGTCTCAGTTTGCAGGGTGCCCTTGTTGAACCCAAATGGCGCCATGTTGTATCACGAGCGAGTCAGACAATTCTGGGCATTCAACAAGTCCATGCAGTTGAGTACCAGACTATACTGTACAGTAATAGTACAGTACTGTCACCAACAACAGGAACGCTTGCAGCAGCCAACTTTGGAACGCTGCAATGCATCTGACATTTGCCCCCCAATGCAATGCCCCGTTTACGCCACGACGGGAAGCTCACTCATGATCAGCTGTGCTTGACTCTGGCCATCCCATGCAACGGCCATACCGACAGCCAGGTTTGGATGTATGGAGAGAGTACGGAGTACCAGCCAGCATGTACTGTATCTGCGCTGTCCAGTCTGGCAATTTCATAGTCTGTCCAACAAGCTGCGCCATCTGCCAGTTGGCTAATGAGCAACTTCGGCATCAGGCATAATAGCCGGCCGGCATCCTTACCTGAACGCAGCGCACGGAGCATTCAGGCAGGTAAAGCCGGGCGGGACAGGCCTTATCACCCAAGGTGTGAATAAGTGTTCAGGCGGCCTAATTTCGTCGGAAGGATGCGGCGCTGCCGAAGGGTGGATGCGGATGGGATGAGATGGGCTGGCATGGCCATGGCCATGGGATGGGGTCCAAGGCGATGTGGTACCAGACCAGACTGGACTGGACTCATCATGGCGATCGATCCGGCGGGTCCCACGCCAACAATCCACCACATGGTAGTGTACTCCGTACTTTGGTCTGGTATATGTTCCAAGTTTGTAATAACACTCGTCAATGCAAGGCGTGTCCAGGAAATTCATCGTCCGATGCTCATCAATGATATTTTTCAGCTTGAGGAGTGGATGCAGAAACAAAGTCGGCATGATTTTTGTTTGTCGAGGATGGTTGATCAAGGCCGTGTGTCTTGAGTGTAACCGCCTGGTTTGGCACTCCGTACTTGAAGGTCAAGCGAGTTCCATGGAGATGTCTGGTGCTGATCGGAGGACCGATTCGAAACATTGATGCTGTTGGTTGTGACGCTGCCGACGCAAACAAGAGCAACCAGTGCCAGAAAGCAAATACTAGATGGACTTGCAACTTGACTTCATGTCTCATCCAACTGGATGTATGGGACAAAAGGTCAACCGGTTGAATGCATCTTGTTCTGACTCGCGGTCCAGACGGATCGTTTGGTTTGGCCTTGTCATGTCCAAGTTGGCCTGGTGCGAAGACATGGAATATTTGAATTGAGAGTACGGCCTCTCAACCAACCACCACTCGGTAGCAGCAAAGGCTGCCAAAAGCCAAGAACCCACTGGCTCTGGCTCTGACTGGATGACAACGTCTGGTGCATGTACTGCATGTACTGTACTCCGTAGGTAGTTAATTAATTACTTTATCAAAGGGCCACATCAGGCTCAGCTCCGAAGTCCCGGGCGTGCGATGGCAAAGTCGACACGAATGCCAAGTTCCGCCTCGCTCTCTCTTCCCGTGCTAGAAGCATCCACTGGAATGACAAAGCAAGTTGATGGCACTTGCCATACGAGCATGGAGCACACTTTGATTCAACAAATGATTCGTTTTGGATTCGAGGGCAAAATACAGCAAAAAAAACTATCGCAGGCAGAGAGTGTGCATGTCCGGCTTGGTAATGTAATAAAATAACATAGCAAATAGAGGGAAAGAAAAAGCTGCAACGTACTTTGACATCATAGCCTGGGTAGCTCGCCTCAGAAGGTCGAACCCCCCAGCGGAGCTGCCATGGCCACCGTGGGCATGAGCATGAGTGTGGACATGGGCGCTCTCGGTGCCCGACATGGCTGAAATCGTGTCCCAAACTACGGTCGAGAGGCCCGAAACAAGCGAAGAGTGATTAATACAGAGACCAGAGACCGCAGAGAAGAGACTCGACGGTGAGCGCGAGATGGAAGAGAGACAGGATGTGGTGAGGCGTCACGGATGATACGCCACGGGTCGAGGTCGGTGACAGGAGGGATTTTCCAGTCGATGAAACGGTTGTATGGGTAGGTATGGATGGTTTTGTAAGAAGTAGTGTCAGGTTTGGTCGTTGGAGGTGCAGCGGAGAAGGTCTGGTTACGTTTGATCGAAGGTATGAGATTTTGATGGATGGCATGGGAAGCAAGCATTCTAGTTTGGGGGCGATGCGACTGGAGGCGAAATGGCTGCACGCAGTGAGTGAGTGAGTGAGTGGAGGATGCCACGCCTACTTGCTACCTCCAGTCGACATGGCATGAACAGCACTTGAGTGCCATTCTTCACAGCTGAAGTGAGGGGCAAAAATCAATTTGATCATTTTCGGAGCAGAGCCTCGTCAATCCCAATGCCTCGACTGGCACCGTTGGACGCTTGAGCTTCTAATTCACGCCAGACCACGCCAGACCACGCCAGACTGGAAGGGCCATCCATGGACCAGCCGTGGACCAGATCCAAAGGACTTGACCAAGGAATACGAACCGCAAAAGGACTCTCTCTCTGTCCTTGTTCATCCCATTCCACATGGCGATGGATGGATCTCATGATGGAGCTCCGGCCAGGCGCCGCCTCCAATAGAGCTGCATGGATTGCTCCATCCTCCCCATCCCAATCCAATCCAACCAGTTGACGTATGGAGTTTGTGAATGACTCCTCAACTCTTTTGCCGCCTCCTTGCGTTATCTCTCGCGTTGCGGGGATGGGCCAGCTGGGGCAGGAGCACTTGACCAGACTCGTAGCAGCTTCCATTTGTTGATGTGCTCTGGATCGTCTGGCTGCATGTGTCCTTGCAGGTTCAAATGTTTCTGGTGTTCAGCAGCCCCGATCCAGTCCATCGACCCGCCAGGCAGTTATTATCAACCGGAGGCAGCATTAGACAACTTCATGTTCCATCAAATTTCCCAGCTTCCTATTCCCGCCTTCATTCTCCATTATTTCACCCATTACAAGAAGCACTACCCGTGATTTGGGCGCAGTCAACGGGGCCAAGTCCGGTTTCCTTAGGCCCGAGCTTTGCCTATTAATATCATTGACCAGTCCAGAGACGTCAAAGCGAGCCTAGCTCTTTTGTAATTGTCAGAGTCAAAGACACTGGCATACATGTATGTCAAGTTCTACACTGCCTCAACACATCTCCCAGACTTGTGAAGCTCTCGTGATTGCAGCATCCAATGCATCATTTAGCTTCACCTCTTTCTGAAACCGGCCAAGAAAATAAGAATGACCAGCCCAAGGAAAAATTGACGATTACACTGCAGACTCGTTGTTGACATGGTCCAACGCGTCACTTCAGCAAAGCAAATATATTTGACAAAGCAGCCACCAAACGAAGGTTCTTTTGCCTACGATCAAGAATGACTGGAGCCAATGCCTGGGTCAGGACGCAGCGCATGCCATGTGGTTGGCCCTAGTTGCAACTCGGATGGTCAGAGAGCACAAGGCTGATTTGATTTGATTGTGCAGCATTGTCACCAAGACCATCAAACGGGATTTGTGTCCTGGTCTTACTGACCTTGAAGGCTTGACTGCCTGATTCACCCTCCAAGGGAAATATGCAAAGATCCAGGGATTTCTAATACGCTCTCCTTGTACTCCATACCAGGCTCTGGAATAGACACCCAACCAGGACGCACAGCTAGCTACAGTAGCTTACTTCGCCTCATCCTTGGTTTTTGATGTTGTCTGGGCCGAGAGGGAATCAAAGCTCGACCTTCAGCCTCGAACAGATAGCGTCTTTTCAATGCCCGCCAGCCTATTAATATCAATATTGCTCCGCCCCGTCCACTGCTAGCCGTCGCATTTCCCCGGTCGAAAATTGCATCTGGGAGCAAGCAATGACTGGCATGGGCATGGCATGACATGGCCATCACAGACATGGATCCGGTCCAAGCCGGAGGTGTCAGCCATATCTGCTCAAATGCTGTTTCCGAGCGGCTCAAGTCTCTAAGACTCGTCATCTTTGCCGTGTCCCACTTGTACTCACTAGGAGCCTCAATTGAGACAATCCTGCGAGGTTACACACAACTTGCCTGCTTACTCTGCATTGTCCTCAGCCCAGCCTGAGAAGCCAAGCTTCCATGGCACTTTGGCTTCTTTATCGTTCAACGAGAAGCGCTGCGTACTGTCTGGTACGATTTTCGCATCAGCCAGTTCCCCAAAGAGCCAGAGCAGATCCGACCTGACCAGACCAGACCAATTCTCAACCCCGCCTTTTCAATGTTCGCCATTGACGCTTCATCCACCTGAACCCCACCAAGACATTGCACTTGGGCTGCGAGAGCTTTCGAGGCGTCTGCTGAGAATCCACCAGACTCGATCATCTTTGCCCCGCCATTTATTACAGTATATGGGAGGTGCTTGAAGATCGCGAACAGAGTGGGTGGGTTGATGGGCGGTGCAATCAATTGCACAGGTGATAGCCTGTGCGTCCTGTCATGCCGCAAACACCACCTCACAACGCTTCCGGTTGCCAACCAGACCGCCGTAGGGCTCAGGCAGCCGTATCATGACTTGAACAATGGCTGATCAATTCGACGAATATTTGACGGCTCCGGCACTTCAGTCCTCCCAACCCATGTGAGAATCTATCCGGAGCTTCGACATGCCAGAGTAGGCGGAGACATCTCCTTCGCATAGCATCACGCTCACGCTCACACTCACACCCGAGACGAGCAAGAGTCGGCTCAGCATACCCAGTCTGATCAACCCCGAGGCAAGACAACTTTGTTGATACGACTCAGCAGCTTCGCTTCAGGTACCTTGTACCAAGTGCACACAGCCAAGTTCCAAGATTGTCAGTGCCGAGTAGCCATCACGAGGGGACTGTTTCGGCACTGTAACATGCAGCCAAAGCAACACTGCTGAGACACTTGATATTCGTATCACTTTACTCGGCATATCACTGTTCGTCGCAATCACCCCGTCGACTTTTTAGGTTTTAGTTCCGCCCCAGCTGTTGCAGGTGCAACTTAGTACGAAATAAGTCCACCTGCACACGTGATCAAAGGCCGTGTAGCTCAATGGCAGAGCGTCTGACTACGACTGATGCCCTGTGGCGTTACGATCTGTAATCAGAAGGTCGCAGGTTCGACCCCTGTCTCGGTCACTTTGAATCTTTTATACAGGCCGTGTAGCTCAATGGCAGAGCGTCTGACTACGATTAGTATCTTGGGATACTTGATATGTGATCAGAAGGTCGCAGGTTCGACCCCTGTCTCGGTCAATTTTTTGCTATAGACATATCTTTTTTTGGATGTTGAAAGATTTGCAATCTTTTGTCGCCCCGAATGCCGTTGTGAGACGTTGCACTAAGGCGTGTAGGTATCCGCCAGTGGTTGCCGCATTTGGAGTTGCCAACCTTAAACCCAGCCCAGCCTTGAAGAAAGAAACCGGAAGCCATTGATGAGCGTACTGGAGAAACAAAAAGTAATAAGGTCGCGGAAATTGAAATCCACTCCATGATGGAGACTAAGATGTTCCAAGCAGTTGTCATCCGTGGGCCGAATATCGTCTCGCCTCCGGCAATGGGATTCTTAACTACCTAGGTAAGTTAGACCTATAACACGGCGAAAACGGCCTGGCTACTCCCGTTCTCTTCAAATGTTCCTGCGCCCACCCTGCAAAATATCGAGTAACAATCTAAGAGGTGTATGGTATCAGTTTTAATCAACTCACACTGCATACGAAACTAGACGGAGCTGCAATATATCCCTGTCAAGGGTAGCTCAGGTTGTCCAAAATTATATAGGGTAAGTTTGAGTCCACATTTTTCATGGAGAATCATAAGACGAAGTGAATAATTGGAATTCACCCAGCAATAAAACACGATTCTGTACTCCGTAGCAATAATGTAGGTTCAAAAAGAAAACGTCACAAGTAACGTGCTCTATCACTTGAATGAAAAAAAAATGTGAGTAGACTGACTCTATTAGAGAACCAAAAAATTGACCGAGACAGGGGTCGAACCTGCGACCTTCTGATTACTGAATATGACCTGATGATCACGTCGTAGTCAGACGCTCTGCCATTGAGCTACACGGCCTGTGATACAAATCTGGGTGCTATTATTCATTATGAACCCTTTGCATCCCATCGTTTGAGTTTCCGCCCCAAACCTTGGCCTTTGCTGTTCCCTCTCTACCCTTGAATTTGGGTTTGTACACCTGGGGGTACTGTGGTGCAAATTTCATGAGTTTGGGCATTACTAGCCTCTGGTGTGGCTGGCAGCGCAGAAGGCTGTTGGTGATATGTTCCCAGACCATGGACCTTCAAGCAAAATGGTTGATGAATATTTCCCCATTATTTGGGCTTTTCGCCAGTATAGACGGAAAAGATTGCGTAAGCCCAGCCGGGTGGCAATGGAGAGGTGCAATCCCAGAAGAATCAGAAGCAGCAGTTGTGTGCCGGTTCCTTCGAAATACCTCCATCCATCACGGTGATGTACATCGAACAGGTTGCACCGGAGGTTGGACAACATACTGCAATGCAATCAACATTGTACTTCTCACGCCTCACCGAGATACAATGCCCGTACCTTATACAAGATCGACCGCCAGTGGCGAAACGGCTGCGCGAACAAGACATATCACTTGTTTCAAACCCTTCCCTCCATATGAACGACAGACGCCAGAGATATCATGATATCTAACATTTGAAAACAAAACCCTTTAAGCAAATACTATCATGCTCGTTACTGGCTACCCTCCTTGACGGCCTTGATCCTCGCCAACCACCTCTTCTCCATCTCCAGCGTTACGCCTTGCGGATAGAGCTGTGGATCGATGCCCTGCCGAGCCACCAGCGGATCAGGATACCTTTCTGTGAGTATGGTCAGTAAGCTGGGTTTCTTTGTTGGACACATATGTACTTGTGTGAGGGACGTTTGTGGCCTGACTAGAGCGGGTGAGACTAACTCGGGTTGAACGACTGGTCTGACAGCCTGGCCATGACCTTTTCGTATTCCTCTTTTCTTCTGGAACTGCTACCTGCTGGGGTGACGGGCTCGGAGACCTCGTAGTGCGGTTGTGAGGAGTTGGGTGCGCCGGCCATGATTCCTGCTCTGCCGCTGGTGATGGGGTGGGTGGTTCTTGAGTAGCCTCTGGTGGGAGGGGTGTGGTGTGGTAGTAGTGATGTATTTACAAGACAGTGTATGTGTCTAAGATTTCTGGAAGAGAGGATGTCCTTGATGGAAGAAATCACAGCTTGAACTGTTGTATGAAAAGCATGGAGTTGACGAGAGGTCAAGTGCCTTGCCACACAGCCCAGCTTACAGGCCGTTCGGTTGTGGCCTCTCTGACCCCGCTGAGCCAGCACTGGCCAAACAGCTGCAGGACTTTGCTGCCATGGGGACCTGCAAACATTGAACCATGCACCTGTGTCTGGTCAACTGGTCCCTTGTGTGTGTCTGGTGTCCGTCGTTGATGCCCACTATTGCCCTAACGCCGAGCACCTAAGTGTCTACTGGGGCAGTTGCAGGGCATCACTACTAGCATTTGACCTGCAAACATGCACATGCATGTGGCGGGCAGCGGCACGAAAAAAAAAGTCCAGTGAAGCCCGACGTCACGCCTGCACCACAGAGTTCAACCAGACTGCATGTGGAAACTCACAACGACATGGACCCTGCCAGTCTTGTCTGGTTTAACCAAGACTCCTCACCTCGCGGGTTCCAACGACAAAGTCTCATCCCCACCAGACTGTGCTGCTCTGACAATTTTCCAACGTAGAACCAAAGCTTCTGCTGCAGTAACCTCCAACTAAATGCGTCCACGTTGAGAGAACGTCTCCGTCATCTGATTGTTCCCGCCGAACCTATTTTTGCTGCAAAACAGCGCCAGGCTCCAATTCGCATCTACCACACCAACAAAGCGCTTCTGGTCCTACACAGGGTGCCGGTCCAAGATGAAGAAGTCCAACGTCCCTGATGCCTGGGACGATGATTGGGAAACTCAAGCCGACAGAGCTGCCGCTGAAGATGACGAGAACCCCAGTCAAGGCGGGGTTTCTCTCCAGCCCGCGCCGCCGTTGACCAAGGCCGAGCGCATCGTGCAGCATGAGGCTGCAAACCGGAAGATGTGGGAGTCTGCGTATGTCAACGGAGTGCGGTGCCATTTCATTCTAAAAATGAGGCAAAACTAAATCACCAAAGAAGTCGTGCTAACATCATCTTGTAGAGATGCAACCCCCCAAACATTCCACTATCTCGAAGCCAACAGCAGCGTTCCCCTCACATCCACATTCAAACCCCAAGTCAAGGTTCTTAGCCGGAAGCCCATCATTGCCAAACGCGACCCCGTAACAGGCATGTCTCAGCTGTCAATGGATGACGACGAAACCGAAAGGGATGGCAAGCAAACCCAGCCCACTGCTGAAGAGATACGGGCCAAGCAGAAGCGAGACTTGGAGGAGAAGCAGAGACGATATGACGAGGCTCGAGCCAAGATCTTTGGAGAGTCAAATCCTTCAAGTAGGGGTTCGTCACCGGGCACGGTAACGCCGCCCCGGAGCGATAGCAGACATGCCGGAAGGAACCGTGGACGAGGCGGAGGGGGAGGAGGAGGACAGCGTAACAACAGTGGCAATAATAATGAAGGCGGGAGACAACCGGACCCAAGGAGAACGAATAACCAACCTTCTTCGGGGCGGGAACTTTACGACCCGAATTTCTCACCAAAGCCGGAT
The DNA here is from genome assembly GCF_001653235.2 of Pochonia chlamydosporia 170. NCBI lineage: Eukaryota > Fungi > Ascomycota > Sordariomycetes > Hypocreales > Clavicipitaceae > Pochonia > Pochonia chlamydosporia. The sequence goes on from NC_035790.1 coordinate 1,563,854, forward strand.
TCAATGGCCCAGCGTCGAGGAGGGGGAGATGGCGATGGAGCCTCCGTCTCGGGACGAGGGACACCACTGAGAGATGACCAATATCAATTTCAGGCACCGCAGCAACAACAAGCTATTCGAATGCCTAGAGGACCAGATGGTACTGGCCGGGGAGGATTTGGATTCGCACGACGAGGCGGGAAAGAAAGTTGATGACGTGAGAGGAAGTTCACTTGGCGGCAAAAATAATGAACTAAGCATTCTATTTTCGAACCGTCTCTTGTCTTTGACAAAAGGACGACTACCACCCGCCACCAACCTTACCAGCCAACTGAACCACCCTTTCGGCTTCAGTCCCCTTTCCGACGTCGCTTATGACCTCGCGATACGTCGTGAATGCAAGTCTATCTATGCTAATGCCCGTTACCTCACACCAGTACGCCAGGGTATCATGTATATACGAGCGAGAGATGCCACCCACCACATCTTCGCTGCTTCGAACCGCACCATTATCGCCACGACCATTGGCCCCTGCCGGCCCGTCCACCTCTTCACCTGAAAAATATGCCTCATCGACTTCGGCCAACCACTCCTTTTGCTCTTGAGGGCCAGGCTTACCCGAAATTTGCTTCCTCTCAAGGACAACCGGATCATCAACCTTGATCTGGCCACCGCCGTTGGTGCAGCCTCCAGGACACGCCATTACCTCGACATAGCCATACTCAAGGGACGCCGACTTGCCAGTTGGTCGTCGAGCGCTGCCAAAGGGCTTGCCGCCAGGCATGCGGGAGGGTCGTGCGGGCTTCAACCTTCGCACCAAGTTTTGAATATTCCTGAATCCATAATAGCGAGCTGCTTTGAATACCGGCTCGCCATTCACGGCCACCACGAACTCAACCACATCTGCATTACGACCCCGTGTCGTTTGAATTTCAGCGCCAGGAATTTGCGCAGCCTTGCACTGCAGGATATAATAGAGGAGTCCGCCCGAGGAACCTGCCGTACGAGGTACCCTTGGGCCGGCTCGAGGAGGAAACAGGAAATTATGTAGTCGTTGGTCGGGGAAAGGCACCGCAGACTGTCGAAGATGGTCTGCGGCGTCGTCGCCGCCTTCGCCTGAAATGTTAAAGAAATCGAGTCCTCTTGATTCAGCAAGCATTAGAATCTCCTTGCTCGTGATAACGCAGTCCACGTCCCTGACACCACGTCCCGGTAACCCTGATCCCGCCCACACCTCGTCCGTGAGCTCCTCCCTGCTAGCCTCCAATTTCTTATCAAAGCAAGGCATGACCGCCAGATGCCAGATCCTACTCGGCGCAATGCCCAGCTTCCTACTCAGCGTAGTCTTCAAAATGGTCCCCATCAACGCCTGCGGCGACTTCACCCTCGACAAGTGCCGCAGAACATGAGGATGCGTCTTCTCCGCATAGCACACCCACCCGGGACAAGCAGACGACAACACCGGCTGCGACGGTGCATCAACACCCCCATCTCCTCTTAGAACCTCATCCGCGCCCAGCACCAGCGCCGCCTCCCTCGCAACATTCGTATCAACAACCCACGTAAACCCATTCCCCCACGCACCACCCCCAGCCAGCTCCTTCCTCAACAACCTCTCCAGCATACGCCCCGCCTGCGCCTCAGACAAGCCCTTCCCACACGCGGCCGCCAGGTTCGCCCTCGTCTGCGGACTCACACTCGCCACAAAGAGCTTCGCCTCCTCGTTCTCCAGGCCATCCACCCGAACCCCCCCCGCGCCGTCGGGCACGATCCTCAGCGCTGGCGCGGCGTCAAGCGTAGATAGAACCTCCGCGTGGCTCTGCAGACTGACCAGCACTGCCTCCGCGGACGTGACGCACCCGGAGCAGGCGAGACAATCCGTCAGCGATATCTGCGCGGGCTCTGCCCCGCCCGTACTTGATGATTGTTGTCCATCGAGAATGACTTCTGTCTCGGACGATTGTGGTGCTGCGGCGGGAAGCGTCTCGATGGGCTTTATGCACGCTACGCCAGGGGAAATAAAGTCGTTCAAGTCGTCGACGGAGAGGATGGCGCTCATGGTTGCGGTTGCGTCATGAGCGCAGAAATGTGGGTGGCGAAAAGATCTCTTCTTGAGTGTTGTACCGTTCGTCTTTGAAGGGAGGAAATTTGGATTTGGTGACTTTGACGAGGAAGTAGTAGATGATGAGAGAAAAAGAGTCAAAGTGGTGAAATGGTGGTTCGTTTATCAAGTGTCGGTTGTGCTGTTCAGTCGCAGCAATAAAATGTCGAGGATTAGAAATGGGTGGTGGTTAGTTTGGGACCCCACTATGTTCTGGGGACTGTGCCAGGCTCCATGCGACATCGGATCGGAGTCTGCGAGTGGCGCTTTGCTTGCATGTGTTTGGACAACGGGCCTGGATTGATAAGTGGCTCTTGTACGGCACAGAGTATGCGCCTTGTGAAATGGCCTTCTCTGTGCTGGTTTCTTTTAGATCGCTACGAGGAGATGCACTTGACATGTTTCAACAATTCCGCACCCGTGTATAGCTGAGATGACGCTTTGCTCTAGTTGGCTACTTTTGAAATCCCATTGAAACGCTGATCTAGTACATTCCTAAAGTTACAAGTCCCCCAACTCCACAACTCCTTTCTCTAACCAATACATCTCTCCTCCTTCTCATACCAAATGCCCATATCATTTCATTAAACTCTAGAAGAAGCGGGAAAAGAAACGCCATGCCCTTGATGACTTGGCAGCTCTCTATGCAGCCTATGCCTCAGCAGTTTGGGCCTTCTTGGCGGGCATAGCCTCTCCATTGCCGTTGGTTTGCTCGCTTTCCTTGGACTCCACGACACCCGAAACTTGTACATCGGCTGTTCCGTCGAGGATAGCGTTGCGTCGGTCGTGCCAGTCTACTTCGCTCTTAATTACCTGCGACAGGAGCACCTCCTTCTCCAGCCACTCCTTGTAGTAGACCTCTTCCCACTCTTTGCATTCCTTCTTGAGCGCCTCGCCAACTTCGTCTGCCCATTTCGACTCCCAGTAGCATTTTCGATATAGCTTGTCCACTGAGTAGGAGAGCTCGTCTGGCGAAAACAGCTCGTTGGGAAGAGCGGTAAAGAAGTCCGAGTTGACAGAATCTCCGTTAACACCATCACCTGTGTCGTCGTCTCCGTTGCCGCCGTGCGACTGCGGCGTTTTGATGATGATCTTGAGCTTGTTAGACTTGCCAGCAGTGCCAGACTGCATCGACTTTGGCACTGGGTCTGATGGTCGCAGGGCTTCGGTTTCGTGAACAGTTCGCATGTGCTTCGCCAAGGCATCGGACCTTGTAAAGGAACGGTCGCACTCTGCATCACATCATTAGCATGATATATCAATTAAAAGAAAATAAGTCTTTGATCGCAGCGCGTAGTCAACATACCCGGCAAGTAACAATAAAAGGGCTTTTCCCTCGTGTGGCTTCGCATATGTGCCTTGAGCGCATATCCACTAGCATGAGGAAGGCCCTTTCTGCTGCACGTCTTCCATTCGCACGTGTATTTCTTTTGACGATTTTCAATGTGTGAGTTGTGGATGTGCTCAACCAGCTTGTCCATGTCGCCTTGGTCGCCAGCTGGGCAACCGTCCCAGTCGCAAACAGTCACCTGGTCCTGGAAGTCATCCTCCTCTAGTCGTGCATTCACGGGCGAGCTGGGGATATCGCCAGAGGTATCCGAGGATACATCAGACATGCCCTCGAGGGTATCGGGCACGGGGACGGCCTCATGTTCCACCTCGGGGACCACGGCTGACGAAGTGTTGGATTGCGCGTCGACCTTTTGTCGCTTGGACGGGCGTAGAGAGCCCTCGTCCTCTTCGTGGGCATCCTCCTCGTACGCCTCGGAGCCGGAGCCCATTGATGACAGTGGCGAGTCTGGGGAGTATCGTCGTGCCATGGCTGCGCGTCGCGAATGACCTCGCGAGAACTCGGAATAGGGTGTGGCCAGGGGTGGTAGGAGGTTTGCCGAAAATGGTGTTGCAATGACTGTACTTGAAATCGCGCGGCGGCCTTGGATGGTGTTGATGGGCAAGGGATTGAGTTGTTGAGGCCACGAGGCTGATGGATGGACGTGAACAGAGGACGGTCATTGTAACCCGAAATTTGGCTGCAAGGAGAACAAAAGGTTGTGCACAGTGTGGATACTACCGAGCTTTGCCTTTGGGGTCTTACGGGACGTCACACATGGGACATGGGACACACAGTGTGAAATACACCGAGACTCCACCTCACCATGTCTATCTTGCAAACCTTGAAGTTAAGTCAAGTCCCCGTGCTTTGAAGTAACACAACTCGAGACCAACAGTTCGTACCACACAGCAGAGCTAGAAAACAGAAAACAGCACCATAAATCCACAGTCTGCGCCGGTCCAACTCAAACTACCACAATCCCACTTGTAATACCGCCCCGTATGCGACGGTGGCGGTCTCCAATCGCGCAGTCATCTCAAGGCATCGCTTACACCACCTCGTCATACGTGATTCCCTGATAGATTACTACAGCCTCGTAATGACCAAATTCAAAAACCATCATACCTGAAAGCATAGGGCTAGAATGTTCTACGACTGAGTTGCGAAACGTTTCATCACGTCACGGAGCTAGGTTCGTCGAGCTTGTTACCTGGCCAAATGAGTATCTCTACAACATGCACGACCGTCACATTTGACAGCATATCCACATCAACAGCTGAGTGTAGTGATTTGTCAGTCTATCAAGTATGCATGAATTGATGCGTATGAGAATCTGATGTAGAAAGACGAGTGAAATAGTTAGTTGCACAAATCACAGTCATGTCTCAGGTAGACTTTATTGCGTGATAATGGACAGAGTAACAAAGATGTCAGTTTGGGTTGCACGATTAGGTGATTAGGATCGAATGTTGCATTCTCAACACAAATTAATGTACTTATGCTAGATTTTCGTCACAATATGACACCATTTAGGCAGCAATGGAGACAAAGTAGCCCGAATCATCCATTGAGTTATGACAAGTTGATATAGCACAAGTTTTCGGCTCTTGAAGCATAATTGGGATTGCATCCGCTTCGTATTACCTTGATACTCTGTATAATCCTATATGTACCAATTTATGACCAGGCACTTTTGCTTTGCACCTCGGCGAATCTTATGTGACAAAACTTCACAGTCCCACCAGTCTCAGCAAGGATTCAAAGGGTCGTCAAACACCAGAATCCTCTCGGCCAAATACCACTCTCACGAACCACAAAGCTCACAGTATCCCCCGATAGCCATGGAGAAGAAAAGAGTCTCAGTCAAAACAGCGGGACTAGTGCTGAAAAACACCGGCCTGCAATCGACTCAAAGAAGAGGAACAAATATATTCAGCTGCTACTATCCCCTGTCCAGGTGGTATCGTAATTCATTCATATGGTTCCTAACTGACTGCATTAGAAGCCTTAGGACAACCCAGGAAACGAAACAGTAGTACAGAATTGGCAAAGAGCACAATGCTGACACGATGTGAACTTGTTGTATAAATACTAGACGTCTTGCCTTTTGTTGAATATCTCAAGGTTGAAACCATTGTCAACACCAAACTCACCAGACATTCAGCATCATGTTTCCCCAACTTGTTCTTGTGGTCCTCGCAGGCTTCTCATTTGCCAATCCTGTCGAGAATGGTCCCCATTTGCAAGTTCGAGAAGACGCCTCGGCGAATCACTTTGATATCTGCAAGCTTCTCGGCTGTCACCGGCCAACTGCCACGACTACGGTGACTTGGACTGTGACTGCTACATCTGTGTCTACGGCCACGGCCACCATTACTACTACGGCAAGCTGCTCGTTGTCTTCTACTTTTACTACCTCGACGACTCCAATGAGCACCACTGTTTCCACAACTTCATCCGTTCCTCCTGGGACCACGAGTTCAACTACCATAACAACTTTGACTGACACCACAACATCAACCGACACGACATCAACTGACACTACAACGGCTGATATTACTACAACTGGCACCACAACAATGACCGATACTACGACTTCAACTATCACTACCTCAACTGACACAACTTCGACTGACACCACAACATCAACTTACACGACAACACCAACTGACACTACAACATCGATCGATACTACGACTTCAACCGGCACTACAACGACAGACACTGCTACAACTTCGTCTGACACTACAACATCAACCTCCACGACAACCACTGACGTTACTAAATCGACCGATACTACCACTTCAACCGACACAACAACATCTACTGATACTAAGACTTCAACTGACACCACCAGTACAACAGACACCACAAGCTCTATTCCAACAACCACCCGTACAACTCTCACTACGACTCCCACCACTACCACCCGAAGCACAACTCTTACTACATCTCCTACATCTCCCACCACAAAACGCACAACCACATCCCCCACCTCCCAGTCTCCTACCACAAAGCGTACGACTTCATCCACCTCCAAGTCTCCCACCACATCTTCCACCACCCGCCGCACAACTACCACAACTCCCAGCACCAAACCCACAACCACAACCACACACACCACCTCCATCTCAACCCGCGCCACCCCTCCCGCCCCCTCAGTCTCCCCCCTAGAGTGCTCCATAGACGCCTACTTTATCCAGGACCGCTCCCTCCTACAAGTCAACCTCAAGACCGGCGCCAAAACCATCCTCTCCAGCACCGTCGGCGGCACGGGCCCCAAAGTCAACGCAGTAGGCTACAACCCCCTCGACAACTACATCTACGGCCTGCAGGACAAATCCATAGTGCGCGTCGGCCGCAACGGCACCCTCCAGGCCGTCAGCAGGGCCGACATCGCCGCCTACGTGGGCGACATTGACGCCGCCGGGCAGTTCTACTACAGCGCCGGCGGCCGCGCCTGGGGCCAAGTCGACCTCAAGCCCGGGAGCAGCACGTACGGCCAGACGATAGCGAAGGGTGTGTCCGACTCGAGTGCGCTGCCAGCGGGGGTGGCCGTCGCAGACTGGGTGTTTACTCCCGCGGCGCCGGGGTATCTCTACAGCGTGGGGATTGATAGGAACAGCGTGATTTACGTGCTTCGGTGGCAGGTGAGCTCGCGGAAGTGGGAGGTGAACTTTAAGGGGGTGCCGAGTTTCGATATCAAGGGCAGTGGGTTTGGGGCCGTCGTGGCGACGAGTGATGGTGTTTTGTACGCCTCGCACAATGGGAGTGGTGCGATTTTGAGGATCCCGTTGAGTGATCCGCGGGTGGCGACGAAGTCGGCTTTGGGGCCAAAGGCGAGTACGAATGATGGGTGTAGGTGTGCTTTGCGGCCCGATGTAGCTGCGTAGAGAGAGGATGATGAGAATGTAAAGGCGGTGATTTGATGTGGGGTTTGCTTCTTCACGGAGGATGCTTGTTTTAGATGTTGATAGTTGATTCATCTATGGTCGTTTCCTTGTCCTTTTGCAACAATGTTTACTGTCCAACTGTAGACATCTTCCACGCGCGGTGGGAATCATTCCTCCACTAAACCATGAGATACGAGACAAAAAGACAAGAACATTTTGAAGGGAACCCAGAAAAGGGGCAGATATTCCCTATGAGGCGCAGTCAGGGTACTTTTAGAGCCTTGTTTAAAAACACACGAGATGAACTTTTGGGTCACTTTGGGGGTATCTAGGCGTGTCCGTTGGCACCGAGAACCTGGCGTCTCTGCTTGACGGCGTCGGCGAGCAGGTCGAGGACAGACTCGGTGTCTTTCCAGTTGATACAGGCATCTGTGATGCTGACACCGTATTTGAGGCCAGATTTGCCCTCAGGGGGTACCTTTTGGTTACCTTTACAAAGCGTTAGCAAAGTTCTCTTCTTTTACAACATGCAACTTGTCCTGTAAAAACATACCCTCGTTGTGGTTGCTCTCAATCATCACACCCATGATACCCGTCTCACCCTTGGCAATCTGCTCAGCAATATTCGCAGCAACCTTGGGCTGATTCCTGTGGTCCTTGAGCGAGTTGCCGTGGCTGCAATCCACCATGAGTCTCTGACGAACGCCCTTCTTCTCCAGCGCAGCCTTGGCCTCAGCAATGCTAGCAGCATCATAGTTGGTGCCCTTGGTACCGCCTCGCAGGATGACAAAGCAATCCTCATTACCAGTCGTGCCGACAATAGCAACAACGCCAGGCTTCGTAACAGACAAGAAGTGGTGGGCGTGCTTGACAGCACCAATTGCGTCAATAGCAACGCCAAGCGAGCCGTCAGTGCCGTTCTTGAAACCCACGGGGAAACTCAAACCACTGGCCAGCTCACGGTGAAGCTGGCTCTCGGTGGTTCTAGCGCCAATGGCTCCCACGGAGAGCAAGTCGGCGAGGAACTGGGGGGAAATAGTGTCCAGCATCTCGCTGGCAATGGGCATGCCCTTGGCGGTCAAGTCGACAAAGAGCTTGCGAGCCAGCCGCAGACCCTTGTTGATCTGGAAGCTGCCGTCAATCTCGGGGTCGTTGATGAGGCCCTTCCAGCCGACGGTGGTACGCGGCTTCTCGAGGTAGGATCGCATGACGATGAGGAGCTCATCCTTGTGCTTCTCGCTAGCCTGGAGCAAGAGGTCGCAGTAGGCGAGGGCGGCTTCGGGATCATGGATGGAGCAAGGGCCCACGACGACGAGGAGACGTTTTCTCTCGTCTGTGTCTTGCACGACGGCGGCTACCTCGTCTCTTGACTTGATGACGGTCTGTTTTGACTCGGGGGTTTGGGGGATCTCGTGCTGGAGCAGATCGGGCGGCGTGAGAGGGTTGTAGCCGCGAACTTGTTATGCGAGGTTAGCATTGCACAGCACAACGATGCGTAAGGATGCAAATTCGCCAATTACAACAAAAACAGGGAACAAGCACATACTTCTCCAATCTTCAGAGTCGGCCTTGTTGCCGACATTTTTGTTTTCAATGTAGAACTGCTAAAATACCAATTTCTGGTGAGTCACCCCCACCATAAGACGTCAAGAAGGAAGAGGAGGGGCAGGACGACTTACCGACATTGTGGAGGAACAGAAGCTTGCTCAAGGATTTCGTACAGAGGCAAACAATGATAGATTAGAGAAAAAATGTCAATTGGGCCAGCCGAATTGTATAACCCGACTAAAGACCGTTTTGAATGATGGAATAGAGGAGTGATGTGTCGACACAAAACGTCAAGTCGAAGAATGGCGTGTTTAAAAAAAATAAATCTGGGCCGCCATGAGATGCTCCCAATGAAGGCCGGAGTCGGCGTGAGCTTTGAGTGCAGGATGAGTCTGAGGCTGGCACGGGCTGGTCCCTCCATGTGCTCTAAAAGACCAAGCATTGCCAGGGCTGTCGGTCCAGCAGGGCACCCCGGACTGCCTGTGGCACCACCAGTTCAATGTTCTTGTTTGCTCTGGCTTGTGTTCAGAGGCCCCTGTGAGGAAGGTGGTCAATTGCCCTTCTGCCATTGGCTCGCAGCACTTCCGCTGGTCTCTCGGCTTCCCGACCGCACTTCATGCAGATGCAATTGACAACGCATCTGTTCCGTTTGAGCATCAGAGAGAGGTATGACGAGATTTCTGACATAAGACACGATTTACCAGCTGAGCTAATTGTTTTGACTCTCTAGCTATTATACTCCTAGCCTTGACATTCCTATCCCAAAAGATCCATGGCCAAACGACATACACGCAGCCTGCGCCATGTTTGCACCATGAGCCAGCTACAGCCCATGCAAATGTCGATTACTCGCGTCCTCTTCAAACAATAGAAAAAAGTTGATCAGTGAACCGCTAGTCGATCCATTGAACCTCCACCGATGTCCCGCTCATCCAGCAAAACTTGCGTCATTGCCCCCCTGCCGATCCACATGGCGGCCCGCCAAATCTAACATACAAGATTGAACCAGTCGAGTCAAGTCAAGTCGCTGGCAAACTAAATCTATCAGCAAGGCCCGTCCCTGCATTTGACATTGACATCTCTTGTACATTGCGCCCTTGGATGACATGACAGATCCCGTCTGCCGAGATCCATCTCAACGACAGGTACGCTGGCAACAAAACCGGCAGACAAAATGTTAACCACCCCCATACAAGACATTGAAGAGAAAGAGCACAAGTCCGACCAAGACTAAACACCTACCAAAGTGCTCAAGTTTCTGATCTCCCCAGGGCTGCCAGGCATCCCACATATTACCCTTCACAGTAATGATACAAAAGTTGTCCAGCGCAAAAGAACAAGTAAGAAAAAGAAACATGTACAGTTATCATATATGGTGCTCTACAAGATTTCCATTCTAGGTCATATACTATCGTGTCAAATAAACGAGTTCATGCGATAAATTCGTTGCTTATGAGCTCTTCCCAGCTGCTGCCGGTAGTCCAGACTTGCTCAAGGAGTAACCGAGCCGAGCGTATCTACAGGCCTTTGTCAGTATCGCCCTTTTCATCTTGGCCATATGCGTAGGAGGATGAGGCAAACAACTAGACAAAAACAAAAAACAAAAGAAAAAAAGATAGAGAAAAGCGTTCTCACGTACCTGCTTCAAACCACTTCTCTCTGCACCAACTAGTCGACCGACAATTCTGGCTAGATGTCTGTCACCAGGCGCTTCACAGCCTGCTGTAAACATTGGGAATAAGCAGCGCGTTTCAGCAGCTCCTCCAACCCGGATGTGATCCAGACATTTCAGAATCTTTTCCACATGCCCCTGGATATCGGGATCACCCCTATCCTTCCCGAGAACTCTTCGCCGTAGGTGTATCAACCCAGCCCAGTGAAAAGCCTCGTTCATGGCAGCCATTTCCGCTAGATCCGTCATGTAAATATTGCCGGCACACACATGGGCGCACGGCCTAGAAGATTGCCTTAAACTTTCCATCAGCTGCTGCTCTAAAGACAGTGCCTGCTCAGCAATGGCAGAGTTAGGAGTCCAGCCATGTAACAGCCGGCCGTCCAGTCTGAACCGTTCGCCTTGACATTGCTTTGCTAGCTCTGCCACTTGGCCGAGTAGACGAGCGCATTTCACTGATATCCCCATCATACAATCAATTTCGTCCAAGTCTTCAGCACATTTGGATGCCTCTGTCAAAGCAAAGTAGGCTTGTGGCTTGCACGTCAACTCGACCCGTGGTCCTGCCACGAGATTCCCCATGACGTCCATGTACGCCAGCCAGCTCTGGAGAAACCCAAATCCATCTGTGGTAACATCGTCAGAAGTAAGGTCTAAAGGCTTAACGTGAAGACTCCTCGCATGGGCAATATGCTCCCGCCACGAAACGCCGTGGCCAAACGCTCCAGGAGACATAATCTCCAACGCAACGAGAATGACCGCCATAGCCAGCGTAACATCTGATACAGTAGACGAGTTATCCAGTACGGGCTCTCTTAACGCCGGGAAGATCGACTGTGCCCACTCTGCCATACGCATTTGAGGCAGGTCTGTACCCAACAGTTGCGAGCGATGACAGGCTTCGCCACATTAGCCTGCCTGTTCTTATAACAGGAAAGAAGTAAGAAGAACCATACCCGAGTAAGCAAGTATAAGACTCATCAGTGGCCGGCTTTTAAGGGCTAGAACTGCAAGATGCGTTCGAAGCGGATTTGCTCCTGCGTCATGGTATGGTACCAAGACTACATCCGCACCGTCAGTTGTGTGACGTGACAAGGGGAAGGGGCAATCGCCTACCTTGGGACGTATGGTCCAAAAAGTGATGCTTTATGGCGCGGTTAGTGTTACACGACACAATGCAGAGGTTGCCAAGTGGTGGCTTACAAAGTACTAGAGTGCCTCAAAAGGTTAGCTATTGCATTTCCTGAGAGTCACGTTATGCCATGTCTTGCTTGCGGACTCACCACCAGGTTCATATTGCTTTCTTTCAGTCTGTGTGCGAGTTTGCGATTAACTTTTGGCCTCGGAGTGGTGTTTGGGGAGTTTCAGGCGATTCGCTTACATGTCTGGTAATGGCTCGAGAGCCCACGGAATCACTACCGGAACCACGTTCGTATAGTAGGATTGATTTAGGCCACTGATTCCTTTAACCTTCTGTCGAAGCATGGCTTCTTCGCCAAAGTCTACGATCCCATGGGTAGAGTTGTACGCTGCTGGTGAAAGCAGAACTACATTATTGGCATCATCACTTTTGAGCAAATCTTCATCTGCTGCCCCAGTATCGTATCCATAAAGAGCTCCATCTCCGCAAGGATACACATCAGAGTTGCTCAGAGTCTCTTGAAGACCGTGTGCGACAGGTTCTTCCCACAGACATCCAGACTGAGTTGGCGAGTTCTCAGACTCACCGTTACCAGAAACCCACGAATCAGGAGACCCGAGAGACGGAAATTCCGCCCAGCCTGGCCGGTTCATAATGTCATCGCTGTTGGATGAAGGGGCAGGGGTAAGTGGGCCGTCGAATACACTTGGGTACGTGAACCAGGAGGTTGATGAGCCAGTTCCCTGTGTAGATCTGGCACAAGACATCAGTTGAGACTGTCCAATATCCAGCTTCGTGACCTCGGTAAACGACTTGGTTTTCTTGTGGCTCCCGCCACCCAAAGCGGGCGAATTTAGCAGTGAGCTTCTGCGGGTAGAGCTTATCGATGTAGTACCTTGTGAGTTTGCAAGTCGCCTCTTTGCGATACATCCTTCGGATGACTTAGTGCTACTCAGAAGGTGCTGGGACTCATCGATGAAGACCAGAGTCCGGCTACTTGACTTCGTTTTCTTGGCGGTGGCGTTGGTTGTCGTTGCATTGTTGTCACTCACAGCTGCTGGGGCAAGTTGATCTACTTTGCTCTCGTCTGGGACTTCTGAATCGTCTATTTGCTGATTCCACGTTACAGAAGCATCTTGGAATCGGTCACTTTCGGTTGGAAATTCATGGAACCACTGCATCGGCTTGCTGCTGGACGTAGGACTGCTGTGGCCGCCGTCGTCGGCAACGGGTCGTTTAGCGCGACGGCCCTCCCAGTTAAGGCGAACGCTGTAATCACAGACATTGCCGTTTTTAAGACAGCTTTTTGATTAAAAGATTACGTTAGCTTCAGTGTAATACCAAATGTGCTGAGCCAGGAGACTTGAAGAATTCGAGGTGGAAACTAGTCAGACCTCCACGTGCTGAGATGTAGTTCCGCATGCGTCCAAATAACTCACTTTTTGCAGGCGGGATGCTCTTCGCCACATTTAACTTTCCTTGCCTTACACTGCCTGAGATAAAAGTTAATGGTTCCGCGTCTCTTATACAAGAAAACATAGTGTTGATACGTACCAACAACCTTTGCGGCTTCTTCGTTTCGGTTCTGGAGCGCCTGGTTGTTTGTGACGCGGCATGGTTTGATGTGCCTGTCATGCCTGAGGGAAAATTGAACCGGAGAGGGCTCCAGTTGAGAAATATGAGGCAGTTACCACAATAATAGCAAGGTCTGATGATCATCCGCTGACGTATCGAAAAACAGGAACGGCAAGCGCGGCTGGATGACGAATTATGCCTACTGCTATGGCGTGGAGAACGGTGTGATGGGGATTGCTATGCATACCAACCAAGTGACAAGTAAAAGAATACATAGAGCTTCACAAGAACGAGGGCCCGAGAGGGAGTAATAGCTTCATATACGCAATACCCTCAACAAGGCACGGTGATCCAAATAGGGAATACCGATCGGATGGACATGGCGGGCGCACTATGCGTGACCCGCAGTCAGCCGTATGCACGTTTCAAAGTCTCGTCAATTTAGTTTACTTTTTGCCCCTGGGATTTGGGAGATTTTCGATGGATCGAAGGCTGCAGGTCACGATTTGCGTTTGCGGGATCTCGCGATCGGGTCGGTCAATTGAGATGCGCCAAATTGGCAGCGGGACAATGCTTCGTGGTATTTGCTTCTATGTGATATCGATATTGAGTATTTTGATGTCTTCTTCTGGTTTTTCTTTATACGTCCTGACATTCTCGATGTTCTGAATAACGTCGAAGCCCTGAGTGGCTCGTCCAAATATGGTATGTTTGCCATCCAGCCAGGGCTGTCAATTGTCAGTTCAAACTGACAAGGGTCTTAGTCTGGGGTGGTGGAGGGTAGCGTGACCACTTACCGTCTTCTCTGTAGTGATGAAGAATTGGCTTCCATTAGTGTTGGGCCCGGCATTTGCCATGCTCACAGTAAAAGGCTTGTCGTGTTTTAGGCTGCTAAATTCGTCCTCAAACTCCTTGCCCCAAATACTTTCGCCGCCCGTGCCGTCGCCTAGTGGATCGCCACCCTGGATCATGAATTTCTTGATCACTCGGTGAAATATTGTGTTGTTGTAATAGCCGTTCTTCGCGTGGGTGACGAAATTTTCGACCGTCTTCGGTGCCGCATCAGGAAAGAGGCGTATGTGGATGTCACCATAATTGGTATGGAGGACTGCAGCACTCCCTGTCGCCGTGGCCTTAGCATTGCCCTCCTTCTTGTTCCCCAACATGGTTGGTCGCTCATTTTGAATGTCTCGGCTGGCTTTTGTTATATCCTGTTCGTTGGTGAACATGTAGAAGCGAACCTTCCCGACCCCGGTGGCGACGAGGATCGGGTCTCGGGCCTCCGCTTCCTGCAGCAGAGGGTTGCTTGACGCCCCCATCTCGACCGAAACAATGCCCTTCTTTTGCGGCTGACCCTGGTACATGCCGAGGTTGACAGCTCGAAAGTTTTCATCCTTGCCATACACTTTGACGACCTGGTTCGTGTACGTGTTCAGGACCTTGATGCCCAGCATAGACCCATACACAATGAAGTTGCCCGATTCGTCAAATATAATGTTGGACTTGTGTCTTAGCGTTTGTGAGTCCACTTCTCGCTCTTGCGCGAGTCTTCGGCCAAATTCAACAGTGTCTAATTTTTGAGACGCTGACCCAACTTGCTGCATTTCTTCAATAGCCTGTAGAGATTCATCGTAGGTGCGTTGAAGCTTGCCGGAGCCGAAGTCGAATATGCGTATCTTGCGATCTGGGAACGACAGTGTCGCAAAGGTGTTGCCGTTTGGCGAAATCGTGAGACAGGTTGGGACTGATTTCCATTTTTTAAATTCGAACAAGTTTGTTGCACTCTTGTATTCGAACACATTGTCTGGCTTTTCGTAGTTCCCACTCGGCCGCCAATATTCAATCATGCCGTTCTCGTCAGCTGATACGACGCAGTCAAAGGCATCGTTGAACGTCATCAAGTGGACTGGGCTTCGGTGTAGACCCTTGATTGTATGTATGGGCTGATCGTTCTCGCCACGGCCGTCGTAAACGTGAATTAAAGGCTTTGCTTCCTCTGTGATCGCCAGGAGAGGGAAAGATGCGCCTTTCTGATGCACCCAGCAGACACATTTGGGCACGTAGCTCAGTGACAGCATAGCCAACAGGTCAAAGGTAACAACGTCAAAGATTTTGACCGTCTCATCAGCACCAGCGGTTGCAAAGCTCCGGCCGTCCTTGCTCACCGACACAGATTTGATTTCGCCATTGTGCGCCTTGAATTCCTTGACAAACTCAATGCCTTGGCCGATCTTCTTCCAAAATTTCACCACGCCATCAATGGAAGCGGTAATGAGAAATTCGGTCAACGGTGTCCATGTGACGAAGAGCAACTGCTCCTTATGCATCAGCGACTTGGAATATCGAGCAGAGATCGGCAGGGCGGAGATGTAAAGCTTCTCGTAAGGTAGGACGCGACGCTTCTTCTTGGGCGCTTCGGATGGGAGCTGAGGCCCCATGTCATCGTCCGACGAGGAGTCTGTGACAGCGATTAGCTACACGATTGAGGTTCCCAGCGGTCAGCAAACCGGCTCACCAGATCCATCTGCTTCAGCGAAGTCTGCATGGCTGCGCTTTTGGGAGCGATTATCATCGTCGGCAGCGGTGGAATCGGGCATTTCCACTTCGCAACAGCTTTGCAAAAGGGAAGAGATAAGGGAGAGAGTGGGCGGTGACGGGTTTCGCGGTGTAGATAAGTTCAATGCCGGGGTTGATTGCTGCACATGCATGTAATATCCTGGAGGCAACCAAACCTGCCCATACATGGATGGATAAATTTCAGCCTTGCGCTTGCACCTGCCTCGATAAGAGCTCTTGCCAAATGCACAACGCTGTGGGGGCCAACCCCACCAAGGAACATGCACAAAGTGAGTGCTGGTTGGTGGCAAGCCATGCTGTCCGGACTTGAGACCGGGCAGTAGAGATACCTACCTGGAGGTACCAAGCTTGACTGGCCACTGCCCAAACATTTGCAATGAGGCGCCTTTTGACTTTTGGCTTTTCATTGACGTGGTGACCATTTACAATATATTATTTATTACCATATTATTTAACTACATTTATTCTTATTTGATATTTCCAGAATTGTGGCCAATTTAGAACAAACAGCTTTACACTTCCTATCACCGCCCTGGGTCGTTATGGTGCTATTAGTCGGGTTTGTTCCGTCACCCAAGAACTGGGTTCAGCAACCTCGGAAAGCATCCGCACCAGCGTACTACATCATCAAACCCCGAGTCCTCGGCATGTTTGTCTCGTGCTCACGCCTCATCTTTCATCAGTACATGTCTCTCTTTTGAATTCAACTCAGTAGCATCGTTCCATTTCAACTAAAGCAACCATGGGTCGGCATCACCTTCAGCGTTTCGCATCCCCATCACCCTCCCTTTCCCTACTCATCCACCTTGCTGGCGTCGCGTCTCTAGGCAAAAGCTTCCACTTCCTTTTGAGCTGGGACACTCCCTTGGCCGAGTCGCACGGATGGTATTTCCAGTTTCTGACCATTATTGGTCTGGCACTCTCGCTGTCAGTATTCGCACTGGCTTCCGTTGCTGACATAACGGGGAATACGGCATTGTTCGAGCTTAAGAATCTGATTTCAATTGTTGCTACGCCCCTTGAGGTCCTCATTTCGACGCTGTATTGGGGAATCTGTGCCATCGACACATCTCTTATAGTTCAGCCTGGGTTTGAACTGTCCACCTGGGTCGATATTGGATTTCACCTGGCGCCTGCTGTTTTGTTGACGCTGGACCTGGTTTTGTTTAGTCCGCCGTGGACAATCTCTGGGTACGGCATGATGTCATTGAGCACTGCATTTGCATTTTCGTACTGGTACTGGGTTGAGGTGTGCTTTAGCAAGAACGGCTGGTAAGAACGCGACAATCAAAGTTTTACGTCATTTCATGCAGGACTTGGACGCTGACCAACTCCCCAGGTACCCATATCCTATGTTCGAGCTGCTCACCACTGGCCAGCGGGCGTTGCTCTTCACTGTCTCTGCTGGACTTGTGACGGTTTTCTCAAGCATCTTGAAATGGGTCTACGGCGTGGTTAATGGAAATGAACAGGCTCGACGAGAGGCTCACAAGCCTCTGAAGAAGGTTCAGTGAAAAGGACCTTTACCAGCGTACGGTGTCCAAGGTGCTATGTGCTTTGGTATAAGGGCTTGGCAACACCAACGATGAATTCAAAGCGAGCATAAGATATGTGTATAATCGTACTTTTTTTGGGGGCAATATGCTTGCATACCAGTTGGATAGATTCTGTACATACACTGTGAACTCTTAGATATCTACCTATTTACATATTTACTGCATCATGCCCCTCAGCCAACTCACAAGTTGGCTTTGACATCACCAGGATAAGAAACCTTCTTCAACAACGACCTCTTAATATCTCCAATAGTTTTCGCCCCCGAAAAGCCCATGGTGAGATCAAAATCCGCCAAAATACCAGCAATAACCGCCTCTGCACCCGCAGCACCATCAATCCCCAGCCCATACACCACCGGCCTCCCCAAAAACACCCCCTTCGCACCCAGCGCAACAGCCTTGAGCACATCCGCGCCCGTCCGAATCCCCGAGTCAATCATAACCGTAATCTTGTCGCCCACAGCGTCCGCAATATCCGGCAGAACATCCAACGATCCCACCGCGCCATCCAGCTGTCTGCCCCCATGCGTACTGACAATCACCCCGTCCATGCCATGTTGCACAGCCAACTTGGCGTCCTCGACGCTCAACACGCCCTTCAAAACAATGGGTCCGTCCCAGTACTTCTTCAGAATCTTCAAATCTTCCCAGCTGCGACTTACGCCGGGAAACACCTCGCTGCACCAGTACATGCCCGCCTGCACCTTGCTCTCCTCGGGGGTCTCGCCATCCGTGCGCTCAGCAAACTTTCGACGGAAGACGGGGTCGTTGAAGCCCACCTCGTCGCCTTCTCCGACGATGAAGGGCACAGACGCCGGGTCCAGATCGTAGGGCCTCCATGCGAGCGTCCAGGTGTCGAGGGTGACGACGAGGACTTTGAAGCCGTTGGTCTTGGCGCGGCTGAGGATGGAGGCGGTGATTTCTTCGTCGAGCGGCCAGTAGAGCTGGAACCATTTGGGGCCCTGGGGTACCTTTTCGACGAGTTCCTCGATGTTTGTGGAGGCTGCTGTGCTGAGGGTGAATGGGACGCGGAGGTTGGCGCAGGCGGTTGCTGTTCCGATTTCTTTGTCGTCGTGGTACCATGACTGGACTCCAATGGGGGCCATGAGGACGGGTGTATCTGAGATGTTTAGCTGCGGCTACATATTTGAGGTCTCATGAGGGAAATTTAATAGAGAGTGTATTAATGAAATGAAATGATTTACGTACCGTATCTCTCGCCAAACAGAGTAGTACTCAGGTCTCGAGGTGTGGTAGGCGTCAACACTCTGGGCACAATCTTCCATTGCCGAAAGGCCAATCTATCAGCATCCATTGTGGAAGCTTCTCCGGCGCCACCTTTGATGTATTCCCACCCCTTCTTGGGCATGATCTTTTTGGCTTGCTCCTCGAGGCTGTTGGGATTGGTGGTTACCACGGGTGGCGTGCCCAGCAGGATGCCCTTCTCCAGGATGGACTTGAGGTACTGGGCGTAAGGGACGGGTTCATCATCGCCATTTCCAGACATTTTGTGATATATTTTGTATTACTCCCGTTGACTGCTTTTGTGTATTTTGTCATGCAATCGTCTGCTAAATCGGCGTGAGAGGAGGAGATGTGAGAATGGTGAAGTAGCTGTTTACCAGGTTCGGTGTTTTAAACCTCGGCACAAACGGACTTCAACCCAAGTCCGGGGTATCAATAAGTCGACAAGGTTGCTCGATGAGATTCCACATTTTCGCACACAGTGCCATGGTAGTGCTTCTGCTATATGATATAATTTGAGTAAAGACTTGCAAACTTGCCTCGTCTTCAATTATTGCGGTCACATCAACTCCCCGTTCCCATTGAAAGGGAAGAAGCAAGGTACAGGCCATGCCACTGGACCTCCATACCATGTCTTCATTCAGGTCTCTGATGTGGGGAGCCTCGACTCGACCCCAGGCAGTCTCCCCACTTGACAGAACATTTGAACCACATGAAAGCGTTGACAGCAGCTCATGGATTTCCGCAAATAGTGAATATATTCAAATAAAACCTCAAATTGAAACTTCAATGGTAATAGTAAAGCATTGGATGCGATTGCCACTTATTATACCCCTTTACTCTCCGTTCATCCCACCAATACCACCCATGCCAGCCATTCTCCATACAATCCATTGATGTCCAAACCACCAACTGCCCCTCCACCCTCAAAAGCTCACGACAACCAGACTCCTTCACCCCACCATCAAAAAATCTCACAAAACCACAACCCACTCCAGACAATCGACTCACTCAATTCCCCTATATAAACCCACATGCCATAGCAGTATAAACTTCCTCACAAACACCATGGATATCGACGATATCCTCCGCGAAGTCGACCCCACCTCACACTCCATCCATCCCAGCACACGCGATCTTCAACTCCTGACGCGTCGATGGGTAGCAGAACGCTCAGCCCCCGAACTACTAGAGTAAATCCATCCCCAGCCCCCTCTACAACAATATCCTCACCATTCTAACCAGAGTAGCTGGCCATCAGACGGATTCCTAGAACGCATCAATGACCGCATCAAGGCGCAGATCGAAAAAGTGGAAGACATGACAGGCGACATGGACCCCAAAACCAACTTTGCCCTCATTGTAATACAAACCGAACTGGAGCGGTATAAATTCCTCGTCAGAAGTTATCTACGAGTGCGAATGTCAAAGGTACTTACATCACTCAATTTTCAATGACACACAAAGCTGACCAGACAGATTGACAAACACACGCTGCACTACTTATCTACACAAGAGCTACGGGACAGACTGTCGCCCACGGAACTAGCCTACGCAACGAGACACCAGGCCCTGCTGCATAATCACTACTTGTCGTCGTTTTTGGGCAGTTTCCCCCAGCAGCTGCAGAACTTGAATGACACGGCGGGGAATATCAGCATGGTGGATGCGCCTGATTTGGATACGGCGGTGTTTATTCGCATGTTGGCGGGTAGGGATGTTCATGGGGATGGGACGGATGCGGATGTTACGTTGGCGGCGGAGGAGGGCGATGTCTTGATTTTGAGGTGGTCGAGTGCGAAGGCTCTCGTGGAAGACGGGGATGCGGAACTTGTGTGAGATGGGGTGACGAAACGTGTTGAAAGAAGGGAGATACTGCCTCGGAAATTTGGAGGCGTACTTTGAAGGACTTGATCTCAAAAGCATAAAGAGGGTGCTGTACGCTACGCTGGCTGTACGACAGAACTGCGTTTGGCCGAGTTCCAGGATTCATGGCCGCCAGGACGATACGGATTCAGCGGCATGGGGTGCAAGTGGCATTAGACGATACGATTGAACGCAATAGACGGCAAATGAATCATCTTGGACAAAATCGCCCTGGGCAACGCAACTCAAAGCACACATCATATGACAGAAATATACCAGTTCAATTCAGCCCTAACTCCTAATATGCCATAGTCTAATCTTTCCAGAGTCATTGCCCACAGCCAACAAATCGCTCTCCCTTCCAAACGCCACGCAGGTTATACGCCCCAGCGGCGTCTGCTCGGTTGGCCAATTTCGATATATCGTGCAGCTCGGCAGATGCACTAGCCTCAACGCATCCTTCTTCTCTCGACTGCCAAAAGCAAGCAGCTGGCCGTCTGGGGAGAATGTCAACACAGTAACAGGCGTGATGAGCTGCTCAAAGGTTCTGGTTGGTGTTGGCCGTTCCTTGACGACGAGTTCGTCACCCGTTTGCGACGCAATAAGCACGCTTCTGTCGTAGATGTTTGTGATGCCGCTGTTGGAACCGACGGCTACCCACCGGTCCTCTCCCAGGGCGGCAGGACCGCCATGGCCACCAAGACCGATGACAATGCCGCCCACGCAACCGTCGTCGTACCAAAGCCCGACGAAGGATTTCGTATCCATGCTGTATTCGCCAACTTGACCGTCTCGGCCGAGAATCGTCATGCCATTGCCTGTGCTCCACCATGCAAAGTCCGCAATGCCGTGGCGACTGGAAAGTCTCGCCGCTGCTATCCATTGCATAGATGCTACGCTGAGAATGTTGATGATACCGCCCCCTTTTCTTGTCGATGCGATAATGGCCATGTATCTGCCGCACGGACTAAGCTTGAAGCGCTCCATGGTCTTGTGCTCCAAGCGGTGGCCAGTGATTTGCGTCGTCTTTTGGACAATGCCAGACGGGAGGTCCCAGTGGTGAAAGTATTTTCTGCGACCACCAAAGAAGATCTTGTCTCCTTGCGGGTACAGGAACTCGGCTCTTCGCACGTCCACTTGCTTAGCTTGGACTGATGTGAGTTGAGGGTTTGGTGTGGGCTGAGCTTCCGGCGCGATATGGTGCAGGTATAAGATGGATGCTGTGCTGGCAGATAAGAGGACGGGATATTCCGGGTGGAACGACAGGCATTCGACTGATGATTTGTGTTTGTCAGAAATGTCTCTTGTTCTTTGAATGTCGATAACTTCTGGCCGGAGCCTGCGCTTCTTCGAGCTTCCCAATCCCGCCAATTGTTTGACGTCTCGCAAGAATTCCTCCAAAGGCTGTGCAGAAACGTCTGAGTCCGAGTCGCCGTCTGAGTCACTCGACGAGCGTGAAGCTGCCGAAGAGCGTCGCCGCCTCTTAGATGGTCGCCCGTCCGTCTGCTTTGACCACGCTGGCGCAGGGTTTAGCCGCAAGAATTGTTGGCGCAGTCGTCTGGAGTATTCCGAGCCGGTGACAAGGTCGTCTGCCTCGGTCATCCGCAGCTTTCGTAACCTGTTGGTTCCAGCCAAAGAAACAACCAATCTATCGTCATCGCTGTCTTCCCATGCCGGTGCGTCGCCCTGTTCCGCCTTTGGTGCAGTTACCAACGACTTGGACGCACCGCTTGCGCCAGTATCCAGCACGAACAGGTCCGCGTCGTCTACGTCTTCTAGACCGCCCGCACCAGCGTCGCCCATCTGAAAATCTGTGTCCGCATCATTTTCGTCGTCGAGAATGCCGTTCTTGAAGAGGTTTTCTCGAAACCCAGCCTTGTTTCCCAGTACCAGTCGCTCAAGCTCTTCTTCGTCGGAATCTTTGTCGAAAATTGCAACAGTCTTCTTGGCTGAGGGCAAATTGTCAGACCCGGCATCCGAAGAGAGCTCACTTTCGGAGCTCTCTTGATCTGAAGCCCATTCATCCGCCTTGTTCGCCATTTTTGCTGTGATGTGTATGGCGGTGGGTGATAACGTAGTTGCCAGTGCTAGCAAAATTTGGCGTGGGATGGAATTTTTTTGACTGCAAGTCTTCAGCCTTGTAACCCGAGTCCCACCAAAATATGGGGCCACCTACCAGATAGCCAATGGAGACTAACTACCCCGCGAGGCTGAAGGTTGCTGAAAAGCTCCAAGCCACAACATCCTCAATACTTTCAACCTCACAGAATATGCTGTTACATTCGCTAAGTACTAGGTATGCTAACGTGTTAGCGTATTCTAACAGACTGCTTCTTAGAAGGCATAGAAGATAAAATATAACTTCTAATTTGTAGAGGCTGCCGGATGCAAAACTTCCTGAAAATATCCTGCCCTTCTTATCACCAACACACCAATTCTCCTTCAATACCACGCAGGTCATCTGAATGAAATCGCCTTCGTGATTTTATCCTCCAAAACCCCCAATTTCGGGCTTACTGATTGCGTGCTCTTCAATGTCAACACCGCTCCCTTCTGAGCCACGTCAATCAGCTTTTCCACACTGCCACCCCGCGCTAATCCCGAAACCAAAACACCCAAAAACGTGTCTCCAACACCATTCACTGACACAATGTTGTCAACTTTCTCTGCAGGCGGAAATAGCCGCATGTAGATTCCTCCCACTGTAGGATGATTTGGCGGCGCCCTTGCCAAAATGTATTCTTCCGCGTCTCTGTCTCGAAGACGGGGATCATCGCGGCCGAGGATTGTCGTCAACAAGACGCCATTTGAGCCAAGTTTTGTAAGTAAAGTAGGTATATATGGTAGCAGATTTACACACTGCACGGGGACTCCAGCATCCGTCAACTTTGCCGATGTAAGTCGTACGAATCGCTCTCGTGCTCCCCTCATGCCGAACGCATCGATGACCTCGAACCATTCTGGGGAGTCGAGATATCCATTTTCTTTGGCTACTTCGTACATGGCTGCCAGTTCATAAGTGTTGGGGGACGCCATGTCGACGCTGGCGTGTGGAAAGATGTCAAGTTTGGGTATGCCACTTTGTGGAGTGAAGAGTCCCTTCGACTTGGCAACTGATACCGGCTCGAACGCAACCTTGGTATTGTGATTTTTTCCAATGTGTATCCATTCTCTGATGCTCGTGGCGCTCCAGTTGCCGTCAACAACAAGCCACTTCGGTGATGTTGCTTTCAAGACTGAACGCCATTCATCTGGGAAAGAGTGTTGAGTGAAAATGTCCATATCGGCCATGGCCATGACCAGATTTCGGTTTGCGTCATTAACGGCTACGTATTGTGCCGTTCTGCTGCCAGGGTATTCTGCGCTGTTTAGCTTTTGAACATATCTGGTATCCAGACCAGATTGTTGTAGTGAAGACAGGACTGTCGAGCCGGCTCTACGAGTTCCCATTAGAGTTCGTTGCCTTGAAGACGACCATGAATTATTGTACTCACATATCATCGCCCACCATGCTACAGAAGCTTACTTTGGTGTGGCTGCTTGCCAAATGGGCAGCCAAGGCTACATTATGGCCAACGCCACCAATGGATTGGGTGATGGAGGCAGGATTGGAAGTATGTTGCTGTGGTGAAGCGTCTCCAGACTTGGAGCTGGCATAGTCACAGCTTAGATCGACAGCTACGCCGCCGGCGACCAGGACATCGGACTTGCTGCTAGTTGAATTTTGTGTTTTATTAGATGCAGGCTTCGAAGGAGGCATAAATCTATTATCACTATCTACAATTAGAACCATGTCTTCCCCGAAGTCAGCCACAAATTCTACTTACGAACTTGCTGCTGGCCGAGGCTCGCTAGCCAGCAAACGAGACAACTCGATGGCAACATTTGTGGCTCGGGTAATGTTTGCTGTAGCTAAGTTTTTGTTCGCGGAAACAACTTTATCACCACACAGTTCCCTGAGCCTCTGTAAAATATATGGCGTGTTCGCATTTCCGGTAAACCCCTTCTCATTGGCCTCCGACACAGCCGTCTCGATTGCTGCGTGCATCTCATCTGAGGGCACAGCAAACCTTTCTGGAATAGGATTAGCAAACATGAGACCCGATTCGATTCCAAGGCGCTCTTGGGCCAGAATCATTGCCGCCGCTTCCTTTTCGGTATTGACGACAGACGGGCTCTTGACGCCGCTGTCTCTCGCCCAGAAAGCTGGGAAGTCGATTTTGCCCTCCCGGCCGTCTGCAAAGGTGGAAACAACACATCCCTGGGTTTCAAGGTATTCCAAAGTTCGGGGAATATCCAAGAATCCCTTGCAGCCGCTGCTAATGACAGCAACACGAGTTCGTCCCAGCTCAGTGAGATCCGCGGACACATCCATGGAATTTTCACCGCCCCTGTGAACTCCGCCAAGGCCACCAGTGCCAAATACTCTGATGCCAGCTAGCTTTGCCAATAACATGGTTCCCGAGATAGTCGTGCCGCCGTTCATTCTGGTGCCGGCAACGCCCTGGACGACAAGTTAGGAAAACGCAAACGCAAGCAAAGCAAGGTGGTATGCATCACTGACCATGCCGACCAGATATGAGATATCCCGACGTGAAACCTTGGAAGCCTTCCCACTTTCAACCATTCGGATCATTTCCTGTCCCGTGACACCTACAGTTGGCACACCGTCCACAATTGCAATAATTGCAGGTATGCCACCAAGACTCCGGACAAGGTCTTCATGCTCAAGGGGAAGATCTTTCGATAAAGCCCCGTGAGTGTAAATGGTAGATTCCAGCGCCACAAGAGGCTTATTTTTGGCCACAGCGTCGGCAACTTCATCTGAGATGCGAAGCCAATCTGTCAAGGCCGGCAGGCCATTTGATGAAGAGCTACTTGTGAAACCCCGTCTACCCCTGGCGTCCGCGACACCGTTGAATCTCCCAGAACGTGTGGCATGAGAACAGACAGGCTTTGATAGATGAGCTGGGCTCGTCTGATTCAGCCTGTGCTTACATAGGCCCATCGTCGGCCGGGCAGCCCGCATCAGTGTACTCGCCATGATCAGAACCAACCTTACGGGCTGTTGTTGGCAGAAGGGCGAGGTTGAATCAAGAGGGGGTCGGTGCAGCTACTTGAAGTTTCAATATAGCTCCACCACCAGAACTGGACGGCTTGTTTGGCAACAATAGATGTCAAATGCGGGGAAGGATGAATTGGAATTGAAGGTGAAGCAAATTTATATGGCCATGACGGGTCTGGTGAAGCTCAAGGTGGAGCTTGAAGGTCCGCAGGTCAAGTCGGCGTCGTTGTCGTTGTCGGAGGCGACCGTTAGCGTGGTTCTGGCAGCTGCACTGCGGTCACCGAGCTCCACCGCTGACATGGACCAGACTGCAGGTGGACATGACCAGCTCAACTTGGCATCCATGAAGCATTTTGCTCTTCATGTGAGGTCGAGCAGCTGGGCTAGTAATTGACATCATCAATTGCATCTAAAGGTGGTTCAAGTGTGGCATCTGTCTAAGCCCGCAAGTAATCTCATATAGTACAGCGCATCATTATACGCCACAATA
The DNA here is from genome assembly GCF_001653235.2 of Pochonia chlamydosporia 170. Taxonomy (NCBI): domain Eukaryota; kingdom Fungi; phylum Ascomycota; class Sordariomycetes; order Hypocreales; family Clavicipitaceae; genus Pochonia; species Pochonia chlamydosporia. The sequence goes on from NC_035790.1 coordinate 1,589,895, forward strand.
TGCATATCACACGCGCTAGCGTCCATGTCGCGCACAATGGCAAAGGCTGATGAGTTCCCACGCAACGTCCTAGATGCTCAATGATTATGAGACATGGAGGGACGTGGCTTCGTTGCCTTTGAAGTAGCAGACCAGACTTGACACCGCTGACCTTGGCTTATGAGCTCAATGTTCCCAGATGTTCGGTTCCAGTTCCCCAGGGCACGCGTCACCTCCGCATCAAATTCAAGTTTGCATTGTCAATGTCCCGAATGGCCCTGTTGATGCTGCCCCTATTCCGGAGCCGAGTCAATGCTCTGGAGCACATTACCTCCCGTTTACTCAACTTTGCGCTCGGGGTTCTATTGTATGCACCAGCCTAAGATAGATATCCAGATATTTTGATATTTTGTTATTATCATTTTATGATGTTTTGCAAGTCTCTTTGGCTCCATGTCAGGTTGCCCACACTCACTGTCTTCCAGACTGGTTCGGTAGAGTGCGGCGTTGACTTCCCACTTCCCCGCACAGCTCTCTGCCAGAAACGGTAAGGACCTCGGCTCCATGTACAAGGTAAGAGCTACCGCACCACCGGCTGCAAGCACTTCTTGTGAAGATGCACAGTCCGGAGATTGATGTGGTGTGAAGCAATCACTAGTTCGCCCATGGCCACCCCTTAATAAAGAGCTTGCCTGCGCTCTGCCTACTTGAACCTCGCACCAGCACTCATCATTGTTCCATCAGCAACCCCATTGCCTCGAAAAGCTGGTCTCCTTGAAAGAATACTTCAAGTGCGACTGCACCAATTGGTTGCTCCGTCTCGGCCCCTGGCCGGAACTTTAATTCAACCACATATCGCGACGAAACCGTGATTTTCCTCATAACCTCACCATGCCGATGCACCAGGGCTTCCTCCCCCGCGAAGGCTTTTGCCTCGATGTCGTCCTCAAAGTTTTCCGTAGAACTGCCGGCAACCCGGCTCTCCTCCTTCCACTGGTTCTCCTGGCAAGGTTCTCCAAGAGAGGACAAGACTGGGCCATCTTGCATCCAAAAGCCGCCCGCCGACTGAGAATTTTATTCTATTTTGCCGTGATTCGGCGACTGAGTGCCTGGTACTCAGATAAGATGCGTAATAATTGGGTCGATGACAAGTATGTCTGGTCAAGGGAGATTGTGCTAGTTACTGGTGGCGCTGCTGGCATTGGAGCAAGCATGGTGCGATTCTTTGCCGAGAAGGGAATTACTGTCGTGGTACTGGATGTCCAGCCCATGACTATCAAGACCAGTATGTTGCGACCAAGCATGTTTTTGCCTAGTACCACGAATATGACTAACATTCAAGTAGCTTCAAGAGTGCACTACTATCAATGCGATTTACGATCGCCCGATGCCGTGATTGCGACAGCTGACCGAATTCGAGCTGAAGTCGGCCATCCTTCGGTCCTTATTCACAATGCCGGTGTTGCTAGAGGCAAAACTATTATGGACTCTGAGCCAGCAGACGTCCGATTCACATTCGACGTCAACACTTTGTGTCACTACTGGGTCACAAAAGCCTTCTTGCCAAACATGATTTCGCGAAACCACGGCATGATTGCGACCGTCTCTTCTATTGCCGCATGGACTGCACTTCCCGACATGGTGGACTACGGTGCGTCCAAGGCTGCCGCCCTAGCGTTCCACGAAGGTCTCTCTGGGGAGCTCAAATTCCGCTACAACGCACCCAAGGTACGAACTATCACGGTTCATCCCGGACATACGCAAACTGCATTGTTTGCCGGGTTCAACCAGGGTAGCTCATTTGCACTTCCCATGCTACACCCCGACTCCATTGCCGAGGCTGTGGTGAAGCAGGTCCTTACCGGGCGCAGCGGAACGGTCGTTCTGCCCGAGACTGGCTCCATGCTGTCGTGGCTCCGAGCGCTACCCGACTGGCACGGCATTCGTGTAAGATCCAAGGCTCAGGGGAGCATGAAAAACTGGTCGGGGAGACAGGTGGTGCAGGATGTTGGTGCTCTGTACCAACGTGCAGACAGCCAACACACTGAACCGAGTGAGAGCACTGTACTAGTATCGGAAGAGTAGGGAGCCAAAAGCATGAGCCAAGTTGGAAAGTTAATATGATGCATTCGGGTTGGTTTTGAGTGCGGTGTTCGTTTTTCAGTCTGGGACCTGGTGTGCGAGATCTAGATAGGTATGTTTGTGGAGAGTCGATCTTGTGCGTCTGGCTGTACGGCTTTACTCAACTGCGTATCTCTGGGTAGTCTCCCACTTGGCAGGAGATATTGGATGATGCTATGTACTGGAGAGCCAAACTCATCCCCACACGGAGGTTTAACCGAGTAACGAGCTAGTAACATGCACCTCGTACGATTCATGTGTAATATCAGGCTGTTTCTTCAATATAATTACAACAGTTTCTCTACCCCGGATATATTTACTCTGCGTTACTCCGTACGGAATATGGCAACATCTATATTCGGAGCATGTTCGGAGCCAACGCTTTCAAATTCAAATGTGCGGTCCGCCATAGTCCAGACCGTTGAGGTGCTTGTGGTCCGATGCATTACGTCACAATTCTTTACCCTGTCCTCGTCTTGTACGATCTCTTTGCTGGCAAATACCAAGGACTACTTTCTGGGGCAGGGTCTGGAACCCGTAACTGACAAATTGAGCTCGTCAGACAGCTGGAGCTGAAAGCCAGGTCCCAGATCCTACCCACCAACGGTCAACTCAGTACGAGAGGGATACCTATTGGTACGATTGCAAAATGCGAGAGCAAGGGGCACCATGGGCAGGAGGCGGGGGCTTTGTGAATGCAAAGGGCTTGCTCTTGCGGCTCTGCTGCAGTGTATATGTGAGATTTGTGGATCAATGACTTCGATTGATGCTGAGAAGGAAGAAGACGGCATGACAATGTTGAACTTTGAAACGTTTTTCTTCATGCAAAGATGTACTTTGGGAACTAATTGGTGGCAGATTGTTTTGGATATGAGTGTGCAGGAGTATTGTGTTCCTAGGTAGATACTTACCTAGGTAGGTGTGCGGCACATGAAACGAATCTCACCGTAGCACGGGTAGAAGAAGCTTCGAAGAAGCCACCTGGGACTTGACTAGTGAGTCTATATGACGGTATGCGTCCGACTCCATACTGTACACACCTAGACTCCTGGGTAGTAGATAAGGTTGTGAACGTCCGTGAGAGGTGTTTCTCGGATGTCAGATGACAGGAAGCCCCATGGGCAATGTTGAATATGATATTTGACAGCTCCATACGGGGAGGGTTGGGGAATACGGGGACTCGTGGGCATCAAATTGGTTGATTACCTAGGTATTCAGGGTGTTCGGACTTTGATGTCTGGTCTTTCACGTCGCACAACAAGAGATGCACCAGACTTGCAATCTTCGGAATCCAGTGGCACCACTTTAGTCTAGCACGATTGCTCCGATTTCTGGTGGCCAATCAAGGACGAGGCTTGCGCAAGCTTCCGCCCAATGGAGCAAGACGGGGGATTGGGAGGATCGAACTTGGGGCAGGGCAAAACGGGCACAGACTGGCGACTTGATGACAGTCGAGGCAATTGGCCATGGACCTGAAATGCATGTGGTCACCAAACATTGACATGGAACCAGTCGATCATACTGACCAGACCGCATCATGCTCCGTGCCTTCCCTGCGTTTGCGTGGATGGCATCTGGCATCTGGCACTTGTTTGCTCCTTCCGCTTGCTCTGGCTTGGAGACCAGTTGACTGACATCTGGCTCAGGCTCAGACTCAGACTCAGACCACTCACAGCTCAGCATGTCGAACCCTTGGCGCTAGCGGCGGGAGCCCCACCGACTTTGTCCGCCAGATCAGCCCATTTTTGCTTCATAAATTCCTCAACCTCACTCAGCACGCCATCTGGTCATGCCACTTTTTGCTGCAAACCTGGTGCCAGATCATGTCCGCTCACTCCGCTCTTTTCAGCCTCAGCGCTGTGGCCCATAATGTCTCTCATCTCCGACGAGGGGTTTGACTTTTTTTTTCTCGCATCGACTTGGATGTGTCAAGTGGTCAAGTCTGGTCTGTTGCTGCTGGCCGAATCTTGCCGCATTCGCCTGCTTCCGCGACTCGCGGGGGTCTGACCGATGGGCCGTTTGCCAATTCATGATGACCATGACCAGGACCACGCCATGTACCTAGGCCCTGGGCTGGGCTTATTACCTCTCGTGGCGGTCATGGATGGTATTAGGAATCCAAGGACCAGACATTGACGACAGATTGGCATCATGCTTTCCAGCCATGTCAAAGCCGGCATTGCCACCTTCTCGTAAACTGGTTGAGAATACTTTTATTTTCTTGACACCCACTTGACCACCTCCATCCATTCCTGGACTCACGATTGCTCTCCCCTTCTGCTTTGCTTCGCCCCTTCCGTCTGGGAAGGCTGCCAAGATTACCGATTCAAGTCTCGAATCTTGTCTATTCCTCTTCCATTCTAAACTTGCCTGAAGCATCTGCTCATGTTGTAGTCGTTTTCCACCACTGAACATTCTACTGGCCCACCCCCATCTTTCAGACTTTGTGGGTTTCGGACTGAAAAAACATACTATTCGCTCCAACTTGACATCTCACAAGTGATATATTAAAGAGGCGCGCTCCGCAGAAAGTTCCCGCAGGTGTCTTACCGGGGGAACAGAGCTTTGATTATCCCCATCATCTCCCGAACGCCTGCAATTCGGCTTTCACCCCGACTGGATGAACACTTGCGATCCTATTCAGGTCTCGCGATTCCTCCCGAAACAGTGACGGACTTTGCCGTGCCAGGACCATCTCGAAATATCCCATTCTAAACTGTCAATTCTCTCTTTTGGTACCAAGTGGCAGCTACGTTTAACGGCGAAGGCATGGCCCCAGGGATAGTATCCAGCCCGCAGCGTCCGGCAGCCGAAACTCCAACAACAGAGATGGATGTCGAGACAGCAGTGGAACGACAAATGGAGCCCGTGGACGAGGATGCTGAGGATGCCACCATCGCCGATCTCTCTCAGTTACGAAGCTTTCCCGAACCGCCGTCCGAATGTCAAGTGTGTGTTGTTGGTGCTGGCCCAGCCGGCCTCATGATGGCGGCGACTCTGACAAGATACGGAATCAATGTTGAAGTCGTCGATGATAGAGCCGATCAAACACCTGTAGGAAGGTAAGCCGCGAACGACACCCATTCAGTGAAAGGCTGAAGACATAGAAAAGAATACTGTAGGATGGTCAGCTCATACGTTTTCATCACCACAGGGCAGATGGTTTACAACCCAAGACGATTGAGACGTTCAGACAGCTACGTCTAGCTGACCCTTTGCTGCAACGAGGCGTCCGCGTCTATGATATATCGTTCTGGAGAAGCACACAAGACGAGCCTCTCCACAGATTAGGTCGAGAAATCCACTACCCACCCGTCATTGATGTTTTGGATCCCTACATCTTGCTAGTTCACCAGGGCATCGTAGAGAGTCTCTTCATCGAAGACCTGGCCAAGAGGGGCAAATCCGTCCGCAGAAACGCATCATTTGAGTCGTACGAGAATATTGCCAAGACGGGACAGCTTCAAATAAACTGTCGCACAAATGTCACTCAGGACAAGAAGACCTATATCACGCAATACCTTGTTGGATGTATGTCAGACGTCGACCAGTCCACCTCGTCTGGCGCGGCAGGATTATGCTAACACGGCCACAGGTGATGGAGCGCACTCGAAAGTTCGTAAGAGTATTCCCGACGTAGCAGCCATCGGCATGTCGCAAGCATCCATCTGGGGAGTCTTGGACGGTGAGCTCATCACCGACTTTCCCGATATCTGGTCCAAAACGCTGGTGTACTCAGAGGAGCACGGGTCCATCCTCATCATCCCTCGCGAGAGAAACATGACGAGGTTCTACATCGAGCTCAAGACTTGGGTCACAGAGGACCGTCGACAACTGGGTCAGCAATTCGTCATGGAACAGGCGCGAAAGATCATGGCCCCCTTCTCCGTCGACTGGAAGTACATTGAGTGGTTTGGACGATATCAAGTCGGACAGCGTGTAGCTAGTCGCTTCTGCGATGCGCACACCAAGGTCTTTCTCGCCGGTGACGCCAGCCATACGCACTCGCCCAAGGCTGCGCAAGGCATGAACACATCCATGCACGACGCCTGGAACCTCTCCTGGAAAATGAACCTCGCTCTCCGCGGGCTCGCTAAACCCGTCTTACTAGAAAGCTACGAAGACGAAAGACGAAAGATTGCCCTCGACCTCGTTAACTTTGACTACGAACACGCCAACCAAATAGCAGGTGGTGACGCTGTGGCTTTGGCAAAGAACTTCAAGGCAAACGTCCGATTCATATCAGGAATCGGCGCCGAATACTCCAACAGTCCCATTAACCGCGCCGAGCCCGACAACTTCGCCCTCCCAAGCGGCGACGCCCGTCCCGGATGTCTCCTCCCCCCAGCAAGAGTCACTCGCTACATCGACTCCAACCCCGTAGACATCCAGCTCGACATCCCCATGCTTGGCCAATTCAGAATCTTCCTCCTCATGTGGGACGTCCAGCAAGCGGCCCCATTCCTATCAACATTCTGCCGCTCCATCGCCGAATCCTCCTCCTTCGTAAGCCAACTCTCCGCCGCGGCCAGCAAATCCTACGCACAGCAGGCCCGAAAAGGATCCCCCGAAGACATTTACATCCGTCCGGAGCGATATACTGCAGTCAGCCACCTCTTCACCTTTGCCGTAATCAGTAAGTTTCCTCCTCTACTATAAACTCACACCTATTAACCAATTTTCTAGCTACTATGCCCAAGGCGGAAATGGAAATCTCTGACCTCCCTGCCATGCTGCAAGATAGTCGCTGGACATTGTACCTCGACAATATCCCCGAGCAGGATACTCGGGGTTCTTTGTGCACGGATAAGTGGCTCGGTAGCCTGGAACCAGGGGAGGTGGCTATTGTGAATGTGCGTCCGGACGGCTACGTCGGTTCCATTGGCAGATGGGACACGAGCAATGACGACTCAGGGGACAGGGCGGCCGAGTGGCTGGATGATTACTATCGCGGGTTTTTGCAGGTTCCCCAGCAGTAAGCATCTGCTTTGACGGTGCGCCGGTACGGGTGGTAGTAATAAGTGCGAGCGGAAAGTAGCATGTCTATGCAACCCGGCTCCTGTAAACTGGCTCTGTACTTCAATTTTCTGCAAGTCGTTCTGGACTTTTTTAGTTTTTCAGGCATCGCAAGGCGTTTATAGGTTATGAAGACGATACAACTTCTTATTATCAATATACAGAATTCCCCTTTCCAGTCCCTTTCCAAGTCTAATGCCAAACTCCAAACTCCCCATACTCAATCATGTTTAAAACATAAGAATCGTCACATCCCCGCCCTCATCCTCACCCACAACCCATCTCTCATCACCAACAATGCACCCCTTCCCTAGTAGCTCTCCCCACAATCCATCCTCAAACTGAACCTCTTCGCCATCCGGACCCTGTAACTTCTTTCCACTTCCCGACCCATCCTCCCTCTCTGTATCCCTCGTCACGCACAACTGCGGCCGCACATGAACCGACAACGTCTCCATCATGAAGCAGTGTCTCGCCGTGATCCTCACTCCCGCCTCCGCATCATACACCTCCGACACAGTCAGGTAGGGAAAGTCATCGTGACGCCAGCACGGCGCCCTCCCCGGCCAGGTATCCTTCCGGCCACGCGAGCAAAAGCTCATTCCGTACTCTGGGGATCCATTCGGGCCGCCACACTCGTCTACCCATCTCGGTCCATCGCCTATGAGGGGTATCCCCGTGGAGAGAATGTGGTGTTGACGAGGTGGTGTAGGCGTGCTGTGCGGTCCTGCACACCACCGATGTTGCTCCTCGATGAAAAATACGTGGCCGGTGGTAGAGTTCGTCGCCTCATCAAAGGTTGTATCGTCGAGGGCAAGACTCCGCACGCTGGGAGTGTCGGACTGTCGTACTCCCCAGGTAGATAGTTCGTTGTTGATCATGCGTCTGATGATTCTGGGGCCAGAGGAGGTTACTGGTGCGTGTTTACCGCCCGGGTCGAGGGACGGTTTGTAGGGATTCGGCTGCCCTATTTCCCAGATGATGAGGCGCTCGAGGGGGGCGTCTTCACCCCATGGCGAGCGGGTGGGCTGCCAGATGTAGACGACGTAATGTGTTGCGTTGTGTGTTGAGAAGAAGCGGTCTTGGTGGGTGAGCGGGAGGCCTAAGTAATGAATTTTCCATTCTGATCGAAAGGATATTCGGAGTGTTCGATGGTGTATATGTGATTGAGGTGAATATATGTCAAACGCTGTTGCAAAGTGCCGATGTGCTGCTTCCGTCTCATTTAAATCATGATACCCAGCCTGTTCACACCACTCAAAGATTAATATCCCATGCGACAACCTCACTCTCCGTATAATCTTAGTCATCGTATCAAAAGGCACGACCAGTTCAGTATCACTCGTAAGATCTCTCGCCTTATAGACGATGCGCTCCTCCACCATCGCCGGATACACAAGCACTCCCTCCCCGGCCTCAAACGTCCACACCGGATCCCAATAATCAAACGCAGCAGTCTTGTCATCCAACCTGAGGAATCTATTCCACGGCGTCACACCACGCAGTCTGTGTGAGCCCTTGGCCACCCTCACTTTCTTCACCCTCCAAGGCGTGGCATTCCCAAGGTGATGGTACCGCCGGACCAGAGTGGCAAACACAGCTGCCCAGTCCCCCCGCTCGAGAGCCTCGTCATTACCGCTCTGCAGGTATCCTCGAAGGGTGCGTCCTTCTCGCGACCGCGGAAAATGCAACAAGAGGAGACTGATGCTCAAGTCCGGTCTTGTTAGTGCGGAGTAAACGTCCCGTGAGATGCGGCGCGCAGTGAGCGTCTCCAGCGCAGACAGATGAGACACGATTTCGAAGAACACCGTGTAGGGGAGGTGAGCGAGGTTCATGGCTGGAGGGGCGCATAGTAGGCTTCTTAACGACCTTGATGATCTGGCGTATGTTGGACGCGAGCTCAAGGTGTGACGTTTAAGTCTGGTGTATAACCGATTGGGGACGGCGATCCACGACATGGTTCCTGTTGATGGTGTTTGGCGTGGCCGCGACTGCCAACTTTGCGTGCTATCTTACCTGACAGTAGATGAATGAAAACAGCAGGAGCAATATCCCTTTTATTCAAGAATATTTGCTCTTTATTTAATGTATTCTATTTCGGAAACCATTGGGCAGCGTGACATTCTCTGTACGGCCGTCTCGCGTCAGCCACATCAGGCACTGACTAGTATTCTCCGAGTCGTGGGCTTTTTTATAAATATCCCGGACGTGGCTTCGTTAGAAAATGGCTTCAATTCCCCCATCATATTGTGCGTGTGCATGTGCTTGTGCTCGAGCCCGTCACCGCATCAAGTGACGTGTTTGCTCGCAAAAACTGATGGCTTTCTATTTCCGGCTTGCGCTTCTCCATGTGGCTCACGAAGCTTTCTTTTGTGGTCAATACAATGCGCCATTCAAAAAGTAAGCCAGCACCCAATCTGTCACATGGCTGACCTCGCAACCAGATGACATACGCACAAGTGTATAAAAGTCCCTTTGGATAAGATATCCGAATCCCGACTCGAGGCGTCATGTCCGCAACATTACACCAATGCGGAACACTTTGCGTCGCCTCAAACGACAGCCTAATCACTGGTGTCGGTTTGTTTCGCGTAATGCCCATGTGAATGCTCTGTCAATTGTGGTCGCCATTTGTATGAGCTGTGCACACTAGACCTCTGGCAACAGGTTCTAATGGTGGTTGTATTTCCGGCTATTAGCAGTTTCAGCTGCCTATTGTCACGTTTGCGCTGATGCTCGTAACGTCACTTTAACGAACCACACAACTTGGGCTGGCAATCATGACTGCAACATGAGTCCAAAATAAGAAGCAAATATAATCCCTCATGCATTAAGGACCATTGGAATACAGCAATGTTCACATACCACAAGCGCAATTGATACCCATTATTCTCTGCGTCCATTCAAGGCATAAGCCATACCACGCACTCATCAAAGCTATTTTAACAATCACAAGCCATAAACAATACCCATCTTCAATCTCCCATCGTTCCCAAATTTTCATCCCTTTCCCATTTTCCCTTCCCAACTACTCCACTATTGCAAAGTAGGCATATGAACAGCCGCCTTCTTAGCAACTGCATCCTGGCTCTGCCACAACGCCGTAACAGTCTTCAGCTGCGTGTAAAAGTTGATGCCCGGCTTTCCGTAGAACGTATTGGCACCGCCGCCAGCAATGCTCTTCTTGTTACCAGTGAAGGAGAACATGGGCAGAGGCACAGGGATGGGCACATTGATACCAACCTGACCGGACTCAATGTTTCGGCGGAAAGTCTCTGCCGTAGGACCAGATCGAGTGAAGATGGCGACACCATTGCCGTACTCGTTCTTGTTGATCAAGTCAATAGCATCGTCAATGGTATCCACATTCAGACAGACCAGGACGGGGCCGAAAATCTCCTCCTTGTAGCAAGTCATGTCGGGAGTGACGTTGGCGATGATGGTAGGCCCAACAAAGTTGCCATTCGGGTACTTGGAGTTCTTGTAGTTGCGTCCGTCGAGCAGAATCGTGGCACCCTCCTTCTCAGCACTGTCAATGAGGCTCAGGATGCGCTCCTTGCTGTGGGGAGAAATGACAGGGCCAAGGTCGGCACCCTCCTCAAAGCCTCCGTCGACCTTGAGCTTCTTGGCGCTCTCAGCAACTTCAGTCAGCCACTCCTTGGTCTCGCCGACCATGACGAGAGTGCTCAGGGCCATGCAGCGCTGACCAGCGGCACCAAAGGCAGCGCCGACGACGCTGTTGATGAAGTGGTTCTTGTTGCAGTCGGGCAAGACGGCGGCGTGGTTCTTGGCGCCCAGGTTGGCCTGGACACGCTTGCCGTTGGCAGAGCCCCGGCTGAAGATGTACTCGCCGGCCTTGTTGCCACCGACAAAGCTGATGGCCTTGATGGCAGGCTCATCAAGGATGAAGTCGACGGTCTTGTGGGCGCCGTGAATGACATTGACGACACCCTCGGGGAAACCAGCCTTCTGGACGAGCTCAGCGAGGATCATGGCCGCACCGGGGTCACGCTCAGAGGGCTTCAGGATAAGAGTGTTTCCAGTAATGGTAGCAATAGGGATGCACCAAAGGGGAATCATGGCAGGAAAGTCTATACACAAGCAAAACATGTCAGCCACTGTATTCCACACATACATAAAATCAACCTTGTTCGTCGCAACTTACTGAAGGGGCAAATGGCAGCCACAACGCCCAATGGCTCACGATAAGTTCGAGTCTCCATATCCTTGGCCACCTCAAGCACCTCACCCTTGAGCAGCTCCGGCGCAGCAATAGCCGCCTCAGCAACCTGCAGACCACGCAGAACATCACCCTTTGCGTCGGCAAAAGTCTTGCCCTGCTCCAGAGTAATGCTGGCAGCCAGTCTGTCCCAGTTCTCGCGGATCAACTGCACGAATCGAAACATGATTTGCTGGCGAGCCAAAACAGTGGTGTTCTTCCACGACTTGAAAGCCTTCTCGGCGCTAGCCACAGCAGCCTTCATCTCCTGGTCGGTCATCTGAGGAACGCGGGTGACGAGGTTATTCGTAGCCGGGTCCGGCAAGTCAATAAACTTGTCAGTCGTCGAGTTGACAAACTTGTTGTCGATGAAGTAAGGCGTGTCCTCAACGGCCTGGATCTTCTCGTGGGTGTTGGGGAAGCTGGTTGCCGTCGAGGCCAGAGCAGCAGCAGGCTTGAGCTGCTGAGCAGTGGCATGTATCCTCCTCGCGGCCACGACCGACGAAGACGAGCCGTTGGAAGACATCTTGGAGGCGGCGATGGTAGATCGGGGGACGGCCGAGGTCACTGGGGACCGGGTGGCGCTGGCAGAGACGCTTCGCGAAATGAGCCGCCGCATGGTTTTGATGACGTAGAGGAGAGGGACAACAAAATAGAAACGGAATCAAGCCGCTGCTGACGATGAACAGCAGGCTAGGTGTAAAGAAAAAAAAAGAAGGGGAACGTACAGCGGTGGTCGTGAATCGTCACAAAAAAAAAAACAGACAATCCGTCTCGCAGCGATGTTCTCGTGCCGCCTTCTTAAGAGCGGCTACGTGCGGATGTGGAGAGGGGGGGCGTTGAAGACTTATGCCGGGGGTGGACACGCACCTCCCAAAATGCCCCGGGTCTCGAGGGTTCGAGGTTTGGTTATGGTGGGACCGGCCGTTTTCCAGAGTTCCAAGTTACTAATTAGTATTGCAATAGCCCCAAGTATTACGGAGTCGAGTCTGGGTGCTTTTTCAAGACAAAGGATACAAGCATCCAACGACGTGGTTTTTGACAGGCGACAGGCTAATAAAGCCGTCCCCAGGTGGCACGGTGGCACACCCCAGCATTTGGAGAAACAAGACACATCGCCCACTTTTTGCCCCATGAGGAGGCTGGGAAGGCGTCCAGGCATTGGATGGCCACCGGGGGGGTCAATGGGTTCATCAATTCCATTGCATGCAATCCGGGTCTCACTGATCAATCACGATAGGACTTGGACGGCCGTTCCTACATCCGTGCCGCCGAATCCCGTCATTGCCGACCATTTGATGCCCGCGGCCTCCGACCCACGGAGCCAGCTCAACCGGTGAACTGGTGCAATTCAGTACAGTACAGTACCAAAAGTAGTTCATTAATTTGTCTCTGATGCTCCTCGCTCCGTATACCGGCCATTAGATTTGTCTACAACCGGGTTCAACCTCCTCCATCCACATCGTCGTTTAAGCGAACTGGGGTAAAGGCCGCCCGCCGCACACGAAGCTGTATAGAGTATGCAAATGCGATATCTGGGGGTGGCTGGCTACAGTCTTCGACCACATGTTGATTAACTTCCCACGACGAAACGAATGCACTATTATCATTTTGCAACGACATACGGAGTACACCAACATTCAAGTTATCAACCCTTTCGAGTACAGACCACTCATTAACTCACCGTCAAACCTGTCTCCTTGGACCTTGTTCCCCACACTCGTACCTGGTTTCGGTAAGCTTTCCGATTTAGCCACGCCCGCAACGCTCAAGCTAGATTTCACTTCACAAGCCTCCAAGTATTCTCTGTAAATGTGGGCTTTAAAACGTTAAATCAGATTCATGTCGCCTATTTGTTGTACATGGCAGGGCCCGTCCAAGGCCAGGAACGGCCCCATCTAAATACACGCACGCCATGTCGTTGAACTCGTCCATCACTCCCACGTTTCGTGATAACGTAACCGAGAAGACCGACAAGAATGGGAAGACAAAACTATCTCTGAGCAAAACAACGAATAGCAATGAGCAAGTTTCCTTTAATTTTTTTCTCGAACCCCCTTTTGGTGTAGGCTTCAGTCCTGTCGCATCTTGTTCTCATAATCGTTGCTTCACCAAGACGCCAGAGTTTCTCCATCTGCTTTCTCCACAATCGTCCCGCAACCCTTTCCCACACCTCATTTATTTCCCCCCTTCTCATTCCTTCAACAACTGCAGGAAACAATCACATTACGACTGGCTGCGAGTGGCTCGCTTGTTGGCCTCGCCCTTGGCCTTTTCCGCACCAGTAGCAGTAGCCTGAGCAACCTTGTCCTTGGCCTCCTTAGCCTTGCCCTTGGCGGCCGCGGCAGTGTCCTTGACAGCAGGCGAAGATCCGCCCAGGCCAACGAGACCGACAATGAGTGCGACCAAAGTCACGACAATGGCGCCAATGCCACCAGCAACCTCAGGAACAAACTTAATGGCTTCAATAGGGTCATTCTTGGCAATGGTGAGGAAGAGGTCGAGCTTCTCCTTGACGTAGTGGACAGGGTCATCGAGGAACTTGAGGTCAGAGGGAGACTTGGGCTTGTCCTCCTCCTTGGGCTTGTCGGCGTCAGCCAAAGCCTTCTCAACGGGGTGCTTGAGCGCGAAAGAATCGGCAGCCAGCTTCTCGGCGTCCTGGATGGAGTGACCAATGTAGATGTTGTCGAAGAGGATATCGCTTTGCATGGTCCAGATCTCGAATCCAATCTATTGTCAACTGTGTCAGCAAGGTTTGTCCATAGAACTCCGTCTCAAACTGGCGTTACTTACAGCGCCCATGGGCTCAAAGTTGGCGGGGGTCTTGTCCTCGAAAAAGGCAGGGTTCTTAATCTTGCGAGGAGCCCAAGGTCCCTTGTAGGCAGGGTTGTCAATGAAGGGGGCAGACCACTTGCCCTTGTAATCGGGGTTCTTCTTCATGGGCTTGGTCCAGGGGCCACAGCCAGAGACATCGGCACACTTGGGGTTGGGAACAGTAGGAGCGACCCAGTCGCCATCCTCCTCATCATCCCAATCCTCAGGCTTCTGGGCCTCGGGATCGGCAACGGTCGTGGGTTCGTTCTCGAGCCAGTCATCGGGAATGGTGGCCTCCTCGTCGACAATCTCGAAAGGAGCGTCCTCATCCCAGTCCTCAGGCTTCTTAGCCTCAGGGTCGGGAATACGGGCCTCATCAACCCAGGTCTCGGGCTTGGAGTCCTTGGGGTCATCAATCTCGGCCGGGGGGTTGACAGAGGGGGTGAAGTCCTCGAGGAGAGAGCCGGTCTTGACCTCCTCACCATTCTGCTTGATAGCATAGGTGTTGTTGGGGTGCACAATCAGGGTGTACAACTCAGTCGTCTTCAAGATCTTGGCAGTGGGGGGAGAAGACAGGTGCTTCTCCTCGTACTCGCCAGTCTTGGGGTTCTTGTGGTTGAAGATGAAGTGGACCTTGTTTGTGTGGCCGCACTTGTCAGGACCGAACATGATGACGTAGGGAGTAGTGTTGCTGAACTCCTCCTGGTGAAGAGCCTTGTTGTCGCGAAGCAGCTTCATATAGGCACCGCCACACTCAAGACCCTTTTGAAGCTTGACTTCATACTGGACGACAAGAGTCTTGCCCTTGTTGTCAATCTTCTTGGGGAACTTGGCAGAAATGGCGTGGTGAGCAGCAGGGTTCTTGACAACAAGACCCTTATCACCAGCCATGCCCTTGTACTGGTAAGGCTCCTCGACAGACCATTCTCCAACAAAGGCCCATTCTTCCTCATCCTTGCCAGAGCCCTTCATGTCCTTCTTGGCATGAGAAGGCTTCCATCGCTTCTCCCAGTCATCGGTGAACTGCTCGAGGAAGGGAGCTTTGAGGGTGGTGGGCTAAAGAGGACAAGAAATGGGAGATTAGCTTCTGATACAATCAAATCAAACAGGATGGCCCGGCCGCGGCTTGGCCAAGTGTCCGACCACATGAGCTGTAGGCAAGTGCCGAGGCAGGCAGGCATCTGTCGACAGCTATGCGCGTAGCGACAGGACTCGGAGCGAGAGGGGAGCAAACGATGAAGGGCTGGAAGTGTTGATGCTTACAGTAAAGGTAGGGAGTTCCGGGACGACAGGAGAAGAGGATTCCTCAGGCTTGTCGGCGTGGGCAGTGCCAGCCAAAATGGCGGCAGAGACAGCCGCCGCAGCAGCGTTGAACTTCATGGTGCAGTATCGACAAACCGGAAAACAAGAGGCCAAGAGGTTACGGGGCGCACAGCGCAAGTTGGCTCAGAAGATATACGAGGGATGCCAATTGGTGCCAAAGCCAGGGCTTGAGAAGTGGCTGCTTTCCCAATGGTGAGGTTGAAGAATCGGGAGAGAGGTGAATCGGGTGGAAGTTGAGAGGCTCGTGGAGAAGTTTAAGGACGGCAGAGCTAGCTCAGAAGTGGTTGAGGACACGTCGACTGGTAGAAGCTGCTGGACGAGCAATGACTGGAGGGGACAAGGGCCAAGCAACAAGGGTCTGGTCCGACCAGTTGACCAGACATGGAACATTTGAAGGCTAAGGGAAGGGAACCAGGGACTGACCCCGAATTTTTTTTGGGGCAGCGACATCGAGCAAGTGAGCTTTGAGCTTGGGAAGCAGTGCGGGGGTGCCACAAGTGCCTGGCACCAGACTCCAAGGTCATGGACACTTGGAGCCTGACCAGACCAGATCACACCAGTCGACATTTAAAATAAAAGGCAAAAAATCACCAGACATCTTTGATCTGCGAGAGCCTTGAAGCTTGGCATCCATGACCATTCGAAAAGCTAGTTTGATGCGGCAAAGGACAATACGGGCATGTCAAGTACCTCTGACCAGTCTGGTCAGGTTGCACCAGACTTTCCAAATATCCAATTGATCGCCAAAGCCTCCAGATGTCGCCACGATGCCGGCTAAGTCACAGCTTGGACATAAAAGACAGTAATTACTCCGTACTTTGCTGGCTTGACTCAATCCTCGTTACTCCTGGTGCCGCACCAATTACCTGATATTCTCAGCTCGACTCATCAACTAATAGAATTGCTCAATTAATATTTTACAATTGACATGGACTAGCGCTGCCAAACAACGTGGCCAACTCAACCTACCTAGGTACCTACCTAGGTAGGTAGCACAGATATCCTCAGCCTTCGCTTCCATGTCTCTCCAAGTCCCGTCGCTAATTGTTCACCCAAGCGCTAATTGGCCGAACCCCACCAGACCAGCCTTTTGGCGCCATCGACTTCACGGCAACACCACAAAATGACATACGCCCATCCGGAGTGGTAGAACCAACATAGCTACGTGTCATCTAAACGGTTACATCTCAATCCGACCACAACAGTACCACTCACTGACTGCATCACCAACCTCCCGAGTGTGAATCACAAACAACATCTAACTCTGGCTGCTGTGCTCACACAGTTCCCAGCCATCCCGTGCCAGAACAATGCGCCAGCCCGTCAATGAGTGACCAAGACCTAACAAACAACGTCGACCACGGGTCACTCTGGGGTCCCTTTATGTTGCCAACCCTTTGTAGCCACCGGTATTACAGTTCAAAGTAATTAGACACTAGATACGGCATTGGATTCTCCATCTCACCCAGTTTAGAACTGCCAACAAAGGGCCGAGTCCTGGTGCATTCTCGGCCAACACGTGGTCAGTGTTCTTCGTCAATTTGGAAGCCGTTTACGGAGTAGAGGCCACCTTTTGCCAGGTTCCACTTTGGGTCCAACTTCATCCCAGGCCAGTCCAATATGGTGGAATTAATGCTTGAGTGAAAAGGACACGTTAGACGGTATTCGTTGCCTTTATTGGGGCACCTTGAAATTGAGTCTTTTTTCCCGCTTTGCGAATCGTTGACAAATAGCCCACACATAGGTAACCAATATCGTTTCCACCCTCTGTTTGCTGTGTCGGCTAAAGAGCAAACAGTGCAACAATCTATTCACAGTACAATAGTAAATAATCCGCCTAACATGCAGATAAGCGACGCCTTGCAGATACACGGCATTCTAAATCGTACCAGATACTACGGACTCTAGCCGCTGCAGGGGAAACCCGCTGCAAGAAACACGATATCCTGATTTGGTTGAACCTAATCTGAGCTACCCTACAACCAAGTGCTCGGCATCAGGATACTTAACCTACACCTGTTCTGACATTGCATTTTTGTCTTGCTTGTGTTCTTGATTCCAGCGTCATATTTGACAACCGTATATCACATGGCCTAGACTCATATTCTGTGTATTCTGGCACCTACTATAGTTCACTTGAGACGTCTGGTATTCCAGTCTAGAATTTCACATCTCGTGACAGTTCTATCCGGGCAATACACGTGCTGCAGATCTGCGCTACGACAAAATGGTGGTGCTTCCCGATCCTAAGTTACAGCATCCAACTTGCCAATTGATGAAGTATCCGTCTTACAACATGCAATGGATGATATCCGTAGCTAGCTCTTATCTTTGGCTCACAATTTTCATAATTGCCAACCGCCCGCACATAAACAATCACTGCACGAATACCACCGTACCATCGCATGCTAACGAGCGTACATCTGCAAACTTCACGGCATTACCTCCGCATTTGTCGACTTGCAGGTTAAGAGATTAGTTATCAGGCTATTCTATAGTATAGTAATAATTTATATTAGGAATATTCTAAGAATATATTAGAATACGATTATATATAGTAATAGCTTTTAGCATTTAATAGAATATAGCTTACCTATGCCTCGCAGTAGCGTAATATAGCAAATAAGCTAAAAATAGCTTTATATTAGAAGATATAATATAACTATAGTAAAACACAGTATTTTGTTAGCCCAAAACAAACACACCTAAGAGCTCAGAGTAGCCTGCAAAGTACCGCACTTACACGCAGCTTATTAGCAATTTAGTCTAGATTATTACTTCCCTTTAGTCTAAATAGTTAGAATCCTTCTAATTGCCTAGATTAAATAGTATTTAATCTTTAATTACTTTAGTCTTTCTAAAAGACTTTAGCAATATTATTTAGTAGTATACCTCTATAAGGTATAGCTAGTAGCAAAGAAAGGTACTCTTAGTTAATAAGGGATTTAGTAAATAAGCATTAAATGCACTAAGTAAATAGCTCTAGTTAAGAAAATTGCGGTTAAGTCTGTTAATTAAATTTCTAGCTAAAGGGGGAAGAACCTCCCTTTTATCTGTGTGCTAGCTATAAGATTAAATAAAAACACTAAGTCTGTCAGGGAGGGTGTTCAAATAAGCAGAGTAAGGGACAAGGGAAGTAATCTTGTATTCGTAGCGAAATAGCAGATATCTGGCAGTCAGAATGGTAACGGTCTTAATCTCTAACCTCCTTTAAAACCCCAAAGATCTCTTCTCCCCTTCCTTTTATACTAGGAGCAGGGTAGCGGTGTGGTGTCTGCTTCTTGCAGTTAGCCCCTCTTGGGGATAGCTTCTGACAGAGTTACCCTCCTTTTGTTGTGACCGTGCTTGGTCACAGCTATATCGCTGGTAACTCGCAGCTATAAATAGCTTCTAGCCCTAGGATGCCTGATTAGCTGCTAACAGGTGCCTGAGCAGCTGCAAGCTGATAGCTGCTAGGGCAGCTATTAACTCCACAGCTATCAGCTGTTAATCCTAATCCCCCAGATATATAAGCAGGACCTCCCCCCCTTCCTTCCTTCCTTTCCTTCTTTCCTCCTTTATCCCCTCTTATCCTTGTAAGTACTTCCCGTGGTAGCAGCTCGCTAGCGCCCTTACTGCAAGTTAGCCGCATAGCAGTGCTAATCCCCTTAATTTTTAATAGAATTCCCACATTTTACAATTTCCTGTCCTAAAATTTCGTTAATTTAGTAGGTACTCTTTGCAGTCCTAGTAGCGTGTTTGCTGCTAACCAGCTGCTAGATTACTATGCCTTATCGCCAGACTGGCTACAAGACTATGCCTAGGAGCACCCCAGCTGCAACAGGGATGCCTCCTACCCTAATTAAGGAATGTACTTCTTATAGGTAGGTTTTTTGTCCTTCTTGCTGCGTGTATAGTGCTAACTAGCAGCTAGCTTAGAGGTAGGATGCTGCTAGCAGTATGCTTACAGGATAGCTAACTAGAAGTTCCATCCCGCTAATATTACTACTAATAGCACGCCTAAATATAAGGCGAAAAATCTGGGCGTCCTAGCTATATGTGCGCCGGCAGAGAGCTATAAGTTAGCCGCTAGGTTACCGCTTGCTCCTGCTAACTGCTTGGTAGCTAACACCACTAAATGTGCCTATTATTTCAAAAATAATAAGCTATATATTCCTATGAGTACCTACGCTACTATAGCTTGTTTGCCGCTAACTAGTAGCTAGCTTGGTTCCCGTGCCTGCTATGCCTATAAGGCTACCTTTGTAGCTAAGAATGCTATTAATAAAGAAGAGAATTAGTACTATAGCAATGCTAACTTCCTTGCTGCTCACAAGGAGCTAGTTTGCGCCTTAGCTAAGGAGAAAAATAAGGATAAGGAGGGACAGGCCTGCTGTGCCTAGATTAAAGCAGCAGCCGCCCGCAAGGCGGTCGTTAATAAACGCGCTATAATCTTGCAGCTATGCGAGGTAACCTAGGTGTAGGCTTCCCTAGAAATTGCAAATTGCCTCCGCTACATGTGTAAAAATAGCACTCTAGTAAGTCTAATAATATAGGTCTATAACTGCAGCCTTGCTGCTAACTTATAGCTAGTTCTCTGAATATTATGAGCTCCTTCCAGCTTGCGTGGTACCGCTCTTAGTGCCAATTAAGCTAGATAAGCTAATATACTAGTTAGAGGTGGAGGATGCTAAGGGGGAGCTTAAGTAGCTAGATAGCAGCTAGGTAGTAGCTAGGAGGGCTATTTTAACAATTATATCTTTAATATTTTGCCCTAGGAATTAAATTTTTATTTTTGGCCCTACTTAGCTATTCTATTATAACCTTACTGCTAACTTGCTGTAAACCTATTTGTTATAGTTATTTAAAAGCTCTTAGGTATTAAAGTCTTAGCATAATAGCTAGGAATTTTCTAAGGTATTATATCCTACCTATTTTACTAGGTAGTAGCGCCTTTTCCCGTTATATTTATGGGCAACTATCTATTTAACCTTATACTTAGGCGCAGGCTCTAAGGTGCTATCTTGTAACTGTCTTGCAGCTAGAGCCTCCTTTATATTTCCTTGAAAAGGCTCTAAATTAGAGACGTAGAAGACGTTATGTATTTAGGTGCCCTTAGGCATTTATAGCTAATATGCCATATAGCGGTTCCTAATTAACTAAATAACACGGTAAGGTCCTAGGTACTTAGCTGCAAGCTTCCTACTAGGGCGCTATAGGTTAATGTTTTTAGTAGATAACAGCATATAGTCTCCTTCTTAGAACTTCACAGGGATACACTTACAATTATAATATTTAGCATATTTAGCTTGCATGCTGCTAAGTAGTTACTTAATAGACTAGTAGTAGGTTTGTAGCTCTAGTGCTCTACTTTTAGCCTGCTTATTAATAATATCAAGGGGCTTAATAGCGTGACTTAGTCCCCTAGGGGTAAATCCTTACAGCGCCTCTACTAGAGAGTAGCTATATGCCGTATAATAGCTAGTATTATAAGTAAATTGCGCTATTAGCAGGCAGTCTAGCTAGTCTGTCTGCTTAATACTTCCAAAAGCCCTAATATAGTGCTCTAGGATTTAATTTAGGCGCTTAGTTTAGCTATCCATTTAAGGGTAAAATGCCGTGCTAAGCCGCTACTTAGTTGCTAGGAGGTAGCAGAAAGTCCCCTAAAAGCTACTAGTAAAGGTTATGCCTTAATCCATCATAATCCCCTTAGGCATGCCATAGTCCTTAAAGACTTAGTCTAAGAAAATAGTAGTAAGTCTATCGCTAGTAATCTGCTTAGATACTAGTTTATAAATAGCATACTTAGAGAATTAATCCATAATAACTAAGATAGAGTTATAGACCTTATTCCTATACACGCTTATAGGGGGTAGGCCAGTAATAAAGTCTATTAATATCTCCTAAAAGGGGCAATCTAGCATAGGGAGAGCTATAAGTTTGCCGTACAGGCAGTACAGCCTTAGTTTTAAGACTTAACAGTTTAGGCAGGTGCCCACATAGTCCTTAACCTGCTTCTTTATGCCCTGCTAGTAATACTAAGCTGCAAGCCTATATAAAGTCTTACTTACTCTATAATGCCTAGCAGCTAGGTTATTATAAACTAGCAGTAGTAACTCTTTTTATAGACCTCCTAGAACGTAAATATAGCTCTTATATAGGAGCAGTCTACTTGTATTAACTCCCTAAGGTCCACGCCTCTAGGTTACTGCTTTTAAGTTACTTGCAAGTAACTCTAGTTATTAGGCAATAAAGGCGTCCCTCTATTGCGCCTCTAATAGTGCTTCTAGGATAGTAGGGACTCCCGCAGGCCCCTTACTACCTAGACCATCCATCATAGGGCTTAATTTAGCAGAGACCCTCCTAACAGCTAAAAGTCGCGCTATAGTACTCTAGCAGACTAGCTACTCTATAGCTAGTCCTAACTCTACTAGCTGGGGGCTCTATTGCTTACAAAAGGCAACCTCATATCTCGCAGCATAAGTATCGCTCTCTTCTTCGCTAGTAATAGATTGCAGCTTTAATATCTTGCTAGCGATAGGCTACAGCTTTAATAGGCTGTTACAGCTTTCTTGCTGCTTACAAAAGGCAACCTCACATCTCACAGCATAAGTATTGCTCTCTTCTTCGCTAGCAATATATTGCGGCTTTAATATCTTGCTAGCAATAGGCTATAGCTTTAATAGGCTATTATAGCTTTCTTGCTGCTTGCAAAAGGCAACCTTATATCTCGCAGTATAAGTATTGCTCTCTTCTTCGCTAGCAATATATTACGGCTTTAATATCTTGCTAGCGATAGGCTGTAGCTTTAATAGGCTGTTATAGCTTTCTTGCTGCTTGCAAAAGGCAACCTTACATCTCGCAGCATAAGTATTGCTCTTTTCTTTGCCAGCAATAGACTATAGCTTTAATAGCTACAGGGTGGGCTTCACGTGCTTAGTATTATAGCTTTCTTGCTGCTTATAAAAGGCAACCTTATATCTCGCAGCATAAGTGTTGCTCTTTTCTTCGCTAGCAATAGACCGCAGCTTTAATAGCTGTAGGGTAGGCTATATACTCTAGCTAGCACTATAGCTTTCTTGCTGCTTATTCTCTGCAAACTTTACTAGAAAAAGAGGTAGCTATAAAGCCTTTGCCTATGCTGCTGCCTTGTTATTAAAATAGTCTAGCTGCCTAGATAGACTATCCGCTAGGTTAGCTAGTCCTAAACAATATTATATCGTAAAATTAAAGGGATATAGCTTGTCTAGCGCTATAACCTGCCTGCTTATTAGCTTAGGCTTAGATGCTAGATACTTATGGTTTAAATAGTTTGTAATAATGCGGATTAGGTGCGTAGAGTATGCAAGATAATATCTCCACGTCCTAAATGCCTCCTAGATAGCTAGCAGCTCTATATTAGGGGTAATATAGCGTAGCTTAATAGGTGAGAGCTTTCTTAATATATACGCTACTAGGTGCTAGCAATCTAGCAGTAACTATGCTAGTATAGCCCCTATAGTAAAGCCTAAAGCATTAGTCTCTAGCTATAGTAGTACATCTAGATTAAAGTGCACTAGAATAGGCGCTTCTTAAAACCGTTATTTTAGCTCTTAGAATGCTGCTATTACATTACTATTTAGCTAGAAGTTATCTTTACTATCTCCCTTTAGGAGGTCTATTAGTAGGACAGTTATCTTACTATATCCCTTTATGAATCGTTAATAGAATCCCGCAAATCCTAAGAAGGACCTTACATCTATCACGCTATAAGGTAGCAGCTAGTTAATAATAGCCTAGATGCACTCTAGTTCTATCTTAATTCCCTTATTAGTTACTATAAATCTAAGAAACCCTACCTTTATAACTAAAAAGTCACATTTATTAACATTTGCGTATAGCTTTGCCTTGTAGAGCCTCTCTAGCACTTAGCAAATATGCTGCTTATGCTCTATAATATTACTGCTATACACTAGGATATTATCTAGGTATATAATGCAGATAGTATTAATTAGCTCCTCTAAGGCGTTATTAATGTATTCCTAAAAGGTTGCTAGGGCATTAACCAGGCTAAACAGCATTACAAGATACTTAAAGTGACCATATTGGCACTAAAAGGCGGTCTTCTACTTATCGCTCTCGCGAATACATAGCTGGTAGTAAGCATCTTTAAGGTCTAGTTTGGTGTACACCTTTACGTCCCTTAGCCTATTAAGGATCTTAGTAATTAGTAGCAAGAGCGCCTTATCCTTTCTTATAACCTTGTTAAGGCCCCTATAATCCACACATAGGCGTAGCTAGCCCCCTTTCTTTGGCATAAAGAGGATTAGGGCCCCTACTAGGCTTATTAACCTTCTTATCTAGCCTTATTGCGCTGCGCTAGCTAGGTACTCACAGAGAACTTATAGCTCTTTTTCTGCTAGGCTATAGATAGGTCCCTAAGGTAGTATCTGCCTATCCTCTAGTTTAATAGCATATGTTTAGCCTTTAAGGGAGGGTAGTATAGCAGCTTCCTCCTTAGAGAACACATCTTAGTATTCTGTATAGGCACTAGGTACCTCTTTCTCTGCTTCTTTGCTGCTATTAAGGTGGTTATTAGGTCTAGTGATTTAGTCTGGGTAGAAACCCTATTAAAGCACTAGCACAACTGCTAATTGGTTTGCCTTGCAGCGCACTTGTCGCTTTCCTTATACTATTAAGAGCTAAGGGGCTAGAATTAGGTATCTCTAGTACCCTTATTCCCAACTTATCACTACTAGCTTGTACCCTAAAGCCCAGTCTATTCTAAGAATAAGGTCTTCTCTAGCATTAGCAACATAGCAGCTAAGTTAGCACATTCTTGCATAGCTAGTACTATTAGTAATTCTTATAACTTAGTTAAGAACCCTATAGTGTAATAGCGAGGTTCCCGCTACGCTCTCTAACCTCTACTAGTCAGGCCGCACATTCTTCCAGCTTGTTTCACTTAATAAGCCCGGTTTAATAATAGTATGTATAGCGCCTAGGTTAAACAGCGCGTTTACAGCTATCCAGCTATAATCCCGCCGCAGTATTACTTACATCTGTATCTGCAGGTCTTTAGGTTTGTCTGCGGCAGACCTAGCTTCCTACTTACGTATAGTTAAGATAGGTAATTTATTTGGGTTTCTTGCTACTTAGTTGCTACTCTATCCATAGGTGGAAGTAGTATAGCAACTACTATCGCAAGTTCTGCAATTAGGTTCCTTACAGTTAGGTAAGATGTATCCTAGTTTCTAACATTTATAGCATATTATTTTAGACGCTTATAAGGGTAATATCCCCATTAAGGATGCTGCTTCTTTGCTGCTTGCCTGCTATTTATTTATTGCTATTAGCAATTGCAAGCAATCTTATTTTCGGTCTCTCCGCCCACTACATCCTCCTTTAGCAGGTTTAATTGCAACCTCTGCCTTCTTTCCTTACCCCATAAGATAATTCTAGCTCTTTAGAAACTCCTAGCTAAGTACCTACTTCCTTATAGCGTTATTTAGGCTATTAATAAACATACAGATTTATAACTATTCTAGGATAGGCTTAGGAAGCTTAGCCTCTACCTTGCCCTAGACCTTCTTATATGCCTAGAAGGTCTATTCTTCCTCCTGTCAAAGGCCTATTAGCATCTTTATTGCTTCCAAGCAGCGTAAGTCTTCGTCTATAGTTCCTTTCTTTAACCATTTAACAAAGCTAACCCACAAGTGGTCTTAGTACTAGATAAGTCCGTCCACTACAGTATATCTTATCCATTATCGCTTTACATCTTTAGCAAGGCAGCTGCTAGCATAGGCAACCTTAGTAGCGTTATTAGGAAAGCTATACTAATCTATAGTAAAGGCAGCATTAAGGTCTAAGAGGAAGTATTACAGGCTCTCATAGGTATCCCCCTTATATATAGGTGCCTTTAGCTATGCCTTCGCAATGCTATATTATGGCTATAGCGCTACAAGCTTAGTGTAGGGTTAAGGTAGCAGAGGCGCTTTACTGCTCCTTTATTCCTCCTTAACACCCTTTAGTTGCAATTCTAGCACGGCTAGCTCTGCTTGCTTCCTTGCAAGTTATAGCTTCCTTATAACTCTATTAATAGCCTCTTAAATCGCTATTTTGTCTTCCACTTCCATGGTTGCACTCACTTGCCGGTCTAGGGGAGTATCTTAGGGGAAGTTCTTAGTAGACCTAGAGAGCGCTAAGCTTTCAGCAGTAGTTACTACGTGTTCGCCGCGTGGGGTTAGTTTAGTAGGAGCATTTATATCTATCATCTTACTGCCTTATCCAACAGTCTGCTGCCCTAAAGGGTAGAGAGATTAAATTATCAGGGAGGGTATTTAAATAAGCAGAGTAAGAGACAAGGGAAGTAATCTTATATTTATAGCAAAATAGCAGATATCTGGCAGTTAGAATGGTAACAGTCTTAATCTCTAACCTCCTTTAAAACCCCAAAGATCTCTTCTCCCCTTCCTTTTATACTAGGAGCGGGGTAGCGGTGCGGTGTCTGCTTCTTGCAGTCAGCCCCTCTTGGGGATAGCTTCTGACAAAGTCCCTTTTCCTATCCCCTTGTTAGGCCCCTAAGTGTGAGCAATTCCGCCCACATAGTATAAGCTATATACACTATCAGAGCATTGCTTGTATTGTATTTATTGTATTTTTTGGGGGTTACTTGTATTTTGTATTGTATTTATTTTGTTTTGTATTGTATTTATTTTGTATTGTATTTATTTTGTATTGTATTTATTTTGTATTGTATTTATTTTGTATTGTATTATATTTGTATTTTTTACCTACTGTTAGATTGGGTAGTCAAATAAGCAGAGTGAAGGATAAGAGGAGTAATCTTATATTTATAGCAAAATAGCAGATATCTAGCAGTTAGAATTATAATAGTCTTAATCTCTAACCTCCTTAAATCTAAGAAGCTCTTCTCTTATCCTTTTATACTAGAAGTAGGGTAATAGCGTGGTGCCTGCTACCTGCAGTTACTCTTTCTCTGGGATGGCCCCTAATAATTTTGTATTATATTGTATTTTGTATTGTATTGTATTTTGTATTATATTGTATTTTGTATTGTATTGTATTTTGTATTGTATTGTATTTTGTATTGTATTGTATTGTATTGTATTGTATTGTATTTTGTATTGTATTGTATTGTATTTTGTATTGTATTGTATTTTGTATTGTATTGTATATTGTATTTTGTATTGTATTGTATTTTGTATTGTATTGTATTTTGTATTGTATTGTATTGTATTTTGTATTGTATTGTATTTTTTAGCAATACTCTAATTACTATAGTGCTTATTATACTTTAAACTATTTACAAACTTTAGGCTAATCTTTTATCTATTATATATAATAACTAGCTATTGTTCTCTAAGCTATATAAATACTTCTAATTAAACGTGTTTAGAAACTCGCAAAGTATATCTTACTACTAAGTTACTATGCTACTCTATTATAAATAATAGCTAAACCTAAAATTTAGCGCTACTTATAAAGGTAAAAGTATACTATTAAAATATAAAGGTGAACTAGTTTCTTACTCTTTCTATAATATTATTTCTATATTCCCCTAGGTATCTTATAAGTTTAAGAAACTAAAATATAATTTATATCTCTCCCTTTCTCACAAAATGAAAATAAAGTTTACTGCAATTCTTCTTATACTCTTATTTGCTAGCCTTATTAATTCTGGGCCAAAAAAAAAAGCGCGGCAGACTAAGTCTCTTGAAAGGGTTCGTCCCGGGATTCCTTCTGCTAAACCCCGCCGGGTCAGGCCTCCGAGGACGAGGAAGCGCAAGCGCGCAAATAAAACATATACTTACCTCCCCAGTCGGTGGGGCAGGCCTAGGGCTACTGCTCCTGGTCAGCCGCCTCCTCCTCCTCCTTGGGTTCCTCCTGCTGAACGGCCGCCTATTTCACCACCAACTAAGCCAGTGAATCCGGGGGTTTGTGCTAGCCCCTAAGAGAATACAAAATGCAAAGCAATAAACTAACTAAATTGTGCTCTGCTAGAATTGCGATCCGCCTAATGCAAATTTCCGGTACGGTGTCTGTCGTGTATTTGAGGAGGGAAGGATAAAGAACATTCCTTGTGGTGTTGATTACCCAGTAAGTTAATAGATAAAAGGCTATGTATTCTAAAGGTAAAGAATACTAACTAGTTTATTTTGCTAGTGTACTGATAAAGGCTTGTCTAGAGCCTGTAGTTGGTCTGGAGGATTTGCATCTTGTAATTAGAAGTTTTTCCTTTGCGTTAGACCCTAGAACAGCTATTAGTCTAGACCTTCTAGACACATTTGCACACACACATGAACTGCAGTCTACTTGCACCTAAAGCTAAACTACTAGACTATATACCCTAATATTACACACAGTGTAACAGGCACTATAATAGTAGTAGATAACGCTAGGCAGTAGCAGTAGAGTATATTATATTGAAGACTAAAGCTTCCTCCTTGTATATCTGGATATATAAAGCGCTAGTAATATACTAGTAAAGTAGCAGTAATATGCAGTGGAGAGTAGAGCGTTACTTGTGCGCGCGTGCGCCTTACATATAGACATTCAATAACCCTCTATAGCACGCGTTACTAAACGAGTCACAGTTTGTACTAGTTTTGAACATCTTTTGAGTTCCAAACCATAACGATGGGGTTTATCCATTCTGACTACCGCCTCGGAACATCCAACCGAGATGGCATGGCGTGCCGTGACGCCATCGTGGGTGGAGTGGGTTTCGTCACCGCTGGTAAGGAAATTACATTCCGGCAGAACTGTCTTCAGAGGCTGTCTAGGTAGATGCGAACGTCTTGTGCGGAGTAGTTCTGTATCTTCATTTACACGGACACGGCTGGCAGGTATGGAGCGGTGATGATTACGCCAACTCCCTGAAACGACATTGAAGATGTAAAACAGTCATTATCAACTAATTCGGTTCGGCTGCCACAAGCATAGTTACATCTGTTGACCAAGCTTTCTGGAGATATGACTTGACCTCTTTGCAACGTCAAGTGCCAACCTCAAGCCTGTGAATCGAAAGGGTCGGATGAATTCGTACTGGTTACGTTAGGACGTTAGATGTCACAGTAGTGTCAGTATGCAGGGAACAATTTCTTCGCTTTGGACCATGACATGGGTATATATTCACTCCAATTTAACCCTCCTCCCATCATCCTGCACCAACCAACCATACAGAATATAAAATACAGTTGCTCCCATTACATCCGCATTAATATCGTCCTTCTTTTAAACTCGAAGAGATTCGAAATCAAGAGCAACATCCATTTACAGGGCAAGGAGGGCAGCAAGAGCACCAATGAAAGCGCCAGAAGAACCAACAGTCAAGCCAGCAGCGGCACCGGTCTTGCTGGCAGCGGCACCAGAGCCAGTTTGGGTACCAGTACCCGAACCTGAACCAGTAGTCTGTGTTCCAGAGCCAGAACCAGTATTGGTGGGAGAGGCACCAGTGCCGGTAGCGGTGGCATCGGAGCCGGAGCCGGAGCCAGAACCAGAACCGGAGCCACCGCTGCCTCCGGTAGCCTTGGGCGTTCCCTCGCTGGAGACATAGAAGTGCTTGGCAATGCAATCCTGGACGCACTTGGCGAACGCCTCGGTCTGGGCTTGGGAGCCGTCTCCCTGCTTGCAATCCGCCGCACACTTGGTGGTGTCGTTGGCGTTCTGGTCGTTGGGAGAGGGAACCTGTTGCATTTCTTTGTGAGCGGATGGCCGAGAAAATAGGCGCTTGGCGATCAATTGGGTTCGCAGCACAGCCGCGAGACACGCACGCGAGCGTACGAGTGAAACACCTACGCCAAAAAGCAAATAAACAAAACAGTCGAAGAATCAACTTACAGTGATGCAGTGAGACTGGCACACAACGTCACCCGCGGGGCACTTCGCAAGGCAAATCTCGGAAGAAGACTTAGGAGCACTGGCAGTGGTAGTGGTAGACTGAGCGACAGCAACGGCAGCAAGGGCGCCAGAGACGAGGAAGGTGGTGAAACGCATCTTGACGGGTGAAATTGGACGAAAGTCTAAACGTCGACAGTATTAGGTATGTACCTGGTAGAAGTATTAAAAAGGCGATGCTGACGAGCAACAAGCTAGTGACCAAAGCGAGAGACTTAAATGGAAGACTGGACTGGTGGAAAGCAGAGAGAATAAGTCGAGAAAAGAAGAAACTCGAATTCTGGTCCGCCCTGGGGAAGCGAGGTCCTTTATTATTAGCCAGGGGCAGGCACCGGACGTATCCATCATGGTGTGTGGTCTGAGGCTTGCCCCCAGCTACGGCTGCCATGGTCCATGGACTGTGCCGACAGGAACAGGGGTATCTGGAGCGACCAGATGCTTCGTGCCATTGTCACATTATTAGCATGGGCAATGTTGTGGTGTCTGACCCCGATCCTGGCGCAAGGCCATATCTCAATTTGTGGTGGAGAGGGGGTGAGTAAGGGATGAGTCTGGCCCGTTGGCGCCACTAGCCACAATCCACCACACCAGACTCTCTCCTGGATCTCCTTTCTCGTGTCGGAGGTTGGCTCCAGAGGGCATTGACGAAGTGAAATGAGTAGCTGAAGGGCAAACCTTGGTGTAGATCGGATGCTCTGGCATCTGGGGAAGCGCCAACGAGTCGACCAAGTTTTCTGACAAGGCTCCTGCAAGATTTGTGCATTTAATTACACCACAGCACGCCACGCCATACGCCCATGTACCTTGTCTTGTTAGCCTCGTGAGCTGATCTATTATGAGCTGCCTTGGTCGGCTACTGCGATGGCCCGCAGTTGCATTTTCTTTTGGCGTAATATTACTCCATGCAAACGTTCAATGGGAAAAAGACGGCTGCAATCGATGTGATGGCCTGAAATTGAAGACTGCGGCTTCGGCTGACGCCCCTGACCGTGTTCAAAAACCTTTCCATGAGATATGACATGAGAACTCCGAGTCCAGGCAGGCCGGCTTGTGTGCCGGCCAAAACCTGGCACCGCCCTGCCTTTGCCGCTGGCCTTGCATGGCGAAGGGTTGCTTGGGTTCCCGCACAGAGCTCGTGTTGTCACCTCGTCTGTCCATTTTCTCTTGGTCTTTGGCCACATTGAGTTGGCCGCCCCGTTGTGGAGTATCACCAGCTGCAAGCCTCAGTGCGCTCAACGTTCCACCGCGGGCGACTACCTTGGCCCCATGTCTGGTAGTAGCCAACGAGGGGACTTGAAAATAGCCAACTGCTCCTCCAAAAACGTCGCAGCAGGATGATTGTCGGTGCTAGAAATTGTCGCTGGTATAATAACTCCTGTGTCAAGGTTTGGTGCTACTTTACCATGTAGCTGTTGAATCTGGACCTTCAGGTCTTGTGTGGAGTCAGCGGGTTCAATGTTGTCTTTTGGCAGTGGTGATTGTCTCGTTCCGAGACAAGAACCGATTGATTCAGGCAATCGACCAAACAGAACAGCGTGTCTGAGTCGAGCATGGGGCTCGTGAGGAATTCGGGTTGTGCTCTATCGTCCGAAGTTGTCACGTATTAACTAGAGCATGAGTTGTTGTTGTTTTTGTGTCCTTATGCCAAGTGCAGTTCATTCTTTGGCATGATTCATCTCCCCGGGGATTCAATCGCGAGCATTCCGGAAAGGTCAAGTATCTATTTCCCTTGACAGGCAATTCACTTGTTGACACATGAGCGCTACTTCCAGGAACAACAGAGAACTGACTGTGGAGTAAACCACACCTTGACAGTACACCCGTGCTTTGCCAACCGACGACGGTGCTGCCAGTGAGGAGCAGTCATTCCGGGGACTCTTTCAGGACCGGAAATTAGGTGTCGTGTCTTGTGTTGTACAATCCAGGCACGTCACACAGTAATATGCCTTGGTTCAATTCGCCTATGCAATGTTGCCCAAATACGTTCGATTCAGGTAGAAAAGAAGAAGGAACCATGTGACACCTATCACACCAAGCATGGAGCTCGATAGTACTCCATGTGTGCGGGTAGGATGATATGTGTGTGTGTGCCTCGAAATACGAGCTGGGAGGGCAGATCAATGGGGACGTGAAGTGCAGCTTTGTTCGTGTTTTTCGTGACACGGCCGCCGAGGAGACGCAGATCGATCTCAGGCCGATTCATGGTCTGGTCCCGCCAAGTTTTGCGGCCATTGCCAGTGCGAAATATTTTTGACCCTCATCGTTTATCGCGGCTTGTGGAAGTTGAATTCTGACTGACTTCAACTGACCGCACTGATTGCGAATTACTGCGTCATTTATTCTTCAATGGCTATCCAAAAAGCACACAACCAATTGATTCTTCGACCCAGGCACAGCCGTTTCACTCCTGAGCAAAAGAATCAGGGGCCATGCAACCTTCACGACGAAGGTTCAACGGTCGCGTCTGTAGCGCGTCGTGGCTGAGGCTGGGCACCTCCTCGCTCCAAGCCGGATTTTCAAGAGGACCACATGCAGACATTTGTTCCACAAAACCAGCAGCCATGGTCTGGGCCGATCAAGCTGGTCTGGTGATGGGTCGAGTGAAATGCGTTGGGCCGGACGATGTTCTTGCTTTGGCAGTGTTTTAGCTGAAGACGTGGCGGCTGCTGTAGGTGCGCATGTCTCGAGTTTATTATTCTTTGTCGTTGAACTTTCTGCGCAGTGTCGAGACTATATTAATTGCTTCTCCCTGGTGATGAGGGAGATTAAAGTATGTGACCCACCGCTCCTTCCCATTTGGCAGCCACATCTGCAGAGGTGAGGCCTGGTACGTACCATCAGCTATTCTTGGCCAACCCGCACGGCGCAATCCACCACGAGCATTTGAAGCTGTTGCTCTAGCTGTCTGCCCATACGATGATTCTAACGTATGAGGGGATTTTATAATAGCGGAATTCCATCGCCATCACAGCACAGCAAAGCACTATAACTCTTTGAAATGCCCATGTAGTCATATAAACAGCCAATGGCTCGCGCCGCAGTCTCACCAAGTCAATCGAAAGTCTCAGGTGGACCGACGGACAGAGCCCCACCAAGTGCCGATTTCATCATCGCCAAATCTTCAACCACATGTCACCAGAGAATCCTAATGGTGATAGCCGCCATTGACCGTTTATGACACATCCCACGGCCACCGCCCAAATTATACCCAAGCCTTTGTCGTAGTAGCCAGTATCGAGAAACCATCCCATTCCACCAGCACAATGACCACCGAGCACGATGATAAAAAGCGCCGGCTCGACGAGGGCGACCAGCTCATCACCTCCAACAACCCAGAGCACCCGGCCAACCTCATCCCTTCACTGTGTGCCAAATTCTGGACCCTCGGATGGGTGACTGGTACCGGAGGCGGATGCTCAATCCGCGAAAAGTACATTCC
This sequence comes from Pochonia chlamydosporia 170, assembly GCF_001653235.2. NCBI lineage: Eukaryota > Fungi > Ascomycota > Sordariomycetes > Hypocreales > Clavicipitaceae > Pochonia > Pochonia chlamydosporia. The sequence continues at coordinate 1,622,684 of NC_035790.1, forward strand.
CCCCAAACCACCTCCAAAGCTAAAGGAAAATTCGCTAAAAACCCACACAGAGATCTCGTCTACATCGCCCCCTCCGGCGTCCAAAAAGAACTCATGAAAAACACAGACATATACGTCCTCTCACTCGCCGCCCAAGAACCAACCTTCAAGCAACGCACCTACCTCCGCTCACCACCGTGCTACAAACCATCGCAATGCACGCCCCTCTTCCTCGCGGCCTTTACGCGCCGCAACGCCGGCTGCTGCATCCACACGCACTCCCAATGGGCCGTCCTCGTCACTCTCCTTCTGGAAGCGCAAGGGCCGGGAAACGACAAGGTCTTTGAGATCAACAACATTGAGCAGATCAAGGGCTTCGGGAAGGGCATGACCAGGCAGGGGAACTTGGGGTATCATGATACGCTGAGGATTCCGGTGATTGAGAATACGCCGCATGAGGAGGACTTGACGGAGTATTTGGAGGAGGCGATGGAGAAATATCCGGATACGTATGCCGTGTTGGTGAGGAGGCATGGCGTGTATGTTTGGGGGGATAATGTGCACAAGGCGAAGACGATGTGTGAGAGGTGAGTTTGACTTTGGTAGGTAATTTGGGACGTGATGCTGACTTTTGGGGATTTAGTCTTGATTATTTGTTCCAGTTGGCGGTGGAGATGAAGAAGCTGGGTCTTCCTTGGATTAGTGAGATTGCTCGCGTTGCGCCTGATCGGGCTTGATTTTCACCAGTTGAGTATATAAGTTGTTAAATCGGGGGCATATAGTTGAACCATTTCAAGGCGTATAGAAATTAGACGGGAGGAGCGAAGAAAGGTACGGTGGCACATCTTCAACAGAATCAAGCGAGTATGGGGAAGATTTTAAAAACAGGCTATTTAAATGCTTGATATCAACATCATCTTACAATTCATCACGTATGCCCTCTGAGCCGGTTTCTGACTTGACCTCCGGCTCCTCCCACATCCTCTTTTTAGGATTCCTCGGCTGGTCCTCCGCATCAACATCCCCCTCGCCGCCCAAGTTCCCCAACTCACCCGCCTCTTCAACTACCTTGGCAACCTTTTCAATCATGGAATCCGAGTCGTCCTTCGAGCCCGAGTCCATCTTCCCTCCCACCTGCACAGTCGGCAAATCCTCCTTCGGCAACCCCTCCACCGAAACTTTGCCGTCCTCGCCCACGCCCCCAACCTTGCCAGACTCCCCAGCACCTCTCTGCATCACCGCACTCCCAGCCTTGGACCCCACGCCAAACAACACCCGCAACGGCAGCCAAACCAACCACCACATTGGGCCATACAAAAGCCGCCTGAACAACAGCCACGCCCCCGTCACCATCAACATGTACATAGACGTCTGGAGGTACCACGTATCACTTTTCTGTGAGCGCAGCAACGTCCCCAGTAAATCCCGTGAACTGGCGAGCATACTGTCCAACGAAGAATACGACTCATTGAGCTGTTTCAGCGCAGCAGACGACTCAGTCAGAGTTTGGTGCGCATATTCGCTGCGAAACAGCTCCGTGGCGATGAGATCGTGCGTTCGGCGCAGCGCATTCGTAACATCGTTGCCTGCCCCAACAGTACGTTGCTCGTTTTCGGACAGATGCGATTGTTGATGCTCTTGATAATATCGCTGGGGGCGGTGTATAGGCGCGGGAGCCTCTTCGGTTTGCAAGACGTCTGGCTCAGAGACGGGGAGGGAGTACGATTGTATGATGAGTTGGCGTTCTAGTTTCTGGGCTCGGGCTAGAGATTCTCGTGCTGCTAGTCGTGCTTTTCGAAAGTTTCCCCGGCAACTAATAACCGCATTAATATGTGTTGAAAAAAGAATGGACAAAGAAAAGTTACCTGGCGAGTTCGGAAGCAAGCCGATCGACACTTTCCCTTAGCCCTGTCTTTTCTACTCCTTCCGGTCGAGCAAACTTGACTTCTTCTTGGAGAAGTTCCTGTTCGTCGAGGCCATTTCGTAGAAGCTGGCCGATTTCTTCACTTAGTTCGCCGCTCACGCTGCTTTCTTCATCGGTGCCTTGGGGGACGGAGCCGGGTTGGAAGTCGAGATGGGCGAGCCGGTCGATGAGCTCCCTTAGTTGTGTGGTGGTCTCTTGCAAAGCAGTGAGTCGCTCTTGTAGAGCTGCTATGGACATTGTTGTTGAACTGTCGGCGATGGACCACTCGACTGATATGTACAGGGAACAGTCTGGGTTTGTACGGTTGTAGTGACAGACGAGAGTGCGTTGGTCCTGATTTCAAGACACCATGGCAGCTTTTGGGAAGTGTCTATTGTGGGTCTGTGACGTTGATGATACATTGCTGATTGGCCCATTTTCTAGGAGCTTGAGCTTCAATACATGACCGACGGATCGTTACAGCGTTCCTTCACGCCAAAAATATAGCTACAAAGCGTATTATGAAGCTTTCATTTCGAAAAGGCCGAATGCATTCTTGTGTTCTGGAGCCAAAGGCAAAGAAAATTTGAATTCATAACCAGTGCCCAAACCTAGGCACAGCTGGCTGATGACTCACAACCACCACAAAACACCACCCACAAACTCAATATCAAAACAAAATGTTCACATTCCCAATTTCATAAATCTTCCCATTCAAAAACTACACTCTCGAATACCAATGTAATACCCAGAAAACCACCCATCACCATCCCACCCAACCCAACCCCAAGCTACCCATCCACCCACCAAGTTAGCACGATCCCAAACCCTCAAGAAACAACATACCTAAAAACAAAAAGAGGTGAAGCACCGTCCTCCAAGAAGAATAATCGGAATCGAATCATGGCAGCTAGACCACGCCACGCATCGCACTCAAGTGTCAACACACAATCTACGCAGCAGCTTCCCAGAGGAACCATCTCCAATTCCCCAAAAGGAACAGAGCAGCCCTGACATTTCTGATGCCAACTGCGGGCGTCGATTGACGCCGAGCCCTCACGGGCAGACCCGTCCTCCCCTCTGTTTCCAGAGAGTGACCGCGGTCAAGAGAGAACAGGTTTCCCTATCTCCCTTGTTGTAGAGGCTTCTCCGAATTTCTCACATGCAAGTACTATTTCTGCACTTTTCTCCAAAGGAAAAAAGTGCATAAATTGAGATTCTCTTCAAGATCTTCTAATAGATTAGATGAAATTGAAGAGAATCTCTGTTTGGTAGCATGGAAGCGTGGCGTTTCTTAGAGGACGGTGCTTGAGGGAAGAAAAAGAAAGAGGAAAGTGAGGCTCCATGTGCTTTGGTGGTTTTCTTTCGCTGGTTGTGGGACCCAAGCTTTCTGGCTCTGGTGTGGAAGGTGTCAGCACGTGACGTTAAATTTGGATGCTGCATCCATCTCGCCCAAGGCAGGAGGACCAGACGAACTGTTTTCCAGACGCCAATTGAGTTTTAACCACCACTTCTTCAAGTCCTAGCGGAGACTTCACACGGAGGCGACCTCGTCAAGATGATAACGAAATTTATGACCGAGATTACGGCCAAGTTCAACCCGTTTTCGGCTTGCGCAAAACCCGCTCGACTGTTCCTTACTTTCCTACCTCCTAATGCTCGCGCCAGCGGTACATCGATAACGACGAGCCTGTTGCCTCGAGATTCGGCCGAGCCGAGCTCCTTGAAAGTGAAATTCAGTACGTGGTTTGATTATTACGGAATAATGGGCGGCTGCATTCTGACACTCAACAGAGGACGGCAAAGAGCTAAATTTTGATTGCGGCAAGATCAACATTAAAGGCGTCGTTGAAGAAGTCGACCGACACTCTCGCAAGTTACAAAAGGCGGCCGACTTGACGGATTAGACCATGTGCCATAATCGCCTACTGTTTGCATTTACGGCGTTTTGTATTACAACGGAAGGGATACCGAGCCGTGGGCGAAGAGCAAGTCCACGAGTGTACAATAAATAATTTGCTAAGGAAAAAGAGCTTTTGTATATTTCTGCAGGATGGCTTTTATGCGACCTAACTACTTTTTATCGCCTTCATGACGGTCATAAAATATTTCGCTTTCGCCTCCATACACATTACATGCTTAAGCAGAAGCGCCGCTAATGTAGAACCACTTGTCAACATTGGTGTCAGTAACCTCCTTAGGAGGGAGCTCCTCGTGGGGAGCCACGGGAGGGGCCTGTTGGGTGTAACCAGGAGTGCCGGCTTGTGTAGTGTTGGTACTAAGGCGCAGGTTAGAATAATGCTTCACAAGTATAAGCCGCATTGAGAATCTTACATCTTGATCTTGGCGCCAGGGTTCTCGTCCGAGTTCTCCTTGGGCTTGGTCTGGGCATTGATGAGGACCTTCCAGGCGTTGTGGCATTCCTCAATGATGCCATTGGCGAATCTAAAAGAATGTGTTAGCATGTGGCCAGAAAGTAGACAGTGTTCATTAAAGCCCTTACGCCTTGTTCTTGGATTCGCCGGTGAAAGCGAACTGGTTCTCAGGCTTGCCATCAGGGATTTTGTAGATACGGAACCACTCGTTAGTGGCGCGCATCAGACCAGGCAGGTGGCGCTCAACATCCTCGATGTCGTTGAGCTTGGGGGCCAGAGCGTCCTTGACGTCAATAACGATGACTTTCCAGTCCGTCTCTCCTTCATCGAGGAGAGCCATGATGCCAAGAACCTTGACCTGCTTGACCTGTCCAGTGTAACCAACAAACTCGCTGATATCGCAAACGTCAAGAGGGTCGTTGTCACCAAAGGCCTGGGTGTTGCCGTCCTTGTGGGTGGGGTCTTCCCAAGTCTAAGGAGGTCTAGTATTAGCAAGATATCAAATACTTGGTCAATCGGCAAGGACTTACTTGGGGGAAAGCACCATAGTTCCACAGGTATCCCTTGTGGGGGAAGCAGTTGCGAACAAATCGAACCTTGTCGCCCTTTACGTCCTGCAAGATGGGGTTGAGGTCTTCCTTCTTGGAGATCTAGTGGAATCGCAGTTAGTAGGCCAGTTACAGTCGGTTTTGGGATTGACGAGCCAAAGAAATGAGCCCAAAGAAAGACTGTCGCACGTATGATCTAAAAATTTCATGTGACAGGCAAACGTGTCTCCCAGGCAGAGGTGCAGACCAGACCACTCATCGCTATACATACCTCAAGCTTAGCATTGGTCCATCGTGGAATCTCAACAACCATGTTGAGAATGGTCTTCTCCTCATTGGCATACAGAGGAATGTCGTGGAAAGGGGAGATGATCTTGGAGACAGTCTGACCATTCACATTAGAGTGCTGGTTGATGTAGACCTTGTAGCTCTTGGTGTTGGGAGCGCCATTCTTGTGGACGCCATAAGCGACTCGGGAATCCATTTTGGGCGAGGAAGACGATCGTGAAGACGTTGATGGTGAAGGGAAAGTTGAAGAAGAGAAAGATTGGGCAGGGGACCCAGACAAATGACGAGCAATTTGCGCAGTCCGCTGTGACGAGATTTTGGATGAGGTGATATGGTGGGAGGAAGAAGGAGGGGGAGGCGGGGCACGCAGACCCATAGCAGTGCTAGTATGGAAACTGGTGGACGTGGACGTGGGCGTGGACATGGCAGCTGTGGCGATGGGCCTTGGCCGTGGTGACAGGGTGGGTGTTGCAGATGCAGATGCAGGGCCGGCAGCTTTCGCGTTGATCAAGGTTGTCCTTCTGGCCGTTGAGCCCAAGCTGGCGTTTGTTGCCGATGCTGCTGTGAGCAACGCCCGAGACTGCTGGATCTGCCGTTTGCCCGACGCTCGTGCTCGCCAACCTCTCAATGGAGCCAGCACCGGAGCCGACGTCGCTACAGCCGTCGATATCGGCCTCGCCGCTGTTGCTCTTGAGGCCGTCGACCTTGCTCCAGATCTCGTTTGTGCTGCTGTGTGCGAGGCGCCGCCGTCGTGATTGGCCCAGCTTGATAATTGGGACAGGCTCTGCAGACGCCGGGGGTCTTGGAGCCGGAATCCACGTCGTGAGAGCATCAATTGGGCTTCAATGGGCAAAAAGGGGGCGGGTTTTGAGTAGGACGGGATACGGAAGGGGAGGTGGGAAATCTTTTAATTCTCTTGTGATTCCGTTGGGATGGGCTCGCACGGAGGCGGGAAGGGTGGGAATGATGGTCGGCAAACCGAGGTTATTCTCAATTGATGGCTCTGTTGCGCCAGACGGATCAAATGCCAGGCTTCAGTGGTTGTCAATGGGTTTCGGGAGCTAGTTTTTTTGGCAGCAGTTTTTGGCTCATGTTTGTCCCTCGGACATGGAGCCTTGATGTCGATTTGATTCAGAACGGGTCGGGGAACAACGGGAGGAAGATAGGGGCCACTCCGAGGGTCCATGGGTCATTTAGTGGCTGGATCCTAAGGTGAGCCGAGTTTAGCTCACCTCAAGCTCGCACCTTCAATGTTGGCCATAGCCGTGCCGATTTGATGCCTGCTTCGACCCCAGTGCCTCTTTCTCTATCAATATTCAACGCAGATCCTAAAGACGCATTTGGTACGTATTATATGCCGCAAAGTTTGCGCTAGTTCATCTGGTGCACTTTCCCATCATGACAGCTTATCATACGTCGCAAATGTCGACATAAGCAGTTGAATGCTTGTTTGGAAATGGGTCAACTAGTCACTCATTGGTAGCATCTGTTTGCTGCATGCGACAAGTTGCCACATCTGTTCTGTGAGGGTGTGCCGGCTGACGACCTTAAACAGCGTTGTCCAATCTGCAGACGATGGGTTACATCATCCATGCATCTAGGAGTTGGGCAATTGGGTAGCCTGCCGTCTTGCTGCTGACTGTTGATATACCTCCAATGCCCAGCTCACAGCTCTTCAAACATTTGGCTGTTCACCAAGGAAGCCGTGTCTGAGCTTCACTCAAATACATGAAACAGACTACCGCGGTCCATTGGATGGACGATTTAAGGTACCGATGCCTGCTAATTGTCACACAAAACACAAATGCTTGTCAAGCACAAACGCACATCGAATACCCGATCATATTGCTCGACTCCTAACCCTACCTCAACCTAAATCGGCTACCATTAACATGAGTGAGAAGACCACGAACCAGAACCAGAACCAGAACCCTTATACCAGGAGAACACTTTACCCGACTAATCAAGCAGTAATCATACGAAAGCCATACAAAACTATTACGCAGCCGCCTTGACGTCCATCTCAGTCTCCTTCACGCCAGTATCCGCCTCAACATCCAAAGCCGGCTGCTTCTCCTTCACAGGGGATACCTCAGCAGCGGGAGCATCATACAATTCAGTCTCTGCCCGCCAGTCTCGAAGATCATCTTCGCAGTCGTTAAGGATCTGACGAGCCTGCCCACCATCAGCGTAGGCGGGACGGGTGTCGCCGGGAATAACAGGTGTGTCATCAAGAAGGGCCAGAAGACGACGTCCATGCTTGGCAAGAATAATCTGCTTCTCGGCTCGCTCAATGGTGGCGAGGAACTCGGAATCGTAAGCCTCCTTGAGCTTCTGACGTGTCTATCCGGTTCGTTAGCACATGTTCCGCAACTACAAACGTAGACTGCAGCTGATATTGCCATCCCGCACTTACAATGTTGGTCAGTTGAGCTTCAGCAACCAGATTCTCAGCCTCTGCCCGAACAAGCTCCTGCTCCAGGACAACCAGTCTCGCACTCTCCGGTTCCTTCATCTTGAGCTTCGCAATCTCATCCGCAATCTTGGCCTTGCCGTCGCGGCTAGGCTGGACGTCTTCTCAGTGTTACGAATCGACTTGAGACGGCCGCGAGAGTCATCCAAGGAATGGGCATAGGTGTCTTCCTGCTCCCCAATCTCGCTCAGAACCACACCAACCTTGTCGGAGATGTCACTGATGGCATCATCGCCCGTCTGCTCTCCCCACTCAGACAGCTGGGTTGCAATATTGATGCGCTCGCGGCCCGCCGCCTCGTGAGCGTTAATGAGGTTGTTCTCAGACTTGATTAGCTTGAACAGCTTGCGTGACAGCTCGGGTTGAGCTTGGCCACGGAGCGAGCTGAAGGAGAAGCTTGGTAGCTGGCTTCCGGAGCTGGAGCCCTTGTTGGACTTGCTGCCGGAACGGATTGAGAGCGCGCGATTCCTGCGGGTAGAAGGGCTGTTAGCTATCGACTCGGCTGGGAGGTAGCGGAACTGAGCTGGGCCAAGCTGCATGAAAGAGCCGTCAAAACTGGATCGCGACATGGTGAAGAGGTAGGCAGCTTTGCGGAAGAGCTCATTTAAGTGTCTGGTGCATGTGTCGCATAGCTTGTAGACTGGCTGGAGGGAGCTTGAGAGCCCGCGGCATCGCCGGGTTCACTTACATAGTTGCGGCTTCCGAGTGTCTTTGGAATTAAAGGCAGCTACGATGAGCAGCAGAGGCAAGTAGGTCGTCTGGCTGCTTCCGACTACGATGAGTGATTCTGTTAGCTGTCTTTCCATTGTACGCTTGGAAGCTCACGTATTCAAGTTATTCTCCACTGGAGCTTGGTTGGAGGCACAGCTATAACCATACATACAGTATAAGTATGCGACGAATAGCTTTCGGAGCTCTTGCGTCAACCTGGATCCCAGTAAGCCGTAGCGAATGCAAAAGCAGGGATCACAACAATAGAACTACAATTCTGGGTATACGAAGCAACAAAAAGTAGGAGGGGGAAAAGTCATCCAAGCCCAGCGGAGCAAGCGGCGCAAGCAGGTTTTTAAACAGCTTGCATGTGGGAATGGATATGGATTTGGGGAACCATATGGTGCAACTCTGTGTGCTCAGCTCAAGCTGCTCAGGCAAACATACAAAAGGACTAGCTAGCTGCGAGTGGGCTGGTTTCCATTTTCACACTGGCTGGCGAGACAATTTTCGTTGAAAAGACACATCCAGAATGATGTCTAGTTGCTTCGCTCTGCCTCATTTGGCGCCAAGAAGTGCCGGAAAGCTTGCTGGCTGTGGGATCGAGACATGGGTTTTGCTCGTGGTGACGGAATGCGCCATGATGTCATTCATTGGGATCGGGAGGATGTGAGCTGCGGACTGACTGACTGACTGACTTACAGCCATCGCAACCAGAGTCAAGTCGAGATAAACTGGAACCAGAACCCCGCCCCCGCCGAATGACCAGTGGACATTGTTGGAGCCTAGCAATATTCCGTATCGTTGAATTGAATGTTGACGCCTGTGCCGGATTTGGGGCTGACGAGCGCCACTGATGACCGCTTGCTGGTGAGATCTCGAGATTCGCGGCCCTCCCAAGTGGATTTGCACGGATGTATCCAGTCCCTTGCCATGACGTTTTTTATCCCCGTTTGCCAGTACTCCGTAGACGTCTCATGAAACCCGCCAGCCAAGAAGAGCAAAGCTCGCGCCAAAAGACACAAATTTAATTGCCATTACTGCAGTGCTGTGTACCTGTAAGAATTGCAACACCCACGCAGTTTTTATAAACAAAGAACCCAGAATCGAGCAGAGATGCCTAAGCCCATTTCCCTCCCAAACACAAATCTCTACTTTACGCTCTGTATGCATCCCATCTAAACCGCAAAAACTGCCAAGTATCAGAACCAAAGAAACTCCCACCAGAAACACCTTCATCAATCGTAAAACATTGCTCACTATTCTCCCCTCGTCATGCTCGCAGCTCGTATGGGCCAAGCCAACCGGCTTATCCGGACGCATGAACCACATCGTGGATACTCCATCCTCGGCGCCTACGACAGCACAACCATCCCCCCCATTCCTACCAATCCACCTGAACATCATGATAAAATACTCCAGACTTCAGTACCTCGTCGACGGATGAACCTCATAAACGACGGGCGCCCCGGACGAATATCCATAGTGGCCATACGACCCGCTCACCCGCGGGCTAGTACGGTACGTCTCCCGCATGACGCTCGTGTAGCTCGCCCTCGGCGAATGTGAGTGATGATAATGGTGGTGATGCCTGTGGCGGCGGTACGGCCGAGAGGGGATGATTTCCTCCTTGTAGTAGTATGAGGTGTTGGGCTCGCCCCAGAAACACATGGTTTGTCGATGTTTATGTGACGGCGGCTTGTAAGCTGAGATTTATGCGTGGCCGTTTTCGCGGATAGCTCTATGCCAGGTAATTTGAGCGACTGCAGTATTGAGGGCGATGAGAAAAGGTAAAAGTAGTGTAGATTGTAGACAATCGCTTGAGAGGGAGTCTGGTTCTTTTTAATACGAAACCAAGGAGGACTCATTGTTCGTAATAAACGACGCCACTGGCTTTCATCATGGCTGTGCCATGGTCAGCCTGCTTTTTGGGCCTGGAAGCGGCATCCTGGTACGTTCTGAAACCCCTGCTTTGTGCCTCCGAGTGGTTCGCGCATCAAAAGTCCAAGACTGGTGGGCGGATCTCCATTGTCGCCAGTGCCGTCATTTGTTCGGTGCGTGCGATGCGCTTTTTGGCATCGTCGTGCTGACGGGTGGGTGGTCAGAATGCGGCTGTGCTAGCCTTGTTCTGCAGGGCAGCATAAGGCTGTTTTATGGGCTCAATTATCGTTAGCCCCCGAAGGAAGAGGCTTGGTGGTCGCTGATGAATTGATTGATCGTCTTCAATCTCGATGTTGTTTCAATGGGATTCTTGAACATGAGACAGACATACCTACCTAGGTAGGTAGGCAACAAGCACCCGCTGGTCTACCAAACCACTACGACAGCCACACACCATTCTTGCTTCACCCAATTCGAAATCTATCATGCAAGTTCTTATTTTAGGACGCCCATATGGTACATTTTACAGCTTTGCCGTGACATCTCCTTGTCCGTAATCGTCTATTCCTCCTTCCACGAAAACCTCCTTACTTCTTGGAAAACCCAACTTCCACCTTGCCAATTGCCCAGGCGGCGGCATATACACCCATCATGCTGGCAAACACAATAAAAGGCTTTCGCAGAGTATCAAACGTTGATGTCTCGTATGAGATGATGACATCGCGGTCTCGGAAGTCGTCGACCAAATTCTGTGCCTTGATGGTCACTGATGTGCGGCCCAAGGTGTCAAGATACGTCTTGTGGACGCCGACTGACGTTTCGACAATGGATGATTCGGGCACTCCGGTGTAGTACTTGACGTTGCTACGCTTGTCGTTAGTTACATTTTTCGAATGACCAGCCGAAATGGCATGACTTACCGAGCTCCCTCAGGCAGAACAACTCGAATATGAATTTGTCCATACTCAACACCCTCGGGCTGCTTGGGACCCTCAAGGAAGGGAACCTTGAGAACATAGCCACCAGTGGCAGTCTTGCGGAGAAGGTTCGCAGCATCCGAGTTCCATCCAATGGTGAAGGGATAGTTCCAGCCACCAAAAAGGGGATATCGAGGCTTAAGCTCGAGCAATGCCTCGCGCTTGCCGCTTCTGAACTTGGATGTCGAAACGTTGCCAATGACATCGGTGAAGTAAGGGTCAACAGTGCCCACCTGGAGAGGCACTCGGAGCTCCTTCAGAGCAGTAGAGGCAGGGTTATAGAAGGCAGACTGCGCATACTTGACTCGATTGAAAGGAGATGACAAGTTGGCACCACGATGGTGCAGAGTGTATCGTTCCTCAAACGCAATATTGCCTCCCCAATGGCTGACCTCGATATCACGTTCCAGGGTGGAAACGTGGGTCACGGGCTTGGTAAACTCGAATCGAACTTGAGCAGGCGACGCGGCTCCAGCTGGCTTCTCACCGAAAGGACCGTATGTGAGCTTGGCACCCTGCTTCTGCGGTAACTCGTCCTTGCCTTCTGTAATCTTGGTATAATCGGGCACTGAGGCTGACGCGGCTTTGATCTCGGTCTTTTGTTTTGAGGTGGGATAAGCAGACGGCGCATAGATGGAGAAGTCGTAGACGAGAAATTGCTTGTCGTCCTGCTTGATGGAGGCAGGCAGAGGCTTGTATGCCTTCAGATTGTAGAACGAAATGCCGAGAGTCTGCTGGCCGCCGGCCTTGAGCGGGGTTGGGAGACGTATACGGTAATACTGAACATTGCTAAAAGAATTGATGGCCCAGTCAGCTTTCGTATGATGAAGGGAGCATTAGTATTGCAAAATGGGTGACGGACCTGTTGGGATCATATTCGACTGCCTGTGAAATAAACGGTCCTGCGTTGGCGTCCTTGCGGTCCTTTACTTCAAATCCACCAACTCGAGCAATCTGCTCTGTCGTGAAGGGCAGGTAGTATTCGCTTTGCGGCTCCTTGGACACATTCTCTACTAGTACATTGATCTGCTCCTTGGCGTAGTTCTTCTCCAAAGAAATGATATGGACCAGATTGGCATTCTTGAAGACTTGCGGCGGCTTGAACTGCGATGGCTGTGAATCCCCAGAGGATGCGGCGAAGGCACTGGAAGCGACGGCCAGGAACGCCGATGCGATTGATAATGGCTTCATTGTGACAAATGAATGGAAAGGGCGCTCATTGATTTGCGCACACGCCCGATGTTGCGAATCTGAAGGTCCAAGGAGGATGTCGCTTGGTCGCTTGGAGACACCTTGACGCAAGCTCCTGAGCCAGTTCGCCCAAACGACATACGTTTCCTGAGCTTGCAGCTTGGGGTCCAATCATGGTCGAGAAGTGGGGCACCATAAAATGGTTCCTCTTGCAGCTGAGCTCTGAGTGAAAGATTTGGATGGGTTAGGTTCACGACGAATCAAAGACACCCCAGTTGACAAAAAATGAACATTGCAATAGTCCATTTGACAATAGTAATCCTCAAAAGTGTTTCGGCATTGTGAATTACCGCGAAGTGTGCCGTGGACTGGGGCTGCTCAACAGAGGGATAATATCTTTCCGCATGGAGAAAGAGATGTGTGGAGTGCAAAACGCCAGACACTTCACCACTTATTAGGCACCAGTAGGCAGGTAGTTGTCTCAGACAGTTTTGACGGCATCATCGCATTGACAGCTTATTATTGCACCGAAATTTTTCAATGGTTGTACGGCTGTCGCCAAATGTGGCCCGGAATATGTAGAGAAAATCCAAATCAGAAATCACATCTGAAATCAAGGGCTTCGGAATAAGAAGTGACGAAAAATTGACAGTACAGTAACATTGAAGCTGTTCAGATTGCCAAGTCAACATTGAAGGTCTAGACCGACTGTCTCAGTGTGCCAGTGACTCCGGACGTCCTTCCTCTCTTTGTCCTTGTCTGGTCAATCACCCTGCATGCAGGATGCATCACCATCACCCTACCATGCCAAACGCCTTTGTGGGCATACCTATGTAGGTGGTGTCGCCACCAGTTGGTCGTGCCATATGGTTCATAAGTTTCCTCCTACATCGTGTTGCATGATAAGGCTCCTGAGGGACTGGAGGCAGTGATGAATCGTGGCTGGCGCATTGTTATGGTTTGTCATGATAAGTTGGTGTAAATGTAATAGAATGAGTGATGTCTGAACAATCATCAGTCAGATCGTCAGTCAGGCTGCTGCGGCCCACACCAACAAAAGCGGGCCGCTTCAATTGCATTCGCCGGACGCGGACAAGAACATTGAAGGCCTGGCAGGACACAGTCAGGGCAGCACAGGGCCTGGCCGCTTGAAGGCTGGCGCTTGGTCCATGAGCTAGTTAGTTGACCAGTTGACATCAATCCAGTGGCTGGGTGCATGTGGGCCATCGGCGGCACTGGAAGCGGCCTTCCGGTGGTTCCTTGGCGGGTGTTTGAGTGGCTGACGGCTGTTCCAGCGCCCCTCAACAGCTGTTGTTAGGCCAGGCTAGCTTGTCAGTTTGGCGTCTGGTCACTGGTCTGCCCTGCACCAGATGGCTGCACAGCATGTCTGGCTGCTGCATGTGCTCATTGTTTGAGCTCAACGAATACTTGACCACGCCTTGACCGTCTACTCCATACACCACCTTCTCCAGACCACAACTTCTCTCCTCGTCACATCCGCACCGACACCCCGTAGAAGCTTTTGTATACCCCATCTGGATCTTTGTTCTCTGCACGGATTCACTTTAGGCATTGCACAACCAACGGCACCTTTCCACTGACTGCAGCCTCATCAATCGCAGCCGACGACAAAGCTTCTGTCTCCAGCTAGCCCTCCACCCCGCCATCGTCATACATACATACATCGTTCAAAATGGTTGGTCTTGGGCCGCGTCCGCCGCCATCTAGAAAGGGTATGTTGAAGTAAATCACGTTGGTTTCCCGTTGTATCTATTCGGTTATCTCGTATGATCGCAGACGCTCGATAATTCATGCTAGCAGCACCTCTTCCTTGGGGACCAAGTGGCTCCGAGCTTCTGGGCGGGCGAAATGCGAAAGATCTGTTCCATGTGACGCATTGGTCAACAACCCCTCCAGCAATTCAAGGCCTCGACCGGTTGTGTTACACGGACGAAGAATTATGGCGACACGGGCGTTGTGAACTTAATCTGCGAACTGCGGAGGTGGTATGAAAAGGTCGAAAACTTGGTACTGTACAGGGCATAGCCATGTTCATTTGACAGAACAAGGCGGACCAAGCGGTTCGATGAAGAGGTGTTTTTTTTCCCGCAATGCCAGTTTTTTGGGTCTTATAAACTATCTTTGTTTCCCACATAGACAGCTTTGTGATGCGTGCTTGCTTCCTTTCAACCTAAATTGCTGCTGCACAATCCAAACATAATGGCTGACGCACTTCCTACAGGCTCCAAGGCGGATATTCCCCAGGATCTGCTCAATGAGGTCAAGAGGCTGGAGGACCTCTTCACTGTTGACACGCAGCTGCTCAAGAAGATTACCGACCATTTCATCTCCGAGTTGGCCAAAGGTTCGTTACTCCAGTTTGCTTGACTGCACTTGCAACATGGCTGATAAGCATCCGTGCAGGTCTGAGTGTCGAGGGTGGCAGCATTGTAAGTCAACATATAGCGCCTCCTATGTCAATTACTAACATTTCATTAGCCTATGAACCCAACCTGGGTCATGTCATTTCCCGATGGTAACGAAACTGGTACATTCCTTGCCCTTGACATGGGCGGCACCAACCTCCGCGTGTGCCAAATCACCCTGACCGACCAGAAGTCCGAATTCGACATTCTTCAATCCAAGTACCGTATGCCAGAAGAACTCAAGACTGGCAACTCGGATGAGCTCTGGGAATACATTGCGGACTGCCTGCAGCAGTTCGTGGAGACTCACCACGGCGATTGCGCTGGCATTGATACCCTTCCTCTCGGTTTCACTTTTTCGTATCCCGCTACGCAGAACTACATTGACGAGGGCATTCTCCAGAGATGGACCAAGGGATTTGATATTGCCGGAGTAGAGGGAGAGAATGTCGTTCCCATGTTGAATAATGCCCTCGAAAAGAAGGTCCGTGACTTTCCCAACGGTTTTCTTCTACCAGGCGCTAACTTCTGAATCGTAGGGTGTACCAATCAGACTAACTGCCCTGATCAATGATACGACCGGAACCATGATTGCCTCCGCGTACACCGACCCTAAGATGAAGATTGGATGCATTTTTGGCACGGGCTGTAATGCTGCTTACATGGAGGACGTCGGCTCCATCCCTAAGCTTGCTCACATGAAGCTGCCCCCTGAGACTCCGATGGCTATCAACTGCGAGTGGGGTGCCTTCGACAACGAGCACAAGGTGCTCCCCAGAACTGAGTTTGATAAGATCATTGACCGTGACTCTCCTCGGCCCGGGCAGCAGGCGTTTGAGAAGATGATTGCCGGTCTGTACCTGGGCGAAATCTTCCGACTGGTGCTGGTCGACTTGCACGACAATCGTGACGTGCACGTCTTCGAGGGTCAGGATATCTCTCTGCTCCGCAAGGCCTACTCTTTGGATTCCTCCTTCCTTTCTGCCGTTGAAGAGTATGTAGTCAGCCATCGTGTTTCTTCTCGAGTACGTATGCTAACATGACATCACTCCAGGGATCCCTTTGAGAACTTGCAAGAGACTGCCGATTTGTTCAACGCCAAGCTCGGCATTGTCTGCACACGACCCGAGTTGGAGCTTATTCGACGACTTGCCGAGCTTATTGGCACCCGTGCTGCGCGCCTCTCCGCCTGTGGTGTTTCTGCTATCTGCAAGAAGAAGGATTTCAAGACGTGCCATGTTGGTGCTGACGGATCCGTCTTCAACAAGTACCCTCACTTCAAGGCCCGCGGTGCCCAAGCTCTTCGCGAAATTCTTGACTGGCCAGAGAAGACGGACCCCAAGGAGGAGGATCCCATTGAGATTCTTGCTGCCGAAGACGGCAGTGGTGTAGGTGCAGCTCTGATTGCCGCGCTGACCCTGAAGAGAGTCAAGGCCGGCAACGTTGCTGGTGTTCTGCACCCCGAGCACTTTAAGTAAATGTGCGTGCTGGAATGAGTAAGAAAAAGCATTTAAAAAAGAAACATTTGCCACGTCTTCTAGAAAGAACCAACATTGGTCAAAAGATATCGCCAATCTGAAGACAGATAGACTCCAATACAATGCAGCTGTCGTGCAAAAACCAACTTATTCGCTTCTTGTGAGATACACATGTGGCGATTTATCCAGTCTTTGTATCTTTAATTTTCTGTTTTACATCTATGAGCTCTATCCCATGAATGTACACACAGGCAACCTGTACTCTGCACCACAACAGTTAGCAAAATAATCCAAATATGCAACATCGCAATGGGCAACTTACTATCCAGCGTCCAGTACCGTCTCCGTACACCCTCCCACTCGCCCTTCCCATCCTCCTTCAGTCCCTTCATATCAACATCACTCACCTCCCACTCCACATCCAAACCAGCATCCGCGCCATGCATCTCAACAACCTTTGTATAAACATCATAGCAGACCTGTCTATCTGCGCCCAATCCATTAAAAAAGCTAAATCTCCCTTCCTGATCCATTAGCCCGGGTATATACTCCATAAAAAACATCTTGAGCTGCGAGTAGTCCTCGCCAAATGTGTCAAAGTAAATCGCGTCGTAGACCTCCCCCTGCTCCAGCAACTTGGGCACTATATCCTGCCACTTCCCCGCCCAGACTTTGAATGCGCCGTCCTCGGGGCCGCTCTTCTCCCATGCCTGGCCGAACTTGGAGTCTGGCTGGGCGAGGTGTTCTAGCACGGAGGGGTGTGCTTCGATGATGTGGTGTCGTGATGGGTCTGTCTGGGCGAACATGCTGTCTATGATGCCCATTCCGAATCCGATGTTGAGGATGCGCTTGCCTGCTTGGTTTTCGGGGTCGGGGAGGAGGGCTTTGACGGAGCGGCGCATGATGTCGGTTTCCCAGGACATCATGACGCCGTTTAGGTCGGCGTCGAGGAGTTTGGAGGCGTCGTATGTTAGTTTTGACGAGAGGTATTCTTCGCTTGTGACGGTCTTTTCCGCTGCGTCGGGGGCGATGAAGCGTTGTGTGTCTTGGTCTGGTTGGGCTTGGTCGTCTGTGGTGTCCATGGCGTCTCCGTTTTGGTCGGCTGATGCTTCTTCACCTTTGCTAGGGTTATCTGCTTCATCTTCATTGTCTTCGGCGTCTGATCCTGAGGAAAGCTCTTCGTAGCCATCCATCAGGGAGAAGAGAAGCTCTGCGCGGACGCCTGCGTCTACACACATCTCGTATAAAGCCTTGCGACCTAATCGGTATGCGACGCAGCCAGGGGTCTCATTGTTGCTATCGACATCGTTCCAGATGGCTCCCGAGAAGAAAAGCTCTTGCAGTACTGCTCTTGCTTCCTCGACGCAGCCGTCTTCACCATCTTCGGAATTGTTGGAGTTTGGACCTGCAGGACCACAGGCGCGAATGGCTGCGTGGAGCGGAGTTTCACCAGTTTTGGGGTCCTGCGCACTGGCTTTGCCGCGGACGTCGAGGAGGGTCTTGAGGCCGGAGAGGTCGTGGCCCCAGGCGTGGTATAAGATGTCGCGAGTGTCTTGGGGGCAGTCGGAGGATATCCTCGTGGGCATGGAGTCGTCGATGGAAGAGGACATTGCTGCGGCAGGTTGCTGGGGCGGAATTGCCGCTTGAATTGGGTTGAGGGAGCGGCTGGATTAATGTCGTACACCAATTCGCTCCGGGAGTCCAAGAAAGAAGGGTTCCTCACTGGGAATAGCTTCAATTCCGGTGTAGTCGACAGCGTAAAAAATATTTATTTCTTGGAGGGACTGTTGTTGCCCCGCTATGGGCTAGATTATGCCGAAGGCGGGTCAAAAGAGGGACGAGACCAGCACACGAGCCTCAGCCGAACACAAGCGTTGAATTGAGACCGGAGCCAACAGCCCCCAAGCATCCACCAACCAGCAGACTGGAGACATGGACGGGTTTGTGGCGGCTACACCAGCATGGGCAGTCGCATTAGTGCCATGGTTCATCGCTGAGCTGCTGTGGATCAACCATAGCCGACCCTGGCTCCCACTAGCAGCCTGACCTCTCGGGCCACTTGTCGGTCGGCAGACCTGCTGGAGCTACATGAAGCTACCAGGACTTGCCCCTCTTCTCTGCTGGCACGTTGCCCCGGCCGGAAGCGTGATTCGCCAATGCCTCTTCTGTTTCTGTACTGGTTCCAGCCATCACAAGCATCTTCAACATCAAAACCGTTTCCACATCGTCACATCTGCTGCAGGCAGGTCAACTATTCCGTGCCTGCATTTGTGCGGACGGTCTTGCCATCCAAAATTTTTTATGCCTTGAGGTGAGCTGCTGGCGACTCGTCTATTTACCCCATTCCCGCCCTCTCCGTGCGTTGCCTATCAGCTGTTTTTGCTAGACCGCGGGTGCTCATCAACTTCAACTTCGAGCCATCTGCCTCTGGCGTCGCCCATGCTGATTGTCAAAGACTTCAAGGCAATCGACAACCCGTGGAAAGTATCGACCAAGAGCAAGTTCAAAGCCAAGCCCGGCGTCTTCGTCATGAAGTTCGGCGAGCAGCTCCGGTCGAGCGTCATCCGGGAGTACCAGTGGTATTACATCGATTACAATGGTCTGAAGGCCGAGCTCAAGAATGCCACTGGCCCGGCAAAGACTGGCGATGCCGAAGGAAACGAATGGACCGAGGAGGATGAGATTCGATTTGTTGGGAAGCTCGAGGCAGAGCTGGAGAAGGTCCATACCAAGCAGCAGGTCAAGGCCATGGAAATTTCTCGACGAATTGCCGTCAGTGACCACGAGGTGAAGGATGTCGTCAATCGACTGAATGAACGTGATCTTGGCGAAGGCGGTCCTAGTGAGGAAGAATTTCTGCTGTTGGAGGAGGACTTGAGTGATATCATTGCCGACGTCCACGACCTGGCCAAGTTTGTCCAGCTCAACTATACAGGCTTCTACAAGATCATCAAGAAGCACGATGTAGGTCCGCCGTAAATCACCGATTCGTTGATGATAACTAATCGAAATGATAGAAAATGACGGGGTGGCATCTTCGACCGGTTTTCGACACCCGACTCAAGGCGAAGCCGTTTTACAAGGAGAATTACGACGCCTCCGTCATCAAGTTGTCAAAATTGTACAACCTGGTTCGAACCCGCGGCAATCCCGTCAAGGGTGATAGCGCTGCTGGAGGTGGGCAGGCAAACTTTGTTCGCCAGACAACAAAGTATTGGGTTCACCCTGACAACGTCACCGAGCTGAAGCTCATTATCCTCAAACATTTGCCAGTGCTAGTTTTCAACGCCAGCAAGGAATTCGATCAGCAAGATTCGGCCATTACGTCCATCTACTATGACAACCCGGAGAAGTGGGACCTTTATGAAGGCCGATTGAAGAAGACTGAGGGAGCCGAAGCCATTCGACTGAGATGGTATGGAGGAATGCAAACTGAGACTATTTTTGTCGAACGAAAAACCCATAGAGAAGATTGGACCGGGGAGAAGTCTGTCAAGGCTCGTTTCTCCCTCAAGGAGAAGAACGTGAATGCATACATGCGTGGTGAGCTATTGCCTGCCGCCATTTTTGAGAAGGCGCGCAAAGAGGGCAAGAAGTCAGAGAAGGCTATTGCAGAAGATGAACGATTGGCCGCCGAAATCCAGTATTCTGTCTTGAAGCATGGCTACAAGCCTGTGTGCCGATCGTTTTATAACCGAACCGCCTTTCAGCTTCCGGCAGACGCACGTGTCCGAATTTCTCTGGACACTGAGCTTACAATGGTCCGCGAGGATAATCTTGATGGACGACGACGGAGTGGCGATAATTGGAGACGAATGGATATTGGAGTCGATTGGCCCTTCTCGCAGCTACCGCCTGAGGATGTAGTTCGATTTCCTTACGCCGTTCTCGAGGTGAAGCTCCAGACGCAAATGGGACAAGAGCCCCCGGAGTGGGTGCGACAACTTATCGCCTCACATCTGGTAGAGGCAGTGCCTAAGTTTTCCAAATTCATCCACGGAACGGCTTGTTTATTCCCTGATCGCATCAATCTTTTGCCCTTCTGGATGCCACAGATGGATGTTGACATCCGCAAGCCTGCCTCGCATGATTTTGGTATCCGTAGACCTGGTCTGTCAGGCACGACCAACACATCAGACGATGACGAGGAGGACCTGGACTCTGACGATGAAGAAATGCGGCTGGCCGCCCGTCCTGCTACCTCGAACGGACAGTCCAGCTCGCGGTCTCTTCCCGGTCCGAGCGACGCGGAGGGCCAGACAGTGGACCAAATCGGTGCCAATGACGATTACCCAATCTATGACTCCGATGATGAATACGATCCCAACTATGAGCTGGAAGAGGCGAGACGTGTCGGAGGATATCACTACTATACGACCTTGCTCGCCACCAAGGGCCGAGCGGTGCGGGACGGGACTCTCAACATTCTCAAGTACAATTCCTGCTCCACGAAGTACACAAGTCCCTCGTAGCGCTAGGCTCCAAGCGCTCTTTGGATCCAACGATATTCAACAGAAAAAGTTCAAAGCACCCCCGGGCAAGAAGATCTACGTTCCCGTCCGTGTGGAACCCAAGGTCTTCTTTGCCGCCGAGAGAACATTCCTTGGCTGGGTAAGAAACACTAGTCTCCTGAATTACACTGCACAGATAACTGACCTGAATATAGCTCGAATACTCCATCTACATTGGTACCATTGCTGTCACCCTCCTCAATTTTGGCGACCACCCAACTCGTACTTCTTTCTTTGTTGCGGGCGTATTTACGCTCCTGGCAATTCTCAGTCTGTGCTACTCTGTGGGTATTTACCTGTACAGAAGCAAATCGATTCGAAACCGCAAGGCAGCTAGGTACTATGATAAATGGGGACCAAGTGTGCTTTGTGTATCGTTGTTTGTAGCTGTAGCGTTGAATTTCGGCTTTGAGGGTAGGGAGAGGAAAGTTTGGTGAAAGATGAGAATGTGTATATTGTCATGGGGTAGAACATTACTGTTTGGGAGGGATGGAGAGATCAATGGGAGTTTGTTTAATATTTAGGGTCATTGGATATGTCGAATAGCAATGTACAAGATTTTCTCATATGCGTATCCTCAGTGATGTGTTACAACGAAAATCTCATTAAATCAATGCAGTGATATCTGACAGTTATTAACGCCCAACATGTATCCCAGCCCCTATCCCTTTCCTGAACATTCATACTCATATACTATTGGCATCCCGACGTCAAAATCTACAAGAAACAGGTCTACACAACAGCCGTTACTCGTCGCACGCTCCTCCTGGCACCCTCACCATTCACCATGATCAGATTCTCCGTCTCCAAAGCCCTCATGACCTCATTGAACTCGGCCGTCTCAACAGGTATACTCGCGCCATCAGCCAAGCGCTTCGACACGTCGCTCCAACGGACGCTGTTTCCTCCGGCAGTCATGTCATCCAACAACTTGAGAACAGCCTCTCTCAGTTCTCCGCGACGCTTGCGGTCTGCGGCGCTCGTCCCCTCAGTCAAGAGAGACATGTCAATGCGGCCTTGGGAGTCAGTGGCCGCTGTCTTGAGGGCACTTTGAATCAGACGATTGGCTTCGCGAACGTCTTCCTTGGTTACGGTGTGGGAAAGTCGCATCTTGGCGTGAGCTTCGGAGAGACGGATCATGGATTCGAGCTGACGGGTTGTGGCGGTGATGCGCTTCTCTGCGGCGCGGACGTCCTGACCGAGAGCCCGCATGGCAACGTAGGCTTTGACGAGTTCCTCACCAGCTTCTCGTGAGATGGTGGGTTGGATTTGAGAGCGGGCGTAGGATATGTAGAGCGTGAGGAACTCGACGGGAAGGATGTCGTTGTTCGAGGGGGCGGAGTGAGGCTTGTCTTCGATGTAGAGAGAGAGGAGATGCTTGGCGAGACGCTTGTCCATCTTTTCGTCGACTCGGTCGAGGATAAGATAGACCAGGTCGAAACGGGAGAGGAGGGTAGGGGGGAGGTCAATATTCTGGGGAACTGAGAGGTCGGGGTTGTAGCGACTGCCGATGGGGTTGGCAGAGGCGAGGATGCTTGTTCTGGCGTTGAGAGTGGTGATGATGCCTGCTTTGGCGACGGAGACTGTCTGCTGTTCCATGACTTCGTGGAGAACGGATCGGGTTGCATCTGACATCTTGTCGAACTCGTCGATGCAGCAGACACCACCATCTGACAGGACCAGTGCACCGGACTCGAGCACAAGTTGCTTGGTTTCTGGGTCGCGAGTCACGTATGCCGTGAGACCGACAGCTGAGGAACCTTTACCACTGGTATATACACCACGGGGAGCAATCTTGTGGACATAGGACAGCATCTGCGACTTGGCAGTGGAAGGGTCACCACAGAGCAGCACATTGATGTCGCCTCTGTACTTTGGGCTACCGCCTTTTTGGAACGTCTTGTTGGTACCGCCAAACAGCTGGAGGAGGATACCCTTCTTGACATCGTCCATTTCGTACAGCGAGGGTGCAAGCGAACGGGCCAAAAGGTCATAGATGTCATCGCGGGCAGCAGTCTCTCGAATCTTGGCTTCCTCTTCAGGGGTAATAACACGAGTTTGCTCCAGCTCGTTGCTGCCATTGTCTGCGTCCTCTTCACCTTCAATGCCGAGGGTGGTTGGGTCGGCTCCCATGCGCTTCTTGTCAACTTTTTGGACGTGAAGAACATCAACGTACGTCTTGTAGACGCTCTTGATGGCGCGTTGGCGCGGGTTCACACGCACAGGGCTGACTCGAAAGATGCCCGTCAACTGCACTCGATCACCTGCCTTGCAGAAGTCCACGAGTTCGTTATACACGCAGACTGAAACTGAGTGAGGAGTCTGACCGGCGGGCACGGCGTCTGGGGTTTCTTGCAGCTTAATGACTTGCTTGTCCTCAAAGGAGCATCTGTTGTGGACAATTTGCATGGAGTTCTTTGATTTGCAGATCTGGCGAGGACACTCAGTTGGTTCGCGAATCTTTCCTCGGTCAAGGCCGACATTGACGGAATGGTTGCAAACATTGCAGCGGAAAAAGGCATCCTTCATGTCAGGAATAACGGGTGTCGTTCGGATGACAAGACCCTTGATGGAAATGAGACGATCCATGTCTGTAGGATACGTTAGCATCGATTCAGCTAGTCTGTGAGTGTCGATGACCTACCAGATGGGTTCAGATCTCTCAGGTTGATTGTCCTGTCCAGTCCGAAAGGGCGGACAACGTAGAGATTAGCGGATACTTGGTCCTCCAGCGATGGCTGGTCCTGTGGAGGGCGAGGAGTGGCAGGCTCATCAGGTCTGTCAGAGCTAGGAAAGACAGGCTCAGAACTCTGGGTGCTATTTTGAGTATTTTGACCAGCACTGCTCTGGGATGGTCTGCTCCTGAGGGATTCGGCTCGCGCTAGTTCAACCATTAAGTCATGAACAGATTGATCCATGACAGGCACGATTTCCTGAGGGTACGCCTGGATCTGGTGCCACAATTTGCGTGTAGGAGGGTACAGATTCAGGTCGGATATGTCCAGGTAGAGTCTTGTGGTTCCGAGAAGTAGCATATTCTCCAACGCCTCCCAGTACGGTTTGGACTCGGACTCGGGTGCGGCCGCAACTTCGGCATCTGAAAAGTTATCTCGGTACATTCTGTACTTCTGAGTGAAGTTGCGGAGGAAGTCTTTAAATGCGGCAAAGGTGTCATCAATGGATACAGTGGTACCCCAAATCAGACTCTGGCCCTGGCCGCCCAAAACATCTGCCTCAGATGTATTTGGATCTCGGTTGGTGAAAGATGCAGCATCCGAACCTGGAGTCTGGCCTTCTTGAACAACGCGACCAGTATCATCGAGAATGATACGCCGGGGGGCACGAGGCGTCCGTAATGCATCCGAGTTAATATCTCCACGTCTGTAAGCTGCAGAGCCGCCTCGCTCTGAGCCTACAAATAGGCCACTGCTTTCGCTGCGCAACTCCGACCGATGACCACCAAGTGATCGACCAGGACTTGAACTCGGTTCGTATCGGATTGGTGAGGACTCTGCGAGCTGTTAACAAACTTACGACAAGAAAGGGACTATGATGGACCGAAGGAGAGGAGTAGGATATTTACCTCCTGCAAGAGTACCGCTCGCTCTAGGTGTTCTCTGGGGATCAGCTCCAGGTGTCTGTGACTCTGACATCTGCCGCAGCGGCGAACTGGGCATGGCACCAATTCCATGTGTGCTCTGAGTGTCAGTCATCTGCCTCAAGGGCGACGACACCTCTCCATTTGCAGCATTATCTTGACCAGCGCCAGGAGCTGGCGATGAAGACTGAAAGAAGATTGGGCTCGAGGCAAGCTGTGACGGTGGATTGCGGGGGGTATTCGCTTCAGACTGGCGAGTAGACCGACGGGGGGTACCAGACTGGGAGCTGCGCTGCCGACGTTGTGACGGAGACGACATTATGATGTGCGAGTTAGTTGAGGCAGAGAAAGACGTCAACTCTCTACAACCGCACTGTAGTCGTGGGATTGATGATAATACAACTACAGGAAAGGTGAAGGGAGTTTTGCACAGGTAACGAAAGGGAGGGGCCAAATTTCCAGAACTGAGCGCGTTACGCGTTAAGTGGTTTATGGCGCGTAGAACGCGTCGAGCTGGAGAGCCCTGGCGGTGTGGCTGGTGCCTTGCTACTTTGCCATGTGAGGCGCTCAATTGGCTCATTAGGTCAGCAAGCTGTCTACCCAGGCAGATGCTGAATGAGGAAGCAAGTATTGACATGACATTATTTGGGGCATTTCAAATATTGAATGTAATACAATCTCTTAGAACAACGAGTAAACCATCTTTGCACGTGTATCGGGTTGTAAGTATGCAGTCACAAGCTGTAATGCCTCTGGCACGAGGTGCATACTTTGTTGCAACAACCATGTCATTATACCACCAACTCCTCCGTAGTGGTACTAAATGCGGCCAATTCACGAATTCAACAATATACGGCACTAGTAATAGTCATAGTAGCCCGGTCATACCAATTGCAAGCACAGTTTTAATCTTCGAAATATATTCATTAGACTTCGCATCGCAAGGCCACCAAGTTCGCCCATCTCAGCCAATCACAAAGCAGAAGCGCAACCTACACTGAGCCCCACCACAATTAACCACAGCACCAACATCTCACTATCTCCACGTTACCTCAAACCAGGGCATCCAAAGCGCAACACTCCTCCATACTCAACCATCCGCAGCTCCCCCTCCCCCGCCGTCACCATGTCTCCCGGAATGTCACTCTTCTCAGTCCAAGCCGTCCTCATTCTCGGGACAGAGGACGGCGCCCGAATCCTCGCCAAATACTACTCTCCCCCTCATGCCACCACCACAGGTACGTTTCCAAAGGGGGCAGGCCATCGAAGCCAAAGCAAACTGACAATTGCCCCTCAACACAAAAACAGGCAGCGCAACATCCACCAACCCCTACCCCGATTTGAAAGCCCAAAAGGCCTTCGAAAAGGGCCTCATCGAAAAGACGGCCAAGCAAACCGGCGACATCATCCTCTACGACAACAGAATCGTCCTTTACAAGCTCGAGTCCGACGTCATGATCTACGTGGTGGGCAGTCTTGACGAGAACGAGATTTTGCTGTACAACACAGTCCTCGCGATCCGGGACTCCTTACACCTCGTCTTCAAGTACATTCTCCCTTGTCATCACCCCCTTCCAACGCCAAGCTAACCACGCCAGACAATCCGTCGACAAGCGCACCATCATCGAAAACTACGACCTCGTCTCCCTCGCCATTGACGAAATCGTCGACGACGGCATCATCCTCGAGACAGACCCCACCATCATCGTCCAGCGCGTCAGCAGAGCACCCACGCAGGATGTGCCCATCGGCCGCATCGACCTCAGCGAGCAGGGTGTCAATAATCTAGCGCAACTGGGCAAGTCAAAGCTGGCGGATTGGTTACGGCAGGGCCTGTAAAATTTTCGGCGCTATCCCACTGCATTCTCTGTCTGTTGGACTTGAAACGAACAAAAAATACCATTGATGATGATGGGGGTTATGATGGGTTGCTTTTTAGTTGGCTTGTTTTTTGCGTATTTTAACAAAAGGGTAACGAGTGTTTTCCTTTTTAGCGCCGCATGAAATGGAAAAGGAACGGGTTTGAAACTGTTCAGGGTTGATAGATCTACGAATCGGGGAGAAGTAGAATATAACCAAGTTACAAAAAAAATCAGGAATCATGCCTTGAAATATGCTTTCTTCATGGACTCTATGCTCTAGTTTCGGATGCCGCCTTGCGGAGGCGGTTCATCACAGCGGCCGCTATATCCAGCTCGTCGTCTATGCCGTCTACAAAAATGATATCCGCGCCCCGTCTATCCAGTTCCCGAAGAGCAGAGAACAAGCCCTGAGCTATGCCGCGGGTCTCTCCGCCGAGACTAATATCGAATATTTGCCCGATAGCGTCCCCTTGTCCATTTTGCAAATCCCCCATGTACACGTCAAACGACGTCTCATCATGATAACCGTTCTGCTGGCTGTGCCCATTCTGCCGCGCATACAATTCAAGCTTACTGCATCGCAAACCAGCGGCAGGCTTCCACCTCTTTGTCCTTATCACTCCGACCTTCTTCCTCCCACTCCCGTTCACGGCGTGCGAATCCCCATTCGTGGCCGCCGCAACGGCCTCCGCATCCGCCCTCACGATACCCTCCCTCCCATCCTTGTAGCTCGACTCGTACAGCACGACCCTCGCCTTGGGACTATAATGCTTGTACTTCATCCCCGGTGCCCGCGGCGCCGCCTTACCCTCCTCACTCTGGTCCTTGTACGCCTTGACAACATCCTCCCACCCAGGACAGCTCCTCAACTCGTCGATGCCTACGCCTCCAGGTCTCAAAACAACCGGAGGATCACACAGCCCGTCCACAACCGTACTCTCCACGCCGACTTCGCAAGACCCGCCATCCAGAATCAATTCTATCCGTCCATCCAAATCATCCTTGACGTGTTGCGCCATCGTTGGCGACGGCTTGGTAGACGCATTCGCCGAAGGGGCAGCCAGCGGCACACCAGCAAGTTTAATAAGCGTCAACGCCAGCGGCGAAGAAGGCATCCGCACACCAAACGACTTGAGACCGGCCGTCACTTCCGGCGCCAGCGGTGACGGATCAGGATTCGGCAGAAGAATCGTCAGGGGCCCAGGCCAGAATCTCTTTATCAGAGACTTGTATCTTGCTGGTATGGCGCTTTCGTCCTGAGAACCAAGCAGGCTTCGCAGCATGTGGAGGTCGGACACATGCACGATGAGCGGGTTGTCAGATGGTCTGCCCTTTGCAGAGTAGATGCCCTTGACGGATGCGCTCCTCGTGGCATCCGCGCCGAGACCGTATACCGTCTCCGTAGGGAAAGCGACTGGCGTGTCCTTGGTTCTGAGATATTCCGCAGCTGGGGTCAATGTGGCGACTGCGTCTTTGGCGTCTGGGGATATGTGCCAGTGTTCTAGTCTGGCCAGGGGGTCTTTGGAGTCGTCGAATGATCCTAGAGGGTCGCCGCTGTGAGGGACGGCAACCACCCGCGTGTTCATGGCGGGCGGTGGTGAGAATGTGGCGATGGGTTGGATTCGGGGAATGCTGATGTTGAGGGTTGATGTAAGTCGTCGTGAGATGAGGCGAGCCAACTTGAATGGAGTGGGTGATGAATAGATGGTTCCCAGCTTGAGTGATTTTTTTTTTTAAAGGTGATAGATTGCTGTCGTTATATTACTGTAGGAGTCATATAAGTTATTCGATTGTAACGGAATGCGATGCGATGTGGTGTTGAGAGTTGATGTGTGAAGTATCTGATATTGGAGACCAATTTTTTTTTTTAACCTCCGATGCAGGCAGTGACGTCTGATTTGCAGAGTTGAGTCAGTCGCATTTATGGCCACCAACAGACATTGACTACCTAGGTAGTTAGACCAGGCGCCAAATAAGGCTGGACTCCACCATGGATCAGTCTGTAACAGCCCCACGCAGATTAACCCCAGACATTTCATCGTCAACAAATCTGCGTCAAAATGGCATACCACAAAACCATGCACCCTCAGTCGTGGTGTTCTTGTATATTTTCATCATAATTCCATATACCGTCTATATCTATTCCCAGCTCACGCACCGCACCCAACTACCCCCTCACCAAGTTTCTCGCCTTTCTCCTCTCCTCTTCCGTCAACACCCACTCAACAGCTTCATCATCATTTGCAAGCTCCTCCCACTCATCATCCTCCATATTAGCCACCATGAGCAGCTGTGTAACTTTACCAAACACCTCTCTGACGCCGTAGTCTCCTTTGGAAACAACATTTACAATAGCCGTAAAATCCCTTTCTATGCGGACCACGCCAAACGGGCTCGTCTTCCCAGAATAGCTCAGTATCCTCCTCTCCAAAGTCTTGGACAAGTACCGAGTTGTGATATCTAGTAGCGTGCTGAATGTGTTGGGCGTCATTATCCGTGCAATCGGCTTCATGAGTTGATCCCAGCCGTGTTCGAATCGTCTCCGAACTTGGTCAAGCATATCGTCTTCGCTTTCGTCATTCTGCTGTGCAATTTCGGCCAGTTCCTCTTCATTTAGAGTGTAGTCTGTGTCGCGGAAGGTGTCGTTGATAATGGGGCGTAACCGCAACTTGGCAACCTGGTTGAAAAGTACCTGGATGCCTTCATTGAGGAGTTCTGATGATTTGCTGATGAAGCTGGTCTCCAGAGTGTGTAGTGAGTTGGCAACAAACGCCACATCCTTGTCGAAAGGGAATGAGTCTTTAATCGACGCATCGAGGGTCAGTACACCGGGTTGGTCTTCGGATATGACCACTCGACTGCCAATGATTCTGCTCAAGTATTCGTTGGCCATATCCAGACTGTTGATGAGCACGATGAACTGGATGATTTTGTCCTCTGGTGGGAAGCCCCCCTGCACGAGGGCCTTTGGATAGGATTCGTCTCTCATCTTACGCTGTACCATGCCAATGAAGTCAGAGCTCAAGACTCTGCCAATAGTTGGGATGACAGATGCAATGACATCTCGCTGCGACGTCGCCATGGATTTTTGTATCACCGTGTTGACAATATACATAACATCGTCCACCGCCATGATGATGAATGGGCCATTTCCTTCGATCGACCTGTTCAGTCGTAGTGACAAGCCACCTGGGTACTCATCCAGTTGGAAAGCCTTTTCCACAGACCGGCGAAAGAAGAATGTAGTCATGACATTGTATGGCGTTGTAAGTTTTGCGGAAATCTTGCGGTACAGGTTTGACTTTATCAAAAGCTCTGGCAAAGCCAGTGCCGCATCTTCATCTGTGGCATCCTACGAAGCCGTCAGTCTCAACGCTCGTGCCAACCTGGGCGGCCAACTTACCATGCATTTGCCAGACAAAAACCGTGTATATAGCGACCACCTCCCAAGCATGTGGGCAATTTCGTTCAGTAGCCCATCCACCTCCTTCATGTTGACACCTTCATCCTCACTAGACCGAGGATTATTTCCACCTCCAACAGCAGGTGAATTCACCCTTGGTGTTCCGCCCCTGGGAGGCTGTGGCAGAAAGCTCTGCACCAAAAACGAAAATGGATAACTTTTAACGTCGGTCAACGTCCTGTCAATACTGCGCTCGTCGCTCCATGCGTCCATGATAATGCCACCCTGAACATCCGCTTCCATCTGTAGCCGCTCAATCACCCTAACCATCTTGCCAGCACCGTAGTGCCGCTCCACGAGGCCCCCATGACTATCAACAATCTGTGCGATATGCTCAAAAAGCCTTGTTAATGCATTGGCGTAAAAGAACTTTTCTCTCCTTTCCTGTGCGCCGCCGCTGTCCTTCAGTGTTGCGCGAGCAGTCCCCGCGACTCCTTGACAAACATACCGCCCATATACATCCAATCCGACATCTGTCCGCCCAATCAAGGGGAATAGTTTAAAGAACCGAGTAACCTTTGTGCCATCACCATGGCTGGCCGCTTTTTCAAACTCCCGTAGAAACAGTCCACAAAGAGACTCTCTGGCGGTTTCCAACGTCACCCAGGGAGGATCAGGTACTTCCACACTGGGAACTATACTGGTAGCAAATGGTCCCTTGGCAATTTCCTCTGGTACTTTGCTCGCCCGGTCCAGGTATCCAGCTGCTGCCTCCCAGTCTTGCGGCGCACCCATAGAACCTACCACGCCATTGACGCAGGCTTTGAGCTCAGCGACCTGTTCAACAACGCCAAGCGTGTCTTCCACACGGCTCTTCTCCAGGTCCAGCTCCTTGACTCTGTTGCTAAGCCTGCCTGCGGTCTCGGCTGCAGATGAGAGCATGTCATTGCTGATGGACCTGGCGGCGATGACTTGAGCACCCAAACCAGCACGCAATAAATCCAATCGTCCGAGGTCTCGTGTTAAATCGGCTTGTGTAGCAATCAGAGAGTCGAGGCGATTTGTCAACGCGGATTCTCGGTCGTGTAGGGTTGCCAGCGCAGCGCGAAGTTCGGCCACGTTGGAGACATCGCTGAGGGGCGATGGTGACTCGGGTTTTAGCTTCCCGTCCTTGTCATCGCTACCATTATGGCGATTCAATACGCCGTTTGTGAGAGCGGACATTGGCGACGACAAGATCTGGCCGGGAGGCGCATAGCTCCCGTGGCCGTTGTCGACAAGGTTTTTGTTGGCAGAGGAGCTTGTATGTTGGTTTGTTGAAGCTGCCAACGTCACTCCCACCCAGCTTTCTATGGTGTGCTGTAACCAGACTCCAGTCCGACGGCCCACTTGCAACAGCAGCACCAGGCTCCTCTCACCAAAACGCTGGCACATGCATATACGAAGTACACAATCAAACAGCAAATTATTGCTTTGGGACCTACAACTTTGGCTGGGTGACATTTTCATAGGAGCTTCAGTCCTCTTTGAAACGATTGGTATTTCAAACATCCCTCTATGTACAAAATACATCGAACCCATTTCGCTGTAAATTGCTATGCTATGCTTTATATGTTGGCACTCCAACGCCTCGGGAAATACAATGTCTAAAGAGCAAGCCACCACCCCGTCTTGTATGTCCATTGTCTTCGAAACCTCACACAGCTTGACTATATCCACTGCCCAAACGCCTTTTCCCATACTTCAAGTATTTGCGCAACTCATCCGCCCAGAACACTGAGCTGCAAAGGACAATAAGCCTAAACAGGTCGCCAAGCCCAATTGCTTCTGTCTGGAAGACCTCTTGGAGCCAAGGCATGTATATCACTAGCAGTTGGCAGACAACACTGAGTGACACCGCCCAGTTAAACAAGTTATTTGCGAATAGGCCTATTTCGCCTCGGAAAATAGACTTGGATTCTGACCGGCAGCTGAGTGCGTTAAACATATCAAAGAAAACGAAGCACGTAAAAGTCATGGTTGTGTCTCTTCGTGTTACTTGGCCATCTGCTAGCATCTCGTGGCTATATATCAACATGGTGCCGATCATGATGATAGCAGCGGATGTAAGCACGCGCATAAGAACCGCCTTGGTAAGCACCGCGTCGTTACGTCTTCTTGGTGGTCTGTTCATCACATCGGGATCAACCTTTTCAACACCAAGAGACTGAGCTGGAGGACCGTCCATGATGATATCTAAAACAGTGTTAATATTAACAGCAAAAGGGATATTAATAAGGCAGATACGTACTAATCCACAAGATTTGCATGGCATTGAGCGGTGTCTTGAATCCAAAAAAAGTACACAGGAGGACAAGAGACAAGCTGGCTGCGCTGGTGCTGAGCTGGAAGGTAAGGAAATTCTGAATATTGTTGAAAATTCCCTTGCCTTCCTCGATGGCGCGCAAAATGGTCGAGAAGTCGTCGTCTGTCAGGATCATGTCT
Organism: Pochonia chlamydosporia 170; assembly: GCF_001653235.2. Taxonomy (NCBI): domain Eukaryota; kingdom Fungi; phylum Ascomycota; class Sordariomycetes; order Hypocreales; family Clavicipitaceae; genus Pochonia; species Pochonia chlamydosporia. The sequence goes on from NC_035790.1 coordinate 1,654,772, forward strand.
GCGGCTTCCTTGGCGACATCAGTTCCGTGACGGCCCATCGAAATGCCAATGTCAGCCTTCTTCAAAGCAGGCGCATCGTTGACTCCATCCCCAGTCATGGCGACAATATCGCCACGCGACTGCAGGGCTCGGATAATCTTCATCTTATGGTCCGGATTAGTTCTGGCGAAGATGGTCGTGTGTTGCATAGCCAGAGCAAGGTCGTCTTCTGACATATTGTCCACCTCGTCTCCTCGAAGCACAGGTCGCACTGTCCCTTGACTGGTCGTATGCTCACTGGCCACGGCTATGTTCATGCCCAATTGCTTCCCAATAGCTAGGGCTGTAGTTTCGGCATCACCAGTAATCATAATTACCTTCACTCCACCTCTCATCAGCCTCCTGATGGCACGGCTAACTCCCGGTCTTGGTGGGTCACTCATGCCGACCAGACCGGCAAACATCAGATCCCTATAGACATCTTCATGGGCCTCTGGAAGTGAACTGCCGTTGTGATCTGAACCAGGTGTACCCGTGCGCGACGGTCCATATCCCGATCTTCCTTTAAATGACCTGGAAACAGGGCCGCTGGCAAAAGCGAGAACACGGAGGCCCTTTGTGGCCATTTTGTGTGCGGCTGCTAGAGCCTCTTGGCGTCTATTTGAGTCGAGGACAATCTCCCTTCCATCTTTATCCAGGTACGTACCACATGCAGCGAGAACCTTCTCAATGGCACCTTTCATATATGCGTGTTCTTTTTCGCCTTTGGAATCGGAGCCTATGGTGACTCCCATCCACTTCCTCTCGGAGCTGAAGGGCGTTTCAGTGACCCGCGGTCCAATGGAGTCACGAACATCGTATTCCTTGAACTTATCAAGCATGTCCAACATTGCGACATCTGTCGGTTGGCCGACCCATCTGGTATTCGTCGCTACCTGTCCGCGCCCCATCGTAGAAGACAAAACAGCAGAAGCGGCAGCGCCACTTTCGGTGTACTTCTGGGCAAGGCGCGCATTATTGGCGATATTTCCAATGCGCATGATTCTTAAGGCTGTGGGTGCGGCCTTGTCATCCATCGAATCAGCGTCAGAGGTAACGTCGACCGGATCTCCGGCTCCAAAATACCACATTTCAGAAGTTGTCATATGATTCGTAGTCAGCGTGCCTAGATATAGATGATTAGCTGCGTTTATGGGTTTCTCTCCTCCTCAAAGGCAACACTTACCGGTCTTGTCGGTGCAGACCACATTAACAGAGCCCAGAGTCTCCACCTTGGGCATCCTGCGGACAATTGCATTGTGTCTTGCCATTCGATGGACCCCTAGAGCTAGAGTGACCGTTACAATGATTGGGAGGCCTTCCGGGATAGCAGCGACAGCTAGTGAAATAGAAATTGTGAAGATTTCCAACAACTTCTTGCCTTGCAACCAGCCAACGAACGAAATGAGACCAATGACAACAAAAGATGCTTTGCTGAGTTGGGTGCCAAGGTCGTCCATTGACAGCTGGAGCGGCGAGCGAGGGCTTTCAGTACCAGAAACGCTAGTCGCAATGGTTCCGAAATGCGTACTGCCGCCAGTCGCGAACACAACGCCCTGCCCATGACCAGATGTAACTAAAGTTCCCATGTATGCAATATTGTGTGTTTCACTACCAGTATCACCACTGTGATTCTCCCCAGACCCAATTGTCGGCGGTTGAGGGAGCTGAAGATGGTTCAGTCCGTGTGTGTTCACACGGCGTGATCGTGCCTCGGTGGTTATTCGAACAGGCTCCGTCTCTCCCGTCAGGTTGGATGCATCTATCGTCAAATCGGCGGCTTTGGTCACACGAATGTCGGCAGGGATCCGGTCGCCAGTTGTGAACAAAACCAAGTCGCCAACCACTAGCTGTCCGGCCATTACTTTGGTCGATACTGCATCCATGGTTTCCTCAATCGGTGTCTTGGACCCGACACTACCAGTCGAGTCAGGGTCATCAGATGGTGGCGGCCAGACAGGAGATTTGGGAATGGTAGCTGATGGTTTGCTGGTTCCCCCACGAACCAGGTGAGCATGGTTTGGCACCAAATGATTCAGAGCCTCAATCGATTTTTCTGATCGGTATTCTTGAATGAATCCAACCGTCACTACGATTGTCACAGCGACTGTGATGCTCACTGCGTCATCCAAGTTGCCCAGCAGTACAGACATGCCGGCCGACACAAGAAGCAGAAGTATTAGAGGTTCTTGGAATTGCTTCACGAATCGCAACCAAAGCGGTTCTGGTTCTTCGTGAGGTATCTCGTTCGGCCCATAATCGCCCAGTCGGGTCAGGGCATCCGTCGCGGTGAGCCCATGTGTCAATGACGTTCTTAGCCGCGCTGCCGCTTCGCTCGGGGTCATGTACGAGAATTCGTCTGCGACGCCCTTGACGAGAGTTAGCCACATAACAGTCCCGGAATTGAGGTGTCAGGAGCTACATACCCTGGCGTGTGACGACGTAGTTCGCGCATGATGTGGACGAACTGGCTTACCGTTTTCTGGCGGATCGAATGTCGACATCTCTGTAATGGTAGGGATGTCCGAGGTTGGGAGCAGAGGCTCCTTACCTGAGCCGTCGCGTGCCATCCATGGTATCTGCATTGTCACGCTCGAAGAGTCGGTGTTCTCAGTGTGGATAGAGCATGGAGATGTCTAGATGGATGGCAAACGGATCCTCGCCGTCATGGGGAATGATTTCTGGCAAACGCCCACGTCCCTCGCATACACAACCACGCAATGCGTGAACTCGTTGACACCAAGGCAAAGATGAAAGCAAACCAACGCTGCGAGGGCAGTGGAATAGAGAGAATTGAAAAAACTCGCCCTTGGTGATGGATAGACGAGGGCAAAGAAATTCGCAATGAGTGTTGTCTGTGGACTATCGCGTACCGAAGGGTGGATTTCCAGTCCAGGAACTTGAAATCGTTCTGTCCAGGGGCGTTTTCCCACTGAGAACAGATCTGGATGTAACTTCGGAGAGTGGATCCCGCTGCCGTCAGCCAATGCTTCGTGACCCAATCATAACCCGCGTTCTGCATCATTTCATGGTCGCGTCCCCTGCGCGGGTTTGCATGCACTTGATGGCGCATGCACAAAATGATAGGGATAACGGTATGTAGTCCCCAAAAACAGGTGGCTTGTTGCAAAGAACAAGAATTTGAATCTGATATAGTAAAAAGCTGTGGTCCAAGATCATATTCCACGCATGTACGACAGGGACAAACCCAGAACCTCAGATGTCCTCCTAGTATACTTTGTAGCCATAACTAGTGGTTATTTGGTGCTTAAGAGTTTGTCCTTTTTTGCTTGGCTCCCACAAGGCATATATTAATAGAACTTGCGAGTTCGCCGCGGATTGGCAAGCCTGTCCAACACGATATTAATTCCAATGGCAGCTGCAGAACATGCTGAAGATGTTGCACATCCATGTACCTTTGTACCCTGGCTCCTCGCCTGGTGCTGAATGCATCCGAGTTCCCAGATGGGTTAGCCGATCCACTTTTATTGTTGTCCCCGTAGTGATGATGCGGAAGGAGCGTTCTTCCGTGGTCTGCAGAGGGACGTTGCTTCCCCCCAACCACCTGGTTATTTCCACTGGTACCAGTCCACTCCTGCCCAGCAGGAACCGTCACGACCTTCACATCGACGCTCATTTATCGCACCGTTCGCCATCGCCCTTGGTCGCGGACACGCACACTCAGCTCGTGTGATTATCTCGCTTTGCTCTACTGTTTTGCGCGGCAATATTTTGCACATTGGAATCTGCCGACACGAGTTATATTTCTTGTTTACCCGCACAACGCGACGTCGCCGGTAGTGTTTACACGAAGCTTTCTCGACACCGCCACCTCCGCTCCCCCTTCACCATCTCAGCGGGCTCGCGTAAAAACACCAGCTGCTTGCTCGCTTCGAGCCATTCGAGTAGTCCTGTCGCGTCGCGAAAAGCGCCATCATGTTCTACTCGGAGACGCTCCTCCAGAAGAGCGGGCCTCTGGCTCGCGTCTGGCTGTCCGCCAACTTGGAGCGCAAGTTGTCCAAAAACCACATCCTGCAATCCAATGTTACAGACAGTGTTGAGGCTATTATCACACCGAATCAGGCGCCCATGGCTCTGCGCTTGAGCGGTCAGCTTTTGCTCGGTGTCGTGAGAATATATCAACGAAAGACGCGTTATTTGCTAGATGACTGCAATGAAGCGATGATGAAGATCAAGATGGTACGTCCTTTGCTTTTGAACATGAATATGGTGCATGCTTGTGAAGAGCGCTAACTAACATCGCGACGATAGGCGTTCCGGTCCAGTGGAAACAATGACATGGCGGCTAATTTGCAAATGCCAAACCGCGAGGCCTTGCTTTTGCCTGACCGAATTACACCCTATGACAACCTCGAACTGCCTCCGCCCCCTGATGCATCATGGCTTTTGTCGCAAGTCGACGACATCACTGCCACCCCAGTTGGTCGTAAAGGCCGCCCGAGCAACAACAGAGATATCAATCTGCAAGAGGATATTGAAGTCAGTCAGTTTTTGCATGGCACCGACAATGCAGATGATACCTTTGCACCTATTGGCGATTTGGAACTGGACCTCGATTTCGGCCTTAACATGGACGACGGAAGCCAAAGTATTGAACAGGGTCGAGATGCCCCGGCACCTCGGGACGTTGAAGACGATATGCTGAGTGACCTGGATGTCATGACGCACAATAAAGATGCGACTGATTTTGGTGAACCACCTGTCCGAATTGCCGACGGAGAGGGAGATATCGCGATGGGAGACGATTTCGGTTTCAACATTGACGACCAGTCCGCCCTGCCGGGCATGGCTTCGAATGCAAATCTGCACCGTGGGAGAATATCGGAGTCCCCGCTATCCGACATTGACGAGAGGCTAGCACAAGAGATTGAGACGGAATACTCACGTCACAATCATACCGATCTCTACGAGCCAACAGAGGATACAGAACACACCATTGTTCGCAGACCCGCTCAACGCGCAAAGAAGCAGAAGATCATGATGCCTGATGAGGAGATTGCCCTGTCAAGTAGTCATATCAAACAGCAACAGGCCGACCGACAGAACATTATTAAGCCTGCTTCTTTCCTTCCTCGGGATCCTTTCCTCCTAGCTTTGATGGACATGCAAAAAACTGGCGGATTTGTCTCGTCAATCATGACTGAGGGTCGCAGCTCAGCTTGGGCCCCAGAGCTTCGAGGCATGCTCACACTGGATGCTGTGCGAGGCATGAGCGAACTCAAGAGAAAACGAGACAGCGGCATTGCTGATGTGGATAGCGACGTTGGTGCCGCCAAGTCACCTCGCCTGGAGCTCGGAGATGACACTGACTTTGGCTTTGACGGTCATGGCATGGGCAACCAAAGCGTGGCAGCCGACGGCACTATTCTGGAAATTCCTGCCATGGGCGACGATGATGGTCACTTCGAACGCGAAGGTAGCCCAATGCACCCATTTGACGAGACGACGGCTCCCCTTGTTCATCCGCAAGACAGCGGCCCAGTTTCCGTCGGCACCAAACATGCCGTGCACATCCTTCGGGATTTGTTTGGAGCTGAAGCTGCCACGAACGCTGAGAAGAGAAAGAAGAGCTCTGTTGTCTTCCAGAACCTGCTCCCTGAGAAGCAGACCACCAAGGCGGAGGCCACCAAGATGTTCTTCGAGTGCCTTGTCCTTGCCACCAAAGATGCGATCAAAGTTGAACAAGGCCCTGAGTTGGGAGCACCCATCAGGGTCCGTGGAAAGAGAGGGCTATGGGGAGATTGGGCTGAACGAGAAGCTGGAGGCGAGATATCGAACCAGAACGAGCCTGAGCCCGCGGCATTCAGCGCAACCGCAGTTGCCGTGGAGGCATAGAAACACAACCTGGCTGTTGTATGACACATCATTCTTGATTGAATCCTCTCATGACACGAAACAAAAAATAATTATGGTGTGGTATGTTGTCTGTGTGGACTACTAGGTTGGCTAGGATATTTTCACTGTGCGCTCGTGTATTATACTGGATTCGCACATTCTTGGGCATTGGCTTGTTGGACTACTCAGAAGGCGTTGCAGGCGTTGTTAGGAAGATACCATTGGTCGCGACAAGGTACAGCTGATCAGGGATGTTTACGAAGGGAGAGCAAAATGGTTTGAGCTTGTTGAGCGAAATGGACTCGATAGAGAGGCTGGATTTGAGCTACTGTATGCTGCGTTTGGTGTGCGAAAGTGCTGGTTACGGGATGGCATTGATTCTAATTAGGTAGCTATTATTACAATTAAGTCAATAAGAAATTCATACTCCATGCTGTTTGCTTCCATGCGGATCATTATATATCCCTAGAGCTGGATTTTGTGAGGAAGACTTGTTCCAATACGCGTCAAACCAAGGTCGCCCATTTGAACGCGAGCATCAAAAATCCCACCCGAGTGACGCTCCTTGCTGCCCCGCCATTTTCACCCCACGTCGACAGTTCCATCATTAGGCACTTGAATAACATTCTCTCCGACAACAGGCACCAGCATTTCAACCCTTGCAATATCAACACCCAAGCCGCTTATAAATAATCTCAATCCAAGCATCTCTCCTCAAGACACATCACCACAATCCTCACTTCCTCAGAAACACTCTTCTCCAACACACCATGCCTCCTCCATCGCAGCTCGCCATCGCAACCGGCGCCGTCACGAGGCTGCTCAGAGAAGAAGCCTCCTACCACAAGGAGCTAGCTGACCAGGAGGCACAAGTCAAGAAGCTAGAGGAGAGTATTCAGAATGGAGGGGGCGACGACGACGGCAACGCCGAGTTTATGCTGAAGCAGAATGTATGTTCCCGGTTTGGAGTCAGTGGTAGAAGGTACTCTTGTGTGCAGGAACTAATGCTGGCGCAGAAAACGGCCGTTGAGCAGACGAAAGCTGTCTTTGGGCCGTTGAAGGACAGGATTGCTGCTGCGGTGACCAAGTTGGAGGATCAGATTGCTTTGGCTGAGGAGGCGGGTGGTTCGGAGCACTTGGAGAGTGCGAAGAGTGTGCTTGCGCAGGCTAAGAGTAAGGCTTGATGCTGAGGATGTACGGCTTGGAGTGGTAAAGGGGTGCTTTGGTGGAATAATTGGGAGTTTATCGTTGCTGCGTAGAAGATCACGAGAGGATATTACGATGTCCTAATTTGGTAGCTTGTGGTATCAAAGTTTCTATGGTATAAAATTACATGCCCCAGGGCAAAACGATTCGATAGGCCCGGCGTTTTACTCGTCAACTTCCATTCCATCCTCGCCATCTTCATTGTCCTGTCCTGTCCTTTCAGTCTCGTCTTGGTCCTCCATATCTACATCTCCAGCACCTTGGTCACTTTGATGTGAAGGCGTTGCTACACCTGGGACCTGTAGATGTTGTGTTGAGACTTGCGGTGCTGATGACGTTGAATCGGCCGGCGTTGCAGCGGCCTTGGATCCCATCTTCTCAGGCGCAGGCGTACCATCCAGAGGTGTGCGGTCCCTACTTGAAGCCGCACGGTTTATAACTCCATCCTCGTTCTCAACGTCCACATCGCCCTTCGGCTGCGTTTCGCCATCTGGGCGAGGTGTCGCGCCGCCGCTAGGTATTGGCCTAGGCGTCGTGCCCTCCCTCTCCCCGTCTGCCTCATCCTCTCCTTCTTCATTCATACCCTCTCGTCGATCGACTTCTTCCTTCTCGTCGCGAATCTGCCGTCTCAGCATCATACCCTCTTCCATGATTCTGTTGAACTGTTCTCGGCGCTCGTTCCACGTCTCTTTATATGTTTCACTCTCTCGTTCCAGCTCCTTGCACTCTTCTTCCAGCTTAGCCAAATTGGCAAGCTGATCTTCCCGGGGCCGTAATAGTCTATTGGATGTAATCTTCTCTGCCAGTTCGTCGAATTTCTTGCGCTGTGCCAGCGTTGCTCGCATCGAGTCTAGCTGCTCCCGTAATTGTCCATTGTTTGCCCGGACTGATTGACATTCTGCTAAAATGCGCTCCTGGTCGGCCGCGTATCGCTCCCGCTCGCGTTGGTTGGCATCGTGAAGGAACTGGAGACGCGCAATGCTGCTGTCAAAAGCGGCAAAGTCGAGAGTGAGATCTTCTTTTAAGCTGTCATTGGCTGGAAGCTTTGCGGCATCGGCACCGTTTTGTGTTGATACATTGTATTGACTGGCTGTGGAGACGACGGAAGAGATGGTGGACAGGCGCTTGGTGATTCGTTTGAATGGCTTTTCTTCAACATTGAGAAGACGGGATTTGTGAAGCTCGGCTTCGCTTTTGTCGTCGAGCAAATTCCAGGACGCCATGGTAAGGAGTTGTGGCCACAGGGAATGCGACTATCGCGTCATATAATTAGGTGTGACTTGCCAACAAGTAGCCCTTCTCAGAGCTATGCCTTGACCGTAGAGGAAAAGAGGGAGAGTGTGTCGCGAACTTGGTAATCTACGGCTCAATGGCTGTTGATGGAACGTCTGGTAAAGAGTGTTGCACAGCCTTGTCACAACTTCCAGTGTTCATTGGTCACTGGAGCAGATGCTATGGCTCCTCTTGGTGCCAGGACTAAATTTGGCTGACTAACCCACCAGAGAGCTGCACGGCACGTGTGCAGCCGCCACATGCCGTCATTCTTTCAAAAACATCCACCGGGCGCTTAACCCTTTTCTTTGTCATACAAACGCTCTCTAGCCTTCTCACATTCACATCTTTTGGTGGCTGATCAAGTTTTACCAATGTCTGAAGAAGAAAGGGATCTTCTGGCCCGTATCGGTCAACTTGCAGGTACCGTGACTCTCTGTTTGCTCCATCGCGCTTCGGCCCACCACTGACCACTTACTTGTAGGGCAAATCAACAGACACAGAAGCCAACAGGCTGGAGTTGGAGCCGCCCCGAGTCGCCAACCAAACAGTTATCGACGTCCGTTCACGAAAGGTGCGACGCGTCATTATATTGCTGACTTTTCGATAGGTGGAAACGCATACCACCCAGCCAGCGCTTACAATGGTTCGGCGTATCGAGTTGGGCGGCCGCACAACAGCCATCGACATCGCACTCTTCACCTCAACCAGTCTCGGCCGGCGTCAGACTCTAACACACCCAGCCCAGGTTCAACACCTGGAAGTACCGGTTGGGTGTCCAGAAATGACCGCCACCGACAGTTAATCAACGCCAACGTATACGAGAAAGAAACCCAAAATCGCGCTAAAGCCATGGAAGAGACGAGGCAGAAGAAGTTTCAGGGTCGAAAACAGCGAGAGAAAACGCAGCTGAAAGACTTTTTGCGGCACCAAGCCAGTGCTACTGACGCGACTACTAATTCTACTCCTGGTACAGGAAGAAACGAGATTATAATTGAAGGCATTCGTTTCCACGTGGCTGACGGCGGCAAGAAACTTGTGAAATCTGCAGGTAAGTGGCAGGCGATGGATTTGCGCATACGTGGATTCGAAGAGACTGATCAGCTGCTGTTTCTACAGATCAATATTCCGCCACTCCCAAGACGGCCGTTGTCGCCGGGGTCAGATTCCAGCGGACAAAGAGCGGCAACATGGTGGCCAACAGGATCGTCCAAGACCAACGGTATGTCGCAAGCGCTGCAACAGGCGCAACGCTAACGTTGGATAGTCGATCCGGGGTTCAAAAGAAGGTTTCCCAACCTTGCAAAGCATTTTCAACGACGGGTAATAGAATATTTTCCAACTGGATCGGACCAGCACTCGCAACCAAACGAGACAAGGCCACTGTACCCGGGACTGGGGTTGTACTAACGATGAAATGTTTTCTAGGTTCCTGCCCCAAAGGGCCAACTTGCCGATATCAACATGATCCAACCAGGGTGGCTGTATGCAAGGACTTGCTCAAGGATGGCAAGTGTCCCAACGGCGAGTCGTGCGACCTTTCCCATGATCTTACCCCCGAACGCGTCCCGAATTGCTTGCACTATGCAAAGGGCCACTGTACAAAACCCGACTGTCCGTATACGCACTCCAGAGCAGCCCCCGGTGCTCTGGTCTGCGAGTCTTTTGGATTCTACGGTTACTGTGACAGAGGAGCCGCCTGCACTGAACGCCATGTTTTCGAATGTCCTGACTTTAGCAACACGGGTGTCTGCAAAAACAAAGGATGTAAACTCCTCCATCGTGAAAGGGCAAGCGTCCTACGAAACCAAGCCAAGGCTGACGAGGCCATGGACGATGATGTATCCAGCGACGAAGAGCCAGTCGATTCAGACGACGTTGACTCGGATGAGGTTGCGGAACTCATTGAAGCAGAATCGGACGACTCTGACTTTGAGAACCAAAAGGACTTTATCCCTCTCTAGATTTGTTTGTTGTTGTCAATTTCTTTCTTTTTGCTTTTTAAGTACACGAATACCCTTTTTGCACCAAGCTGGGATGCCAGTCTCACCAAGGCGATACGGTGATGCGTCTAGATGTGGCATCACATGTCGTAATTGACAGAAGACACAAGGCAACTAGCATATGTAAAGAACTAGACTATCGCTGGGACGACGGTTAGCATTGTCGCTTTCAGTCGTGCCGTAATGGATCAGTCTTGAAGAGACGTTACGAAAAAGGAATACGATAGATGATAGATTCGTCAATGCGAAATTATGTTATAATAGAACCTTTGCAGTGACAACGATGTGATGTATCGTGACGTAATGAAGTGTGAGAGCTTGTGACCTCGGTATCGTACTGCATCATTACTTCACACCAGAAGTGACAAGTGCTTTGAAAGCTACTTTGCCAAGGCTGACTATTACAAATCACATAGACGTACGAATCACAGTGGTGTAGGAAATTTGACAATTTCGAGCTGGCCTGCCAACACTACATCCAAATATGAAAATATTAGCACACAGCGTCAAGCACTGGACCCTGTCCAGCTCAAGTCTCTCCCTCATCCACAGCCTTCCCGACACATGCAGTCTGATCCAATAGCAGCTGGAGCCCCCGGCGCTTCGAGTGGCACAGCTATCAATTGATTCTATTTTCGTCTCGGCAAGTTTGCTGACATTAACAGAGAGAGGCCAAGTCAATCGTGAAGTCTGGATGCACAAACGCAACCCAAAGCCCAATCAAGATGGGCCGCTAAGCCATGCTTCTTGTGTCATTGGTGGTGAACCCCAGAGGCGCTGCCGACCTTTTAGAGCTCTGAATTAGACGCTGGCGCCTGCTGGGGTTGAAATTGAATGTTTCAAGTTTTCCATGTGCCCATTCCGTCGAAACGAAAGTCTACTTCTTCAGTCGGCGCAAAGTGAAACACCGACAGATCTTTATCGACGTCGATGGCATCAACAAACAGTGAGGAAACAATGAAATTGTAACTTGCGACTGGCACAAAGAAGGCCCAATCGCCCAGTTTGGCGTTGATGCAGCATTCTTTGCATCGAAGTGAGCATTCTGCAGCGTCAAGTACCGCCACGGCTCAGCCCCTCGACGTGAAAAGGGTCAATCGATTGACCAAACTTGTGAATCTGCGGCTGCGGGGCTGAACAGCTTACGAACCGTCTTGTCCATCCGCGAGTCCGAATAGCGTCGCACAACGGCGATAAAGTGGAATAAATGCGCAGCTTACCTCTTTGCTCTGCTTGATGAAAACACCGAGGACTGCAACTTTTATCAATTACATGATTGTCACTACGCTGGGCGTACAGGGGCACGCAGTATAATTACGGAAAACGCAGAGAACGTCAACCATGGGTCTGTTTAAGAAGAAGGACGAGCTGGACAACGCTGCCACCACCGCGTCAAGGAACGATACCGTGCGCAAGTTGAACGGCGCAGAGTTCACGTTCGTTCGAACAGACACGGCCACCCAGGAGGTCATACAGGCCCCCGAGGACGGACAAGACCAAAATCTACTGTCGCCGAAACCGTCGGTGCGGTCGCCCAGACGAAGCCTCGATGTCTTCCGGTCGAGTCGATCGCGCAGCACGTCCGTGTCCTCGCAGACCAGTCACTCTTCCAGACGACGGCTCTCCGAGCGGTTACACCTGAGCAAGCAGGCAGAGTCGTCGGAGTACGTTCCCGAGAACTTGCCCGCCATTATTACGGGTGCCGACCCCAAGGACGATTCGCAGTGGGAGAAGCGGGCGACCATTCTGGCGGGACACAATGAACTCGCGCGTAGTAGGCCGCAGTCACCTGTGCCGTCGGAGGCCATGTCCCAGATGAGTCTGGCGCCTGAGGGAAGCGGGCGGAAAAGGAGTCCCAGCGCTTCGAGGGCCATTGATGATGATATCCAGGAGGCGATTCGGCTGCACGAGGAGGGGGATCTGGAGCAGTCGACAAAGATATTTGGACGGTTGGCTGATCTCCAGGGGGCGAATAATCCGCTCAGCCAGGTTATGTATGGGCTGGCGTTACGGTGAGCCTCTGATCTTGAGGAGGGCGTCAAGTTTTGGAGGTTGTTATTTACACAGGTTTGCTGATTCATATTTGCGGCTCTCGCTACAGGCACGGATGGGGATGTCAACCAGATCCAGGCAGGGCTGTCAAGTATCTTACCGCGGCGGCGTCAAATTCAGCAGCAGTAGAGCAACTCGCGCTGCAGGCGGGTGTAACGAAGGGCGGTGCCGCCAAGGGAGAGTTGGTGCTGGCTATTTTCGAGCTTGCCAACTGTTTCCGCAACGGATGGGGCGTTGATAGGGATGACTTTGCGGCGAAGCAGGTTAGTTTTTGTCTTCAAGCTGTGGTCATTACACTCCTCATCTTGGAAAGATAAGAGCTAACTCTTGCATAGTACTATGAGACGGCAGCGAACCTTGGCGATACTGGTACGTTCTACCTCAGAAACCGCCAACAAAGCCATGTATAAGGTGCTAACCCGAACCCTGCAGACGCCATGAACGAAGTAGCCCGGTGTTACTTGGAAGGAATCGGCTGCAAAAAAGACAAGGTAAGCATCATCTCATCTCACCCTATCATCCCATCCCCCAAAAAGGGCAGTGCAATACTACTCCAATACCAATAATGCGTACGCCTCAATCTACGACAACATCTGTGGCTTTGCGCGGCACCGCACCACACAATCTGCACGTCTCACCAGGTCCCCTATTTCCCGACCTCGCTGCCCAACATGTCACGCAGACAAAGTTGGGCATGAACCCTTATTTTCATTCCTGCCCACTCATCTCGTCCAAAACACTACTCGCATCACTAGTTGCTACTGCCGCCTACAGTTTTCGCAAATCGGCATCTTCCCCGCAAAAGTCACCCATCACCAGTCATTCCCACATGCTGTGCACGAGGCTAATTCTACCTTTTTTTTAAACAGTACACTGCCGCCCGGTACTATCGGCTAGCTGAAAAGGGAGGCAATAAGACTCTCGGCAATTCTTGGTAAGCACTCTCTTTGCTGATAACTTTCCACTCCTCGTATTCAGGCGTGCATGGATGGTGCTGACCCGTCAACGTGGACAGGATATGGAAGGACAAGTACAATCCGCCAGAGGAAAAGAAGTAGACTCACGTACCGTACACACAGCTCATCTTACCGGTTCTTCAGTCAGGATACAGTGTACCATATTCCCTCTCTTGTAGCTAGTTAGCGTACATTATTAGCCGCAATACCCATCATACAATCATTCATCAAATTATTCTATAACAAGTACAAAGTACAGAGTATTCTAACCGAGATTCATCATATCCCACGTCATTTCAGCCACGAGTGCTCCATATCAATGTCGAACCAAGTTTCCGGCAACAAGAAAAAGCAAACATGAACAGCCAAGGCTGAACCCCGAATTGCGGTGTGCAACAACAGTTCTTCTCCCGCAGCCCCCAGCTCAGCCATCTCATCTTCGTTCAGTCATTTGAACAAGGTCACCCACCACAGGCTCAGACACTGTCTAAGACAATGTCTCACTCCAAATAGCCCACTAGATCCGGGCCCGTAGACATCCACGCCCACGACCTCGTTTCACGCCCACACATCCCATTTGAGCAGCTTCTTCCCAACGCAGAATCTACAAATCAGACGTCATCTTTTTGGCCGTGTGCAACTTGGCCTCATGCGGACAGACAAAGAGGTGGCACTGCGCTTGACTTCTCCATACGGAGGACAACTTGCTCACTTACATTTCTGTCAAACTTGTACCCTTGACTTTCAAGGCAACTGTATGCGGCTGTGACCTTGTCATGGTGTGCAGCTTGCAGCAACTCGCTTGTCTCGATCGTCACGTTGCTGGCAGAGATGCCGCTCACTGGTTGATCCTGCAGGTTGCCTGGCCTGCTTCGTCCTCATGCATCGCGACGCAAGGCACATTTCCCAGGTAGGCACTACATCACAGGACACGACAAGTACAGAGTAGTAAAGGCCCCATAATGCAATGTGCATACAGAGACAAAAGTGTACAGTACTTAAGCATTGGTGAGCAGTTTGTTAGTTGTTTGTCATCATTGATGTCTGTCGTAAGAGTCTGCATCTCAAACAGCTTCCGCTATCATGTCGTTCATTATCCACAAAGAAAAATAAAGTCCGTCATCTGGGGAGACACTCGCTGTGCATCTCGCTTGCTCCAACGCCCATCCCTCCCAATCTTTCCCGTCTCTCAGAGCTGGTCAAGCCGGCTTGGCACGCCCGTTTCCTCAGGACATTTCATGTTCCCGTACCGTTCAATCTCTCCCTAATAACCCGCCTTCCATAGTCTCATGGCCCTTCCTTCCCAATATACAATAATGGTAGACTGGAGTCTGTCGATAATATCCATAGAACACAATCAATAGCCCAGTATTTCGCAAGTCACCAGACCGAAACCACACACAGGCAAGGGGAAAAGGAAGCCTGAAAGAACCACCCAGCCCAAAGACGATCAAAATCATTCAAACAAAAAAAATGTCAATGCTCGCTCGCTTGCTTATAAAAACACTAACCCATAAAAGTCAAGAGGAAAGCGACGTCAAAGAAATTCCAAATAGAAACAGTCCATCATCAAGAATTCACGAGGACGGAGTTGGCAGAAAATAGCACTTTCGTTGCGTGAGCAAATGGTCTGATTTGGTTGAGTTTTGTCGGCGAGAGCGACATTCAGGCGTAAAAGTATCTTCGTCAAACGTGAAATAAAAAGTAGAGGCAAAAGAAAAAGAAAAGAGATGAGAAATAGATGATAAGCAAAAGAGAAAAAGAAATAAATTCAATCATTAAAAGCGGCGTGGTCGTCATATTCGTCATCGTGAGATTCATTTTTCTGTATCGTTTCATGTCGTAATCATTGTGATTCGTTGCATTGCTGCTCATTCTGTGCGTTGTTGCATTCCGCAACCATTTTGGCAAAATTTCGAACCACATCGCCGGGAATCTGGTCCCAGAGAAGCGAACGAGTATACACATCAGCGGCACCGCCTTGCTTGTTGGCTGCTCGCATGGCTGTTAGCGCGTCTGCGAGGTTCTTGCGTCCTTGACTTGTAGATCTTTCCGGTGCATTTTGCAAAAATTCTTGATTGTTCACCCCGTCGTACTGGGCTGCCGAAAGAGAAAAGATTTGCTCATTCATCTGATCCTGAGTAGGCTGAGTCAAAGAATCGCCGAGTTCTTCGAGCATCGATGGAGCAGTGCCGTCCATACTGATGTCGCCCATGCCTGAGTTTGAGATCCGGGTGTGAACCCAGTTCGCACTGGATGGCTGAGGAGCGAGTGCTTGCATTCCCGCTGACGCCGAATTGATACCCGCATCCTTGAGGACATTGTCAAGGAGAGTAGCTGACGCAGCCCGGACATCTTCAGATACGCGTGGAATAGCTGGCACCGATCGGCTGGACATGACAAATGCGCCAACAAGGAAGAGCATAAACAGCAAACCTCCCTGTGAGCCAGACTTCTCGCCGTCGCCGACATTGACGGAGCTTTCATTCTTCTTGACGGGCACAAGCGAGGTTTGCGGTCTGACCTGCTGCGGTTCTGTGGAATAGTCATTGAGGAAGTTGGGGTTGTCCCAGGCTCCAGGCATTCCCATTCCTTCCATGCCCCCAAAGCTATCAGAGAAGCCATCGTTGGCCCCAGGACCTGAACCGGTCATGGGTTGGCTTTCGAGTCTTTGGACATGTTCCGTGAGAACATTAACTTTCTTTCGCAGTTCGCCGGTCTCGAGGGTGTGCGCGCGAATCATGTCATCCTTCTCAAGACGCAATGCCTCGACGAAGCCCATCAGATTTTGCTTCTCCTGTAGTAGCACTTCAAATTTGTCCTTTAGAGCAGAAATTTCTTCCTCCATATCAGTCATGAGTACTGTGTACTGTTTTTTCTCGTCTTCCAGTCGTTCAGTATGCTGCTTCTTGCGTTGTCTTGAGTCAAGGCTATCCCGTGGTATGTTAGCACATAGAAAGCAGACCGAAAAGTAAAATCATAGTATGGGCTACTTACGCTGCTTGGCGGTTTCTGAGCAAGCGCTTTTGCTGCTTCAGCTCCTTGATCTCTTGTTCATCGGTCGACTGAGAAATAAGCGAATCAATATTGCTCAGGTTGCGCTCAGCCGGGATGTCGAAGCGGGCATTCTTCTTGCGGATACCATCTCCTCGCCTCAGTTCGTTGTGTGACCGAATCATCGGGCTTCCCGGTTGCATCTTCTTGTTCACGGCTTGGGCAGGCATCATCCACTCCTTCTGGGGAGAAGTTGGCATCGACTGATCGCCATGGTGAAGAGAGGCGAACATGTTGCCGGGGTTATGGAACGGGTTCTGGTTTGGTACTGGCCTCTGAAAGACAGAGTTGCTAGCATCAAATGCTGTAGGCACATTTGCGAACTGCTGCATCGAGTTATCAGAGCCCGAGCCGTTACCCATGCCCCATTGGTTGCCATGTTGGGAGAAAACCTGACCCTGTGATTGCATGAAAGGGTTGGGGCCGTTCATGTTATTTCCGCCGTTCTGGTCCGGGAAGGGGTTTGATGGCACCGACTGCATGTCTACAGACTGCCAGTCTTCTGTCTTGGGGGAGAAGAGTGTGCTGCTGACGGCAAATGACTCCCTTCGGCTGTTGGCCATGGGTGGTGATAGATCCAGACCAGAGTCAACACCGTGTTCAAGGCCGCTGTCATCTAATATACCACCTTTGTCGTCTTCTTCAAAATACTTCTGTTGGGCATGGTGTGCATCCACCGTCAGAGGCGTAGGTCTGTAAAATTGCTGCATAGAAAATTGTGTAGCCATGGCAGCGGGCGAGTTGGTTCAGGCTGTTATAAACAGAAGCTCCCAATAGTCGATAATTGGGTAAGAAGAAGAAGAAGGAAGAAGAAGAAGCGGACTGTAGGAGTGAGCCACAAAACGGAGTCCGGAAGTCCAAGACTGGGAAATCTCTTAGCCTGAAAAGCTCAAGGTTAGTCCACCGCGTCGGGCGTTCTAGGGGAATAAGAAACGTGAGACTGGAAATTGGTAGTTCGGGCAAGAGGGAAATGAAAGCGAAATTTGTCCATCACGGCGGGTTCGTGGTTGACGAGGATGGTGGTAGGATGTGGGTAGGAGGGAGCGTATTCGCAGTCATATCAACCCAAACGCACCAGTGCCGCGGGACCCATGTTGCTTCCAGTCCCTGGCTGCGCGGGTTCGATGTCGACATGACAAGCATATTGGAGAGTCGCAATTTCCAAGCAGAAACTCACACAGAATAATCGTGTATTGCGGTTTGTCGAGATTTCGCAAAGCCGTGAGGTAGACGACAAGGAACCTGGTTGCAGATCCGGTATCTCCCTTTGGGTGGCGGGGGATTTCAGCGTCTAAGTTTGGAGAGGAAGAGCAGCGGGAGAAGTGAAGATGCGGAGAAAGCAAAACGATATGCTTGCTGTCTGCAGGGGAAGGGAAGAAAACGAAGGAGGAAGAAAAGGGCGACAAGGGGAAACAGAGTTTTGTCGTGAAAGGCGGATGAATATCTTGGCTATGAACAATAGAGAGGCATTAGAAAGTGGGAGGGAGGAGGCAGATAGGTTATGTACTTTGTGTGGGCTTGAACGATGGGCTGGGTGGAAATGGCATTGGATGGCATGGGGGGGTGGTCTCCGTTGCGGCCGTGGAGGAGAAGGAAGGGTGTGTGTATGTCAGTCTGCGCCAGTCTGTTGTCTATGAGTCTGGTCACCTTGGTACTTTATCTGGTGTGTGAGCGCTGCTCTGAGGGGAGGAGGAGTGCAAGTGGGCAAGAGCGAGTGGGCTCAAGCAAGATTCCCTCTTGCTTGCCAGTGGGAAGCACCAGAGAGAGAGAGCTCTGGTGGGACTCCAAGACTGGAGTAGGGCTGTGGGAGGTCAACGGTACGTACCTCTTTTGCGCTGATGAGACTTGGCATTGGAACGAGACCAAGGCTTGACTTTGGCTGGAAACCGAAACGAGACTGGACGTGACTGGACCGTGAGTGGCCTACTAGAGCAAGAGCAAGACCCAAGCAAGACCCAAGCAAGACCTAAGAGAGTTTGCACCAGCCTAGCACTGGGCTTGGTCTGGTCTGGTTCTGGTCTGGTGGGAGCATCCGCCCGCCGCCATGTGCGGGACGGCCAGAGAGTCAACTTTTAGGCCAGCCCCAGAAGTCCAGAAGTCCGACTGATGACAAGCTGAGTGAGACCCAGACCCAAACCAGACCCAGAGAGAGGGACAGCCAGGCTACTTCGGTACTTTCGTCACCAGCCTTAGTACAGGCAAAACTCGTGTACCAGAAGAGCAGCGTACCAGACCGCACCTGACAGCTTGGGCAGGAAACATCAACACTCCCAGACGTCGTGCTACAGACAATACTCAACATCAGAAAGAGACACCAACGTTTTTTTTTTTTTTTTTTTTGCACTCCTTCGACGTTGTTCCCCAGGTCGCAATACAATACTCTAATTTCTGCCGGCAAAGCGCCAGCCGTCGCTCTCCATCGCTTTGCCATAATGCCATGGCCACAAAGTCGTCAACTCAAACTTTCAACGTGAACCAGTTGACCATGACGGCCCTGCACGTCTTTCATACGTCCGTCCCCCACGGTACTGTACATGTGCATGATCATCACAACATAAACAAGGAGCCACCTTGAACTATAAAGAGCACAAGAAAAATTATCCAAACGGATCTCTGCTGCCCGTGGTCCGCGGTGGTCCACCGCTCATCCGCCATTGTCAGGGACCAAAGACATTGCTCAGATCCTAGGTCCGCTGACAAGCCTCGCGGGGGTGAGAGCCCAGATCGAACCTCGTGCTCAGAGCTTGGGCATCCATACTAGTGTGTTATGTTTTATTTTTTCCTTTCTGAATGCTCCCTCGCTAGGATGCCGTTTCAACCACTGCTGCCCGGCTGTTGAAGACGACGCAAGCGGAAGTCAGCAATCTTTCGCTAAGTATGGCCCTGCCCTTTTGACAGGGATCATGGGTGGCAGAGGATCGCGAGATAGTGCGCAAGTACCAAGCGCATGGCTTGCACACCTTCACCAGGACTTGGGTGTGCAACCTCTTACCATATTGATTTGTGGCCAAAGAGACATGGCCAAGGGCAAGGCAGCCAGTACCAGATGCGGAACGACCAACCTGTGGGAGTATGGTATCAACACGACGTTCCCCCATCCATCCTGTATAGACTGATCATGCTGGGACAATCCAAATCCACCAAGATGTCAAATGTGTGTGTAAGTGTACATGTGAATCAATGCTGTCATTGAGACAGATCTTCTCCTTCCCCCATCCAGGTCCATCAAACAGGTGTTGCTGTTGGTCAAGCACATTGTAAGCCAGCTCAGGACTCTGTACATTGGCTTACAGGCTCTCTCACTCTCTTTTTTTTTTTTTGTATGCTCGTCCTAGCGCCTCCTCTGCTCCACCCACTTTTCGCCTCGTTTGAGGCGTTTCTGGAGCAGATATCGCAAAGTTTGCTCGACGTTGGGTTTTTGACGCCCCATTATCTCAAAGACTCAGAAGTAAAGGTGTCATATCGGCTAGCACATCTTCCATGTGTCGATGATGGCTGAGAAGGAGCCTTGTGTGGTTGTTTGTAACGTTCAAGACTCAACCGCAGGTACTCTGTACATTGGACGTCGTCCAGGTATTTTGAAAATCCTTGGCACACTCGGGCCATATGTGACTATCCATCCACCGAGGTAGTCAGTGCAGTCGAACATTCAGCAAGGCAATAAGGAGTACAGCGGGCGATCTTGTTCCAGCGCAAAATACTGGTGCGCAACAGAGTGGTGTGTGCGCTTTGAACCCATCACTTCGCCCTCGCCGAATCATGGCCGAGAGACCAGTAAAATCGCGAGGCAACAGCAATACGACAAAGACGTGAGCCACCAAGGACCAGATCGGAGCCAGAGCAAGCGTCAATAATACTCTGTACAAAAGAGACCATCTGTATGAGCACGGCGTCTGACAGGGTAAAGGGAGGAGGTTGGGCAGAAACGGCCCGCTACCTTACTCTCGATTCTCGACTGAAGCTGCTAAATTCGTCTCTGTCTGACTGAGGCTTGCCTCGCTGAGCCACACACAACGCAGACTGGACTATCAACACTGAACGCCGTACGGAGTACCGAACACCCCGTACGCGTGTCGAGGGCCTGATGCTCAAGTGACGGGTGATGATGCTTCGGTCCTCCTTAACGGGCTGGCTTCCTATTTGCTCCTTCAGTGGCACAAGGTCGCGCTTGGTCATGAATGAGGGTCTCATTGTTTCCATATCATGCCCCCAAGGCCACAATCGTCATTCTCGCTGGGTGGCCGCTGCCTCCGGGTCGGCCCATCATGGCCCTCCATGACTTTGGCGCTGGAGCAGTGGCCGTCACAGGAGCAGAAATGCCAAATCTCGATAGGGCAACCGTCTCAACTGGAGGATGCATGGCGCCCATCAGGCGAGAGGGAGACATGGACGGACATGGAGGGAGGCCAGAGGCGGTTTGTCGTCCACCCTCTGGGCAAGTGGACTGGAGCCATGGAGCAAGAGAGGAGTCCTTGCCTCTTCTGGCTTGGTTCTCCCGCACCTGCAACACCACAAAGAAAAGAGCGAAAAGCAAGCGCGACCGACCATTGATCCCACAAGTACCCTCCCCGCAGCCCCGCGCGGTGGCAGTACAAAATGTCTCAACACCCACAACCATCACCATCACCACCCACCACCTGACCCAACTGCATCCTCCTTCAGAGCAAAATGCGACGTGATCGTCCGATTAGTCTCTTCGCATGGCATCACTCATGGACTGTCAAGACACCCAGACGAGCTCTCTCTACGTGCAATCGCAACCCTACCTTTACTCCATACACTGACTGCCATTCTGCTTTCATGGCCCCCTTTTGACACTTTTTGACACCCTCAAAATCCTCTCCCTGTTGCCCGTTTCTGCCGTGGTCAATCTGGCGCCCGTTCAACGCCTCTCCACCACCACCTGGAGACCACTCAGAGACACACTCTCCGTCTTTCGCCTCAGTCGGTCGGTGGCTGGGGGCCGGATATCTTGTGGCCGACTCATTCTGCAAGTCGTGATCCAACCACAATAGTCTTCTTCATATCAGCAGCTCCACTGTGCTTCATGGCCGCATGTTGGCCGGCCATGGTGCCCCATATCCCAAACCGCTTTGTTTAGTCGGTGTGTTTCCTGTTCTAGTCTGTGACCACTCGTTCTCTATCGTCGATCGAGCTCTCACTTTCAGGTCTTTCGTTAGCACGTTAGGCACCGAGCCTCCCTCCCTTACGATGGGTGATGCAAATACCCTGCTACCAGTCGTTGCTCGTGGTCACGTCGTGACGGAGCAGAACGGACGACGGCTCGCCGTTCGGAAGCTGTCCCGGCTTGGAGGTACGGGCATGACCGATAAAGCGCCGTCCTCTTCTGGCAAAGAGCTAATATTGCTCATGTCGCCATGCCAGCCAATGGGCCATGTGCCCGACCAATGTCCTGCATCTGGAACCTACTTGGATGTTGGCACATCCGTCTCAGAGAAAGCTCTCGGGTGCCTGTCCTGGCCCCGTCGCCTCTGCCCACCTCTTTGAGATGATTACCAGCATGTCTCGGCCTTGGTTTCCAATGTACGTAAGTTGGCCGAACGCAACTGAACAGCCAAGTTGGTTTGCAGGATTACGAAGAGCTGCCTGTTGTGACGAGAGAGGCCAGAAGAGCTCTGCGGCTGCTGCGGCACGTATTGAGCGTTTAGGCCGATCCGACCTGGCCAAAACCTTTGGACTCTCCATCCCTCGTCCATTCATTCAACTCGGAAGTTTACTTGAAGGCCTTGACCAACCCCTCCACGAGTTGAGTCCAGGTCGCACAGCTATGTTTAGACTACTACTATTAAACTCCCAACCACCCACCACGACAGAAGATAACCGAGCCTTTGCAAGTCTCCATAGACCGATGGCGATTTCAACATGCTCTGATGCGGGAATGGCCCGTGCCTCTGAGGTGCTTGCAAACCTCTTTTAGAAAACCGCGCCCAGCCAAGCATAACGCCATCGGAACATCAGAGCCAACAACATCAAGATGAAACAAATAAAGCCCAGGATCATGGGCCAGAAACATCTCCACGAAAGGTCGCCGTTAAGATGCCACTATACCGGCCATAATACCATATTGCCCATATTTGGAACAAGTATTCCCATACCAAATGACTCATTAAGTTAAGCCTCTGTCCAAAACGGCGGTCACATTTCCCCATTCCATCAAGATCCATCCCACATCTTGCGGTCAACGAAACAAAATCAACCAACCCTGAACTCCGACCCATGTTCCCAGCTAAATGCACAAATCCACGTTCTATATCAAGACAAAAAAGAAACCCGCAGCGCAATAAAGAAGTTTTAGAAAAGAAAAGGAAAAAAAATTCAACCCCAGAAACCGGGCGTGCAGCATTACCCAGCCACGCAGCTTGTCTCAAACTCCATACTCTACGTTCTTTGTTTTCCAGGATCCCCCAGACTCGTAGCATCAGATCTTTTACGACGGAAGCATATCACCTTGTTTTAAGTAGAGCGGTCAATAAGACAAATATGCATGGAACTCTAAACGCGACCTAGCCTCGCCGAGTAATCTGTTTTTCTTTCAATCCAAAGT
Source organism: Pochonia chlamydosporia 170 (assembly GCF_001653235.2). Lineage (NCBI taxonomy): Eukaryota > Fungi > Ascomycota > Sordariomycetes > Hypocreales > Clavicipitaceae > Pochonia > Pochonia chlamydosporia. Next base: position 1,677,754 of record NC_035790.1, read on the forward strand.
CCACGGAGTACGCTCCCGTCACTGACAGGCCATTTTATGCAATGGCAATGCAAACCATCGCAGCACAGCGTGTGGAGAGCGACACAGGAAACGCATCACATGGGGCGTGGGAATGTCGTACTTTGGTTATATCAGGCCACGGTGCATAGATGGCATAGGCGAGTGTATAGCCCCTGCGTCTGGATCCGTGCCTCTTTTTGAAGTTCTGAAAGAGTCATACGATGGGTTTGCATTGGGCATTTTTGGGCACCGGACGAGATTTGCTTGGTTGGCATGATTACACAGCATATGTAGATGGGTGTTGTTTCAGAGCGAGGGTGTGGGATGTTGGATGTTGGAAATATTCTCGCCTGTAGGGTATGGAGTATGTGGTGGTAGGATCGGGCGATCGTGCATATATGCCTGGTAAGAAGCGAGTCCCGTCAGTTGATAGGACAGTTTAGATGAGCGACGGTGTCAATGTCAAATGTGCTAGGGTAGGTCGTAGTTCGACTTGAAAGACGCTCAATCTTCCTGCAGCCGTCACGCAAGCTTCATCCTATCGTTCACAAGATAGACACAAAGTTGATGGCTACATTGCCATTACAAACGGCATCTTTCTACCCATACTTGGTCATCGTCAATGCATTTCCTCCACCATGCCGCCACCTTGATTCTCATTCTATCCATCCTCCCCATGCACAGTTTTTGCTACGCCCGACAATGCTGAGAATCGAACACCATCTCGCAACTCCTCTGGCCTGCAGCGGACAACCCCCCCGCACTCGAAGAAAACGTCATATAATATTGTCATGTTTATCCATTCGCCCATGCATACGAAGCAATGCTGTTCCTGCGACAGCAGCTTGTGTTGTATAAATAACCCAAAACAAATGTGACACGCCGAAAGAAAGATGCAGAGACAAGCCTACTGAGTCGCACCAGCAAGCTGTAGGAGTCGCTCACCAGCACGCAGATTGGCATATTCGTAGGCTTTCGACTCAGGTGGGAAAGTCCCGTTGGCAGCCCACAGGTCAATCAAGGCCTGCATCGGCTCCAGTTCCTGCGGCTTCAGCATGTCGAGGGCTGTCGCCGTCAAAATAAAGTGGGAGAAGCAGCTGTTAAGTTGCTTTTCGAGGTTGAGGTGATAGAAAGGTTCGGTGAAGTGTGCCCAATAAAGATGGGCGTAGACACGGAACATTTGGCGGAAAACCATCTGGCAGACGTCAAGAAACTTCTCAGGAAAGCCCGAACGTTTCCCGATGTATTCAGCCTCCCCAGGATTCGAAAGCTGAGAGAGAGGTGTCGTGGTAATGCTGGGATTGTGGGCGTACGACACGCCTGACGGGTCAGTGGGAAAGATGGCGGTATCGTCAATCTTTCCGGAGATCCAGCGTTGCATCAGGGTCATGTACTCATACGCAGGGAGTTCGACAGGCTCTCGTCTGTTATTGAGCCATGTGAAAGAGTGATTTCTAAGATCAACCGTGAGTAATGTGTGCTTCTTATGGGTCTTCCTTATGGGTACACTCACGCGCCAGCAGACATGCGAGGGCAACTCGTGGGGTTGCAAATGCTTGTACCGTCGTCCTCTTTCTCATGTACCACACGGACAAAGTTCCATAAGTTTCTGTAGTGCTCGACAACTATCACGGGGAGTCAGCTGGCAGTGAAACAATACGACTAAGTAGCAGATATTTCCTACCTTGGTGGGCGATCCATTCCCCTTGTTCAACTGTCTTTGGTCGAGCACTTAATGTCATGAAGTTCCCTTTGACAATGTGCTTGACATATTGGGCGTTGAGCCACAGCGGCAACGGCCGGGGAAGGTGATAGTTGTTAATTATATCTTCGACGGTAGACATTACGCCGCTGGACTCGTCCATGCCGATTGTTTGTGCAAGAGACGGGGAATTCGGCAGAGGTGGAACTTTGGGGGCGAGATTTGTCGATGACTGGCTTCCCTGAGAAGCAGTGTCAGATGGCAAAGGTTGACCGCCGGTCGAGGGGGATGGGCTCTTTTGGCCGGACGGTTTCGCCGAGCCGCCTCGAAATCGAGCGTTGCTAAGTTTCCATAGTTAGTAATTGAAGCTTGGCGGCGGCTGTTAACTGGCGCAAGGATGCTTCGGAGCATAATGAACGCATGGAACTTCCATTGCGAACAAGATTATGCAGTATTCGCAGCTCAAGTTTCAGGATCAACCCCACGATTGAAGCTGTAACGTCCCTGCTCCGCCAAAGGCAGAAGTTCCATTCGATGCCCCGGGTGACATTTGCGGTAGCAGAGATGAATGGCCGCTCTCGCCAACGTAGTTCGACAGCACAATCCCTGCAAACAAGCAGTGTCCCAATCCTGTCGATACATTTTTGGATGAGAGCAATCGGCCGATGTGTATTAGCTTGGGGGCAGACAGACTCAACTGTGCTGTCGCCTTGGAAGGAAAGCTAGACTACCTTCATTGCCTCTTGTACCCTCAAATTGGAAGTGATAAAGTGTGGTAAAACTTAACCCACCCAGCCTCGACCACTTCCCATTGTTGAACAGATGAAAATGGGTTTGTTGCGGACGCCTGGAGCAACGAGAGTCACTTGGCCCTCAACCCCTCGGCTTACCGCTGGATGATCCAGCTCGTGGTCAGGGGTCCGATTCTCGGTACATGACAAAGAGGCTGCCACGGAGGAGACATGGAGGCACACGGTCCGAGCCAAGGAGAATAAATGACCAGAAGTACTTACATCCCAGAGAAGAGGTTGGACATGATGAATCAAAAGGCGGGGTGAAGGAGTTGGAGGGTTGCGATGCAAAAGAGTTGCTTGAGGGGGCCGAAAGCTCCCGTCACGGGATCGTATGCGAGGCGGCGGACAAGGCTGCAATTGCAAAGAAAAGAAGAAAACAACGGTCGGCGTGAGACAAAGAAGCGAATGTCACCCAAGAAACGCGGCGTAGACAAGCGGCGCGAGAACGGGGACTTGGACGGGGTCAGAGCAATGCGAAGAGATTCTATCAGGAGTAGTCTGGTGTGAGAAAGAGGGGGACAGCCAAGTTGACGGGGTCCAGTTCGAGACGGTGACGGCCAAATGTGGGGAGCGACGATGTGGTTGGTCCATCTATGAAGTGCAGATTCCAACATCCATTCATCTCATCCTACTTATTATCCTTGCGCTGAACCAGACAGACGCCTCCTCCAATTCCGGCCAGGCTTCACAAACCAGACCTCACAGACCTCACACGAACCACCGCGGTTTTGTCACCGGCAATCTTTTGATGCCAAAACGGAACAGCCATCCACTAGGTCCCTGCATCTTACAACACCAAACGGTTGTCTCGAAGGCTCCATTTTGATCCTGCCTAGCATCAATTGTACCGACTACATATGCACTCTGCAGGCCACTGCAGCGCGGAAAGCCGCTATTGGGTAATCGGACAAAGAGGACCCTACATCCTGCATCAATACAAAGTCATCTCCAGAACGACTCTCCTCGCCCTGAAGCGGAAATTCCGAATGGCGTTGTTCCTCCATCAAGTATTCTGCCTCCGTGATGTCCCTGCCGTACCATGAGTCGGAGATAGTTACAATCCTTGTACAATCCTCCTTTCTGTTGCTACTTAATCTCATAAACTCTCTCCTTGACAGGGTCCTTTACTGTGGCCTCATTGGACAGATCTTCTTGGGTATTGCTTGGGGAGCTCCTGGTGGACAATGGCTCGAGCTGAATGTTGAGAAAGCCATTGTTCAGTTTGGCTACCTCGGCCTTTTGCTGCTGGTGTATGAAGGTATGTTGAGGCCTTTCTCCATCTTTCCGTGTATACAATGGGCTCACACATTTCAGGAGGACTGTCGACTTCTTTAAAATCCCTGAAGGCCAATATCTGGCTTTCGATTGCCGTGGCGATAACAGGGATCAGTGTGCCCCTTGGGCTCTCCTTTGTTTTGCAAGAGCTGACCAACGCCACGCCAATCCAATGCTTTGCCGCGGGTGCTTCCCTTTGCTCAACGAGCTTGGGAACGACATTCACGGTCCTTGGAACTAGTGGGCTGATGAAATCCAGGCTTGGTGTGGTCCTGACAAGTGCAGCAATGATGGATGATGTTGTGGGCTTGGTTCTGGTTCAAGTCATATCCAACCTCGGCCAAACTGACGGATCAATTACCGCAACAACTATCGTCAGACCACTTCTCGTCTCTGTTGCATTTGTCGCTGTGTCGCCGTTGATATGCGTTGCTGTTGCTAAACCAATCACCAAGTGGTTTAACGGAGTGCGACGACACCATCCGGCCGGATTGGTACAGAAGACTTTGAGAACCACTGAAGCAGCCTTTTTAATCCACACTTTAATCCTGCTTGGCTATGTAACGGCTGCGAGCTATGCGGGAACATCAATGTTATTTGCTGCATATATTGCTGGAGCTTCAAGCAGCTGGTGGGACTCCGAGGTTGAGCATGTCACTGACTCTTTTGACAACAAGAGCGCCCCCGATGCAACTGTAGGGGACAACAACACTTCTGTACTACAGGAGAATGAGACTCTACCTGATGTTTCGCCATCAGGGCCTGTCTCTTCTGGCATGCAAATTTATGATCGATATTATTCGCCGGCTGTCAACCGGATCTTGAAGCCCTTGTTCTTCGTAAGGTGACATCCGCACGCCTTTTTATTGTTCCCAGTCTAACACTTCCACAGGCTTCGATAGGATTTTCCATTCCTATCAGTAAGATGTTTCGTGCCGACATAGTTTGGAAGGGTTTAGTTTACTCACTGTTGATGGCCATTGCCAAATTGGTTTGTGGGATTTGGCTTCTTCGGCTGTCCATGCGGCTTCCTTTCACTCCAAAGACGAGACGGCTGTTTCGTAACCTGATGACCTCAGGGGCAAAGCTCATGTGTGCAGGCAAACCAGAAGAGAAGGCCGTTGAGTTGTCTACCAGGACGCGAGAAGACGCGGCACGGAACACGACATCAGAACCTATGGTGCCTCCAGCCCACATAGCCAGCGAGCCGCTCCCTGACACATCACGGGCTGAGGAAGTGACCACATCAGATCACCGGCAGCTTACAGTGCCGGTTCCTTCGAAACCACGCTCTGTATACCCGGCATCTATTATTGGCTGTGCCATGGTTGCTCGTGGTGAAATTGGCTTTCTGATATCTTCAATCGCGGAGAGCAATGGGGTGTTTTCGACTGGTCATGACCACAGCGAAGCTTCCGACATGTTTTTGATTGTTACTTGGGCTATTGTTCTCTGTACTATCCTAGGACCATTAGCCGTTGGAGTGCTTGTGCAAAGAGTGAAGAAGTTACAACGAGGTGCACAGAAGCAACGAGTCGCTGTGCACAGAGATGTTCTGGGAGTTTGGGGAGTATCTTGAATAAGTCACATTCTTCAGCGAAATTTTGAAAAGAGTTTGACGAAGGAGGAAGGTCTCCGTGCACAAGAGAATACCTTAATCGCTGTTGGCGTGATCATAGTCGCATTTCGTTGCACTGGATCTCATGGCGGTTGCAACGGCGTGACTTATGATCGATTATCGCTATCAAAGATCGCTGCGGCTAGCTTGAATGTTCTAATGCAGGAGATCCCCGTGGTGCTTCTCAAGAACCTTTTCAGAACGACTGCATCGTATGGGGGGCTAATTCATCCATCCACTACTCTCTTCCTCCGAAATCACTTCGGCTGTGCATTCTCGGCATCGGTAGCTGATCCATGGCCACTGGATGGAGGCAGTACATTAGGCTGCAGCTCCGTGGGAGCGTCGTCTGCATTGGAGAGAAACAATGGCTTCGGTTCCGCCTCTGTTGGTGTTCTTGGTCGATTGACTAAATCAGCGCCGGAGGTTGGAACGGGGTCAGGATGAGGTGTCTAAGATTTTGTCAGTCAACATCGTCATGCTGGTGGCCACGAAGTTGGCATTCCTCGCACCTCGCACGATTTCTCATGGATATCGGCGGTCAGTTTGAGCCAGCTGGTGGGCTGATGGGAGGAGGCATCTTTGCATAGCTCTATCTCAGGCTGACCCGTATCAAGTTGATGGGATGGGGTTTTTGGTGATGAGGTGATGGAATCACCTCCTTCCATAGTCGCAGCAGAATCACTTGATTTCATCTTGGCGCCCAGCTGAGGTGCTTTATGGAGGTGATGGAAAAGAGAAACTGAGCAGCAATCCTGTGTATTGTGCCAGGGGAAAATCTAGCAAGCACTACGAAGGAATGGTCTGGAAGTTATATACTGGACCTCGAGACCTGTGAATATGACTGAAGGCAGCTGCGAATGTGTGAAGGGTTATCACGTGGCCTTCTATTGACAACAAGTCTTGTTTGAGAAAAGCACTACCTAGTACTTAAGTACTTAGGTAGTTTTTCTCTGAAAACGACCCGCCAAGTCACAAGAGTATAATCTGGCGTGGCAGCATGGCCGATTTTGATGTTCACAGTACCTAGGTAGTCAATGGGCAGAGGAGGACTCTACGAGTCTTGGGTCTAAAGGTGAAGATGCGTCTATAACACTAGCACCTGAAAGTGCGGGAGAGGAGCCGACCAGACATTCTCAGGAAGTGGCTGAATGATTACTTGTGCAAATCAAGCCGGTAGAGCATGATACACGATGCAAAAGGCTATGGTCTGTTTGTCTGTGGTAACAATTGCATCCATGGCTTCGGGACTACACGATACCAGAGCTGAGATAATACAAGCAAAGGTGTCCAAGGAGAGGCCTGGTTGGACTTGCACGAGTCTCAATGAACTCCCGAATTAGCATAACTAGGAACTTTAGAAATCAATAGCACTAAGTAGGAGAGGCTACTAACGATGCTATCTACTGCAAAGACCGATGGGTGTACGTAGGTTTGGTTCCATAGAATCCATGCCATCGTGGTCTTCGATTCTTTGCGTGTTTGAACAGATGTAAGTTATACCGCACAACAGCAGTACTACACAGTGCCACTACATCAGGGCACACGTATATATCCAAGTAGTGAATACAAGAAGTTTACATCTAGAATTTTATGCCTATTGAATTATTTCTTAACTGAAACCACTACTTGTAGTCCGTTATGAGAAGCCTGGGTCGTAGGTTGTCGCAGACTCGCAGTTAGCCAATGGGTGGTCCGTGCGCCACATCAGGATGCAGCACACACTAGAGGCTGGCAGCCAGTTTTCTGAGAAGGGTCAAGTTCGTGCACCAAACTCGATCTCTTTTCGAACCATCGTCTGCGACAAGCCTTACAACTTGCGCCCAACATTGTTCGTCAGCCATCGACTACGAACCAGGGAGTAAACTTGCAGCGCATATTTGGGGGCTCAACCACAATGTCAGATTCCGAAGACCCTCTCGATCCTCTCGATGAGACCGCAGGCGACGACCTCTTCGGCGACGAGGGCGATGAAGAGCCGAGAGCGCCACGGGTTTTGGACGACGATGACCTAGCGTCAGATCCTGACGAGGATCCTGATGCCAGGCGCAGAGAATATGACGACGATGATGGCCAGCCACATGAAACGCGTGATAGAGTTGTCATGGCTGTGCAGACGTACCGTCATCAGATACCAAACCCCAAAGACGGAACAGTAAGGGAGCTCAAAACTTCATGCGGCGCTGCCAATTGTATCCTTAGCTAATCGCGCAATCCAGCTCCGTGTCATGAGAGTCCCCAAGTTCATCAAATTCATGCCCGAAGAATATGTTGCGGATACCTTCCAGCCATCCGACTTTGACCTCGCGAATGCGAAGTCTGACCGACCGAAACACGTCTCGCGCGTCCGCAAAGATGCTAGCACGGGAGATTTACAGGGCAACACGAACATTTATCGGTGGAGCGATGGTTCACTGACCATCTCTGTGGGTGGCGAGCACTACGAAATACAAAAGAAGGCTCTCGGACCTGGCTTGGACCAACCCTACAATGAGATTAACGATGGACACAACTACGCAGCCGCAGCCGAACTTGGAAGTAATCTCCTGATGACTGTCGGTCATTTGACGGAGCAGTTCAACGTCCGGCCCAACAAGGCAGTTGGAGACGACGCGCTATCAGTACTGGCAGAGCGGATGGCGCAAGCTAGTAAGGCGGCAAACGATAGCGACATGATTATCCGCACCACTCGAGATCCCGAATTACAAAAGAAACAAGCTGAGATGGCAGAGAAGGAAAGGATGAAGGCCCAGCGCCGACGCGAAAACGCCGCATTGAAGATGGACGGTGGGCTGGGACGCTCGGGGCGAGGCGGACTGTCGATTGGCGATCTGGAAGGCGGGCGTGGCTTTGGATCCGGACGCAAAAGAGGCCAACCTGGGGCTGCAAAACCCAAGAGACGTCGACCAGAGTATGACTCTGATGACGATCTTCCACAGGGGGTTGGACGGCGCGAAGACTACGACATGGATGATGGCTTCCTGGTCGGCAGTGATGAGGAAGAAATGGACAGTGAGGCAGAAGATGACGATGAAGAGCTGCTGGACGACGACGAGGATGAGCGGCGACCTCGAAATAAGAGACAGAGAACGGCAGATGCAGATGAGGATGAGGACGCAGAGGGAGATGAAATTGAGCCAGCTGAGCCGTCAGGGAGAGCTCGACGGCGAAACGTCATAGATGAGGATGAGGACGAGTAAGGACGAGTAAAGGATTGATTGGGTTGAGATTCAAAGGTGGAATGACAATTTGTCGTGGGTTTAATTATTATGTATCATGTATTATCATTTAAAAGGCGTTGAAGAAATGGGTCGAGATAGCTCACAAGAGAAACATAGTTTCCGTCCTGGGAAATGATAAGTCGACACTCGGCTGGAACTGTTGATATGCTCTCCGGTCCTCGATAAAGAGTTGACTGGTAGCATTGAACCATGTTGGCAATTCAATTCCAACGTTGGAAGTGGGGATGCCAGTCCATTTAGCGCCTCTGCCGCAGCTGCGCGCAGCATCAGTTACTTCATCAATCATCCATTGATAGACAGTCCCGAGACTCCGCCAAACTTGAATCCACCAAATCTCATCCCTGGCATCATCACATGCCTAAAGTTGATCCCCAGCCAAACCGCATTCAAGGCAAGGCTACCACGACACAACACTGCACTGCGCTGCAGTCGCAGGCTCGACATGTGCAGCCTGGCATGATCCCGACAAATCAACAACCATCAAAGATATCAACTGCTCGCAATCCCTCACACACCTCAAGGATGCAGCGAAAGCTCCCGCCGGCCGCTGCTATCTGAGACAATATACAAAGCCTTCTAGTGACCCACCCATTGGTTCCAGTGTCACCGTCAACTGCATGGCCTGTGATTTCGTCACCCTCGGCACATCATGGGGGCCGTCCTAGCTGTCTGGAGGGTCATTGTGGATGTTGCCACGTTCTGGCTCAAGGTGGGTTTTGGTCTGAGTCGTTTCGTTTCTTCCTTTCGTCCCCCCCGTTTCCTTCTTGCTTGACCAAGTTGTAATGGATCAGGTTGGCTTACCATGGCTCTTCTGCTGACGCCGGTGCAGAAGCTCGTGAGTTGGTACACCAGCAAGCATCCCGTGGACTTGTGGTTGGAACTGCTGCGCAATGCAGAGAGCTTTGAGGACTGGGAGGAGGCGGCCCTCCATTTGGATAGTCTGCTTGGCCTAGATTTATGGTAAGAAAGGGGAATCTGCGGTTGGATGGAACATGTGCCAAGATTGGCAGTGCTAACCAATGCCTTTTGGTGCAGGAGGAACAACCCGACCTCGAAATACTATGACTGGCGCCTCATTACCGAACGGGTACATTCACTCGCCATCGCTCGAGAGGAGAATCACTTCCAGCAATTGGTGAACCTTCTCCGATCCGGACTCGTGCGAAACTTGGGGAATATCGCAGTACCCAAGCTATACAATCGATCATTCTCGGGGACCAAGTATCTCATTGAGGAGTACATATCCCAAGTTGCAGAGACTGTGGAGGATATTAGCACACTGCCGACGACATTCATATCTAATTCGCAAGGTGGAGGGAGTGTCTTGACGAATCAGATGAAACTCGACTTCATTCACGACACCAGACAAGCATTCGGACGAAGCACTCTCGTCCTACAAGGCGGCTCAATCTTTGGATTATGCCATCTGGGCGTTGCCAAGGCACTATTTTTGCGCGGCCTCCTCCCTCGTATCATTACTGGAACTGGAACTGGTGCGCTGATTGCCGCATTAGTTGCAATCCACACTGAGGAGGAACTACCTAATATTTTGACGGGTGACGGAATTGACGTTTCAGCGTTTGCATCCAAGGGAAGAACAGAGAATGGCATGATTCCTCGTGAGCAGACGTTCAAATCGAGATGGGCGACATTGATGCGGCGGCTTCGAAGGTTTTCCCGCGAAGGATACTTTCTGGATGTCACAGTACTAGAGGACTGTGTGAGGGCCAATGTTGGCGATCTAACGTTTGAAGAAGCGTACAATCGAAGCAAGAGGGTGCTCAACATTACTGTTGCGACAGAATCTCAAGGCGGCGTGCCAACTCTGCTGAATTACATCACAGCACCAAACGTCGTGAGTCGAAACCCTCAACAACACCACCACCCCAGACCTCACCATACGGACAAACTTTAACAATCTACTAACCACATCATTCCAGTTAATCTGGACCGCAGCAGTAGCATCAAACGCCTCATCCCCCTCCCTCTACGGCTCCCGCAAAGTCCAAATCCTCGCCAAAGACGTCCACGGCACCATCGTCCCCTGGGCCGCCGCCAACACCACCAACTTCCACCACTGGACACATGCCTCCTACACAGACCGCGACTCGCCCCTCCAACGCATCGCCGAGCTCTTCAACGTAAACCACTTCATCGTCAGCCAAGCCCGACCCTACCTCATCCCCTTCTTGCAATCCGACATGCACGGCCCATCCCTCCTCGAATCCCGCAGCAAAACCACACAACTGTCCGCCTTTCTCGTCCGCATGGTCGGTCTCGAAATTCGCCACCGCCTACGACAATTCGATACCCTGCGACTACTGCCATCTAGTATACGGCGGTTTTTGGTGGACGAGCGAATACCAGCCGCGTCCATGACGCTCGTTCCTGAAGTTACGGCAGGGGATTTCGTGCGGCTACTGGAGACCCCTACGAGGGATACCTTGAATTATTGGATATTAAGGGGTGAGCGGAGCGTGTGGCCCGCCGTGGCGGCGCTGAGGATTCGCTGTGCTGTTGAGAATGAGCTGGATAGGTCGTATCAGATGGTGAGGAAGCTCAAAGCCGGGGATCTGAGGAGAAAAGGGAGTATAGCTGGTGTGGATGCGTAACATGGATGTCTTTTTTGATAGATTCAATCTGTCACATTTTTACTTTTGTAAGTTGTGCATATGGGAGGCGTATTTGGTGGGCATTTCCTTTTGTCGATATCTTACTCTGTTGGAGTATACACCATGAAAGTTTACAGAACGTGCAAGGTACAGAGGGCAAATTCAACATGTGTTGTCACCAGAATAGCAAAGGAACTATTCTTGGCATGTGCTGCTCCATAAGCAGACTAGAAATATTGACACTAGTGTTACAAATTGCGGGAACAGCCGGCCGCATCTTGGGAACTCTTCTGGACGCCATCGTCAATCCGAGGATCATGTCTCAGCGGGCACAGTTCATACATACATACTCCGTATACACGCTGTGACAGTGGATGCACGTCGTCGCCCAACTAGCCTCAAGAAAACAAACGTGTCATAAATCAAGGCGCATAATCTGCGATTTCCAACGGTCGTCACGCATAGTTATCTTGTGACAACCCAAGGCGCTCGCATATGTGACATGTCGTACAATGCACTCGCTGTGCCAATGCTCACCGCCCAGACATACTCTCCCCGTCCAACAGACACACACACGGACGTCTTGAATGCTTGCACACATGTGTGCAGAGTAGTATGCGTAGCAAGATCTGGAACTTTGACTCAGAAAAATGTATGCCGGGCAATGCTCCGTAATTGCAGCCGCATCCGCATCATGATGGTGTGAGGGGGGACCAATGCACAAGAACCGGATGGGCTCTGCCTCGGGAATGAGTCCATAATCATGGATAAATTGGAATTTGCCTGCGTGGCGGTCATGCCTATTATAGGAATAAGAAACGAGGTATATAGGCGCCAGGAAACTATGATCAAGTAAACATGTTTTGGTTGCAATGTTGCCTCGGACGAACTGGTGCCGAGGATAATTTCGGAGTTGGAGTTGGTAATGATCATCAACCAAGTCCTCGTTTGCACTTGCAGGGAACCTTGAAACATTGCAATCATCCAACATAGAATTTGAACTGGTTGTGGAGATTTTTTCTCTCATATGTCCTGGATTCGCGAGTTTAGTTGGTCAAACATTTGCTCTGCCTGCGTGTGCTTTAGAAGATATGCGCCTTATACCTGTGATGTGTACCTGAAAGCCTTGTAACTAGTTCAATAATCCTTTGAGCCAAAATTCTTGTAGCTGCTAAGGCATTGGATAATAATGCGACAAATCATCTTTTTGTCAATACACGAGTCACCAAACCTTTGCACAGACACGCCCCTTCTGTGAGCAGGAATGATCCCTAGTAGAGGTCGTGTTGGCATGATATTCAACTGCATTGGAGCAAACTTTCGTGTACTCTCTCTGTTGCCTTGAGAAAAGAAGAGCCGCTTTATCCTTCGTGTTTGCAAGGGAGTCGAAGGTCTGTTTAATGTGTTGACTTGACAGCCCCACAGAACATCAATTGATATCATCCTGGATGTGGCTCCAGAGTGACAGGGACGCAAAGCCGCTGGCTGCCCTTAGCGCAACGGTTTTGAGATCCACCAAGTTGGCGGGTTCAGGGTCTGAGGTCAATGGCTTGATCGTCGTCGAGTCGACAGGGGGATGGCCATCGGTAGGGATTTTCCCGCCTTTCACCACGCTAGACGCCGTTGTCTGGATGACGAAACAACAAGGCGGGATGGACATTGCAAAGAGCCTGTCCGAATTCCCATCCATGGGGGCTTTCGGGCGTCGCGTGGCTTCATCAGAGCGGTGGACGGACCAGAGCGTTCAAAACCCACATTGTTGTGTTGGCTCCAAGGCACTGTTGGTCCGTTCATGTCGAATGGTCGGTCATGTCGCTCAGCATTTCCATTTCCACTTGGCACCAACTTCGCAAGACCTAACAGACCTAGCACAAGGTCCCGAACTTCTGGACTGATGGAGGGCTGAAGACGGTGCCATGGAGCCGGCGCTTCAAGTCCAAAAACGAATTAAGTGAGGGGGGGAAATGAGAGAACAACAAACGGCCATGCATAGTGGCGTACCCCCAAGCAACAAGCAAGGTAGCATGACTGCTACTTTGCCTCAGATTGCCCATCACCATCCAGATACACATTGGGGGCGAGAAAGTTTCTAGGATTGGAGGGCGGTTGCGGCACCGGGTCAATAGATGGTTGGGGGACCAGATGTGCGACCAGGGTCTGCGGTTGGGGTGGTTCCGGGTATTTGGGTGGTTCAGCTTCCTCAAATAAGCCATGGTAATCTCAAGTAATAGTAATCAGACATCCGTCGTGAGACGTCTTGCGCTCCGCACAGAGCTGACAACGCCAGTGGTGTTGGCTACAGAAGCAAAGACGGTTGCCCGGAGATGTCATGGACAACTGGGCAGCGTGCTGCGTGTTCCTTGGCCTGAACTCTGACCGAGCGTTGAAATTACAATCTAAACAGGAAATAGACCTAACATCACAAGGGTCAGCGCGGCCTCACAAGTAAACTACAACTCGACCCAAGTGAAAGTCACCTGAGCAGCTTCAGTCGTCAATTCGCATGTGTCTGTCCACAGGATGGTGCATTACTCCAAGCCCAGTTGTTGAGTCTGGATGACAGGACGTGGTCATGGTCTGAAGGTAGTTCGACGACATGGGCATTTCGACAAGGAAATTCCACACTCCACCCGGGCCCCAGCTCCGTCCAAGGTAACACATCGTTCTGATTGGGCGCCACTGGCAAGGTCCGTGGCCACCAGGTCTTGATTGTGAGGTGCAATGGTCAGGACCCAGTGAGATCCGCGATACGTCCGGCGAGCCACTGAGATGGCTGTGACGCTGCAGCACTAGCTGGAAGCCCCAGCGACGTCTTGGACGGGAGCGGAAAGAAGCTTAGAGTGTGAGAGAAAGGTCCCGTCATGGTCTAAAATGCGATGCCGGCCAAATGAACCAAGACTTGATTTGACCCCAGGATAGAAATAAACGGGCTGGGGAGCTACAACGGCCACTCCGCCCACACGAGTGACGGAGCAAGCGTGGAACCAACATCCTCTACCCCGACAGCATCTGAACTCAGAACAGACGTATTCGGACTTGAGGCCTTTGAATCGCAAAATCCTCTCTGGAAGCTTGTTCAGAGGGAAAGCGACATCAGAGTCATGGCTACCGCCGTGTCCACAAGCGCCCCTGTAGATGATTCGAACCGTGAAGCCGGCTACAACCGATCTGCCTGCACCGAGTGTCAGCGACGAAAGCAAAAGGTAAGTGTGTAATGTATCCCTGTGCGAGATTTGACGCCCTCAACTGCAAGAACTATTCATCTGGCGAGCCGATGCAACAAGTTTGCCGGAGTTGAGAATTGGCGTCAGTGCTGTTTCGAGAGACCAGAATTCCTGCTACATGCCTCGTGCTTTCTGGGAAGAGGTCGCGGTATTTCGGTGGCGAAGCAAGTGCTGGCTCAACTGGAATTCTCGTCACTAAACATCGTCGAGAAAACACCGATCGGTTCAGGATTTCATCGGTGGTTAAGTCCTCAGCTCGTATACGCCATAGACTAACGCGGCATTGCAGTGTAACCGTGAATGGCCCTGCGACCGGTGCCAGCGACGCAAGATAGCCGACGAGTGTCGGTACAACTACTCCAACCCGACTTTGGAGACACCCGCCCACGACTTGACAGAGAAACTAAAGCGGACGCATGACGATTATTCGAACCGAGGCAGTGATGAACCCGAGGAGGAAGACGGTGCGGGTTTTGATGCGTTAGCGACTCGTCTGTACGCCACGCTAGGAATCGATCATGGAGTGGTATGTTGCACATAACGGCCGGTGTCGACTCTGTCGCCAGCCGTCTCTGATCTTTCAGCCTTACCAACAATGAAGTCTGGGTATACGTTCGGGAGTCGCATTTGCTAAGGTTGTAAATTGCGGTGTTGTACAGTCCGAGAAGCCAGCTCCCAAACAAGACTACGTCGATGCCGATTCGTCCCCTCAGATGCAGCGGGTTCTCAAGCTCCTTCCGCAGCGACAATCCATGGGTAGGTCCTTCCATATCTGCTACCATCAATATGCTGACCATCTGTCGGGTACTTTCTTCCCGTCGACAGATATACTCATGCAGAACTTCCTCGGTGACATCAACTATCACTATTACATCATATATCCCCCTGTATTCTTGCAGGACTACCACATCTGGTGGGATAGGCGGTCACAAAATCGACCTCTGTCGCTCCAGTACACATGTCTGCTTGCCATTATCTGCTCGTGCGCGCTACAGCATGTGGAGAGTGCGGAGGAAAAGGCTCTCGAGAGGGAGCTAGGAGATACAATGGACGTGGTGTCTGACCAACTCCATGGAGCCATGCGAGAGCTCGCCAGCGTCATTCCCGTTGGCCACTACCACTACCTCAATGTTCAACGTCTTTTGCACTCCTGTTATTGGTACAAAGCTGAAGCCAAGTTTCTCGAGGCCTGGCACGTTCTTAGCGCCGCCATTTTGGAGGCTCATGAATTGGGATATCACAAGGAGCCGTCCCCCGGAACTGTAACGGAGTTTGACCTAGAAATGCGCAGGAGATTATGGTGCATCTTGGATACATGGGACTGGTACGGTCACAACTTTCCTATACATCTTTCACCAAAATTCGTTTTAATCGTCTGAATCATAGGCAAATATCTTCTGGCCTGTCGCGGCCCAAGATCATCGACCGAACGGACTGCAACGCAGAGTTGCCCAAACTAACACTCGAAGGTCATGTTATCTCGCCTTTGCAACATATGAAGATGCAATCTGGTTTGACTCGCCAGTTAGCTTCGCGATTCAGTGCCCCAAAGAACATCATCTCCCCAGAGGAAGTTCAAGAGTACAAGGAAATTATTGAAAAATGGGTGGAGAGCTTTCCTCCCGAGTACGATTTTGAGAACCCGGACACCAGTAAGGACCAAAGCTGCGCATGGCTGTTTGCCCATCGATTTTACATCTACACCATGGCATGTCTCTTGATCCTGAATCCAATCCGGCATTACATGGTCAAGCAGTACACCTGGGAATCTCCTGTCGACGAACTCAACATCCGTAGTATAGGTATCTGGTATAGTTTGAAGCTCATGAAGACTCTTCGCCGATGGGTTGACGTGATCTATAACCGAGACGGCCGCCTGCACTTTATCATCTTCTCAATATTTGATACCGCTGCCATACTGTGCACCGCTGTTCTCAAGGATACGGAGCGCACCATAGGTAATCGGTCTGATGTTCTATCATCTATCGGAGATGCTGTCGATATGCTCAGGAAATTGAACACGATTTCAAAAACATCCAAGACCTCTTACGACATCCTCGAGAGGCTTGTTCGGAGGCTACCAGAGGCAGTACCTAGGAGGGATCTGGAGCGCCAAGTGAAGCGGACCAAGGTTCAAGCCCGACCATCACCACGCGCACCTACTCAAGAAGCCGTGTCATCGGCTTCCCAAGTTCCCGCACCAACGGCGGTATTGCCTTCGTCTCACCCTCCAGGTCCAGCTCCCGCACCGCCTCCTGCAAGGAGGACAGCACTTGCAGCAGCTCCAACAAATGTACCGCCACCACTTGCAGAAGGCATACCGGCCGCGCCCATTCCAGCAGCCCCTTTGCCTAACCCCATGGCAGCTCGAATGCCAGCACCTGCCATGGCTCCTCACCATGTGGACTATAACAACGGTAATATCTCAGAGTATGGACATCAAGTGTTGCCCCAGAACATCAACTACATGACAGTCAATCATCAGGGGCCACTGATGCCGTCGAGTACGAACCAGTTTGCCGAAGAAGTACATGCGCCTCACGGATGGTCAGGCAGCTCGGAGAACACACCTCCAAACATGAATGAGCATGTGATGCCCCCTTTTCCTACGTTGAATGACCCCGTGGGCTTAGACGGCGGCGTTTATCAACAACAAATTGTTGATCCTGGTCCAGAATTCAACATTGAAAATCTGACTGCTGCTCAGATGGGAGAACTTGCGCCTCTTTGGACCTGGCATTCTGAAAACTTGGACTTTGCAAACATGCCACCGCCAACGCCAGGACCAAACGGATACTCAAGGCCAATGTAAAGTCACCGAAATCATGATTCATAGACAGGCAACAAATGTGTTGTGAACTGTTATGTTACCGGTTGAAATTATTGGTTTGGATACCCAATTAAATGTTTTCTGGATCATTGCTGCACGATTTGCGTTGGGAGCATGCGTCAAGGGTTGGAACACTCGGTTAATTCTGCGTCACCAAATGACAATAATTTGTAGGTTGGAACCGCAACTCAGCAACGCAAGCAGGCAGACTATCAACTGCAACCATTGCGTCAGGGAACAGATATGGCCGTGGAAAGATCATGGAGCTTTTCTTTGGGGGAAGGGGGTGGAGGCGTTCCCTTCTTCGACTTGGCAAGCTTGGGAAGCTAGAGCTTGAGTCGGAGAGCTTGATAGTTAGCTAGGGTAGGGGGGTTAATGCTTTAAGCACGCATTCATTTGCCTCTGACCAGCCACCACACTATCTGCATGTGAGGTTGCCAGGTTATCTGGGTTACTGTGCTGTTGTTCCTGGTCGGTGAGCCCGAAATCATACCAATCATGAAAGGTCATGGCATAAAATCCATGGATTTTACACTTGGCGAAGGTCAAGTACAGCAATCATGATAACCAACAGACGGCAACACGACGACTTGGGCTGGCTTACGCATCATGACAAGTAGTCATTCCCCCAAGCAAAGTGGAAACTGGAAACCGGGGAAAGCAATTGTACTCCGCTTCGGACGCTCCGAAACTGTTCTCATGACGACCGCCATGGATGGAGGAACACCAACATGACACTATTCCGGAGAAGAGTGGCTCCAAAGTGTTCTGGAGCAGAAGGATGAGCACAGTCCTGTTCTCATGCCGCCATGTCTTGGAAATATGCCTTGCGGAGTTCTACAAAATGGGCAAGACGTGAGCGATTTTACGAAGCTGATTCCGATTCAAACTAGTCTGGTGAGCAAGGGAGTCGGGGATCGAGAACCCCAACAGCCGTGCCGTGTTATCCCTCCCAAAACCGGGTGGTGATGGAGGTCTGTCGTCCAATGCCGCGACAGCTGCTCCGTACTGGGTTGGCATTGATCGTCGGCCCCCGGACCAAGTCCTGCAGGTCTGCAATGCATGGGCAGTGATTAACAGACCCCCTTGATCAGCTGGACCCGATGTGGTAGGTTTCGAGAAACGGCAGAAGAAGTGGACGCAAAGAAGCTGGGCGCAGACCAACGGGTTTGTGGGGGGTGCGCAGGGTCTGCTAGTGGTCAATGCCTTGAAGAGGTTTGGGGTTGATGCTGGCGCTAAACATCATGGAGCTTCTGGTGGGATGCCAATATTTCGGTCGCGTCTTCTCGGAGCCATCAGCCGCTGTTCAAGGAAAGCAAATGTATCGGCTGTTCTGTTCAAAGTACCTTGGTAGCTCAATGGGCCCCGTTAAGTCTTCGTCCTCCCGGGAACTTGGCGTGCGGAGCTCCAAAGCGGGTGACCAAGGGGTTTGAGCTCCGTCATGATGCTTCGCCGTGAGGTGGCTTTCTAGACGACGTACCCATCGCGGAGGGTTGTCGAGATCCTATTCCTGGTCAGTTTCCTCTCGTCTCTGGCCGCTGGCCTGAAAAGTGGTGCATAGATTGGCTTCTTTTCCAAGGTCGCTCGCCAGCCACTTTTTGCTGTAGCACCGTGGCGTCTGACAGGTTGCTTCTCCAGAAGGGGAGGAGGGGGTCCCAAAAAAGGAGTATTCCAAGCTCCAACGGATTCTTGGCCCCCTGAGCAACGGTCCAGGACTAGTTGGTCAAAGTGAGCTATTATTGTCATCTGCTAATCGCTGCACATGCCTTGGAAACCAGTCACAAAGATGGATTATGCGACTTTTTTTGGCTTCTGCGTCAGTCCCTGCGCAGACTGTTTTGGTATACCGATTGAGCCCCTCGTGAGCATTGCATACGACTGCATGTCAACGTTAGTTGGTCCATGCTAATACTTGTCGTTCCCTGGCATACTTCCAGCCGGTACGTATCGTGACAATGGTGACCCTGTTACAGCACCTGGTTGAGCCAGACAAGATAAAAGCGCGCTGGGTAGGTATGCGACATTCCTACAACCAATGATGTGCCCAGTTGATGAGAAAAAGACAATTAATTTAGTTCCAACTTGGACCTGGGGGGGTGCTCCAGGAGCCCATGACGTGCATCAAGTTTTCGGCTAGGTGCCAAGACCCCGATATTCTTCTGCCTGGATGACAAGCCCTCGTTCGTTTCATTGGTCTCGGGGCTCGAGAATTGAACGGCATCTTGGCTGTAACGCGGGACTTGGGAGCCTTTACTCTTGATTGTTCGGTGAGTAAGGTCTAGGCTATTAAAAGCAAAGCGAACTTGCATGTCGGTATTGCATGTAGCTTGCCAAGTTTCAAGACGCACCATCCAGGACAGCGGGGTGGTGTTGCGCACTGGCTGACGTCTGGAACGGTCTGTAAGGCTGTTTGGTCCAGAAAGGGATCATGTCCAAATGGCTGCTCTACGTCACATCCGCCTATCGGCAAAACAGAAGCGAGCGAGGAAGCGAGCCAGAGAGCTGATGGTAGAAGCATTCCAGAACTTGGCAACAAGGAGGCAGGATGGTTGCATCTTTGTCCGTGCTCAATGCCCAAGCAAGCAATCGGGACTCGGGACTCTCCTATCAGCCTGGATCCATGACTTTGACCAACACGTAAACTGTAAGTTGCCCAATGCTCCCAATGTTCCAAGCCACACACACAAGCCAGGATGGGAAGCCTGCACCCAGCCAACTGACAGCTCTTGGTGGCGCCCTTTCTTCTGTGATGCTGTGCTCTCAGGTTTGAGATGCCACTCTGTCATGCCCCCAAATGTGTGCCAGCTCAGCGCCCAACACACCCAATCACGACAAGAACCAACACTTCCACATGTCAGGACCTTGAGAATCGGGGATCCTTTCCAGTGGGAACTCTCACTCACTCACCAGACAACCCTGGCGTAGATACCCCCCTGCGAATAGGTGGGAGTCGGCTTGGGGAGTCCTTGACGCACAGCCACAACTGGTTGGCTGTTTGGTTGTCGTGAAGTCCAGGTTGGGGAGTTTGGTGCTGTAGACGGGTCAAGATTCCCGCCGGTAGTGGAACCCCAATACTTCGGAATCGAACTCCCATTCTCTCCGAAATTCAAGAGACTCTAACAAGAATCTCCTCTCCTGCAAGTGCCAAGTTGACACTTCCAGTAAATATCATCATGTTGACAACGAATTTGCAAACAGAAACGTCTGGTGGGTCTATGATAATATGGAGCCAGAACCAAAAGCTGCATCGGCCAGCAACTCAAACAAAGTGAGGCGAGCACACTAGCCAACACTCAGTTTGGGCCACCGTGGTTCTTCACAAAGTGCTAGCATCCTGGAAAGCTCAAGTTGAACGATCAACTGGCCAGGGGCCCTGGAGGGAGCTTGACACGGCATCCTGACTGCTACCCACCAGTCCTTACTGGCATCTCCCGCTGGGCCAGATGCTCGTTGGCTCGATGCTGGTGCCGGCGACGGAGTCCGGTCCTCGTGACACATGCCTTCCTGATGTATCTCTGTTTAGCTTCACGTTCCTTGTGTTGTAGTTCGAGATTTTGGCCCAAGCTGTGGCCGGGGCACACCGATGATGACTCCTCACTCGTTGGCTGCTGCGTAAAACTCGGGCTTCAGGGCCGTTTGGTGGTGCACAACATCGGTACTGCATCGGCCGGCCCAAGCATACTGGGGAATCCCCGCTCCTCGAAGTGTGAAGGCTTGCCTGCCGGTGCTTTGTCATATCGTGGTGTCTGAATTGATGTTGTCTTAGGGTCTTGGTCCTGCGCATCCTGCAGCCATGCTCCTCCGTACATGCGTCGTGCTTGAGGTTCAAGGACTCTGGTCCCTTACTTCACTTGGGTCTGGCTGCACCTTCCCCAACCTATAAAGCCAACACTGCCCACCAACTTCCTTCCTTCTCAATTGTTCACCGCAAGACACTTTTCTCCTTGTAAAGAGTTTTAGTTCTGCCCGAGTATTATCATTTTTTAGTATTTCCAAGATACTACTTGGAGCCCTTTGGCCCTGAGAGCGGCCAATTCTTCCCACTTTCTCCGGTTCTTGTATCGAGTTGCTTCCAAAGTCGGCTACCATCGGTGGCTTACACGAACCACAACAGCGCAAGCAATCCTACTTGAATGAGACGACAGCGTAGCCTGTGGTGGTCCTTAGCACTCTATTACGAGATTACGAATCGAAATATTCCTCAGCATTCCCACGGCAGCGTTCCAGATTGTGAGCATGCCCTTCGACTCCTCTCGCTCTGCAAAGCTACCTCAACGACCGAATTCAAAAACGGCCGAGCACGGCACCAAGCCTGCAAAATGCAAGAGTGTCACAAATAAGCAGGGGCAGACCTCCGACTCTACTGTCATCGACCTAAGTTCCCTTACTCTCATGGATACTCATCCATATTCCTCTTCGTCTCGCCATGAGGACGCTGGGGACTGGGTTGTCGTCCAAACCGACAGCGCCCCACCGTCGAATTACAGTGACGATATTCACAGCTATGGACCGGGTCAGGAGCTGTCGGCGACAAACGTCCAGCTCTTCGATACTTTAAATAATTGTCCACCTAGCGTTTGCGAGGCAGCCGAGAACGGCGAGGGACGTCGTTGTCACCGTCGTTGCCCCAAGTGCCGCGGCGGTAGTGTCAAGACCCATGTGTCCACGGCTACGCGCAACTCCTACCTTGTTGAGAATGCCCGACATCTTGACCCATGGGCCCCTGTTAGCACCGACTTTTATGAGTCTGATGTTTTTGCTGTTGGTGCGTGGGCAATGGAAGGGGATGCAGAGACCACGACCTACCACTACGCAACGACTTTCTAAGTCCAACGGCCATTGTTATGAGATATGACTGTCATGGCTACCCGGATATACCACACCCTTCTTCAATACTTGTTCCTTGATTGGGCGCTGAGCTTTTGTACTCCCCCATTTTTCCTTACTCTCCGTTCAGAACTACATATTGAGCAATCAATGTCGTCTCTTTCCCGTACTGGCTACGGCCATGGCCGGTTACAAACCCCCCTGTACCCACTACCACTGCCCCCAAACCTGCTTTCCGTATCATTGTCAATTTTCCTTGTTATCACCCTTCTCCTTTGTCACTTAGATACCCCGTGCAGGCTTGCAAAACATTTAATACCCCGTGATAAAAAAAAAAGCTGGGTTGGAAATAAGAAAGCAAGGAGGCATCTATAGACTTGGGAAAAGGGACCTGTTCGAATTGGATTGTGTGTACCAAGATTCTGTTTCCAATATCTTTTGTTCTTGATTACTATCCAAGATTCAACACAGTACTGTTCAGTGTAATTTATTCTTTTTCTCTTTAGTTTTTCTTTAGGGTTAATAATGACCAAAAGAGCCTCATCTGTCAGTGGCAAACTCCAAATCAGGCATGATGTGCATCATGAACACGTCACACCAATGGCGGCTTTATGCATCACGGCCTAATACATAACCACGTGAAGGCGCACAAGATACCCCAATGGATCATGTACCTAAACACCAGGGTACCATGTTCATGCAGACGTCATAATGTGGAGAGATTCAAATCCGTCAACGACACGCAAAAGAAATACGAGCCCAAAGCCGTAGAGACGAATGGGCGACTCCAGTTGACTTTCTTTTCCTTTTCGTATCCTTGCCCAGGGGATCCGGACTCCACATGGTTCGGCGGATAAGAGATGCAGATCGATCTGCAATGGATTTAACTTTTGATGGGACAAATATGGAGTACACGATGTAGAAAACAGATCATTTGACCCCCCGTTTCGAAAAGATGGAAAAGTTGAAACAAAGGTTCACCATTTCACGGCTTGGCAAGCGTCTGGGATATACAATTGGCCCACTTGTTATCGATTATATTATCCATTACTGGTACTGTAACAAACCTAGAGTTCCCAGGTATACCCAGCACAAACCGATACCAAAGAGAGCAAAAATGTACGCATAAAATGAAATGACAATGTATGCTCAATGGCTCCCCCTCCTGCTTTCAAATGAATGGCAGCACAAGGTCGCTAGCTGGGGAATTATTAAGTACTAAAAGTTTCGCCGCGTCGAATCACATAATCCATCCGTTCAGAAATACCAAAAACCCATCTCGTTTACTCGTAAAGGAACTTATCCGAGGTAAGCAAGGGCAGCGACGGCACCGGCGACGAAAGCCATGGGAGTAGCGCGGGCACCACCGTTGGGAACAGTGGTGGAAGCTGCGGTGGTGGACCTGGTGGAAGTGGACGACTGGGCTAAATTAGGGTGAAAACAAGTCATGTTAGCGGACAATTCATCAAATTGACTCTTGGGGGGGTTGGATTTGGGCAGCTGCTTACAAGTAGTGCTGGAGGGAGCACTGGTGGTAGAAGCAGCACTGGTGGTCTTGCTCAAGGTAGTGCTGCTGTCGGTGGTGCTGCTAGCAGTGCTGCTGGCGGTGGTGGAAGAAGCCTCGGTGGAGGAAGCAGTCTCCGAAGCGGTGCTGCTAGCATCAGTAGTGCTGGCGGTCGCGCCAGTACCGCTGTAGGTGAATTGCTTGGAGTAGTTGTCAAGACCGTTGCCATTGTTCTTAATATAAAAGGCATAGGTGCCCGAGGGAAGACCAGATGGTGTCCAGGTGAAGGATTCGCCAGTAGCGCCGGCTAGTTGATTGTGTTAGTCGATGGGCACCTCAGTAGAAAATGGATCCAACTAAGGAGAACGTACTGGTAATGGTCTTGACATCCTTCAGATTACCGGAGCTACCTGTCTTGAGAACGATGGTGCATCCGCCCTGGCAGTTGTTGAACTTGAAGGTGAAGTTCTCGCCTTCGGTGATCTGGAACTTGTCGTTGAGGAACGAAGGGCGGTCGGCGGCAGCGACAAGGGCGGCAAGAGCCGAGAGGACAAGAGTGTACTGCATTTTGAGTAAACGCTGAATAGAGTATGCGAACGATTGTCAAGAAGAGTGCAAACTGTGAAGAGAGTGTGGTTAGCAAAAAAAATGTTTTGCCTGTGTCGATGGCTTTCGCCCCTTTTGTATTACGCCAAGTTCGGTTCTACTTGAGGCGTGCCTGCGCAATTTGGAGACCCGTCCGCCCAGAATTAAACGAAAGTCCACATGGAGTCTGGTCAAGTCCATGTCGGACTGGCAATTTGACCCGAGGAAGAAGGGCTAGACGAGGCCAGAGACCTCAGCAGTTGCAGTCTACGCGCGAACAGCGAGTGGCAAGAGCTACCCACGAGTCCGACGCCGCCTTCAACCAGGGTGTGGGTTTAAGGCTGAGACAATCAATTGATGGAGTGTCAGCTGAGGACAGGAGATCTGCAGCAGCTCTGCTCCATCATTGTAGAGGCAGAGGACTGGATTCAATCAATGTCCTCTTTGCTTCAGGGGAAAGCACCAACAGCAATAGCCTGAACACTCGCTCGGCATCGCTGACACTCGCGACATTGGCCGCCACGGCACACTACCCCAGACGAACCGGCTGCCAATTCTCGCTCGTCTGGTCGACGGGTGCGATGGTGTCTCAACCGTGGCAAAAACAACAAACAACAGGAAACGGGGTGAAGATCCACGGATTTCGACAGCACTTACAAGATGCGACGGTGTGAATGCTCAGGGTGGACAAGGCCAAACGATTGTACAAGCCGTCGACGAAATATTATTACGGAGGATCAAGAGAAGAAGAAGGGGGAAACAGGATCAACTACGGGCAGATGAGGCGCACCCCAGATTGAAATAGATTTCACAGCTGGACTGGACTTGCTCGACCTGGGGCAAGCCGATGGATTGTGGATGAGGCGGCAAATTATCCACCCCATGTCCAAAGCTCAAGTGGTCGATGTACCTCGTCGTGGCCGTGGTTCATTACATTCCAGGTCCAGGAACCACCAACAGCAAGCAAGCCATTCAGCCTAGCTCGGAACCCGTTCGCTAGGTCGCTTGGCCTGAGGTGTGCTGCCTTGGAGGCATTTGATGGACACTCACGGCACAAGCGGAGGCTTGAAGGACCCCTTGTGGCCAAGCCTGGTGAGTGTCCACACCTCCATTTTAAAAAGGGCCAGAAACATCTCCGTGCCTGGCGCAGAACCTTGGCCATGGGCGCTGACGATGTCGACGGGATGGCCAGTGTGTCTTCCTTTGGTCGATGGCAAGAACACATGAGAGAACAAATACCGTCAAGGAATGGCCATGTTAGTCATTGACAACACAGTTCACCAATTCAATAACATTGAGTGACATGTCGGAATTTGGCATTTCTCCAGCTTTACCAGCTTTACCAGCTGTAAGCCTCGCCCCTGGTCCAATGAAACGCTTGGGCCAACTGTGGCGATAGCCAGGCTGTTACAATTTGGCATTGGGCAATCCAATCGCGGAAGCAAGAACCTCCAAAATGCCTCTGAAAACATCAATATCAGCAAGACAAAGCGGTGTCACTCACATTTAAGCCGCCAGCTTCATACAATATCCTGGCGCAAGCTTTTTCGTTGACGTCAAGACCCAAATTGCTCAGTCCATGGCTCCGCCTTGTGATGCACTGTCATATGAGTCGCACCATCAATAACCAGAAACAACCTGACTCCAGCAAACAGTGACCCGATGGCTCCAAACAGTAAGATGGAAATGGAGGGATGTGCAAGCTGTAGCACCCCTTATTATTATGACACAATTGCACGCGAACCAACTTTGGTCTTTTGGTCTTGGGGGTTCGCCGTAAACTTGCATCACGAAACATGGCGGCGGCAGCATTTGATGAGCGAACCCAGGGGTCAGCATCGTCACGCCAGTGAGAAATCGGCTGTCGCCTACCTGTGTCAATGTGACAACAGGCAAAAGATGCAGTTGGCCAGCCTCGGGTCCAACGTTGGGTGCCACCAATTTCAAAGGTCTTTACTGGATAATCATCACCGCGCCATGCCCAAAGAAGCAACTGCACCTGCTTCACCGGAAACTTGGGCCTGGTACCTCATGGTCAATCCGTCAGGCAATGCTCTGTTGCCACATGCGCTGTTTGGCAGTTGACCGTGACGACCCAGGGCGCTAGGGACTCGCATTGCAGAACTTGTCGCAGTCCTCAACCCTGAAGATTTTTTTTATTTTTATTTTTTTGCCTTGGCCTACAGTTGTGTCTCAGAACCTCGCGATTTTGTAGACAACCAGTGTTAGCGCGCACCCGCGTCGCGTACTTGGACTTGGATGGAGCTGCGCCTCCTTTCAACGAGACTTCCCTCCCGCAACGGATTGTCCCATCAACCCACATGTGCACCTCGACGCCACACCCTCTCAGCATATGGACTGAGCCGAGAACAATCCATCCAATCTCTCTGGGGCTGTGCTCTTTGTTCCACGCTTAACTTGACTGGTGGATGTTCCAGATTGTGCACCTTGGTGACGACGCCGACCTCCAAGTCAGCGACTTTTCAACTAGCGCAACAGCTGAAAACAAGAGTGATGACCATGTTGCCACGTCAATTCTACATTGGTCAATTTGTTTTTCCAAAATTGTCAACTGCCGAGCTCGTATCGAGATGCGGCTCTGTCCGCCAAATGATCAATTGGATGCTACGATGGAATTTTTCTACCCACCAGACTCACTGTCAAGGTATCACTATGTCCCTATTTGCTAAATGGGGGGGAAACACCAGGTTGCGACTCCCTGCCGGATTGTCCGTCCTGTCCAAGCATCGCATGCAGTCTCGTGTCTCGGCTTGCTAATTTGCACCATCGGCCGTCAAAAGGGTGACTGACTGTGCGAACTGATCCGCATTTAGATATTAGTTCGTCCATCGACAACCTTTTTGCGACAAAGACTCAGATGGCATGCGGCTGTGTCCCTCACAAACAGTTCGTAGCCTTCCGTGCCAAGATACAGGTCCCCGCCTCGAACCAAGTTTGGGAGTTATGGAAGCGCTTCATCTTCATTCCTCGCTCGGAAAATCCCACATAATTGCGTCACAGAGAGTCACTAAAAACACGCTAATCAAGTCGGAGCTCAGCAGCAACAGCAGGGTCTTGACAAAGAAACAAAAAAGAAAGAGTTCCCATTATTTTGAATTACACTACGTATTGAGAGCGCGTTTGTTTTTGCGACTAAAATGCCCCGGTTCCCACCACTCCATTCAAAGAAAATAGCAACGAGCTTCCGTACTCAAATCACGTCCGTATTGCGGTCGGGAAATGATCATCTAATGTATGTGTAGTATTGTGTGCTGTGTGGTGCCAGTCGTGCCCATCCCACTGGTCGATAATCCGTGCTAGAAGATAAAAGAAGAAACTGTAAATAAAACCCGCTGCCGGTCCAGGCTTCGTCGTCGTCGCAACTCGTCAATGTTCGCGAGACGAGACGCACCAAATTTTGATGTTATGAATTATGATATATGTGAAATACCAGCCCCCTCTCCTGTCATTTTCGGAGTAGTTTAGTGCTCCAGCAGACGCAAGCTACCCTGAACAACGACGTTTTCGAGGATGGAACCAGGAGGGATGTCGATAGTGCTGCCCTCGGTGGCGACAATAATGACAGTTCCCTTAAGGGTGACACCGCGACCCAGGTTGACGGCGCCAGTAATGGTAAGATGGTCGAGCTCGAGGACCTTGGGGATGGAAGGAATGTGCTTCTGGAAATCAGAAACCTTCTTGAAGTCACCTCCAAGCTTGATGAGAGGAGCGTCGCCGAATCGAGCAGCACTCATCTGCAGCTGGCCGTGCTTGAGGGTGTACAGGTCGGATTTGACCAGCATGAGGTCGGAGCAGGTCTTGACTGGCAAGAAGCGTCTGCGGGGAACATTGACACCGTGAGCGTTGTTGAAGTGTCTGATGGCAGCACCAACAGCAGTCTCGAGTTGCAGAATGGAAATATCAGACTCTCCCTTCTTGTCTCCGGGGATTGTCTTGCCATTGGGGATAATCTCCATCTCCAATTCATCATTCTCAACTACGCGCTTGATAGCGTTGAGGTTGAGCCAGATGTTGTTGGTGTTGAAGTACTTGAACTTCTTGATAGACTTGAACTCGTTGACGTGCTCTTTGGGAACCTGCGCAATTTCGAGCAGGCGAACAGAGCCTTCGTAGTCAATAATGGTACCACCTTTGACGTCTGCTTTGGTCTTGTTGGTCAACTCCATAATGTACTCGGCCTTGGTCTCAACCATGTGCTGAAGAATGCGCAGATCAACGACGGCGCCCAGATTGTCAACATTAGAGAGGAAGATGATCTCAATGCCACGCTCCAATAGCTTGTCAAGGACACCAGAGTTATACAGAGACTCGAAGACGTCACCGTGTCCGGGAGGGTACCACTCGGAGATGGGAGACTTGAAGTCCTTGGGGACTGGCAGGAGCGAGTCCTTGTAAATTCGGGGGTATCGGGACTGGTTGAAGGTGAGGATATCGACATTGTGGCCTTCGTATTTCTTGATAATGGCAGCAGTATCATCGTTGGTGTTGAACGAGTTCATGAGGAGGAAGGGAACATTGACGTCGTAGGTGCGGTTAAGGAACTCAATTTGTCGCACTGAAAGATCGAGGAAAGACATGCCGTCACGGACCTCAATCACAGACTTGGGGCCGACGCAACCCATGGAGGTACCCAAACCACCATTGAGTTTCAGCACTGCAAGCTTGTTGAGGAAGTTGACAGATTCTGAGTTGGCAAGGTCTTCATAGTCGACAACCTGACCCTGTGCTGGGGGAGCAATACGGTCCCAGTCGCTAAGAAATATGTGTTAGCTCTACGATTCCCGTGGCGTCGGCTCGCTGCGATCTAATTGGGGAACATACACGGCATTGCCTTTAGCTTTGTCGTTTAGATAGCGACGGAATAGCGAGAAGAAGTTGTCCATCTCGGTCTCAAACAGCTAGACATCACAAAGGCAGTCAGCCTAGGCTCCCCAACATTTGCGGGTCTCACCCGCTCTCAGGGGTTGGAGTAATACCTTCTTGTCATTAGGGTCCTCGACAGTCTCGGCGAGGTTGGTGAGGGCATTGCGCATCTGAGCTGCCGCGACATTGGTAGAGGTGTTTTCGAAAGCCTGTGAGCATTCAATTAGTAGGCTGCAGCCAGTGCTGAGTGGTGTATCTGGCATGGCTGGGGAAGTAGGCGGTGCAGCTGGCGGGGGCGCAAGACAATGAGGCTATCACAGGGAGATGTTGAGGACCGTCAACTTCAAAGACTCCAAAAGACAGGCAGCAGAAGAGCTAGGCGCCCACTGCTTCTATGCCAGACCTTGAAAGTTCGAAAGAAAACGCAGATGCCCCATCACGGAGACTCATCTCTCATCAAGGTGCCAGATCAGGAACTGTGCCCCAAGCTCATCACCCTGTCCAAGCTCCCTGTCCAAGCTCCTTGATGAAGCTCCGTGTTCAAACATGGCCCTCAGAAATAACACAGCCACGTTTGTATCATATCAGGGCACCGCAAGCTCGCGCCCAACAGCTGTAGTGAATGATTTGTGTCTTGCCAGCAAGCAAGTCAACAAAGAGCCAAACAAGGAGGCCAGCAACAAATGTGCTGTTTCATAGCCCGCGACCAGGGGTGTGCAAGCTAATTAAAGCATTTGGGAAGCTGCAGGAGCTTAGAAAGAAGCATTTACTCACCATGTGGCTACGAGTCTTGCCATGATGACGCTTCTCAAAGCCGTTGTCGTCGCCGCTGTTCTGGCCGGCAGGCTTCAGGTGCGAGGGGAGAGCGCTCTTTACGACGCCAGCCATTGTGTACAAGTCTCGTAAATTCGTGTAACAAGTTGAACTCGATACTTTCGTGGAGTATGAAAGGAAAGCTATCGAACCGAAAGCTCAGTCAAAGCGATTCGGGACGAGAGTGAATTGGAGAAACAAGAGGAATGAAGAAAACAAGTTGAGGTTGAGAGACGTCTGGTCAATAATAATGAAGCCAGGAAGGCGGGGCAGGGGGCAGGTCTGGTGGCAGTCTGCAAGTGGTGGGGGGGACTAGCTCGCTTTGAGGAATTGAGCTCCCCAGCCAATTCTGCATGCACCAGACATTGCACGCAATCTGGCGATGGAGCTGCTTCAACCAGACCAGATGTTCAATGTTGGGCTGGCAAATTTGTGGCCCCTGCAACCAGTTGGGTGCCCACTAACAGGCTTTTTTAGAAACTACTTCCTTGGTGTGGAGGGGCGACGGCGGCAACGAGTAGGAGTGGACAGACTTGGCTGGACATGGCTGGGAGCTCACAATGACAACCAACATTGAAGCAGCTCTACAGAGGCAATCTTCAACACCTTCCTTTCAAAGAGGGGCAAACATGTTGACGTCAGGAAGACGGCCTGAATAGCACAATGATGTGCATCAGCGGACGATCTTGTCAAGATTCGCGGCACACCAGCATGAAGCAGAGGAGAAGACCTTTCAACCATTTTGATAGAACGAAAGGGGGCGGTATTATCATCGTTGTGTCCAGGTGGTGTCCGTGTCCGTGTCCATGTTTATCAGGTCCATGCTTCGACATCGGGCAGATATCGACTCGACAAGGGATGCGAAAAATAAAAATCCCCTCGTGCAAGTAATTAATAGTACAGCACGGGATTTTTAGCTTGGAGATCAACACATGCTGCTCCATCAAGCCCCCTTGCCAATGTACTGTATGTGCTCCGTACTCCGTAGATGGGATTATCTATTTCCATCACTTCTCACCTTGCGGCATCGCAATTTCTTCCCGCTGGCTGGCAAATCTCATCAAAACCGCTCAGCTTCTGTCTAATCGTCCATCCCCACCACGGTGCTACAGCCACGGGGCGAAACAAGCGAAAGCACCTTCGAAATGTGGGCACGTCGAGCAATAAACGGGTCGAACAAGGCAGTGACCCCGGTGATATCGCGCAGCTAAGCCTTCTAGGTTGGTCCAATTATTGTGCGCAATCTGTGCATCTGCGTCAACTGGTCTGTTTGTGCTTCGGATGATTGCATTGCAGGTAGGTGTTGGTTGAGGTGGTGAGCTGCCAATGTCATGGTGAACTGCACGCCATCGCATCTAGTGCTGGTCAAAACGACATGACCAGACATGGACCATCAGGGACTTTGACCAACATCTGGAAGGATTGTGGCAGAAGAGAGTGTGGCTGCATATCGCGGACACGCCGCTGCAAAGGGCGAAAATTTTGGCATGGCAAGAAAAAAAATCAACGATTGATATGAGCCATCTCAAACGCTAGAACCCAACAACTTGGAATACGATGTGAATGGATTGCTGATTATCGGGTTAGCTCGCAGATGCCGTTGAAGTTTTTTTCTTCCCACCCGCCGTTTCCAACGTTCCTTCCTTTTCCCGCCTCTACCTGTACCTACTTCGGCTCGGGTTCGGCGACAATTCCTGCCACCACTTGACCATGGCCATCTCTGCAACCTGCCAAGTCGCATCAATATTTTTGATGTTTGTCCTCGCTCAACTCAACTGGTTGATCGAATATTTCGCACTGCACCCAATGACACAGTCCAGCTACGCTTCAAATCCTGAATATCGGCCAGCGTCAGGCATGTCAGCTGCCGCATCATAGCACCTCAATAAGTGTCAGTAGGTTCATGCTGTTCGACCGCCAATATTCGATATTATTGCTGGTTTTGATTGCTATTTTTGTGCCGCATGTAATGCAAATCCGGCCCGTCTTGTCCCAAACGCATTTCGGTGCTGCTCGTTTCGCCAAAGAGAACCAAGGCACCTGAGATGAGAGCAATATCAATAATTTCGCGTCACCACGCAGCCTTGCCGCATCTGGAGAGCTCAGGGGCTACCACCGAGCAATAAAATTGGCAACTCGCAAACCGGCCGACTTTGGACATTGGCTGAGATTTGTCTTGGCTCAGATACGCAGGAGAGTACATAACTACAAGTTCGAGTACGCTGGCTAATCTTGCTGCAAATGGCCCCTCGATCAAGACGAGTTGCAAAGACCCAATGGTACGGATAAAGATGTTGTGCAAACCCAAGGCAAGCGACAAATCATCATTTCTACAATGACATCTGCACCGTCTCATCCTTGCACCTCGAATTCTAGAAGGCCGGCCTCACCGGAAGCCCATCCGTGACACGTGGGGACGGCATTGGTCACTTCAATGTTTGACATGGCCGAATGTCTCCGGTTTGACCGGGTCTACCAGCCTGGGCAGAAACCTGGACTGGAACCTGGGTTCGCCACTGTAATAAACACCCTGAGAATCAAAACATTGCTTCTCAATGAACCGTGATGTGGTGTTGTTGTTGTTGTTGTTGGCGGCGGCTTCTTTCAGATATTGGCCACAGGCGGCAAGTAGTCACAAAGAAACTGCTTTCATTGCGTATCCATCCATCACAGACACTGTTTCAACCAAAACCAGGCAACATGGTCACACGCAAACCACGAGACGGTCTGCGATCAAAAATCCAAACTGAAGCACGCTCATTCCATGTTTCAGCATTGCAGTAACGCTGGACATAACTCACTTCCTATTGTTGCTACTCCGCGAGGGCAAAGTAAATCGTATCGGCACAAAGCCAAGTGACTCTGTTCCAGGACCAGCGGCGGCCAATCCATGCCTTAGTCAGCCGCGGTCCAACCCAAGAACAACGTTGCATCCACCTTCTTGTGCCTTCTCCCTCCGCAAGTTCACCAAACACTGGATTCCCGGCCGCCATGGACACCAAATTCGGCACACAATTCGTTCCATGACCTGTGAGGAAAAGGCATCTCCGCCTATCGTCCACTGCTCGTGGCTGGTCCATGACTCAATTTGGCACAACCGACAACCGATAACTCAGATGCCAGCCGCCGTGCCGTTGTTCACATTCCGGCATCACAGTGCTCGTGGCCATTCACTACCATTCCGTGTGGAGTCTGGGGCACTTGGCGTTTCCGTAAGAACCGGACCTGACTCCAGACTGTGAAGCTTGAACCTTTTATTTCTTTCTTCTTTCTTTCTTCTTCGCATTTTGATTGTTGTCTTTTGCAAGTCCTTTCACACGAGAAACACTTCCTGTTGTCCATCCAGTGTCTTTGCCGAACCCCCTTCATAAGCCCTCCCGGAGCATCAACGTCATCTTCATCGTCGCCGGCCGGCATCAGTATCCACTTTCACCGACATCGTCCTTCTTCATCTTGCGGCGGACGATAACGATCCCCAAACTTTTTGGACTTTTCTGGCACATCTTGAATACAAACTCTTCCGTCTCCGATAATGGGCTCCCTCGATGTCGTTCCCTATTGGCAGGTCAACTGTCCTCCACACGAATGGACCGTTGAATGCCCTCCGTTCCTCGCCAGCCTCAACGAAAAGGACCGTCGTATCGTTGGCACGCCAGATTCCGCCTTCCAAGTTCTCACTTGGGAAGAGGTCTGCACAATCATTCAGGAGAACCGCCTGGAAGCCTTTCAGAGAATCCCTTCTGAGCTGAGACGCTACAAGGCCTTCACTTTCAAACTAGCCAAGCAATACGGCAGCATTGCTAGCTTCATCCTCCAAGAACGATTACGCTGGGAAGCTCCTATCCAGGCCAGGGGAAGGCCGTTCCAGTATGCAGACGATATCAAGATTCTCTGGAACGACTGGCCCTATGGACTGGACAAGAAGGTCGTCCACCTCGTTGTCTGGACCAAATTCGAGTTGAAGGCCAATCAAGTGAATGGGGACTTGACAGAAGAGGCTAGAGCAGAGATTGACGCGTTTGTGACCAAGACGTTCCGATCAAGGGTTCCAGCCGAAAACGTAAGTGTCCGACTTGAACGCACTCTCTAGTTGAAGAGCGTGAGTATGAATGCTAATAATTCGCAGGTCATGTGGTTCAAGAATTGGGCGGCGCTAAAGTCGATTCACGCCGTTGAACACTTCCACGTTATGATGTACGATCCTGATCCCGAGTTTATTCGCGAAGTGACCAACGGCGACGTGCCTCAGTGCGCAAAAGCAGACTTGTAATTTCGAATAGCGTCACACTTCTCTTCATTGCATTGTTTTCCTTTTGGAGTTTACTCGGCACGGTATGATTTGAAATGACACGTAGAGTGATAGAATGGTATTAGACCAAGATTAGATAGACTAGAGCATTTGATAGCGAATTAGAGCAAGTGAGCCAGATAGATATCCGTGGCATTTAGACACTTGTATCCAGTACGAGTTTAAAGTAGACGGCGTCATTACACACGCTTACCTGCGTATTTTGAACAAATTCAATATATTTTTACGTCTCTTTAGTTCCACTACGCAACCTCCTTAGTGAGAATCACATCATTCGTGTTTATTCTCAACTCCACGCACGGCGCATCCGCAAACACAACAGCAATAGGCTTCTCAACCGCAATCTTGAGCAGCCACCCCTCCCCATCCAGAGGCTCCTGATGCTTCTTTGCCAAGTGCGTCGTGATTTGCAAAGCCAAATCCGCCAGCAACGCCTCGATTGTCTCAAACGACGAGTTTGTCATTGCCTATCACCAGGTTAGCTCCAATCCGACTTCAAGCATTCTGACCTCCTCATACCTTGACAACCACATCCTCCAGGAGACAATAACTATCAAGCACCTCATCAAACCTCTCCACCTCAACATTCGTCACAACCGTCTGCTTCGCACACCTCTCATTAGGATTCAGCCCAATGAGAATCGGGATCCGCAAGTCATGAATCCTCAACCTCATGCCACGCATCGTCATCGCCCCATTGCTAAACACCGCTGTGCCCGTCAGACTCACCCCGTCGCCCTGCAGCGTAGCCTTTGGTAATCGAACAGACACGTCCAGACTCTTTATGAACTGGAGCTGCAGAAACGGCGGGCCCTTGTCGTCGTCTACGGGAGATCCGAACGTGTCCAGGCCGGTGAGGTCGATCCATATGTTCTCCAGGACGTCCGGCAGTGTGAGGATTTGGTCGTGGGCGTCGAGGCGTGTGAGTGTTGAGAGGACGGCTTTCGTGAGGAGCCCGTAGTGCACCGTGTCGGAGGCGAGGGCGTCGGCGGTGGAGGTCGAGCCGAAGGACTTGAGCATGCGGACGGTGACGGAGATGGAGATGGGTTGGGGGCGGTTTGTTCGGCCCCATGCGTCGCTGGGGCCGGTGATGGTGGATTGGATGTTTTTGATGTGTACTGTTGCGGGGGGGTCGCCGGATGCGAGGAGGAGGGCGTGCGTGGTTTTGATGGGTGTGGGCATGGTGGTGATGATGGTTTGGTGTTGAGGATGAAGGTGAAGGTGAGTGGGAGGGGGAGAGGAGGAGGGTGGGATGGGATTCGAGAAGGCTTTATAAGATGGCTTTTGGATGTGTTGTTGTTGAGATGATGTGTGACTTGTGGTGTTGTTTGTGAAGATGACTCTGAGGTGTAAAACTTGAGTTTTGATAGTGGGGCATGTGGTGATGTCGTCAAAGCATGGCAATCAAGAAAAGCAAATCTGGCAATTGTATATCAAGTCATCCGTGAAGTATGACAATAAAAGTTCAAGTGCTTTATTTTGCTCTAGTTGTCGTACATGTCAAGACGGAACGATTCACCAAAATTCATGAGGTGTCAATGTTGACTACCCTACACCATTTTCGACTCTCGACTGCAAATAACTGGATGAACTTCTTGTGCAAGGAAATGTTGAATAATATTGAGGTTATTCGAGGAATATGAAGCTTCAGGATAAGGAAATCTGCAAATACACTTGAATTGGTTTGGAGGCATGCCAGGAAAACTATCGTAATACGAACTTTCTATGATATTCTGGTGATGGTTGAAAACCTTGTGTTACAGCATCGTACCACATTTTGGTTTAACCTGGAGCAAACAACGGCCAATCTCACGGTGCCAGAAACAACCCAGCCAGATAGCAAGATTACTTTTTGATATCAAGTGTTAACGTTACGAGTGAATCTCATCAACTGTGGTACTCCTACGTAGCAAACATCAACACTGACACATTGCAGCAAGAAGTCAAGTTATACATGAGCACCAAGCGGAAGATATCATGCCGTGCAACTACTAGCAAGCAAGTGAAGAACATCAATGTCATGAACTCTGGGTACTACAAAGTTAGTCACATACCCGACAGTCGACCAGCGGTGAAAACCAGCTCCTACCCAACACCGCTAGTAGCCTATTTGTTATCTCATGCTCATCCAACTCAATTACATCCTGCAGGATCCCCATAGACATGCATTCACAACCAACTCCAACCCATCTCCGGAACTGCGGAGCCCCGGTGCATCGCAATTCTGACCCCAACTAAATAGAGGCTGATCGGCATGGACGCAATATCAAGCCCCGAAGTTGAATCCCGATTGAGACACACAGAACATGGCATGGGGCGGAGACCGAAATTATCTTGCTATGCCGGTTGTGATGGGTTCCGCTTTGGCCTGGCGATGGGAGATGAGGTGGCTTCAGTGCGGAGATGTTGGGCTGGCAAGCTGGAAGTCTTTACAATGAGTGAATTGGAATGTGAGGGATGAAGCAGTTTGTCAAGGACTTGTGCTTTGTGGTGGCAGTTTCCGTCGCTGGGATGGGGTGTCCGACTGAAACACATTTGCTGGTGGATGCATTGATAAAGTGTCTTCAAAGTTGCAAAGACATAAAGCGTGAGTGATACTGTAGTGTAGGTGGTTGATAGAAAGCAGTTTATCGTGTTGCGGTGATGATTAGTATTTATGCCGATATACCCAATGGTGATATCTGTTCTGCATTATAAATCTCCCGACCTGACGCGCACCTCGTTTCAAGACACTCAAAGTCGGCACATTCCATCCATTATACATGAATCCTCAAACACGACGCAGTTAGCACACCAAACTGGCTATTCCTCAGGAAGCAAAGGCGACACTAACAGACTCAAGAGTCGGCACCTAAGCATTAGCGCACGCCTTACAGTTTGGAGAAACTCAGATTCCCATAGTTGCGAATAGTCGAAACCGCCTCAAACAGCAAAATCTCACCAATGCTGCCCGGATGTATATGATGGTAGTTGCAAGCACGTCTCACCGTTCACGTCACAATACAAACACCAAACCAACATCATCAAGATCACGGTACGCCACGGCTCCTCTTCCCCGATGACAATTCCACAAACTCAATGTCCCCATTGCCAACTTACCATCCCACGACTCAACCAACTTCACCCCCAGAAAACAAAGTGGAGTAACAACCCATTTCCCCTCGGACATGATTCCCAAGAGAGCCATTCCCGCCGTCATTGCCAAAAAACCACGCTCCACATCCCGCGGCCTGGAAAAGGTTGTCCACGCTAATTCACCCCCTTGTCCCCTTGTCCCGTAGCTTGACGAAAGAACTTGACCCTGCTTGTCCTGTCTGCGTCTGGTTCCCTGCAAAGACGGTCTCGCAAACTGCGCCAATTACGTGCTTCCAGAACCCACCGTCCCCAAACCGATGGGAGATCTGCACAAAATTCGACATATTTTGATTGACTTGTTGGAGTGATGAGCAAAACCACATGGTGACCCCCAAGTTTTCTTTCATTGCCGAGGGAAGTGAGATCGGCGGTGTTTTGCAAAACCACGGACCTCCATGGAGGGGAAGAGTGAGGAAGGCGGATGATTGGGAATACCGGGTCTCGAATTTTTGTAACATGACACCGGATAAAGAACTTTTTTGGCAAGGGGGCCGTTGGACGCTGTGCGATAGAGAATACAACGTGGTAAAACGGGAGACGGGAGCACCAAGACGGTGTAGGGCCGAAATGGCTTCTAGGTTGACGAGGGAATACAAAGGCCAAGGCCAAGGCCAAGCCAAGGGGTTGCTGTGTTGGTTGTTTCCCGCCGGCCGCACCATCGAGGCAGGGTTCTTCTGCTCGTTCTGTTCTTTGCGTCTTCTTTTGTGCGCACAGGCCGGTTCGTGTTCATTGCAGCCATGATCCAACCTGCTGGGATGGAGTGCTGAGGCTTGAGGTCAATGTTGGCCGATGGTTAAAGTCCGACTTGGCCTCCATGGCTCCTATATTGTCGTCATGCCAGTTATAATACAGGGCAATATCTGCTGAATTCTCCATTTTGTTGGGTTTATCTGCAACTGGTGGCAAGGTTGTCTGTAGTTTTTTCTTTTTTGATCGTCCGTCGTGAACACACCCCCTCCTTTTTTCCATGCCCCATTCTGTTTTGTCTCCAAAAACCTCAATGATCGATACCTGACCCAGCCAAGCGG
Source organism: Pochonia chlamydosporia 170 (assembly GCF_001653235.2). Taxonomy (NCBI): domain Eukaryota; kingdom Fungi; phylum Ascomycota; class Sordariomycetes; order Hypocreales; family Clavicipitaceae; genus Pochonia; species Pochonia chlamydosporia. The sequence goes on from NC_035790.1 coordinate 1,716,136, forward strand.
GTGCATTTGCCCACATCCCTCATCAACGTGGGTACACCGTCTGTGTCTGTGCAGACATGGAGGGTTCGGTAATTTCGACCATCATTGATCACTCGCGCCCGCTGCTATCTGTCGGCCGATTGCCATTGTCCTGGGACTCCTCCTCTCTGAGGCAGGTCCAACGAAACGGCCAAGAAAATCGTCTGTGTGTCCGGATAAATTACATCGTGCCGCTAATATCACAACCCGCCAGTATATTAACGGGAACATCATAATATAAAGGATATTAAGCATTCCACCAATTCTTCTGCAAGCCAGATTATGCTCTGCACAGCATTGTACACCACCCACCATGCACAATAATACCGAGTCTCTCCCGCGATATAGCCGTCCAGCATGCATTCCCCCAAATGCTGTGATGCAACATTCGGATGGGCAACCGTAGCACAGACACCATTTTATCCTTATCCCTGCTGTTCTAGAGCCCTATTTGCGCTGGGTGGCTGAATGGTGAAGGGCCTGGGTTCCCTGGTCCAGTGGGAACTGGTCCGGCGTGCCATTTGGAAACACCAAGAGGGCTGGATTGTTTCGATTGTTTCAGATGTTGCTTTCTAAGGGATTAGTAGGGCTCAGGCAAAGATGCTTTGGGTCGCGGATAATGGCGGTGGCTGGCTTGGCTGGGAACGCACAAGGGGTTGTTGTGCTGGCAAGGATGAGAGATTGCCAAGAGAGCGCACGTTTTCTACGCATTGGGCTGGTTTGTGAGATGGTGACTTGATTGCTGATCTCTTGGGTGCAACTGCAACATCCCGACTTTGAACATTCAGTGTGCATGTCCTCCTGGAAGACGATTCTTCCGGTCATTGCCACTTGTCATGGCTTTGGGCTCGTCCAGAATTGCAATTGCCGAGCCCGTCGACTTTAGCCGTTGCATGCAGGAACAAAACGCCACTCATCTTTTAACAATACGGATTCAACCAAGACATACATACATACAGTACAATCTAATCACACCCCATTTCATCCTGGGCCAAGCAACAAGACAAGCTCAATATCCGTTTTAGCACGACCGCTTTGACTTCAATATCCACCAGACTCTTTATTAACCTATCCTAGTTTTTGCTAGCCTACTGGAGCAAGTACGATCCGGCAATGGCAATTCCACCATCTCCGCCCTGTTCCTTGACAGCTCTTTGCAGGTTCTTGGACAAGCTTTCCAACGCGCTACCGTCCACGCCTTCTTCCTTGCAGGCTTGCAGAATGCCTTGAAGTGCCGTGCCCTGCATGCCAAGAGGGTTTCCGAGACTATCGTTCCAAGTCTGTTCGTCCATCGACTTGGCCAGGAGTTCCATGTAAGGCACGATGGCTGATACAAATGGAATCATCACCTTGGACACTCCTGGCGTGACTTTGGTTTCTTCTCTGTTTCCTGAGAGGTTCTTCTGTCTCTTGAGGAGGGCCATGCCGATGAACGCACCAGAGAACATGCCGTACATGGTGGCCAGCGCGGCGAGGTCCAGCCTGGACGCTGAGCCCGAGTCAGGGGACTCGTAGTGCGCAGCACCTAGCGGCGCGAGGAGAGACTTGACGTCGGTGAAGACCTCTTCGCTTTCGCCGCTGTAGACAAGCAGAGAGTGTGGCGTGCCGACAAGGTCCGGAGTTGCCATGACGGCTCCGTCAAAGTATCGCTTTGCTTGACGTTGCTTGAACCACTGCTCTGCCGCCGTCGCTTGCTGGGGCGACCCGTTGGTGAGATTGACAATCGTCTTTCCCTCAAACGAGGAAACATTGTCGAGGGCCTTGTATATGGTGTCGTAGTCGAGCACGCAGATGATGATAACACCTTCACTTCGGGCAATCGCCGCTTCCGCGTCGTGCTCAAACTCGGCCCCGAGCTCGACCAGCTGGTTCACCTGCTCGCGATCCCTTGTTCGATTCCAGATCGTGATGGGATGCCCGGCCTTGTGTAGTGTTTGGCCTAGTGCCCGGCCCATGTTGCCGATGCCAATAAAGGAGATGCGCTGGAGAGCCATTGTTCAACTGCGTGTGTGTATTTGGCGTAGTTTGTGATTGTGGTGGTGAACGCTCAACTTAGGAGCTGTTGCTGTGATGCTTGTTGATTCTCGCTTTCTAGCCATGATCCTCTTATTTATCTCTTTTGTTTCTGCGCAAGCCATACTCAAGCTGTGAAGTGTTGTCGTGCTGCATCAACTTTTACAGAGGGATCAGAGTTTGTAAGCGATAGAGGTTGAAACTCGAGATGGACGATTACCAATTCTTGGCGCCTTCCACTCGTTCATTGTTGCGTTGCTGGCTGCTGATAAAATTCACGGAGCAGAATAGAGAAATCCATGAGTCATACCGTGACCACGACAGAATTATAGAACAAAACTCATACATAACTCAACCATCATAACGAGTTGCAATATCAAAGTCCGCATTGCGGAGTTATTGAAGCACCTGGAGTGGGGAGCCAAGACTGTGTTGCTTAGAAATCTTACCTTGACATCTTTTCGAAAGCATAATTCAGAAAAGTTGATTGCGATTCTGTTCAATTTTATTGCCTCAGCAATTCCCAAGTTGAATACCTTGACAATTTGTCCAAGAACTGTGGGCATTACCCGCGGAGAGGTAGCATAAAAGGGAATTGTATTGGCTGAGGCACAAATGTTGAAGCAAGCTGTCAGTGACAACCGCTTATACGCCAAAATAAGCTTCTTCTACAGTGCCGACGGCAACGCACGCTAGCCTCGAAAACAACAAATAACAGGCTACAAGGCCTCACTCGAGACAGCAGGCGGTGGGTCTTCGAAGCGGACGAGCTGCCATTTTGCCCTGGATGGTGGAAGTGTTAAAGCCAGTTCGTTGACCTTCAATGAGACGGAATGGCAGCACGAATTCGGCAACCAACTCAAGTCAGCAACTGCGCAGGAACGGGACTGCTTCCTGTAGGACGCTGTCACATCTCTCTATGGCAGTGGCCCATGTCCGCCCTGAGTCATGAAGTTTTCGGCCAGAGTCCCAAAGCAATGGGTCACCCGCGAAAGTTGCATATTAGTCCGAGGTTGCATTCGCGGGCACTTGACGTCCGACGAAAGGAAGGTTCAGAACGCAAAAAGATGCTGTCCTATTGGCATGGGACATGTTCAACGTGTAAAGTGCCATCTTGTTGTTCTTTGCAAGATGAGGCTGGGCTCCCAGTTTCCGAGGCTCTCTGAGCATGGGTTCTGTTCGGAGAGAAAGTCAATATCGGGGCAAGATAATCGCGCGGGCGCACGCCACTCACTGGCTATCCCAGTGATTGAACCACGGTCATGGCGGATGGCTTTCATTTGATCCTTGCCTTTTGAGCGGCGATGAGATGCAGGCTCAGCCAAACCATTCTGTCCATAAAGGATTGTCATCTGCGCACGACAACGCGGCAGCCGCGTGAGTTGGAGAGCAAAAATGAGACTTGCAGTTCCGCAAAAACACCCGAAAAGGTCTTGTTCCTGCAGCACCGACCCCCTCACCGGATACATGATTGTCAGAAGCTATCGGCGGATGTAAAGCCTCACAGTCAGCACCAACGTGCTGACGAACAAGGGTCAGTTCACGCCAGACCCTACCGATGATGACTTAGTACGGTGTTGTATGAACCGGGGGCCGATTCGAACTACTGAGATCCACCATCCCCTTTTGGATAGTCAGTCGAGGGTTTGGTTAGCCAACTCGAAAGACCAGTGAGACAATGATGCACGCCCCAAGAGCCCTCTCTGCCACCTATCTCGGCCGGAACGATACCGAAATATTCGCTTTGAAACGCAAACTTGAGACTTGGCACAATCCGAAACCATCTGTTCTTTGATTCCGAATGCCTTTGTTACGTCGCCACTCTGGAGGAAAAGCCACTCCAAAAATGTCACACAGATTGATCGGATGCAGAATTGCCTCCTCGTCACCAGTCCACAGCTTTGAGCCGCTGACCCAGTTTATGCCGTGCGCCTGAAGCCCAGTTGCGGAAGCCACTATAGAAGAGATGGAGGCGTTCGCATACAACAGCCTTTGACCGCTCTCGCAAGGTTTGCTGGCGCGTCTGAGGAAGCGGTTTATGCCGTTCGAACTCACATGCCATGGGCTCATTGCCAACGTTGATCTTGGATGACCAGCGCACCATCCCGTAGTCAACAAGCCAACATGCAGTTGAAGGTTGGTGAGAGCGGGGAACTTTTCGGACCATTTGTTCTTGATAGTGTGGGAGATTCGTAATCCAGCTTTCGGGATAGCAGCTTTCAAGTCCGCTTGCTGATAAACAAGCTGTAGAGAGTACTTGGGACTTTCGCATTTCCGCATCCCTTACCATCCTGTGTGCAGGGCTGGCGGTTCGACTCTCTCATGAGGCAGCGTATGTTCAAAGAGCTGCACTATTCAAGCAGTAACGATTCTCAATGTAGTAGCAACTGCGATTAGAGTTACACCAATCCGGCACAATAGCAATACCCACAGGCCAAAACTGGTCTTAAAATGTAACCGGCGGTCAAGGGAAATAGTTGTTTGAAATTTACCTGACCCAAATTGCGATATCGTCCCATGTAGCAAAAACCTGGGGTAGACCGCAGCCAGGCACCACACTCAAGGCGCATCTCTGGGGAAGTGGACTTCAGAACATGTGTTATTGGACATGCAGACAACATCTTGTATTGTCTCATAAACTCCAAAGCGTATGTATGTATGTCGTTTGACCGCCAGGGTTGTGATTTGGATGTTGATGAAAGTGGAGCAGTGGCTTGCCAACCCCGGATGATTGCTGCTTTCTTAGCCTGGCCGCTGACGCGCACCGAGGCAATTGAACAGGAACGACGGGAAATGCAGATAATTTGTGAAGCATGTGCGCCTCTCTTGATCAAAGTGCTCGAATTCAATGTAGTTGGGCCCTCGTGAGACACTGCGAGGTGATGATGTTGGCTGTCAAGAAGATAGCCACCAATGCAGCCAGCTTTTGAGTACGGAGAGTCTCGAAGTTTGGGACCGATGAACGGCACCAACAAACGACGTGATATTGGCTGTTCTCACTAGTTGCCTGTCTTAGTTGCCACACTCAACTCCGTATGGGAGGCTATCGCGTGTCAGACGGGCTGTCAGGCGTCGCTGGTGTCGGAGGATTGTCATGTGGCATGGTCCAACCTTGCTCAAAGAAGAATCACGTCCGGCAACTATTATAGCAGAGCATCAGTGGTGGTCGCACGCAACGCTACCCCCGGATTGATGGTTAAGTGACTTGCCCGTTGTTGGAGGACAATCTGGTGCACACCAGATGTTGCCCAAATGTGATCCCCGCAAACTGACAACTCACTTTGTATTGTGGTGTGGCCGGAAATAATATAATCACAACAACAAACGCGGCAGCCTCTTTGTGATGGACCATTGAAGCGGCCGCAAGACCGAATACCCAGACGACCGATCAACATTAAAATTGCTTAGTTGTGCAGCACAGTCTCGCCTGGGATTAGCTACAGAGCTGATTGCGCTTGAGCCAATGAATGTCGCGCAATACTCACCCCGCACAGGCCCATGATTTGGCACAGAACAAATCAATTGCTCTGGATGCAAGACAAGAGGGCGTGCAATGTCGAATTCTATCAGACTCGACAGGAACCATGTGTAAAAATTCAAACGAGATGCAAACGCCTTCAGTCATTTCGAATCAAGCGGGGATCTCTTGGGGCGCTTGCCTTATTCATGCTATAGGCCGATCGTTCTTCCCGGAACCCAGTCTGCCCAGCAAAGGCTGTCAGTGGAAGGGAAGGCACGATGCAGCCCGACCAGTCAGCAAGCGAGTCTCCTTTCTTGACTTCTGACAGGCTCGGGCTGGCAGCCGGCGCACAATGTGGCGACTTGCAATGCTCGTTTCTGTGAACCTGACTGGTTACGATGCCAGATTTTATCTCATGAGAACGGCACCATTCATCACTCACCCGTCAGAAATCAGCTGTGGGAGCAATATCGTCTGCCTTTGCCATCTACGAATGATGTTGGCGGAATGGCCCGAGCCTAGCAAACAAGTCTGGTACGTGCGTCAAATGTCGACTTGTCGCTTAACCCTGATTGAAGAGCCAATACTCAACATTCTTGTCTGGTCCATGTTGATAGACTAATTCGGTGTTTTACTACCAGCCAATGTTCCCATTTGGGGAACGTCGAGCCTCTACAGGTCAATGCAAGTTCTCGCCGCCATGGTTTGCATGACTTTGTGAGACGTGCACATATGGCATGGAGTATGGGGCATGCAGGTGAGGGTTGCGCAGCTTGTTGTTACGAACCAGGTCGGAAGCTCATCTAAAACTTACTCGCGACCCAACAGGCACTCGTGTACTTCGTGCCTTGCAGATTATTCTCTGCCCATCATTGCGTCCGTCTCGGAACCCTAGCGCCACCCCTGCCAGTTGACCCCATGGACACCGGCTCTGGTGTGGGTTTGTCGACTCCGGGTGGTGACTAAATTGCCCAAACGATGCCACTGGCTTAACTTACGGAGTACTTCCTCGTGTATTTCTCGAAACTGCTGCAACTCTATTGTAGAATAACTTCAAAAATTCTGGGATATCACGAATCAAAATAGCTTCAGGCTGCAGCGAAAATCATAGCCCTCATTGTCCAGTTATGGGCATCTCTTCGACACAACACTCACCTAGGGTCAGCGGTAACGACGTTGGATGTCCCCAATTCCTAAGACTTGGGGATTCGGGCACAGCAGCCACCTTCAAAAGATTGCCCTCTACAGTGAATATGGGGCTTGATCATGACGTTCATGTCTCAGAACCTCAGACATAAGATGTGGTAGGTGCACCTTGGACTGTCCTCAGCGCCACGGAGTGGGTGATACGAAGCAAGATCTTCGGCATGCCAGCGAACTATATTTGTCGGAGAAGGGAACAATAAAAGCAAGTATAGCCTGTTTACCCCATAAATGGCTGAGATCGAGATAAACCAACCATCTACTCCCGCCCGAAGTTGACCGTCGCTCAGCTCGTGAGTTACCTTCTTGGCTGGTGGCTCTATACGATGAGTGAGAGGCTGTCATCGTCTGTCATGCTTCTACTATTGTCGTGGTGGGCTATAGAAGCCCATGGCTGACCAACGGGCTCGCGGCTTCGCTGGGACTGATGATGGGGTCAAGTGTAAACCTCTGGTACGAGATTTGGAACAGAAGATGGTGACTGGCCAGTCGTGGGTATGTATCTATTGGATGGAGACCAACCAACTGCATTTTGTGGTCGCACCGACACAAGCCTCAGCAAAATCTTATGCGACCCCATGTTTGACACTTTCGTTGGATCTTTTGGAGGCACATTATTGCCAATTGACGACGTCCGTCGCGCACAAGCGAAAGAGTGACAACTTTCATACTAGTTGACAAGTTGGACAAGGAGTGGCATCGATTCGGATTCATATTCACACCAGAAAGTTTCAGACATGATCCGGCCGTACCAGCTCGGCTGCTTGTCCCAGAGTTGGAAGTGATGGACGACGCCCAAGACATAGCGGACGGGAGTATGCCAGTGTTGCCTGTTCCTCGGAGCTAAGAAGGCAGCCGCCATTTGAGACGATTCATTGACGTCCATAAAAATGATTTCGTTCTTGAGTCAACATAAGAGAGCAAGCCAGGCTGTGTTTGGACAACTCAAAAAACCTGTCATCAGTTCGCAACAGGCAAGTGCATGAAAAAGACATGGAGCTTCAAGTGCCACCATCAGAACCGTGCTCCAGAGTCTTCTGCATTCTGCAGCCAACCAACCTCATGGTCACTGCGACATGGATGCCATTTCCATCAATTGATGTCTTGCCGAGCAATCCCAAGCTGGACACTTCGCACTCCTTTACCCACTCTCCAAAAAAGGGTTTGCCTGCATCTCGTACAGCACCAATTGTCTGCACGAGTACAGCTCATGCACCATCAGGAGTCTCCATTCAAAGGCCAAGAGACGTGCTGGAACCAGACCAAACCAGGCTGTGCGAAGGTTACACAACGCCCTGTGCACCTTGACGAATGCCATGCGCATTGTGCATGCAATAAAGCGGCTGCGGCACCCTTGACCCCTGTGGCGGCGTCCAGGTTTGGCCAAGATGTGGCCCCGCCGCCTCTCTTCTTCTCGTCCACCTGTCCATCTTCTCCAAGCTGCCTCCGAAGCGGGCAAAAACATTGCCAGTGCTCAAAGTTCATGATGGCCAAATGCGAACCATGTTGCCGTTGCCTGTATCACGAGACCCGCTTCCACGAGCCTGCCTGGTCGATTTCCTGCTCTGGGCTCTCCATGGCACTGATGGCAGATCAACTGGTTGCAACTGAGGTTCATTGGCAAGTTACTGTCAAAGGTGTCCTTCCCGTTACCAATGGTCCGAATTGCTGCTCCCCTTCTCTTTGTTCGATTCTTCTGCACTGGCCTTGTGTGTCCTGGGTTCTGCTGCCGGGCCCCTTCCCATCTAGGAGCCTCATGGCAGAGAAAGGCACGCCCTTTCCTTTCGTTTCGTGGACTAATTAATTGCCAGGTCTTGGTGCTCGATTTCTGTGCAATCAACATGCCTTGACATACTGCCAGAAGCATATTCCTCAACTCCCACGTTGATAGACGCCTCGGCATCTACCAGATGGCGTTGCGCCGCATCGTCACTCCTGAGCAAACTGGCCTCGTCATGGCAGTCTTGAACAGCGATTGGAGGCTCCAACCATGGTGGTATTGAGGACTTCCACTCTTGCTATCCTGTCAGGAGTCATCGCAGTGGTTCAACTGGGGAATTGCTTGCCCAGAAGTCATGTTGACCCACCTGACCCTGTTCCAATCGCCTCTGTCTGTTTCGGCTCTAGCAAAGGTCTGCCCCAATCCAAGTCATCCATCCACCAAATCGTTAGCTTGCCGGGTCTTGCCATATTGCCACGCGACCCTTGACTGCCAACCGCGTGCCTGGCACTCAATCTAATTCGCATCAGCGACTATGGATTCTCTGTTCATAGTTTACTCCTCAGCCGTCCACCTCGAATCGACAGAGAATCGAGCGAAAGATATCCAGGGGCCAGGAGACGGGGGGCGGGGTGGCAATCGTCCCCTCGTCGCCTCCGTCCAAAAGAATATTCGCATCACCCCATACCCATAGCCTCCATCACATCCACAACTGCTTCCAGGCACGCAAATGGCCCCTGCAGGATCCCATGAAGAGTTGAACCCAGGGGGGAGTTACTCAAGATGTCCAAGTGCGTACTCTGGAGCGGGCTAAGCTAAACCAACCCAATGGCTCCAGTTATCCAAGGATCCAGTCAACCAGCCAGTCAAGCAGTCCACCCACCACCTGCAGACTCGCCGATGCAGACAATCTTCCCGCCCTGGCTTTGGCCCCAAACACATGACAACCTTGAGAGAGGCTTGCAAGCTCGCTCACCAGAGCCTACTAGCCCGGACCACTAGCTCAACGGACCTCCTTGAACACCATTTTGAGCCCCCAGCTCCGACGCCCAGTCAGAGAAAAATTTAAGAGTCTAGGCTAGTAAAGCCATGGGGGTGGGCGACGGAGAACGAGGGACCAGGATCTTTCATGATATCCGCCCACTCACACCAGTTGGCTCTTGACGACTCAGAAGATACACGCCCACCCACTTGGACGTTGACCACCTCGAATTGATCCAAACTCACCCCCAGAGACGAAGTACAGTAGAAATCCAAAGTACTTTATGGTCCTGTCTCGCCCTTCCCACAGCATGTTCGTTGCTTACTTCCCCGGACCCGAATTTTTTTACATTTATTTCTACTTTTATTCCTACACTCCTTGATCAATTATTATTCCTACTCGACATCGCACATCCTCTCACATTGTCCAAAGTTCCATCAACATCCAACCCGAGGCCATGCCTCTAAGCACCGGGTTGTAACCACGCCCTCTCCTGTGCTTCCGAATTCGGTCACGTATCTTTTAGTCCCGGACCATTCTGGCTGTGCTTTTTGCATCTATTTAACAATTACTTGGTTTTTACCCTTTTATCGCCTCGTCAAAGGAAGAACTGTCGGAAATTACTCCGGGATAATTGAATCGAGATTCGTCGACACCTCGTGGCCGGATAGTGGGACAGCCTGCGGAGAACATATAGCACGCATGCCGCTATTACTATAATACGATTAGACGACGAAGCATATACTGCGTTGGAAAAACGACAACGATAATCTTGCTCATCGCATTGGAATATTTTTCAAAAGCTGCCGTCTTCGCGCTGGACATTTCACGAACCACACTTGCTTAAAGAATCCCGGGGACACAACTCAGAATCCTTGAAGATGGTTAATTTAACGGGAGTCAACCTCTGCCCCCCGCCATTTATCGACTCGAATCTTTACCTACACAGTCAAGGATGTATGAAAATCGGCCCACGAGCTTTTGTTGTACCGGACCTGCTAACATGCTATAGACGTCGATGGCCGGTTATGTCAAAGGATTGCAGAAGACTTAAAATGTTGCCTTCCATGCCCTATGACCGACTGGATATACCCAGATAGCTTCGATACCATGACGGTGGTGGCCAACTGGATAGCAGCAGTGAGCACGATATGCTGCGTGTATCTCCTTGCGTCTTGGGCAGCCCTTCCTGTGGACAAGACAAACAGACATTATTTGAGTGTCTGCTTCACTTTTGGCGTCCTACTAATGAATGTGAGTCTCCACGTCTCCCATTGCCTCGTGCTTCGCATTTTGCGTCAGAATCTGACCAAAGATTTAGCTTGGATTCGTGGTCCCTCTGGCTGCTCAACCGGATCAGTGCTACGATAAGATCACTCCACATAGCATGTCAAGTAGCAAGGTGTGCGGTGCGTCTGGCAGCCTTCTCATTCTAGGAGGTTGGTGTGGCGTCATGTGGGCATTCTTGCGATCACTGTCGCTGCATCTCCAAATTTGTTGGCAGGTTCTGGTGGGACGAAGCTTCATGATCTTTGCCCAGGCTGCCGGTTGGGGTGTTCCCTTACTCGGCATCACCTTGGCTCTCGTCTTTAGTGGTGTCTCTTTTCGATTCGGTCAAACGTGTCACATCAACCACAAGAACAGTCTCGCGGATTTGTGGATTCCTCTCCTCATATTCGCGGGGGCAACCGTGATCCTTACCTTTGCGACATTTGGTTACTGCGTCAAAGTCTACCTGGCCTCCTTATACGACAACTCTGCCTCGACTGAGGGATCAAGTCTCCCTGCGTACACCAATAGCGTCAGAACAGTGTCCCCTCGCCAAGCTTACCGTCGTGTGAAACGTGTTATCGCTTTGCAGTGGCGCGGTATTGCCATTGTCTTGATCATCATTGCTGATGTCATATTCTTTTCGGTCATCTTCGTGTTCCAAGACAACGTCGTGCAATCAGTGACCAATGACCCTCGCGTGGCTCAAGATTGGGTAACGTGCTTGATTGGCGCTGGGGGTGACAAGAACAAGTGTCTCAACTATGCGGGTTCCATTGTGGTCAACGAAGCCACTGTAACGGCTGTGTTACTTTTACTAGGGGTTCGTTGGTTTCTCTTTCTTAGCCCCGTACCCATTTGTTATGCCCGTGTTGGAACAAAAACTCGGGCACACAAACCATGGATTGTGACGAGAGACTCTTGTATTTTTGGCTAACTTGAGTTTTGTAGTTGAACGGTATTTGGCTCTTATTCTTATTGGGCCGCATCTCCATGTTCACGGCCTGGTACGATTTGTTCAAATCATTCCTACCAGGCAGTCGCCGACAGAAAGAGTTTGTATCTGTGGATGCTCGTTATGAGGCTAAGAAAGATGCACGCAATTCACGTTCGTACGAAATGCTCTCCAGGGATTCTAGCGCTGTGGTAACACCACTTTCTCCAGTGAAATCGCCGCCACCGGGGCGACGAACCCCCGACTACTTTGGGCAGACGGCACGATATCACGCTCCTGCGAGATCGTTCTCGAGCCCGCGACCGCCGCAGACAGCTTCCTGGGACCCCCAGCAAACCTTTGCGCAACCCGAGCGCCCAGAATATCATCAGGATATGAACCCGCTAGGCATGAACAGAATTTAATTGTCATACTGCCCGGCCTATTATCGCATTTGCTTCCCCGCGGAAGCGCGCCGTCGAGCGTTAACGATGAAATTTATGAAAACGGCACACACGCAACGCCGTCACGGAGACAGACGATTCGATCGCATTGTTTGTTCGCATGAATTGCACGATCCCGGAATTTCACCCGGAGAGCACCCAAGCTGGTGCCTAATTACCAAGGCTTTGAAGCGCAATGTTGCGTGTAAGCTCTTGATGTCCCCTCTTGCACTTTGCCCAAGAGGGGAAATGGCTCAACGTGGCCATGAAAATAAAAATGTTCTTTACCGAACTGCTTGAAACGGAAAGCGTGGCGTCACGGTCGTTACACTTTATTTTTCTTACTCTTAATGGAGGTGTTGTACTGTATTGTACTGTAAAGGGCCGTGTGTTATGTAGGTGCCTGGGAAATGGGGCCAGATGAAGATTTGGTCGTACCAATATCGTCGCATACGTGCCAAGACCAATAATGAACACGTCGGGGGAATGCTATCTGGTCCAGGGCAATATATGTGAGGGTATGGGCGAGAAGCTGCGGCCAGCAAAAGGAGAGAACACAGCCAAGGCCATATGAACACCAAACCGGATGTGTAACTACATTTCACATCAATTCGTGTTGAGGCCGTCTCCCAGTTCTTGTATATAGAATCGAACAAATTAAGTCAAATAAGATAAATCAATCAACTCGGCCCTCTTTGGCTCCACGTCGTTGTGTGTGCCTCTATCCTTTTGTCGAATTTAGTTTTGCTGCCAGTATGGAAGGTGTCCTCTATGAGAGAATCAAGAACGCGCAAGCAACAAGTCAGACTGGTTCATTCTCCAAACCAGGTTTGATAACGGAAGCCTGTTCATGCTCAATCAATCCCCTGTTTCAAAGTGGGCTGTGTCGTAACTATTCCACACAATAAATTGAGTGGAAAGAACAGATAACCCACAGCCATACAAATCTTACATCAGACAAGCCAGCAGGGCTGAAAGCTGATTCCATATTCGTCGACTCCAAGCGACGACATAGTGTCGGGTTGTTCAGCAGCTTCTATTTGCCGGGCGCTCCGGATGGCACAATGGCTGGCTCCAGGCCACCATTTTCTGGGCTGGTCCCAAAGCATAAGAAATATTTGGATGGCTTGAGAATACATATATGTCTTCATCGGTGTGTTCGGCACGAGCGCTGCCTTTCATCCATTGTTTCCCGCAAGATTTTAGTCGGAACGCTCAGCTAATATCTTTATCGTGCATAGCTTGATGTGTATTTCCCCAGGAAAGCTGGTGAGCGTCGCGCTAGGGATTGATCGACACCAGCACGGGAGTGCCGGATCCGAAACCCTCAGGTATTGAAGAGGAATGGTCTTGACGACAATTTGAGATTTGATAGACCAGATCCTTCAACCTGTTCAACTTGTCGTCCATTGGCAATCGTCTCCCCTTCTATTTTTTTCATCAGTTTCCCATCATTATTCTGAGGCCAGCCGGTGGTGCTACACCGTTACAGTGTGTCGCGTGCCCAACTGCCGTGTTGGAGATTGATGCGACACACCAAGCATTCTCACCAGAATGGGCGGGGCGATCAGGCTACCTGGGCCGTTTGCCGGCGAGGGCTCTTGGGCGGGAAATCGTCACTCGGGGGAGGAATCTATCGAGAGGTTGAGGGAATCAGAGCTGCCGTTGTTCTCGCTCCCCATAACAAGAGCGGCGGCAAGGGGAGAAGGACAAGTTGGTGAAGGGGTTGACGACGCAGTTGTGTGGATGAAAGCGAAGCGAAAACTCAGGAGTACATGGGCGACATGGTCAACACTACGTCGATTTATGTTGCGAAGAAGGCGGATTTTGGCGTTGCTTGTTGTATTACTGCTCGCAGGCTTCTTTGCAGGATACTTGTACAACACGGAGACGGCCATCAATGCGATCTGGATCCCAGACAAGGACTCAATATCATTTGGTAAGAAGCCGTTGCCGCCGCCGCTGGAACGGACACAAATTACAAACTACACACTGCCGCTTCGCACCAAGGGTCGAAATATCGTCGATGTAGAGGGGAGGCGATTCAAACTGGCTTCGATAAACTGGTACGGCGCAAGCGACGAGTTATTCGTCCCGGGAGGGCTTGACATACAGCACCGCAAAGTTATTGCGCAGACCATCAAGAAACTGGGCTTCAATAGCGTACGACTGCCCTATGCAGATGAGTTGGTGACCAAGAATCCCGTCCTCGACGCCAAGCTGGTCAAGGCGAATCCAGACCTCGCAGGACTACGGGCACTGGACGTCCTGGAAGCTGTTACAACGACACTTACAGAAGAAGGGATCGCCGTTATTGTGAACAATCACATCACGAGGGCGACATGGTGCTGTGGCGCGAACCCATGCGACGCGGCCTGGGCAAACGACTACCTCCTGGGAATATGTAAAGTCACACAGACAGAAGACGACTGGATACGAAACTGGGAAACAGTCATGGCAAGATTCACCAACAACTCGCTCGTCATTGGCGCCGACCTGCGCAACGAAGTCCGCGGCCTCTGGGGCACGATGCCATGGTCCAAGTGGGCGAGGGCAGCTGAACGCTGTGGAAACCGCCTCCTGGCCCTGAACCCGAACTGGCTGATCGTCGTCGAGGGGACAGAGTCGTCCAACGACCTGCGCGGCGTGCGAGGCCGGCCCGTGAAGCTCGACGTCGCGAACCGGCTGGTGTACTCGGCGCATGTGTACGCCTGGTCTGGCTGGGGCAGTTTCGGGGGCCGCTTCTCCAAGAGGAGCTACGGGTCGTTTAGGGAGAGCATGCGCGAGCACTGGGGGTATTTGCTGGAAGGGGACTCGGCGCCCGTCTGGGTTGGCGAGGTTGGCGCGCCGAGGGTGCCGGCGAGTGTGGGCGATGTGAGGTATTGGAGGAACTTGTGGCGGTATCTGGGGGAGGTGGATGCGGATTTTGGGTATTGGGCTTTGAATCCGAGGAAGGCGGCGGGGAATGTGAGTGAGAGTTATGCGGTGGTTGGGGATGATTGGGTGACGGCGGTGTTGGATTATAGGATGATGAGTATGGTGGAGGCGATGAGGAGGTGAGAGGTGAAATGAGGTGAGGTGAGGTGAGGTGAGGTGAGAGAGTGAGAGGAGATGAGGTGAGGAGTGAGAAGTGGTGATGGTGATGGTGGAGGATGGATATGGTACATGGTGTGGCGTTGGGTTATGTTTGTGGAATGCTTGGTTTTGGCGGATAAAAGCATTTGATATGGCATGAATGATGAGATTTGACATGATTTGGATGTGTTGAACGGACCTGTCTTGAGTAGATGTTTGTAAATGTCGAGACCGCAACTCGGATAAGACGTTGTTTTAGATGGATCAGACTCAAAAAGTCGTGGATCCTTGCATATGAGGTCATAGTAAAACTCCAAATATATACATATGTATGTATAGATGCGTGAGACATGGGAACGTTACATTTGAATATTCTTGCCAACACATCAGATGAAGCGCTTTATTCATATTGTGGTGAATGGTGCCGCAGAATCAATATGAACCGTGCGTCTTTGCATCAATACGCTGTGAATGTGTTGATCCTCAGACACATATACACACACAGACACATACACACACACACAGAGAGAGAGAGAGAGACAGAAACAAAGACACGTGGTGCGCAGACTCAAGCCCGTCCTTGCCTGACCAAAGTGGTAAAGGCTGGTGTGATGTAATGCTGTGCATGTCTTTCCATGTCTTCCAAAGTTCAATGTTCCTTCACGTAAGTCAAGTCAAACCAGACATGCTTCCGTGCCGCCCGCTGTCTGTCAACCTCCCGCGCCCGCAAACCCGACAATGCAACCCTACAGGGTGTGAATCTGAATCTTCCATTGCCCGTGATTCATTGATGGATGCCATTTTGAATTTTGATGCCAGCCAGCTTGAGTATAGATAGCCAGCTTGTTGCTGTGGTGGAGGCGACGCCACTGAGTTTAGCTCACAGACTGTCGATTCCTCCTGCTTCATCGCCTTCTAGCTACAGCATACAGCAGAATAGAAAAAGTAAAAATACAAAAAAAGAACCCCCGATCGATTCTTCCTCTCACAGGTTAGGTCACGTCCCTGTCCTCAATGGCGTCGTCAATCGGGCCATGTCTCAATAAAAGTGCGGGCAAATGGACAAGGGACATCTCGAGGCCCCACAATTGCCGCCCGCCACCCGCAAAGTGTCATGTCACACACAAGTGACAAGAGGTCCATGTGACGACACCAGTAAACCACCTGTTGGACATTTCACAACCAAACCATTTCATGGCCAGCTAGCAGAAAGGCTGAGCTGAGCTGAGCTGTTATCGTCGTCTCCCGGTTTCAGATCTCGAGCCGCATTCGCCAAACTGTCTTGAACGAGGCAAACAGCAAACCTATCTCCCTGCCCGCATCTGGTCCCTCCTCTCACCTCCTCCGTCAGGCACAAATACACCCATCCCGCCTTTCGGCCCTCGTCGAAAATAGTTGCCCCCCCCCCTTGGTCGTCTCCAGCGCATACATGTGCTGTTTCTTTTGTGGCCCAGCAGCGGCGACTGCTAGACTTCCTCCATGGACAGTCCAGAGGAGAAGCGCCGCTTGTTCCGACCTGCTACGGTAGGGACGTGCCATGCGCAGACGGCTACCGAGCGGGTGCGTATGTCCTTTTGTTTTTGGCGAGACAAATGCTTCGATACACAAGTCAGAGCTGATTCTGGTTGACCTAGTTTGGCGATGATGCCAGACGCGCGATTATCGACCGCGAGCGCACCGCCCTTGGACTACATCCTGCGGGTGTAGAATGGCCTATTAACTGGCCTGCTTCCGATAGCGATGAAGACGATGACCATCATGTTCCTGCCACGTCCATTTACAAGCTGGTGCCTACCATGCAGACTTACAGAAACAACTTGACTGCTTTGTCTCAGAAATATAATGTTGGCTTACTCCTCCACCAAAAGCTATTCAGGACCTCTTCAAAGTGCTGATCCATGTCGTATGTAGTTGTACTTTGCTGCCTACCGTGGCAGAGTCTTCGTCTATGTGCCTCGAAGTGTTCCGAAACAGACGATACCAACGCACCCTGATCTCCAACTTGTCACATCGCCTAGCCGAGTGGCATATCTTATTGGGGGCTATCTCGACCCGTCGTCTCCCCACTCGATCAACCACATGATTGTTGGATCACTTGGCCAGGAGGAAATTGTGGCTACGTGCTACGACGACGGCGATGTTATTGCATTTTACACAAAAGATATTGCCGAGTGCATCCACGCAAAGTCAGAGTTGTCCGGTCCTGCATCGCCGAAACTTCGCCGGACATCAGCATGCTCTCTAAACGCAGGGAATGCGCCGAAACCGTTCTTCCATGAAAACGTGGGCATCTCCGCTTGGGGATTGGCAGTGCATCAAAAGTCTCGTCTCATTGCTGTCAGCTCGAATCGTTTCGAGGTTACCGTATTCGCGCCGGCCCTGGCGACCAACGAGTCGAGGTCGGCTCGGAACTGCGACTGTGATGCGTGTTGCGATGGCGTGGAGTCGCATGTACGTCGTCGTGCGCGTAACTGGCGAATTGTTGTGTCCTTGGGCCCTCTGTCAGATAACATTCCGAATATAAGCTTCGTCGACGACAAGTACGGCAACGCGGACAAGATTAGCGCTATTGACATCAAGGGTGCCATGTGGCTGGCCGATATTTGGAAACCATCGCAAGCTGCTATCAGAGTGATGCCGTCAACTAGCCCGCTGTTGAAGAGCGAGGAGTTTTGGCCAGCATCATCTCGGTATGTTTTTTCTACTCTGACGGGGTTGTCAACATGCTAACAATGCTTGCTCGATAGTGGATGGGGAATCCTTGCGCTTCCGAATAGCAGTTTTATGGTGGTCCATTCCGAAGAAGAACTGCTAGGTTCCGCACTCAAAGACCTAGAGATGGTGCCCAAATTGCAAGCTGGTCCCCATCCAATGGTCAACTTGGGCAAAACGATTAGGGAGCTTCCCGACAATCCGTGCACACAACCTCCAGTACGAGCTCCCCTGGTACGCCTCGGCAACCAAGAACCCGCGGATGTTGAATTAGCAGCCGACATTGGAGACGAAGAGTTTGTCTTCGACCACATGAGTGACGATGACGGCTCTGACTTTGGCGAGTCGGAACCCGGCGAGGGGGCGGAAGCAGACGATGATCAAGATATGGAGACGAATTCCGAGGACGAGCTGGAGGCTGATGAGGACCTGGAAGCCGAAGAGGACGACGAGGACGATGTCGACATGTTTTACAATATAATCAATGCCGGTGGAACAGCCCAGAGCGACATTCCACCAACTTTGGCAAGCCAGGCGGAGGAGGCGCCTCAGGATACGCAAAATGTCGTCGAGCAAGCAATTGGGCACCCAGCTACATCTAATGCACAATATCCCGAGGCTTCTGTAGCTCTTCAGGAACTCTTTACAGATCTATTCACGTCTCCGTTTCAGTCCGAATCCGAGAGCCAAGATCTGATCAACGACTATACCGCTTCTCCGACTTCGCCCACGCGATGCCTAAAACTACAACCAGACAGTCCTCCTACCTTGCTGGACATGGTTTATATGCCACATAGCGGACAAGTGCTCGAGGCTCCGCGACACACACTCCATCTCGCTCGGTTCCTCAAGAGAGCAACCGAGTATAACGAAAACACGGCCGGCTACGTCGCTGGCTTGGGCAGATTTGCAGAACGGTACCACATGCTCCGAATGTACGAAAAGGACATTGAAATGCGGACGCTGGATAAACCTCGCCAGAGAGGGCTACCGGAACTAGGCATTCTCTGTCCGTACGCTCTGACCATGGGACTAACACCCGGCCGAGCCATGCGGCCGCATTTCCGCGCGACGAGCCGACTCAACATGGTGGTTCATATCCCGGAACTGTTCCTGGTGATTGTCGGATCGCCTATTGGGAGAGTGCTACTTCTCACTCCCACTCGTCTTGCGAGCCCTATTGAGAAACTACCGGGCGTACTTCACCACGGGCTACGGATAGAATGGGTTCTACCGAGACAATCGGACGAGGACGTTTTTAGGCTCATCAAACGTCCGCTGCATGGAATGGCCGTAGGACCAGTACAAGCAGCCGGTGTGCTGGGCGGCGGAGATGAAGCCCAACGGGCGGCTGTCCCGCGGAGGTACCGACTGATGCTGCATTACAGAAATCACGACATTTTGACCTATGAGATTAGCCGGGAAGAACAGACGGGGAAGTTGTGCATATTCTAGGGTGTTATGGGACGAAGTTGCATATCCAGGAGTGTCATGGGAGAAGGACGTCACATATTCCAGGAGGTCATGGGAGAAGGACGCGTGCATATTGTAGGAGTGCTACGGAGAAGATGGGTTTCTTTCTGTGACTTTTTGCGAATTGGGATTTTGCTCCTTTGGCGTTGGTGGTCTATATGCCGGTAAGCATACAGAGGTGCATTGGCTGGATATCAACATGTAATAGGTTGCAGTACGGACACTGTCGTGAGTTGCCTAGGGAATGGAGAAATTGCCCACTACTCTATTCTTGGTGTTTTCGACACTTGACAGCACACATCACAGCTAGTGACAGGCTAATACCACTGGCCACGAACTAACACAGCTCACCACTCCCACATACAAGCTACAGCAACGGAACTCGGACGGTTCCCCGGATTTCAAATTACCTCCAAGATAAGCATACCTTCGGCACTGTCTGTCGCCCATCCGATCCAGGCAACAAATCTATTTTGCAGTTCAAGATGCAGTCCCAAAGATGTTGTCGTTGCTGCATTCACAATGTTGGCCGTGGCTAGGAGATAAGCCGTGGTAAAGTCGTGGGGCCTCCTACGTGATAAGATCGGGGGCTAAAACTCCACATGGGGAGTTTGGATGGGAATGAGGGATGTTATTGGGCGATAAGGACGTCAAGGTTTCGATATTGGACTCCCTGCATGGTGTTTGGCGCAAGTGTAGAGCATGGGGGGAGTCGACGCCGGACGGGAGCTGAGGAGTGAGACGACATTTTCTCGGGACGGGCTTTCGGGGGGTTGGAATTGATGCTTTCGATGTTGGTGGATTTGACATTCGTGTTGCTGTGAGCTGAATGGATGGTGAGGACGAATGATGATGCTTGTCATCTGGTTCTTCAAGTCGGCGGGCTGCGTCTTCAACATTGTCGACCAACGAAATGGGGAATAATCTGCGGTTAGACGGTCTGAGACGGACAATGGCTCTGCTGCCGCCGGTGTATGCCCGTCAATGGCATGGCCGAGCACGGAGTTCTGGTATTTCTCAGCGTCACGAGCCAACATTGAACCCGCGTCCATCACGTCACTAGGACCAACACCAACCGGAGTGTCGGCCACAAGGACCGGACTAGATACTTATCAGCGACCGTCGCAGTCGTTAGATTGCACAATCCCAGGATGTATAGATACAGAGATAGCCGATTGACTCAGGTAGCCTGTTGGCGTAGTTTGTAAAATTATTTAAATCACCACGTCGTTCTCTTGGCTCAATCAACTTGGCATGCGTAGCCGACGACGTCGAAACGAGCGTCCGATTTATCCAGCCATCACGTCTGCTCCGAAAAAAAGGTCATCCTCCGGCGTGCCAGGCGATTGGCCAGGGTACATGAGATAGCGATAAAAACCTGGGGCAGACCGCATGTCAGGGACTCGCCACAAGGCTGGGCCAAGCATTGGCAGGCGGGAAAACATTGAAGAGATGAGAGGGCTCCAAAGGGGCTCCTCGATGACCAAAGAGGGCCAGTAATGGATTTTGATGCCAATTGTCAGAGATTTGAAGGACGGCGAGTGACTTGATTGGTTGGGCACCCTGAGTCAGCAGCAAGTACCGAAGGAGCCGGCCAATCAGGACTCGTGGGGCGATGCTTATCAGCGACTTTTGGGTTCAGTCAGATTTGGAGGCTGACTTTGGACGCCCCCGGTGTGGCAGTAGGGATTGGAAATGCTTCACATGTGAGATTGGGAGAGCTTTGGTCGATGGGGAGAAACAATCGTTGCCGTTTCCCGAGACATGGGAACGATGGAGATGAAGGTGTCGCATTGCGTGACTTGTGTGAGTTTGTATTCGACAGAATTGCCATTTCGTCGGCGCAATAACTCCAATTTGAAGTTGTTGTTGAAATATTGTCAGGCGGTCGACACAAATTTCTTGATATCTGCGAGGTCCACGCCCCGATAGATAAGGACGGAGACCCTGTTTTTGGGTCCATGTCTCGTGTGGCTCTTGTCTAATTTTGGTCGTGAGCATGACGACTTGTGTGAAAGAGTAGAGGCGGCGCGGACGTTTCCGGGATCGTAATCGCAGGTACAGGTTGGTGGGTGGCTTGTGATTCTGTGCGTGCATCTTTGATGTTTGCTTCATGTTCAATGTTCGTTTATGTTTGTCTCAACAGACAGGTCTCATTATGGACGTTGGGCTGACGGTCAATGGCTACGGCCAACACGAGAATAATAGCAAAGTTGAAGAATACGATTTTTAAGGCCCGACATTTCTTCAGCTCACTGTGTTACAGCAGCGTAATCTACGGCCCGATGCAGATGGTAAGCTGATGATGCGGCAATGCTGTGACGTTGTGATGTGATGCTGTGACGCCTCGCCAAATGAGAGTTGACTGTGTCACCGTTTCTCAACACGTTGCTAAAACGAATTGCTCACGCGCAACGACCATCCCGTATACGTCCGTTTAATAACCAACAATTGACGGTACAGTAACAGTAACAGCAACAGAAGAGCAACATCTCCGATCGCTGCAGAAGCCTTTCTCCCCATTCCCCGGAATTCCACGCGTGAGCAACAACCGCTCTCTGCCAAAATTTCTCCACCAACATCGAACAGACCACGCCCCCCCCCGTTTTCGGCACCCCATGATAAGGGCATCTACTCTTCTGAAATGCACACTTTTTTTCGTCTCTCCCGATAGCCCGAGGCTAATTGGGTATCGAAAAAACCAGGGCCGGCTCCATTATTCGCTGCGCCCGCACCCCCCAAGGCACCGAAGAGGCGTCGCCGTGCCTTTGCATCCTCCATTCATCCAACCTCAATACTCGACACACCCTCCCCGGGGGACAGGGATCTGCGCCGCCGACTCGGGTAACCTCGAGGCCCTTATCTATACCTCTGCTTTCACGGGCGCCCTGCCCTTTCAGCCATGTACACTCCGTCCCCGGACCGGGTATCTTGCTATCAGAACGAGACGAGACAGTGGCATGGCGAGAGACAAGCGCAGGAAGAAGAAACGAGGGAGTAAAAAAAAAAAAGCTGGGGCCGGGAGGTAATCATTTTGCCTGGGATGCTGTAATAGATAGTAATTGGTCTGGGCTGATACATGCTGGCCGCTACCGGGTTTGAGGGTCGTATATAGATGGAGATGGTCCCCTTCACTTCCCGTTTGGCGTCGTTTGTACTTGGTATTGTTATTTTCTTCTCCCTTTGGCCCTTTGGTTATACTGGTAGTGCCGTTTGGTTTGGCGTGCCAAGTATATTCACCGACTTGTGGTTTGATACTCGACACTCTGGTAACTGGTTGGTATTTGGCCGGAAAGGGGAACGACGAAATCGACACTTGAAGCATCATTTCAAGTCGAACTAATAAAACTATCGGCCATCAAACTCCTGGCCATTGAGAAAATCGCCACATTCACAACATCTCTCACATTTCAACATGTCGTACGCCCACCTCGGGCCACCGGCCGTCTTTAACGGCACCAACGATGAGATTGGCGGTGATTCCAGTATGTTCAAACTCATCCATCTCAGCCCACAGCCTACATTTTCCCGCCCAAGTGGCATCTAACCTAACGAAACAGGATCCGAAAACCTCAACCAATGGTACCAATCCGGCGACCAAGCCTTCATCATCATCTCCTCATGCCTCGTCCTCCTCATGGTCCCCGGCATCGCCTTCCTCTACTCCGGCCTCGCGCGAAGAAAGTCCGCCCTCTCCATGCTCTGGGTCGTCATGATGTCCTTTAGCGTCATCGTATTCCAGTGGTACTTCTGGGGCTACTCGCTCGCATTTGGCCAGACCTCCAACAACGGCTTCATCGGCGATCTCAAGCACTTTGGGCTCATCAACGTCTGGGCCACGCCCTCTGTCGGATCGCCTCTCATCCCCGCCCTCCTCTTCTCCTTCTACGAGATGATGTTTTGCGCCGTCACGGCCGCCCTCACCGTCGGGGCGGTCGCCGAGCGAGGTCGTGTGATTCCCGGCATGGTCTTCACCTTCTTCTGGGCGACGCTGGTGTACTGCCCTCTTGCGTACTGGGTCTGGAACGCCAACGGCTGGGGTTTCAAGAATGGCGTGCTGGACTACGCGGGCGGTGTTCCTGTCGAGATTGGCTCGGGTGTGTCTGCGCTGGCGTATTCTTGGGTCTTGGGCCGTCGCAACGAGAAGATGATGATGAACTTTCGCCCGCATAACATCTCGCTGATTACGCTGGGCACCATGTTTCTCTGGTTTGGGTGGCTCGGATTCAACGGCGGCTCTGCGTTTGGTGCTAACCTGCGTGCCGTCATGGCCTGCTGGAACTCGTGTCTGACGGCCATGTTCGCCGCCATGACCTGGTGTCTGCTTGACTTTAGGCTGGCCAAGAAGTGGTCCATGGTGGGTTGGTGCTCCGGCACAATCTCTGGTCTTGTTGCTGCTACGCCTGCTTCTGGATTCATCGATCCCTGGGCGAGTATTGCCCTGGGTGTTGTTGCGGGTGTGTGCTGCAACTTTGGCACAAAGGGTATGTTCTGCTCTCTTTGGTAACAAAGACATTATGCAAGATATAAGACTAACACCCCCTTCAGTCAAGTTCCTTGTCCGTATCGACGACTCCCTCGACGTCTTTGCCGAACACGGCATCGGCGGCATGGTCGGCCTCATCTTCAACGCCTTCTTCGCAACCGGCAAAGTCATTGGCCTCGATGGCGTCAACACCGGTGCCAAGGGCGGCTTCATCGACGGCAACTACAAGCTCCTCGGGTGGCAGATCGCTGCTATTGTCGCCGCCTCCGCATATGCCTTTGTCATGTCCGCCATCATCGCCAAGATCATCGACGTCATTCCCGGCCTCAAGCTTCGCGCCTCAGAGGAGGCAGAGCTGCTGGGCATGGACGACGACCAGCACGGTGAATTCTCATACGACTACGTCGAGGTCCGTCGTGATTTCTTGGCCTGGAGCCCTCCCAGCGGGGAGCCCGCTCACGACGGTGAAATGATTGAGCCGCAGCATGGTATCCAGGAGCATGCCAGCATGGTTCGACCGATGAGTGTGTCTGATGGTCCTGTGGAGAAGAAGTCGTCCACTTCGTCTGTGCAGGATGAGAGGGAAACTCGGACGCCGTCGGTGACTGAAAAGCAGGATTAGGCTGCTTTGGTTGGCGGGTCCATATTGTCTTTTTCTTTTCTGTGTGTTTGTTAGCCGGCGTCGGAGTCAGGGTTGATATTTCACCTTGCTGTAACATACCAGCATTATTCATAGATGGGCACAGGCATAAGCGGTCTGCATACATTAGCTTCCAGTGATGTAACACATCTTCAATTTAACACGTCCACAATTTTAATTCGAGCGTACCTTCATATGTGACATGGAGTGAATCATGATCGTTTTCGTTCACGTTCACGTTGTACTGGCCCAAATAAATGACTTGTTTCTGTTCCTGAGTCTCAACGTTGCACACATGCTGCCCACTACCCAATGGACTCTTTAACCTAGACCGCAAAATAACAATCACCTACGGCGAAGTTAGTGTCTAGAGTCGTTTTGTCAAACAAACCTGCTTCATGAGATCCCGTTTCTCCCATGAGTAATCTGAGGGCCAACACCATGAACGTCTAATTCATGAGAACATGGGCGAATTAATGACAGAGAAAAAGATCAGGCGGGAAAGCAACCACGAATGCCTCCACTCTTATATGAGCTAATATCTTTGAGCAGAATAAGCCTCATGTACCGTGAAGATGGTATACCCAAGTTAGTGAAAACGGAAGAATGCACCAAGAACCGCCGACGCAAGACGTTGAAACAACCATTAAGTGCATTCTAGCCACCCTCTCCCTGCTACTATGCCGTTTGCTAACCAATTCAACTTCAGGTTACCTACACATATACCTAATATATGCAGTCTGCGAAAATTGAGAAGGCAGCTGTACATCGTTTAGCACTGCTCTTGAGCCATGTTCTAAGCTCCTAACTCCATCAACTCGAGCCTCACACTGAAGTGTGGGTCTAGAAGGATGAAAAAAAGCCAGCGCTATCACAACTGCTAGGTGATTAGCGTGTCAATGTGGGTTTCCGAGTCTTGTATTCGGCCATCGCTTGGCCGTACGATTCGATATAGTGAGCTCACGGTGCCCGCTTGATATACCAACGGTGGCAGCGGGACGACTGCTTTCTGCCTCAAGCTCTCTTAGGTTCCTACTAATCTCCTTTGAAAGTCGGCCATGATCATGGGCCGTTCGGCAAACCAAATACAACAGCATTATAGATTACGCGTAAAATAAAGTAGATAGTACATATATAGCAGACTATCCGTCTGAAATAATCTCCATCCTGCATTATGGAGGCGCACCATCTGTTACATCTCCGTATTTCACAGCAGGATATTCTCCGAAACAAGCATGGTCAAAGTTGGCCTTCGCCGCCATGCCATCTTGGACTTTAATGAAGGTATCCAATTCGCACCACCCATCCCTCCTAGACGCATCACACTCGGGAAAGCTCTTTCCCAATGGCAAGGTACGCTGATTCAAAACAAAGTGAATATACTTGGTCTGGCCACCACGCAGATAACCGTCTCGATTCGGCGACAAGGGTTTCGGAGTTTGGATGATTTCCATGTCGAGTCGTGCTCCGAAAGGCGTCACGTGTGAGATGGTAAAGTTGTGCTCGCCGGGATATCTATCTGCGGGAAGCTCCTCAGCAAACTGCCTCAGGCCAAAGGCTGTCAAAATTGACACTATGTTGGTGTCATGGGAGAAGTCGAAGTAGAGGCTTTGATTCAATGGGAAAGTTTCGGTGTTGTTGTCCAGCGTAACATTGATCTGTGAGCCCGAATAACCAAGAGTGTGGTTCTTCAGCCTCGCCATGATTTCCTGCTGGTAGCCAAGGCCAATGGCTCGCTAGCTATTTGTCAGTAAAGCATGCGCAAACGTATTTCCAATAATATGATGATACGTACCCCTGCTGGACTGTGGAATCCACTAATGGAGGTAAAGTACAAATCTATAGAGTAACCAAATGAACGCCACTCTTTGTAGGTAAAGAGATCGCAGAATCTGCTGAAC
Source organism: Pochonia chlamydosporia 170 (assembly GCF_001653235.2). Lineage (NCBI taxonomy): Eukaryota > Fungi > Ascomycota > Sordariomycetes > Hypocreales > Clavicipitaceae > Pochonia > Pochonia chlamydosporia. The sequence goes on from NC_035790.1 coordinate 1,742,465, forward strand.
CCGTACGCTACAGTCTCATATGGACACATGGTCTGAGCAGCATACACGTCTTCGATTGTCCATTCAAACCCTTCAGTCATGGATTGGAATCGTTTTTGAGCTACATAATCCTGCGTCAGCAAGTTGAAAATAAATTTATGGACAATGACAAAATCTTACCGTCTTGTAAATATTCCTTTATCCAGGTGCGTCGAGCTGAGTCCCCTGGACCCTTCGTATATGCATTTGGGCAGTTCAATGATCCGGCCAAGGAGTTGTTGAAGCCGTGTTCCTCTATAATGACTTCAATAGTGGCGTTATTGGTCCTGAACACCGTCAGTGCGAACACGAGCAACGCTCATGTGAATAGAAAGACAAGACGCACCACTCTAGACCGAAAAATCCGGCCATCCAATTTTCAGCAGACTTCAGCATCCTGTCTTGCGTCTAGCTCAGTTAGCGCGCCATTTCCTAACTTCAAGGGCACAACTCAGATACTTACAGTCGTGCGAACAATGATTTTGCTATTGGGGTTATACAACGCTCCATACATGTAATTGTGCAACACACCTGCAGAGTGAACAGTCATTAGCTTGGAACCGGATCCTGGCGGTCTGTATATAAACCTCTTACCAGATTCAAAGAGTTCCTCGCGACCCTTTGGCACGAGAATTTCGGCTCCAAGCTCGTACTTCCAGTCGTGGAGAAAGGCTAGCTTGCCCTTCGGCTTGAATGTTGCTGAAACATTAGCCACCTTCTCGCCAAAGCGGGCAACCTCTGATCCTGACGTGGGATATCGAGACCCATGACGTGAGAGCATCTGGACTTGAAGAATGTTTGCGCCAGCGGGTAGAGGAAACTCGTCTACTCCAAATCCAGGAGAGGGCGTATATGGTGATAAAAATCCCATCATCTTGAAGATGCTCTCGTTTCCTGAGCCCCCTTCTACAGGCATATCCGTCTGCAGTGGTTCTGGAGGCACATATGTGGCTGTAGGGTCAAAAACTCTCGTTTGGCCCATGAACGGAGATTTGCCTGTAGGAGTCGGCCCTGCCCAGAGTTCGGGTGACGTTTGGAAATATTGAGGGACGTCTTTTGGCCGGCAAGAACAAGCGTCGTCGCTTCCTTTGAACGCCGCGGGTAAAAATAAAAAGGCGTTGGCCCCAACTAGAAGGACTAAGAGGAAAGCAAGGACAAATGTAGCCATCCGGAAGCGGTTTTCGGATCTGGATGGCCGAGCAAGAAATTCATCTTGTCGAGCCACGACCCGACTCTCATGGCCTTGGTCCGCATTCCCGCTTTCATCACCCTCAGCACCAGCACCAGCAACACCATCACCAACACCAGGCTCGGATCCGCCACCGTCGTCCTCTTGATAAACAGGTTGGTAACCTGCTGAGTCACCCCGTTTGTGCTTGGGCCGTAACGAGGAGGCCATCCTCCCAGGACCGCAGTGACAGCTGCACGGGCCGTTCCGGAGCTTGAGGCAGGCTTGGTCTGAGTTAAAGGGGTGAGATAGTCGTCACTCTGGCGTGCGTAGGGCAGTGACGAGGAGCCTTCAAAGGCAAACCGTAGTCGCTCCGACTAAGATGTCTGGGCGGAATGCTAACCCGAAAAGCGCGAACCAGAGCACTCTGTACGGCGAGAGGCAGCCTTTGTGCCACCAGACAAATATTGTCCGTCCAGGCCCAGCGACGAAGCTCAACGGTCGCGAGTCCGTTATCAGCACTAAAGGGACGAGATGTCAATTGTGGAGTCGGACACACCCAGTTAGTCGGCTGCGCATCATTGCCTCTAGCGCGAACAAATATCAGCTAGCTGGGATGCCGTTGCATTCATTTGTAGTGCAGGTCTAGGCTTGCTTGACTGATCAGTGACCAGACTGGAAAATGGAAACTCGACGTCTCGCCCCTTGTCATGGTCCATAGACATGCAGGAGATGAAGGTAGGAAATCAGATTCGCACTGTCAATTTCACACTGTACACAGCCGGGGTGGGTTGTGGTCCGAGCGTCGAGGTTGGTCCTCGTCTCCTTCCATGTCCTTGAATGTTGGTCTTGGCATTCCGACTACTTGGCACCACGGCAGCCACCTTCATGTTGCATATCAACGACAACTCCAGTCTCTCCCCAACGCCACAACTAACCACTGGCGACAAGTTCGCCTTGGATGTTAAGGACACGTTTTGTGTAACCCTCAACTTCCTGGATAACACCGTATTGGTTACCAAAATCGGTGCAAGGTTCTTGTCTCATTGGATTTCATGTCTCACCGCCATTATCCGCCATCCAGAATCGTGGGTGTCGTTGGCGACTGGGGTGGAAAGGGATGGGCAAAAAGTCCAAAACGCAAAAAAGCAATTATCGTGATGGGTGCCCGCGGCAAGACACCCGACTCCGGCTATTCTCACCTGAAATATCCCCGTATTTCTTTCAGCTGCGAGGCCTAGGGGCTTCTCTACAGCTAAGTAAGAAAGAGGCTGGTAATGCTCCCTCTTGCTTTCGCAGCCCAGTTTCCCAGCGGCGGTGGGCATCAAGACTTACTGACCACTACAAAAGGCAGTAAACCGAATGTCAAGAGACATCTCAGTGGGAAAAATCTTCGATTTCATCGACACATCCCGAATGTCTGGTCTGAGGCAACCTCGTAACACGGAGTTGCGGGATTGGTGACGCATCTTCTACGTCTGGTCAAGGTAGCAGCCCAAAAACAGTGGCCTCCAGCACCAATTGGTTTTCATCGCTACAGCCACTAATTCAATGGATCCAGGATATTCCAGTCAAGATGCTGTCTTTATCCTGCTTCGGGGCCTTTGCATACACTATAACAGGATTGTCTTAGTCTACACATCCAAGACATGGATAATACCACAAGCAACCCTCCACACCGAGATAGTCAGAGCGGTTGTTGGGTGTTGAAACTGGCTCGACACAGTCAACAAGACCCAACAAACCCGGTATTCATTTAATTCCGTGGCTTTACACTGGGACCTACTCTAAACAAAAAAAGACGATGGGTATGTCTGAGACTGCAGTTTAGTTGGTACCCACTGCGGTTCCTGGAGTGAGGCAACTGACAACAGTACAGCAAATTTGTATAAACACACTCTATTTTTATTCCCTCTGTGATCTATCATAGTCACCCGTTGCCAGGTTAATTGGCTCTAAACCTGCTCTTCAACCCCGCTAGCACTCAAGTTCATGATGTATGTATGGGGTGTACGTGATGTGTGGCTCTGATTTCCCTGGTGGCACTGAAAAGACAAAAAGAAAGTACAAACTTTTGGTTACACCCAATACGCCGCCGCAAAAACACACTCGGCAAGACGCGCTTATGCAGCTTTTTACGCCAGTTTTATGCAAGTCCATAACCAAGATAACTTTGAAACCAAAGGTTGCAGCATCAAACTCACCCCTCATATCTTCAGGTTAGCGCGGAATGAAAGGCCTCAGACTTCGGATGGCCATATTTGGACAAGACATAGTTGGCGTTTTCCAAAATGTCTTTACTTCAGTTTGTTTGCGACCGCAGAGGAAAGAAGCCATCTGGCATCGGCTCAAGATGCCACACGCGGTTTAGATTCGGATTAAAGGCCTTGTGCCATTCGTCTTTGAGCTCGTCCGGGATGCTCCATCCAATTTCATCATCGCGAAGTCGCATTCGGACAAGGTGCCGCTTCTCTGTCGTTGAGCTGCCGTCGACGAAACCTTCCCGCCGGTGGAGGATAGCCAAGTTATTGATGAAGTGAATATCCCCAGCCTGAGTACTAATTTCAAGCTGAGTTGCCTTTGCAATCGCCTCGATGGCGTCCAGAGCCTCGATTTGCGCACCGTTCACCTTGGGGAGACGATCAGGTCGAATGTGGCTTGCGCTGCCCAGTAGGGCGGCTCTTCCAAAGTTGGTGATTACCCTGCCTTCGTGATTGAACATAACAGGGCGGCATTGAAATTGCGGCCTATCAGCACTCAGCATACATTATTTGCAAAAAGATCCCTGTCGAAATCTCAAAGGGGGACCCTAGTTGCTTCAGCACTCACAATGCGAATGGCCAGTCGGACCGCGCGAGTATGCGAACCAAGTCAGGACGCGTGGTTGCAAGTGCGTTGTAAACCGTGTAAGAAGAAGCAATAATACACTTTCCACCCGATGCCGCTGTGCTTCTCGTAAGCCAGCTTACAATATCACCAGCCTCTTCATTATGAAACGTCTGGAGCCGAAATTAGTCGACAAGGCAATATTGAAGAAGCAATTCGGGCTCAACAAGCTTACAATCGGGGCAGTGGAGTGGCGATGGTGTGTGGCCTTCATCCTGGTTGAGTTGTCCGCGATAATGTGAACTTGTGGCAAAATGTTAGCACCGTTGCTAACAACTGCTTAGTCGGGCAGGCTTGACTCTACCCAGCATGTTCCCCTTCTTGTCCTGCCGCCCTTGACGGTTGGCAATGTAACATTGGATTCCCAGGTAGATGGTGGTCAAATCTTCAACTGAATAGCGCTGGGGATTTAACCCACGGATCAACCCGAAACCCTTGCCACAGTAGATATCTCGGCGCAACTCGAAAAGCTTCAACCCAAGGGCGGGGAGTTGGAAGTTTTGAGTTGAAACCAAATCACCATCCAGACCGAGTTCTGCTCTCCACAGTCAGTCTTTACGGTTGCACAAGAGTAGAATATATGGCAGCTCTTCCCGAAGCTTACCCTTGAACTCTTGGAGGGCGCCATCGATTTCGTTCAAGTCGGACTCCGTGAGGCGGAGCACATATTCTGAATCGCATGTGAATTGTCCTCCGGACCATGCCAAAGGAGATTCGAGCACACGAGGGAATCCGGTTGGAAGACCAGAAACCTCTGTTAATGGGACTGGGAATGTCAGATTTTGGACGTGGGCAATCCGCGATCCAACAACTGGTCCATTCCCCTCGAGAGCCATTGGTGGTTAGATGGGCGAAATCTAAAAACAACGTCAGCAATTGGCGGATCTCCCACTGGAAGTTTGTATCATACCCGTCTGAGAAAAAGCCGTGGCCGAACAGTTGTCAGATTTGTGTCGACTCTGTTTGCAATAAAGCAGAAGAAAGAGGAAAGAGCACTGGATATGAGTTTGCAGAGTTCTTGATGAAGTCGAATTCAGCAACCGGTAGAAGTGCCGAACCAGACGTCTATATATACATGCTTTTACGTGTATATGGATGAACAGGTGTACAGGCCCGGCAGAGATGGATGATTCAGGGTTGTCTAGACCTTTTTCCTGGGTTTACTCACTTTCACTGTTGTTTCTTCTAGCTTACGAGGTCGATACTCACTTGACGGTTATACGCATAAGTATGGAAGGCCGCAGGTACTTCTACTGTGGCAACGGGTGACTACCGACGGGCCGCTTCGCACCATCACGATGTCTCCAGCCTTTGATCCACCCCCTTAAAATAACAATCCAATGACAGGTTCTCTTTGACGTTGCAAAAAGAGCTAGTTGACACGGAGGTCATTATGAAGGGGGAATAATCTTGGAAAGGGGACATTGAAAATCCGTTGGCGCGAATGTCAAGTCAAACTCGGCTTCCTCTGTCGGTATGAGATCGTCCATTGTGTCCAGCTAAAAACTGAATCACCATCCTTTCGTCAAAAGATTCAGTGGCGTCCTTCCGACGAGCTGGAATTGAACATATCGCCCTATTGCCCTCACCCAACAAACAGTTGACTTACATGCCAAGTGGATCTCATGGGTATGTTGGGGGGTGTATCCAAATCTGTCCAGCCAGGGGCAAGCAGATTGTCTTGGCTTAGAGGCCCCAGAACACGGGACGCCACAGACCACTGCATCATGGTGGAGTGTCTTGCTTGGGCCGACCCCTGGGGACGGGCACCAGCAAGGAAGAGACAAATGGACCAAGCCCAATTGCGAAATCCCAGGAGCGACTTGGGACAACGGCCTGGCGTAACAATTCAAGCATAAGGCTAAATTTGAAGCGGTGATGCTGTATGATTGTTGGTGTCAGCCAACATCACGCCTTCTGTCTGGCCATAGCTGCTTCAACATCAATTGATCCCAGGCTGTCAGTGTCAACCCTGACCCAAGCCTTCTTTTTGCTGCTGGTCGATGTTGGAGCCGCAAATTTTTTTCTCCTGACGACGACGATGATGACAACACTCAAGGCTGTGACGCAAGCAACAATAAGCCCGCGGGCGCAATTCTCTGTGTTTCTGTGGATCTGCTCACCGTTTCTTTTCCGTTCAAGCCCCCTTTTTCTTCACCAGCTGGCTTTCACGATGGAGCATATGATGTCGTCTCCGGCAAACCGGAGCAACCCCAGGGCTACACACATAACGATGTAATCCGTAGATGAGACGAGAAGCGAGGCTCTGTCACACGACGTGTTACGAGATTCGCGAGCGATATACGGATACATGTAGTGTCTCTGTGACCCCCCAACCCAGCTACTAAAAGAAGATGCCAGAAGGTTTTTCATGATTACTCGAGTGTACCAAGGACACAGTAAAGCAGATCGGCAACACGCCCTCCGTTTGGCCTTCCGTTGAGCAGGGTCCTGTTTGGCAATGTCTGTCTAACAATTTCCAGTCCATTGGAACATAACAGGGTCTGGGCTTCCCAGAGATTAGGTCAGGTGGCCACAAACACGGATACTGGCATCCGACATGTTGCGGGCGGGCGGGCGGGAGGACAGACAAAAAGGAAGCCGATCATGAAAATTTGACTTGAGAGAAGGAGGAGAGAAGGAGGAGAGAAGAGATAAGAAGGCCGTCTTCTTTTGGGTTGCTACCGTAAATTAGTTCTTCAGCAATGCAATGCGATACAATCTCTAGCTGGGTTCCTCCACCCCGGTCCTGGTCCTCCTCTTTGAGGTCAAACATTCAGGTAACATCAGCTTTTGTGTCGCCCACACTCTCAAACAATTCTAAGTCTCTCCATTTGGCTTTCCTGTCCAGCACGTAGATGATATGCATGCATCTTCGTAGCTCACGTTCCCTATCATCCTCATTCAAAATGGCCACCTCAGAGACAACATAGAGTATGGCTTGGCAGCAGGCAGGAAACGAAAAGAAACGAGAGATATCAATTTACGCCAACGCATCTTGTTCTTCCGTTCCGGGATTCCTGCATTGTCTCTTGTCTGCAAGTATCATCCTTTAGCGCCTCGCTCGTTTCATGAAATTGCAATGTCCTTGCGGAGAAGAAGCAGAACATTATTCGCTCGCTCGCTCGCTCGGTGGTCGTCTACTCTCATGCTGCCTCACCGCTTCCATGCCGAACGCAGGAAAAGGTTATGCGATAGACCGGGGATGCCAGTTCTCTTCGAACAGCTGGCTCACAAAAAAGTAATCATCTTCCCAAGCACCTTGCTCCCGCAGCTCGTCCCATTCTCGTTCTGCATGCATCAACCCTATGCATTAGCGCCGCCCCAGCAATCCGGTTCACAGGCATCCACTGCCTTGGGGTCTGTAAGGGTGGGACTCACTGTGTTCCCTGGCAAACCTCCTGGTCGCATGCACAAACTGAATCTTGTCGTCATTTAGATCTGCCAGCGTCCGCAGATCCTGGTCCTTGCAATCCTCCGAGAATGGATACCAACCCTTGTTACAATAGTGGAAATGAGCGAGAAGGATGTTTGCTCCTACAATAAATCAACGAAGGGTCGACTTTTGTCAGCTCTTGCACACGATCCATTCATACAACAAAGTGGCGTCTAGAAAAGAGAGAAGATTTCACGACTTACCAAGATGGTACTCCTTAACTTTGTCCTCACGAGCAAATCGGCGCTGAAGACTACATGTTAGCAAAAAGCCAGTCCGAGCAACCACAGTCTGAGGGTGTCACCACATTGTCCCCAGAGCCCTACAGAAAGAAGAAACCCTTCGTGGCGTGGAGAGGGACGTTTCTCTTGCCTTCCACTTTCTTCGCTTACCTTGATTCTGTGCTTTCTAGCGTACGCTGCATCATGTGCGGTAATGAGGGCTGCGTTGTGTAACAACATAAAGGTCACAAGGTACGTTACAAACCATGTGCTTTGCTTGTTCTTTAGAACCATTTTTTGCAACTTGTCCAGTAATTCGCGTCTGAGTTTTGTCTGGATGTGATGAATCAAGACCAGGTCCAGTTGTGCACCGAGGACCGGCGGAACAGGAATCTTCCCACTATTGGGGTTCGTGCTGTCTAGAATGTTGTTCGGCATGCCAAGTTTTTCGTCACCGACAATGAAGTCCGAGGTAGTCGAAAGTCGAATGGCTACCCATAGTCTAAAGGTCCAGTCAAAGAGCTGTCTCCAGTCTTCTGGGATCGAGGCATCCTGGTACATTCGAAACGCCTGAATATATGTCTTTCTCAACAACCCACTGGAGCGCTCAGCTACGTATTGTAGGGTATCACCCATAGCATCCCGGATATGTGTCATGTAGGCTGACTTGCCATCATCCAGGTCCATCAACGCATATGGTGGGATTTTTACAGATCTTTTGCTACCCTCGAAGTCCCATGTACGTTCCAGTTTATCACCGTCTTGTGGCACAAACTTCCGCACTCGCAGCTCAATGCTCTTTGTAGAATAGCCGGCTGAGATACGGATGAACTTGACATCTGATGACGCCCATTTTTGGATTGGGTCAGATATGTTATTCGTCCACCGCCGTGTCCATTCGTATCCGGGGACTTGACCAGGCTTGAAAAGCCTGATGTCGGTGATTTTATACCTCAGACATGGAAAACGTCCCGCTTTAGTATTGGATACCTTTTTGCAAGTAAGGCAGGCCCCTCCCGGTTCCTCTGGGTTATGCTCACACTGAGACGAGTGCCAATGTTAGTAAATTTGCCACGTGTACACTCCATCGCCAAGAACACCGAGTTCTCACGTTAGGAGATACACCATCACAAAATAGGCACTCACCCGTATTCGTTGCATTCTGCAACGGATGCACGATCCTATTTTTCTAGTTTGTGCCGTCTGTTCTCGCAGATTGGGGTCCCGAAATGGACCCCGCTTTCCGCCACGCTGATTCGGTAGTAGGATGTCGAAGTTTGATGGCTGAACTTGCACACTTGAGTTGGTCCACGACCCGAGAAGGTCGGGTTCGAGGAGATTTCCTTGTGACATGATTGCACCTGGGTATCCAGAGCTAGGACTCAAGTCGGTTTGTTGCATCGTTTGCCCCACTGATGCATTCAATGTGTTATACTCGTAACTAGCGTGCGTTTGGCTGTTTTGTATCAAACTGTCTTGTCCAAAAATAGGCGAGTTATCGAGGCCTGGATCCTGCTTGACAGTTTCGTCATGAAAAACTCCGCTGAACGTACTGTCATGAGCGCAAATGTAGCTTTGGCTGGCGAACTCTGGTGTGGTGTGTAATTTGGATACTCCCGCAAATGACGTGTCTGTTTGGGCACACTGAGTCGAACCATCGCCAAAGACGGAATGACCGAATGGCTTTGTATCAACCAGGGGAAATGGGATGGTCTCCGGCAGGACTCGACTCTCTACCATTGGCCGCGTTTCTGCAGAATATGGCCGGCTAGGCTCATATATTTCTGGTTGCTCCCCGGGCAAAGAGAAGTAACCTGTCGTCACATCGGTCAGCTTGATGATTTTGCATTTAGCGCATCAACAATTGACAAATTGGAAAAGAAAAGAGAGCCATGAGCAAGGTGAAACACAGTGACGAGATACTCTTTCATCTTACCTTCCGATTGATCCTCCCTTCCGCAGCCGCTACAGATTAGTTCTGCCATGCGTCGGGGAAACTGGGCCAAGCTTTGTGTAGCGGGAATAACTGGTTGGGCCCATTTCGCCAATACAGATTGCCCGTCGTTGGTGCTTGCTTCGTACAGGTTGAGTGCCAAGGCTTTCTCAGAGTTGTCTTGATACTCAGAGGGACAGTACCTCAACGGCATTGTGCTAGGGTGGGGGTCAAGCTTTCGTCGTTTTGTTGGTTGGTGCTCCGAGTGGGAGGTATAGCGACTTTCTAGGCCGGAAGCTTGACTGTATGACAAGGTATTTTGATCAAATGGAAGCTGGTAATCGAAGGGCAACTGTTGAAAAGGGTCCACAGCGAACAGGAGTGTCGGCTGGTGTGCAAGAGATGACACCGCAATGCCGGCATGAGGCTGAGAACGCTTGTGAATTATGGACCGTGGGAGCTCCTATCTCTTGAGTTAATGAATTGTCCTTGTGTACGACAGACAATATTCAAGATAAGTCGTAAAAGCACAATACGATCACAAGGATGAACGCTATGGTACTTGGCATCTCACCGAGTGGAGTACGCTCAGCCGGCCAGACGAGGAACGGGAATTGCCAAAGGACCATTAGGTAACGCATTGAACAATGCGAGGATGATCGAAGGGGAGAATGGGCAGTGATATATCTTATGCGGGTTGCCGTGAACCCGGGCGAGGGCAAGTAGGGGACTCTTACCATAGTACCAGTTGTTGACCGTGACGGGGTGTGTTGGACAAGACTAGTAATTGTCGTGCAAGAATGAGCTAAGACTCAGGTACTAGCACGTGGAAAGGAAAGTATCGTCTTTACCAAAGAGACAAGAAGTGTCGAGGCGGCGCGGCGAAGCCGCAAAAACCTTGGGAGCTGATCAAACGTTGAGCTGCAACTCGCCCAGGGAGGGGGTTCGATTTGCTAAGGCTCCACAAAGACCATCGTCATGAAAGATTGAGTACTAGTATCTGACTGTGCATCCGCGCGGGGGGTGTAGCGCAGGCAGCACCTAGAGGTATCCGCGGTGTCTGGGCAATGACAAGGCAAGAGGATTCAAACTCGGATTCGCCTTTAATGGGCAACAAGAAGAAGGTGGCCGGGGTGTCCAAGGCGGAGAATGGGGATGTAAATTACGGAGTCGAGCTAACGTTGGTTCCAAGTCCGGAGGAGGAGGAGGTCAAAGTCAAAGTCGGCAGTAGTGTCGTCGGGTTGGCTGCTGATTCTACAAGTATTGGCGCGTCGTGTTCGATGTTCCATCGACCATGGTGCTTACGGCCAAAGGTACAACCAAACCGGTGCCAAAAGGCTGACTTTGGCCGGTGCGGCTGGGGATGCGGAAACTGTTGCCAATTGCTGATTCTTGCTTCCTTGGCTTGATGTCTTCCAGGTGCGCCCGTGTCTTCATCAGGCAAGGATGGCGGATAGCGCGGGCCAATATGTGAGGCGTGCTGCCGATGTGCATGGACAAATGAGGCTGTCGTTGTTCCAGTGGCTGCGGGCAATCTTGTCCGGCAGGTCAAAAAGATGGCGATAGTCAAGTCTTGGAGAGAGCAGAATGGCTCGGTGAGGAGGGCAAAGTCATTCCGCCGTGCTGAATTGTATTTGAGCAGACTGAGGGGTACCACTCAAACCAGGACAGGGTTGAATATCCTTTTGGTTCAGACTTGGCAAGGCGCCTTGTTGATGAGAGCAGAGACACAACGTGGGCTACCCGATCGGACCACTGCCTGTGACCGACCAACAGGTTGGGCAAGATGCTGCAAGGGGGTGTGGGCGTGGCAGAAATTGTCAGCGAGATCCATCACATAACACAATGCGACTTCGTGCTCCATACTCCGTAGTCTGTTCAGAGTGCGCCTAAGGGGGAAAAGCGGCGTGGGCTTCCCCAAAGCTTCATCTTCGAGGGACATGTGGGAGGGATATGTGCGCGGTATTATGGGAATTATGTATCAGTCCGCAACCCTTTTCCCCGTCCTCGACGGTCACGCCACTTGCGCATATCGGCTGGCACTGTAGACGAAGGTGCTTGGTGGCTTATTGAACAACACCGCAACCCTGGCTCAGCATCTTTGCCTGATTTGGGATTTTTACTTCTTGGTTGTTTGCTGCCGACGAGTTTCTTTTTCCCCTGTTGGTAGCTTCCATGCATCGCGAACGAAACTTTTCCGTCCAAGACATTGCTCGTCTGGAGGTGTGTGTCCGTCCGGTATGGCAACTCTGCTGTCTCCTGTTGATTTTGGGCATCGAGGAAGCGTCTATCGGGGCTGCCAACAACCGAAGTGCCTCTGGTATTACCGCGTATCAGCCCAGGCTGCTGCAGCTAGCGGCTGGCAGAAGACGATGGATGGCACATGGCCGGCGCCTTGTTCCGCCTGGTTCAAGTGAACTATCTGTGTGTGTTCCGAAGGTTTGGTTAGAGATTCCCATGACTTGTTGTGACGTGGTTGCCGCATAACTATCGGAAAATATCCAATTGTGGCAGCCACAGTCTGGTTTCGGACAAATTAGACCCTAGCTGAGAGATTCAATCGCAGATTGCTTATTGCCAATCATGAAATTGACAGGGTCTTCTGTCACGCCTGAGGGAATGGATGAGAAAAAAGCACAAGGTGTCTGGTACACGGCCTGTACTCCATTGCCTTGTGCTCAAGTATGTGCGGTATATCGCGTCACACCTCGAACTCTCACTGGCCAGACATGTGATGTGACGGTTGCAAGACAAAGACCCTTTCCCGCCTCGAATGGGGCGGGACCGGTGAGTGGGAGGGCCAATGCCAACCTTCCGTCAATTTGAACGGTTGCTGGGCGAGACATGAGAATCAGGATTGTCGTTTCCTGACGCCCGCCTGCGGGTGACCAGGGTGATCATGGGTGTCTGGTGCCCCGCCGCCAACAACATTGTGTAACACTACCTGCCACCATCATCAGCAACTTCTCCATTTGCATTGAGAGTGTTGCATGGAGCTCAAGCTGTGGTGAAGCCAGCCTCGGGACAAACAGCAGCACTTTTTCGATTGTTGAATCGGCGCTGTTGGCTGGTGAATGAATGTATGCTTGCTTTTGGGAAACTCAGCCTGGCGTTCCCATTGACACAGGGACTAGTATCAGTGTTGCTGAAATGATTCACAGCGGCTGATGAAGTTTCGAACCGGGCTGCTTTACACCCTCAAGAAGAGATGTGCAAGCTCAGCCTGAGCAACGATAAACTGACTGCGATGTCGTCTGTCAAGTTGAGACGAAGTTGAAGAGAGTTTGGGGCATCATGAAGCCATGGTGGAGCCATGCAGTCTGGCTTAACCTTAACAGCCGCAAGCGCGACCGGTAAAGTGGGCAACTGCCTGCCATCTCGTGGCCGACTCGATGAACCAGGCGGCAGGAGCCAAGGCAAGCGGGAAGGACTGGCTGGCTGGAGAGTCTCCATTGCCATTGCCGCACTCCATTTGGACCACATTCTCCACGATTTGCGACGTGCCTTGTGTGCCTGGCCAATGGCATGCCGGTATTGTTTGCCAACGTCCAACGGCACCACACCACGGCACAGCCCGTCACTTCATCCTCCATCTGTTCAAACAAAGTGGGTCCTAGACGTCGACAAGCCAACATCGCCTCGGATGATTCACGACCGTTGTGCTCCATCCTCCTTGCTCCCGTACTCTACCCACATAGTCAATACCTTATACTTCTCTCTCGGTCTGGCTGCCGTCGCATGCTTGAATGCCGATTTCTGTATGGGGGCCAGCGGACACGCACACACACCTCGCTATGGTATGCAATCATGTTCGAGATCCTGGCACAGATTTACCTGCACGGACAGAAACCACGACCCTGTCGGGTTGCTCATCGTTTAGCTGCATTCTGGTGCGCATGGCCAGATCGCCTTGATGTCTGACTCTCGCATCTTTCCATGTAAGCCCATGTCACGGTCCGTGTCATGACTCGTCATTCTAACAAAAATACTGATGAACTGCGGTTCGCCGTGTCGCAGCAGTTCGGTCATGGCTCCCGGGCACCGTTACCAACAGGGCAAACCAACTCCGGCATGCATCTACCTACGACCAATAGCCTATGCTTGTCTATTGCGCGCTGCAAAGCTCAAAGACGCATGCGTATATTACATATGTTGGGATTCTACGTACGGTACGCTTTGACCCCTCTACGAATGGGTTGAGCGAAGTCCTTCCACGACATTTGGCTATGGTGACAGAAACAACTCCATGGCTTCCACTCAAACTACGAGCAACATCAACACGACCGGTGAGCAGTTCTCTGCAAACGATCCAGTGGCATTGACCAGCCATGATTTGATGCTACCACCACTTTATATCGGTGAAATTGTGGATGCTTCCTTTTGTTGTCGGCGCCTTTCCCTCTAGGACCTTGCTCCGGCCAGTTTCAATCCAAACAGGCGAGCAGTGGCGCAATCCCCTCTGCTGATCAAATTGACTCTGCATTTCACAGCATCGACAATTCTTCTGCTCAACGTGATTTGTCGTTGAGTCTGAAAGTATCGCGAGTGGCAAAGGTACATCGGAATTGGTCTAGTGGTACTCATCATCGCCAAACTGAAGTGCTGCTCAAGTCGTGCAACCGATGCTACACCCTTTCGTATATTATTGGTTCTCGTTAGGTGAAGCACAGAGCGGTGTTGAGATTGAGGCTTGCGACGATATTTCTTTTTGCCGATATCTGGCCTGTCAGTGTGCTCAGGTGTGTGCGCATATCTGCCCATCCATTCCTAGCCCACCACTTTGGTTCGTACTATCTGTGCGTTTGATTGCCTTTTTTTTGTTTTCCAGACCGTGTTTCACAATAGTTCCCTTCAAAACAGTAAGCCATCTACTAGAAACACGTTAGCAATGGCCTCAAAAGCCAACCTTCCAAGTTCGTCTCTTGTGGCACGGTTGCCACAATTCAACGGTCTAAAGTAGCTGCTAAGCTGCTCGGCGCTCCTGGCGAATGCAAGTTTTGCAAATTACTTGGGACCTTGACCAGTGAAGTCACTTTGTATACTTTCGTTTTCTGTAAGGGTGTAATGTATTAGTCGACTGCTTTGTCCATCTATCGCTAAATACATCGACACTTCCTTGGCTATCATGACTCTCATTCTCCATTTTTACCTCATCACCCGTTTCTAAAGTGCGGCCATGCTTGTCCCAAATCTCCGAGTGCTCATGCTGCCCACCATATTCGTTTGGAATCCTCCAGAGCTAGAAGTCAAAATGTGAGATATCATCATGGTGTCACTCCAGCATTTGATTGGTTTGTAGTCCCACGACCGCAATGCCTCCATGCCAACAACCCATCTATCTATTCGGGGCCACACCGATAGCTTGCGGTAGACTTTCCGGTATCACCAAACATTAGAAATCACAGACCGGAGCTGTACACAACGTGTTTTTCATCGGTCAGCGCCACATTTGGTCCAACGCCTCAATACCTGAACTGCAAACAGTTGAAGGAACAAGGCTGCCTTTTTTGTACACTCCTGTCCGTTTCACTCGGTGAAAGCGAGCTGCAAATTACCAGGCTCTCATGCAAAAGATGCAATGCTTCGGGAGAAGGGAAGCCATCTGGAATATGCGATTGGCTCCAATACAAGTACAGCAGCGTCATCCGCGCTTTCTTTGTCATGAGGTTGGGGGCAAAGTCAGATGCGTAAGCTTTATTGATTCCGTTTCCCACAACAAAAACGTTTCTCCATGGATGTCCTGCATTTCAAAGATGCAGAATTACTCATATGTTCCAATTGGGCACGCCAGTGGCACCCCGACCTCTAAAGGGCAACATTGCTTCCAAAGTGGTAATGGCGACATGATGACGACAGACAAGGCAACCTCACGATAACTTGGACAACTCGCGATGCCAGAGAAAGTAGCCTTCCCATCGATGCTATCACTGCCTGATTTAGCCAGCGGTTGAAATTCCATGTGGGTAAAGATCTAACGCAATGGGTGCGTTGGATTGGGTGAGCAACACAGCCGGTGATTCAGGCAGAGCTGCTGTCATCTCATATTTATGCCACCAGCCGAAGCTCGACCAACTGCACCACACACCTCTGGCGTTCATTTTCAGCTGGGTTCCGACATTCCTCAACAGGCGTTGATGATATTCAGATTATATTCACATCTTGCTCCCAGCAAGTCCATGGTTCAATCATGTGATCTATCACGTCTGTCGAATCAAGGCTATAGCAGGGTAGCTCCTGCCCCATCTCTTACATGGACTTGTCCAGCTCATGTTTCGAGTCACGTTTTGTGCAACCAATGCCAGCAGGAGTCAGCCTTGTCTTCATAGTTTGTGTCCCAATAAAATCCGAGCAGAGCTGCTTTGATAGGACCATCTGATTTCTTTCGATTCTGAACACTTCATGTTGCATCTGCGAGGCGCAACCAGAGCGTGACAACAAGTAGCCTTGGAACAATTTTGACAATTCTTGGTCTTTACTCAAGGGCGGCTTGGATCTTTCAAATTCTAAGAGAACCATTTTGGGTACGAGCCCCAGTCAACTTGTGATATGTTTTGTTTTCCCTTCGGCTGGTCAATCATCCAAATCCTCTGACAGCTAACTCCAACTTTTGACTTTTAGATCATCAACAGTCAAATTCAACATGGATCTAAGCCAGCAGTCCATACATGATGTCATCCATCCCACAGCAGCGTTCTCTACATTCGACGGGGTTAATCATGTTGTTGGGGCGACCCCAACTTTAGACACACAATCATCATGGGACGACTCACTTCTGAACCCCAAAAACCGCTTCGACAGCCTCTGCCCGCCGAAGAATCCCCTGTGGCGTATCGATGGATGTACAGCCTTTGGAACACAGATATATGCTGTGCCACTATTCGTGGACAAAATTTCCCCCTTTCGGGTAGATGTCTTTATTCCGGAGCCTGCAACACTGCCAGCGGACGTTCGTGATGCACTTGACCTCGACGTGACGTTTTACACCCGAGATCGTGCCCGCATCTCCAGATTAGGCATCACAAGCCATGTCCTACGCTGTCTGCAGTACTGGAGCTCGACTCAGAAGGATCCGATGGGGATTTACGACAACTTGCCGTTCGGCTCACGAATTGTGTTTCAGAACTTGCCAAAAGCAGTGTCAAAGGCTCTCATTTCCGTTGTTCCCACGCATTACCTTGAAAGACAGCTTCTCTCCGTATCATCTTTGACGAAGAACTGGGGCGAGGATATCGACATACCGCCTACTGTTGATATTAATGATGTTGTGTATCTGTCTCAGTTACACGACAGTGTATGCCTTGTGGACATAGGCGGCAAAACATGGATATTCAAAGCCTTGACGAGTTACACCAAGTATCTCTACCACGAGCTCAGACAGCTGCTCAAAATGCCGTCACACCCAAACGTTATTTCCCGACCAGTTCATCTTGTCACCAAAAAATGTAGTTTCGGAAACAAGACCGCGGTCATAGGCTTCACTTTGGAGTATCACGTTTACGGAAGCTTGCGGGACCTGATTCCATTCATGCAGCTCCACGGCCAAGTGTCACTCGCCGATAAGACCAAGTGGTCTCTGCAACTAGCCTCTGCCTTGTTGCACCTCCACCATGTTGCTCATTTCTTTTACCCGGATCTCAGGTTGGACAATATTGTCCTGTCTGAATCTTCTGATGCTATCATGGTGGATTTTGAGCAGCGTGGCGTTTGGTGCGAGTTTGCGGCCCCGGAAGTCAACGCAATTGAATACATTCGACTCCTTGCAATTGATGAGGAAATTGATCCGGATATCCGTGACAAGTACGCAGATATTCTGTCGGAGATGCTCCCTGGATGGGAGAGGATGGGTCAAGGAGAGGAATACATTTGGCCGTCAAAGGGTTATAATGTTCCATGGGCGTGCCTTACACGCACCGAGGAGGAAGCATGCGAGGTTTACATGCTTGGTAGGGTTCTTTGGTGCATCTTCGAGGCCAGTAGTGCTCCTCAACGAGCAGCTGTCTGGCTATCATACCCATGGGAACCACTTGTAGAGTTCCCAGGTTACACGACGACCCCAAAGCCCATCAGAGAGCTCATTGACGCTTGTACTCGTGGGAGACAGGTTGGTCTAAGCAAGCATATTGTCAGAAAACAGAAAAAGCTTGTGATGCGTGAGTTGGAGAACACAGACGAGTCCACCGCTGAGCAGGTACAGCAGATTGCGAGCGACTGGTGGACTAAGGAGATTGAATTTTCAGAGAAGTGGCTGAAGCAGAGGGCGGATGGCATGAAGAGTGGTAACTGGAATGAGAATTATTACAATCGCCCCAGTTTACAGCAAGTTCATGATGCCCTCAATGCTTTTAAGCAGCAAAATGGATATTCGTTCTAGAACGGCAGCGGGAGCAGGAGTATGTGGGGTTTCAGGTGAGGATTTAAAGATATGTTACGACTAGATAGACTGTTTATTGGAATTTGGCAATCTGTTTTTATAAATGACTAAAGAAAAAAACTCCTCAAAGACGCCTAAAACAGCGGGGGCATCACCCATATATACATATGTGCCAAAAATAGGGGGCACGTTTACAAGAAAAATGATATGTGAGGTGTCAAGTAAAGGTACATAAATCTCGGTGGTCAACGCAATAACGCTTCGCGGCTATCAGAAGTTCCCATTCTCTCAGCATAGCGCCATATGCGGATACCTGTGAGGTTGGCTCGGGCGGTGTCAAGAGCTTTTGTAAGTGACAAAGCGACTTTCACAACACGAACTTAAATCATTTCATTCGCTTGGAGCGATGTTCATCTCCCTGGTCGGAAATGGAACGTTTGGAACCAGCACCACCTGCCGATGATGTTCGCAGTCGTCCAAGTAAGCTGCGAAATCTTGTGATATAGGTAGTTGGAGCCCCCTGAAGACCAATCTGCTCCAGGATTGCCCCCAATCTGTCAACAAGATGGCTAGCTGCCTCGGGCAGTAAGTCTAGCTCAGCTATGACAAACCCATCGCCGCCTCGGTCACCTATCAACCGCATGTAAAGATTACAATCCCCCTGGCTGCGTCCAGAGCCCGTATCGCTATTCCGGGCGACAACAGAGGAGAGAATATGTACCAAAGTATGAGCCGCACTGAGAGCTTCATTTGGCTGGAGGGGTTGATCGCGGTTGTAAATTGAGGACCGTATCAGACCAACGATTCCGAGGAGGTGTCTTGCTGCCCAGATCGCATTTGTGGCAGGTGTCTGATCGTTCATGTCGCAAGAGTTCACGCTGTTAGCAGGGGATGGTGAGCAGGTTGAAGATAAAAAGGAATCCAGTTGGCGTAAGACGTGGTCTACGCGCTGCGAGAGTTTGCGGAACAAATCATTTATGTAATCCGTGGGGCTTAAAAGCGATAGAAAGTATTGGAAGAAATGGTGGTTATCTAGGAGCATTCGAAAGATGGTATAATCCATGTCATCCCGTCGTATAATGTGGTCGCCCACAGTCGGATGCGTAAAGATGTCTCGACGAAACTCTTCTGGTGTGGTTTTGTACACTGAAGCGAGAAGCTCTCGGGCCTCGAGTACACGGTGATGATCAATCTCTTCGTCGTCATCTGCGTAGGGATCTGGATTCACCACTGGACAGTGCAGCGCATTTGCAAGGATGTCTAGGTGGAAATCAGATATGTTGCAGAATGGGTCCCCCATTTCTTCAGCATATCCGTGCCTCGTCATATTCAAGGCTTTAGACTCATCATGGTTGTACAACGTCTGCTTCAGCAGCTGGTCAAGAAGCCAAAGCAAGTGGCTACAGGGATCTTTGTCTTCTTGGCCACATGAGCATGAGAGACGAGACGAACCGCTGGTGCTTTCCGAGGATCTAATTCGGACGGACCTCGTAACCAATTCTGTCATTTGAAACGCATAAGTATTCCCAATTCGTCGACATCGCTGTAGTGCAATTTTGGGTGGCTCATTGAAAACATCCCGAACTGTGGCTCTGCCCATATCGGGGAGTTGGTCGAGATTGTATAGGAGGCGAGTGGGAGATCGGACAACCCCGGGCAGGCTATCCTCTTCAAAATCTGAATTATCGTTGTAGTCGCTGTCGTCATCTGTTGAGGATGACTCTTGGCGGTCTTGGGTGCCGGAAGAAGAAAGTCCTGATGCAACTATCGCTCTTGAACGTGTCACTGGTGGCATTTCCTTGAGTGAGAGTCTGGTTCGACCTTTTGTATCTTGATCGTCGGATGGAGTCAACGGATGATCAAAGGCGATTCGGATCGTGTGTGGATAATGAGAAGAGTATAAGCATGCTTCTCCTCGTCTTCTTCTTCCTTCACATCCTTCTCTTTGAGCCCAGGAGGTTGATGACGGGGTGCTGGTTCATTATATACGATAATTTGATCCAGGGGGTGCTGGGTGCCATGGCTTTACAAGCAACACTGAAAAGGTGCTCATCTTGGTCGCAATATTGGTGTCAAGCTGCCAGATGTTGGGTTGGGTCCTGGGGCGTGTTTGCAGCAAAGCAAGACATACTAGCAGGGGAGTGTGACATAAGTTGACTTGTCCAGGGTGGTAATGATCAGTCGGAGGATGTTGGAAATCCACAGACAAGAGAACCAGTTCCATGTCAGTTTAACGAACGGGGTGTTCGTGAAAACTGGCAGGTGCATCGGGCCTGGGCGGGAGTTGGTTGATGAGAGGAAGGCGCAACGCACACAGTAGAGCCGTTGGTGGTGGCATCTGCACTTGACCCAAGCTGCGACCAGGCTTTGCCGCCCCAACTTTACTTTACTTATGGTCAATATGATAGCTTGATCTTGTGGCTTGAAACCGTTGCCCTGAGACGAGGTCACAACTCGAATTGATACCCAACACAGACATAACGAGGATGCCAGGAGGGCCGTATCCTGCAGTACCAAGTGCCAAAAGGAAAAGAGGATCCATCGCCCAGGTGTACTGTGGCTGTGGCGAAACAAACCCCAGCCAGAGCCTTCGAGTCCAACCAAATTTCAGGTAAAGCCAAATCCATTGTTGCCTTACCTTCCACGGGCTCGGATTTGGATTAACTGTCGATTAAATTTCTAAAGAAAGCCCTTTTGGGGGTTCCGATGCGGTTCAGAGTACACAGCCTCGTGAGCCAGACTCTAATGATGCAATCCTCTCCAGCTGGAGTGGTGATGCATTGACCCAACGGCCAGTTTTTGGGCCGGGCGACGGCAAGACATGGGCATGGGCATGGGCATGGGATGGACTCCTTGCTAAGCGTTGAATGGCTAGCATCGAATCAGAAATCGGACCTCAGTTGGGATTTCTTGAATAGAGTCCTAGTCTGCCTAGCCTCGAAAGTCACGACCAAGCATTGTAGTCAAAGCAGATACGGTGGCATCTGGTAGCCGCCCGGAGCTTTTACACCATCACCATCACCATCACCTCCGCAATGTTCGGTTGTATGCGATACATGGCGACTGATAGTTAATTGCAACTGCTCCATGGGCTTCAGCGAAGCGACCAACAGCCTAGTTAACCGTCCTTTGTGTTGGTTGGCTGTTGCCTGCAGTAGACACAAAACATCCAGGCCTGTGTACTCGGCGATGGCCGATATCATGGTATCCTCCACATAGCTTTCGACTGGCAATCGTCTGATGCAACAGCTGGATCAGGTCTTCCTGAAAGGTAAGACAGTGGCCCCAAGCGCAATCGAGCAGGCGTCCTAGACTAACAGTTTGTTGGTGCCTGGGTTCTGATCTGATGTTACGGAGTACAGAGGTGAAGTAATTTGGGGCTTTGTGCTACTTGACTTCAGCCTTGCAGAACGAATGTCCCTTGCCCAGAGGTATGACATGTTTCTCAGAAAATCAGAATAAACTAAACTGCGTATCGCGTCACTAATATCACAACCCGTGCAACGTAGTGAATACCTATGTTGCAATGTGTTCTCACTCTGAGCTCTGTTGGTAAAACGTGGCTCACTAGTTGCCAATGCCAACAGGTTTCTATTCGATATGAACATTGCACAGCATGGTCAGGGCAATAAAGGTCGGTGACACAGACAAAACCGATTGGGTTTGTTTTTTGACAGCCGCGCGATACGTTATTTAATCCGATAGCACATCGTGAAATTACGAAAGAATCAGTACGTTCCTATAGTCGACGGCCTTGTGTTGGATGGAATTTTCTGTTGGCCGTTGACACATGAACGAACCTGCGTTGGTATCTACAAACCTTTTCCGTTCTCCGCGAAACAACTGGGTTCATTCAAGTTGCATTGACCAATTCGGGCAATTTGGTACCAACAACCAACCTGTCTGCTTTGTCGATGCCGACAACGTGCATCCCCCATGCGTGGTGATGGTGATACCTGAGCGTCCATGTCAGCCGACGGCTAGCGCAAGGGCATCTTGAGATAGCCGCAGGTTATCACCGATACGGCAGATTCATGCGCGAAATTGAGTGAGAAGACAGTATTGTATCTTTCCTCTTTCCTTAGCATTGCGTTGCTCCTGTTATTCCTTCCTTTTCCTGCAGAGAAGTGCTGTTGCAGCAGCCGCATACTTATCTGTTGCTGCAATACACTCGCATACGAATAGTTGCAAGCCAGGACGACAGTCGTTTGCAACTTACATGCTCAATCCAGATGGCAATTACAAGCATCTATCTACTATTTAGCCTGTTACTGTAGTCTGCATTCACCCATTTCCAAGGTTTTGGTTGAGCCAGGTCATCTTCTCACTTGGAAAGAGTCAAATCCCAATCATTCTGAACCAGCTCCGTAGTCCATCATGCATCCGCCTGGCACAACTCGTCCCACGCTGCGGCCCTACGACCCATTCCACAACCAACATTGAAGCCCACACAGGCATGCACCAGACTCGAGACTGGAGCAATTGAGCTAGCTTGAGCACTGCCCCAGGGCGAACATTCGACACACCATGTCGACTTCAGTCAGCCAGGTCGCTCATCACAAGGCCAGGCATTCTCACGCCAAACTCACCACTTCCAGTTTCTTTCCTTTTTTGCAAGCCCATCTTCCCATCTCATCATATACTTCATCTTCCTATTTTTAATGCATTTATTCAGCCACGCAAGGCATTCTCCTTCCAGTCCACCCGTACACTGATGTACCTTGGTGGCCAAAATGAGCCTTGCCGTGCACGGCATGGAAATTTTACAAAACTGGCAATCGCCTGGAAAAGCATACCATGCTCCATTGTGGCAACAAATGCCATTCGCACGCTGCATTATGTTCACCGCTTGGTAGGTCGGAAGCTGGTGCCTGTTGTCAATCATCCACATCTCGCCCTGGGCCCCATCTGCATGTACCTGTGGCTAGGCTGCCGATGCTCTGTGTAAGTGAGATGTGGCTGTTTTTGCCACTGGGCGCTCAAGAGGTGGTAGATGCGTATGTTGTGACTCTTGTGTGATCGCTTGACCTTTGGAAAGCTACAATGTGTTCTTGGTTAAATGGGTTTCTTGAGTTGTACGAGTCCTCACACAACGCCTACTGCATGCAACTCGACTCAATATCCACAGGCACGGCATCGGAGTGCAGCGATTGTGCATAGACACATCTTACAGGGCCACGGTAACGACGATCTTGCGAGGCAATGGTCAGTCGTGTTTATAAAAAGGCCTCCTGACATGCGCAGTTCATTCACACCGAAGGTGTCCCGTTGAACTACAACAGCAGCGGTTTGGGACATCAACAACCGTCCTAGGTAATAATCGTATTAAGAGCGAGGGAACAATTTCAAGAGAAACTTGCACATCACCTAGGTGAAATGAAAACTGTCCGCTATTAAAGCCAGTAAAAACCAGTCGTTTCGCCGCCTTTGCCAGAGTGTCTAAAATGCCCTCTGCAAGAGAATACAATTCGTAGTGACCTTGTCATATCGTCACTTCCGCTTGAACGAAACCTTAATTTCCCTGTTCACCGTTTCCGAATTTCCCTTTCCAATCAACAAAAAGAGTTAAAATACATTGCAAGGAGTGATGAATTGATAAGAAGGCAATCCCGCCGCGACCCCACGAATAAAAAAACAATAAAGAGTAGATAAAGAGTCAGCTGGGTTGATTCGAGTCTTGATTATGCCGTTCAGTTCCCCCACATCGTGGTCGTTAAAAAGTAGGAGGAGACTGTCGTCGTTAAAGAGGCACGCGAGCAGCAATCACGCACATGATCTAAGAGCAGTTGGTGCCCCATCGACAAAGCGGACTGCTCGCGCGCCGGCATGCCCCTTGACAATGGTTGTGGCTGGTGGCGTGCCCTTTCGAAGGATCGTCTTAGGATCCGGCGAAGCAGACTTTGGAGGTGACAAAGACCGGCCTGAAGACTTTGAAGGTCTCTTGTCTTGCAGGCTGTCTACAGGCCGGTCGGATTGTCAATCTATACCGTGCTGTTTCTTCAGCTGAGCTAAAGATTCCCGACGGGCTTCCAGGTCCTCTTTTGATTTGGCCATCTTCTCTGGCTGATGATACAGAACTGTTTGATAATGGTTAGCATGTGCGGGGGCTAAAGAGATGAAAGTTTCCGGGAGATGGAGGTAACGCCGTATATCGATATCGACTTGTCACGTACCGACAAGATAACGATTTTGGAAGTTGAAGCCGTTGAGCTTGTCGCAGGCTTGCTTCGCATCCATTACGTCCTCATAGACCACGAAGGCCGTTCCCTTGGTGCTGCTGGAGATACCCTGACGAACTTGGCTGCAGAGAAAATCGTTAGTAACCGATTGACGCTGGCGGCTGTATCGAAACATCGTAGGAATATTGAGATCGGGCTGCATACCGGATGGGTCCGAATTTTCCAAATAGGTCGAAAAGCTCCTCTGGAGTTACGCTGTAGCTATATCCATCACTGTCAGTTCGGTGGTTCGATTAGCGGCTTCGGTCGATCGGAACAAGTTACCTCAAATTCTTGACGAACAGAGCTCTGCAAAGATGGTTAGCCATGTCGAACGCGACGGCGACAGAGGGGACATGTCCGGAGTCACGATTGAAAAGGCCTTGATGCCCAGAAAAACGGTTTCCAGGCGACAAATGCATCTCCACGCGCAAAAACAGCACTCACCTGTTGACTTCGGGTGCGAGTTTCCCGCCGCGACTACTCATCCTTTGGATGGATTTGCTGAAATTGAACGAAGACTCGAAAAGGGTCGGAGGCGGCTCCGTTGAGGCTCGAGGATGATGGAAGGATGGATTGGGATCAGACCTGAGCGGAGGCGCAAGGTGGACAACGGTGACTAGCCTCAGCCAGTCAATGATCTGGGTCACGTGAGGTGATGGTTTGTGCTCTGGGCGAAGTGGTTCGGCGTGGCAGTGTGGGAATCGCAAAGAGGCATCGAATTGATGGCAAGACGAGGAGCGTGTCGGCCAACGCTAGTGGTCACTTTCCTTTCAAAAGTGGGGATGGATTTCGCATCGGACCTGACCAGAGCTTATCCCACGCAACCATTCAGTTCGGCTCAATGAATCAGTGAAATGCTTTGTTTGCGCCGCACGAGAACAGAGAAAGCTGTACGGAGTAGGATGACCACTGTTGGTCGTTTGCATGGGAAGGCACCCACTGATAGCAATGCGGCTTTTTATGCAAACCTTGGGAGCTTGGAGGCAAGCTGGGGGGAAGCTTCCGCCGTGATACCACATGCAGCCTCACACGCAATGAATACATCACTGTTTCTCCGGCGCTTTATCTCGTCGGCTCATCCGCAGCTTGCGCGGAGATAAGACCTACACCTGGCACATTTTCGGAAGACAAACCAAGTGAGTAGGTTTCAAAGACATGGGATACTTGACGTCTTTGAAGCCTGAGGCATATTATTTACAATGATCGAGAGCACACATGCGCCTGCTGTCTTGAAAAAGGCAATGACATACCCATGCATAATAGCGGCCGTGGGCAGGGCACGGTAACCGAGTAGCTCCGTGACCATGCCAGATTACTATCAAACACAACAATAAACCCTTGCTCGCATTGGCATCAGGTGAAGTCCATCAACCACCCCCTTTCGGTCTTGAATTAGCCTCGTTACGCTCCAAATTTATCATCCTACTAAAGTAAACCTGGTATTGATGTCGGCGCCGAGGCTTGGCAGAGTCGTATTTTGCGAGATCTGCGATTGTCGATTGCCTCCAACTCTGGCCCCACTTCGACATGGCACTTCGGCGGTCTGGTGCGTTAATGTTGGTGAACTTTAATACAGTACATAAACTATGGGACGCACGGTACTAGCCAAGACAAGAACATTCAATTCTGCGCATTTCCACCCAAAAGCACGGTGTTTTGGAGGACTATATGTACTGTTAACACTGTACCTGCCAGCACTGGTTCACGAGCCATTCAGCTGTTGCTGAAGAGTTAGGACACATGCAGAATCAAAACCATGGTCAACTGGGCTCAGAAAATCATTTTCGGTTTTCAGTCCACACGATAAGATCATCCCACAGTTCCACAAACTCAGCATGCGTGCAATTTTGTCACCTTCTCAGCCCTTCCTGCTCTTTTCTGTCCGCAGAATCGTTCCCACCATCCCTGCTCCCACTGCCCAAAACAGTGGTACCAAATGTCACTCTCTTTCGGGTCTGCAGTTTTATCAACTTTTGACATCCGGGAGGAGGAGAGGGAATATCTCTCGCAATTGGTTGAATCACCTGATACTCCTTGCGATGAAACGAGACGACTTGTTGACAGTAGTATTCTGGCCAACTCTGAAGACTTTCACTATTTGATTGACTGTGCTACATCCATCCAGCAAGCAAATCGTCTTCCTCATGACAACTTGGGGGGCAATGATATCCTTACATTTGTGTGGTATATCCTGGCTGGTGAAGGTATCGATCATAATGCAGACCTAAACCCGTGGGCGGAGACAGATCGCCTGATACTTCTTGCCAAGGAACTGGCTACAGACCCGGATATTCAAGGTCCATTTTCTTGCAATATTTCGAACGACATACGTCCGCCAAAAAGGTCTCGCCTTCGATCCAGATCAACCAAATATACCACCACAGTCTCACACTTTTGGTCAACCGAACCAAGCACACAGGCCGAGCCCCCAAACAGCAGCTCAAGCCATGGATATAGCCACTTGCAGAAGACCAATCTTGCCAATGGGCTTTCGGAAGCAGGAGTAACCAACATCAAACAGAACAGAGAAGTAATACACCAAAGAAGAGTCGCACAAAGCACCAAGACTATTCGCCCACAATGTCGGTTAGCACCCAGCAAAACTGGTACACTATGTCCTACTGCTCGAATATCCCCATACTTTGCAACAGGAGCTGTCGTCAAAAAATCCCCCAAGCGGCCACCAGCAGGTGTCGTCTCAAGCGTTCGTTTCCCACCACTATCCTCGCCGACATTTGGGCTTGTTCAGGAAAGACTCGCACACGAGCCATTCTGGCTATTAATAGCGGTAACATTCTTGATCAAGACAAGTGGTCAAGCGGCTATACCGGTTTTTTATAAAGTCAAGGAAAGGTTTCCTTCGCCTGAAGAGCTAAAGGACCCGGACAATTCCGAAGAAATACTAAGCATGATTCGCCATCTTGGTTTGGCTATTCACCGGCTGGCCTTTATTCACAAGTTTGCCGAAGCTTACAGTAGCAACCCACCAACAGCAGAGAAATTGTACAGGGTTAGAAACTACGATAAGAGAGATACACAACACCTAGGCGTTAATACCAGGAGCAACGGCGAGTCTATTCGGACGGCTGTGCCTTCCAATGACGACGAAGCGCATCCAGAAGCATGGGAAATTGGACATATGACTAAAGGAAAATACACACTGGATAGTTGGAGGATATTTTGTCGAGACGAGTTCTTGGGACGAGCCCAGGACTGGAATGGTAAGGGACAAAAGCCAGAGTTTCAGCCCGAATGGATGCGAGTTAGGCCGCTTGATAAAGAGCTCCGAGCATATTTGCGATGGATGTGGATGCGAGAAGGTTGGGAATGGGACCCCGAAACTGGCGAGCGACGAGCGCTACGGCCGGAATTGCAAGCAGCTGTAAATGAAGGAAGGGTTGAGTATGACAACAGTGGAGGACTTCGAATTTTGAACACACCGGCGCAGGATATGGATGACAGGAAATAGATACGGGGGGCCAGTCATTTTATTTTAGGACACAAGAAGGCTCTGCCTAACTGGGTTAGCCAGCCACTTACGAGTAACAGTCGTGGCCTATTTGTTGAATAGCCCTCGCATATGATAGCTTCCATGTTGGATCTTGGTGTAGTTACTGTATATTACGCCGATATTGAACATGCATAAGCTTGGTTAGGGTTAGGGAATTGGTTGAAATCTTCTTGAGGGTATCTCAGAATCGTGACAAGCGCATTCCTAGCCACTTTACTCGACAGAGTGAATGTCTGAAGTTGGCTTAGGACCTGATTTCGAGAGCACGTGAACGACATGAAGACAACCACAAATGCGTGGCATAACATTGAGCACCAAAGCAAATTCACTCCACAATTAGCAACTCGTTGATGGGCATTTTATTGCCACCAGGACAGAGCCGTTATGCAAACCCGCCAAGAATGCTTGAAGTGTATGCACTATGCAGAATCTGCAAGTATCTCCAATTCAACGTACTTGACAGCAAGGCACGCCTGAGTAAGGATTTGGTCTATGGGTTCTCGGAGTTTCCGGACGTAACATTCGTCAGTTCGTCAGCCAAAGTCGTATTAATAGAAGTTGCAGCGCTATGTGCAGCCGCCCCAAGTAGACCAGACTGCAACTACTTGGAGCGGCATGTCAGCAATGGAATTCCTCCGGTTCAGTCGTGGCGGTTGCGCGCCAACAGAAGGCGGGGGAAGTACAGTAGCTCGGCTACGCTGGGAAGTTGGAACTGGGAACCTTGCTTATGTGCGGATACACGTAGGGCCAGGTGAGAAAAAGCACCGAGAGGCCAGGCTAGGCTGGCATCCTTTATCCTCCCTTCAAGTTGGAGGAGTGTCCTAGGTGAGACATTCAATGTTGTGGTGCGAGGGAAGTGTTTGGTTGGAAAGCGTCAATCAGGTCCATGTCGAGACTTGAGTGTGGCGTTATGTATCAACAGCAATGAGGATTCAGCAGGCATCAACAGCAAATGGCAAGTCGACTTGGTAGTTTTCTATTGTATTGATGCTCGAATATTGTATTGTATTGGCAGTGGGATGAGGACAGCACGGCTTGGTACTTGAGTAGAGAGAATAAGCTCTGGTGGCGGGCATTGTCAATTCTGCTGCGATGGATGTGCTTGGATTACTGTCCACTACCTAGGTACTTAGGCTTGTCGACGACGTGCTGGCCCTAGTTACACAATGTACCCAGCGCTCGAGGAAGGCAGGAAGACTAGACAGGTCCGGTTGAATCCTGACATGGGAGTCGTTGGGATCCTACTTACAAGGAGCCAGAACTTTGGGGCAAATAGCT
This sequence comes from Pochonia chlamydosporia 170, assembly GCF_001653235.2. Taxonomy (NCBI): domain Eukaryota; kingdom Fungi; phylum Ascomycota; class Sordariomycetes; order Hypocreales; family Clavicipitaceae; genus Pochonia; species Pochonia chlamydosporia. Next base: position 1,771,508 of record NC_035790.1, read on the forward strand.
TGTAGTGACATGGAGCCCAAGCCCAGCGCCATCAACATTGTTGCGGCTGTCTGCCGGTGCCACAGTCCTACACGAGAGGGCAAGGGGTCAAGGAGCATCATAAAGCATCATTGCCAAACTTGATGCTGTGCGGCGAATGCATTGACAAGGACACAGTTACTGTACGGCTTTGAGTTTGCTCAAACATTTGATACCAGACTTCAAATGTTCAATGTTGATGTGCAGCTCCACAGTTGAGCAGCATGGAGTCTGGCCAATGGAGTGGACACCTCGGCACATTGATCAGTGGCACTGGGCTGCCCTTGGCAGTACCTGGACGTCACGGGATTCCAAGGCTAAAGGACACAGTTGTAACTTTGATCCCTTCAGTTGGCTGTCGCTGGTCTGGTGGGCTTGAGTGTGCTCAAGTGCTACTTGCAGGGGTCTGGTCTGAGGTCATAGCTCCGTCCTCCTGCCGAGCGGGCCCCATTACTCTGTTCAATACCACTTGGCAACGGCACCTGCTTTTCTGAGGACAGGCTCGAGTAAGGCCAGGTATCGATTGTTCCATGTCCATCAACCTGGTCACTTTAGTTATGGTCAGATCGATTTAGAGACTTGTCCATTCGACTCTATCCACCCGAACGGCCTCAACCGGACACTTGACCAATTCCCAACCCCTCCATCTTCGATTCCAGCTCCCTTTTAACCTTCAACTCATCTCGTCATTTGTCGCTGAAGCCCAACACTGCCTGCCATTCGTGTCCATCTGCGGCTCTCTGCCAGCTCTCAGTCAGCTCTCCTGGGTCTCACTCAGCTTCTCTCTCTCCCGCCGCCACGACATTGCTTCCACCAGTTGACCAGTTGACCAGTTGAGACCAGCCCAAGGCGCCTCCTCCCTCCTCCACGTCGCCCCACGCCAATAACCACGTCTACCACTTCTTCCCATCCAGCCTTCTCCGGTTCAATTCTTTCGTAACCTTCTCAACAGACACGTTTGTCGTCAGCCGGACTGGTCTGCAACTGTCGCGAGCTACATCCTCGTACACCACGATTGGCAGAAGCAAGATCTTTCGCAGACACTTCACCCATTTGCGCCCTCACGTATCCAACCACGTCTCGCTTCGCACCTGGGTAGCTGTCAAAACCACAAACGCTCCTTCATCATGCAGCGCGGTCCTTCTGGTTATGGCCTCAGTGGCCCTCCGCAGTATGGCGGTCCTTCCAATGCTGAGGAGTCCAATGGCAACATCCTCGACCAGATTCGCCCTTATACCAGCAAGGTTGAGGACTTCCTAGACAGTGCCAGCGAGCCCATCAAACCGTAAGTGGCCACCTGTTCCAACTCACCCCAAGGCGAGTCGAGCTACCTGCGCAGCCAACTCCCTCGACCGCATGCCATGACACATTTTGCTAACTTCAGCGCTTGCTCTCCTACAGCTACCTACCTGCCATTGGCCGATTCCTGATTGTTGTTACCTTCCTGGAGGATGCGCTGCGAATCGTGATGCAGTGGAGCGACCAGCTCTTGTACCTGCATGACTACCGACACAGTAAGTGCATACATACATACATGACCATCTGGCCAGAGCCAACCCAATTGGCAATGGAAAAGACTACTTCGGCGAGTGCAATAGTCATCTAACACGGCACAGTCCCCTCGGGCATCACCCACATTTTCCTCATTGTCAACGTCATCGCCATGGTAGCTTGCTCCACCCTTGTCATCGCCAGAAAGCATTCGGACTACGCCGTCGCTGGACTCATGGGCGTCGTCGTTACCCAGGCTCTCGGTTACGGCTTGATTTTCGACCTCAACTTCTTCCTTCGAAATCTGTCCGTCATTGGTGGTCTTCTCATGGTTCTCTCCGACTCTTGGGTGCGCAAGACCAAGGCTTTCGCCGGACTTCCCACACTCGATGAGAAGGATCGCAAGATGTACTTCCAACTGGCCGGCCGTGTTCTGCTCATTTTCCTCTTCATCGGATTCGTCTTTACTGGCCAATGGTCCATCTGGCGCGTAATGGTCTCTCTGCTGGGAGCTGGCGCTTGCGTCATGGTTGTTGTCGGTTTCAAGGCCAAGTTCAGCGCCACCCTTTTGGTTGTCATTCTGAGCATCTTCAACCTGTTTGTTAACAACTTCTGGACTGTGAGTTTATGCCATTTGTCTTTACCAAGCGTGCTTTCAACTGTTTGTTATTTGCATTTTTTGGACGTCTTTGCTAACGCACGTATCACTAGCTCCACGAACACCACCCACACAAGGACTTTGCCAAGTACGACTTCTTCCAGATCCTGTCCATTGTTGGTGGTCTCCTTCTGCTGGTCAACAGTGGCCCCGGCCAGTTCAGTATCGACGAGAAAAAGAAGGTCTACTAAACGACCTGCACGGAACGAGAAACTTGGAAAGAGGGCCGCCATGGATGAAAATGATTTGCGGTCTTCATGTTGCACGATTTGGCTTTTCCTGCGAGGGGATTGCAGCTTTTTACGGGGCGCTTTGTTGGTTTCAAGGACAATGCATTGAAAAAGAAAAAGTCCCTCGCCGTCACCACCACGAGCAGGACTGTCATGAAATACTCCCAATTGTTTGCGATATATAGAAGAAACGTAGGCGGTAGTTGTGTGTTGTAGTGAAGTACGCATGCTTAGGCACAAGATCAAAATCTCATTTAAATTTCAAACATGTCTGAGCGCCTGGTCCGTTGAGTATTGGCTCCCACAAGTGTCCGGTCGATTGGTTGTTGTTGATCAAGTGGAGGGACTCGGTTATGTTTTATTGCGCCCCATATCCAGTCCTCCGTAGTCCGTACTCCGTATGTGCCTGGCGGTTCTTGACTGAAGCTGTACTAACTTATAAAGCGGGCCGAGCCTTGGCGTCTAGATGGGATGGGGGGGTCCATGTCTGTCTGCTTCATCCGGACTCCAAGGCTCCTCAGGGCAGAAACTCTAAAAATGAAGTAGTCAATTCCAGTTGGCCAACTTGGCTGTTGAGCACAATATATCCGGTTTTGAGTGCCGCATAATGCAACGATGATGGACAGCTTAATACCAGGCTTTTATGACATCATCACGTGACGTCGTCATACAACGCAAGATGGTGGAAACAGGAGGGACATGGAGTACTGGTCGAGTGCAGTGTGACAGGACTATGAAGCTCCGCTCTCTCTTTGATCTACTTTGCGGTGTAGAAACATTCTTTGCATATTCTTATATGAGCCATTCCTTTGTACATGGCTAGCTCCCTAATCAATTGGTCAAATTAGCAAGCTGCTCGTTTTCTCGGTAAGCTAGTGGGGTGTTTCGTTGCAACCACTTAATATTCCACACTATTATATAGTAGCACCCAAGGCACACCGTCAGATTTTCGACATCCCATCCAACATTTTATAAATTGCACCACTTTAAACTCTTCTAACCATTCAATTGGACTCCTACTCTATCCTCTAGCAAAAAATCATTACATTAAACACACTCCCACCAGCAGAGTCACAGTCTCCCAACAATGGCCGCCGAACTGATCGGCACCACCATTGGTGTCGTCGGCTTCATAGGCCAGCTCTTCGACGGCTGCGTCAAAGCCTACGGGTACTTTACAACCGCGTCGCACCTCGACACAGACAGCCAGCGGCTCATGTGCAAAGTACGCATCGAGGAGATGCGCCTCGTCGTCTGGGGAAGGGAATGGGGAGTCGCCGAGGGGAAGCTAGAGGCCCATCTGGAGGGTGGGAAGAATGAGGGGTTGAGGGAGCTGGCGACGCAGATCTTGGAGGAGTTGCATGGGACGGTGACGGATTTCAGAAAGTTGCAGGAGCGGTATGGGCTGAGGGAAGATACTGGCAATGGAAACGGGAATGGGAACGGGAGTGCGGTTGGCGTGGAGAGTAAAGGGGGGAAGAAGATTTCACCGGGGCCGTCGCCGACGCCGTCGAGAAAGGGGTCCAAGGATGATGGGAAGGCGGTCAAGACGGAGAGGAGTTGGAGGAAGGAATGGAGTTTGAGGACGAAATGGGTTATTGCGGGTGAGATATGCGGGATACATACTTGCGTTTGGATGTGGTGCTGACGTTTGTGTAGACAAGGACAAGTTTACAAACTTGTTGAAGGACTTGAAGGGTATGTCATAAACAACCTCACCCTCGTCCTTGAAAATTAAAACAAGGCAGAAGCTGACAGTTTAGACTTCAACGACGGCCTCGAGCGTCTCTTCCCGCCATCACAACTACCCTCCTTCCAACGCACATGGACGCACCGCCTCCTCGAATCCGCCCAAAGAGACCTCACGCAGCTCTCGCTGCTAGAAACAGCCTCAAGTGACACATACCCGCAGCTCAAAACATCAGCAAACCTCAAATCCCTACGCATCAACCTCGACAGCAAGCCGCAATCCGCATTCAAGCCCACCTTTGCCCTCAAAGTCCCATTCAGCGCCCTCACTCTCTCCTCACCGACACCAGCACCCGCCAAAATAAACGGCGGCAAACGAAGCCAGGGCCATCACAACACAGCAGGAGACGTCCTCCTCGAATGGGTAGATTACGACCGCGAAGCCATTGAAGAGCGTGTCGCCCACGTCCGGCGGATGGACGACCTCGCTCGCATGATGCACTCCTCGTCCTCGTGCCACCCGGACCTTCACTCCATCGACTGCGTAGGCTACACCGACGACTCTGCAAACAGCCGCTACGGTCTCGTGTATAAGGCCCCCGCGGGTAGCTATTCCACCCTCCACGCCCTCATCTCCTCGCCGGACCTGAAGACGCCGGACCTCGACGACAGGATACGCCTGGCACACACGCTCGCCGTGGCCCTCTGGTCCCTCCACTCCCTGGACTGGCTGCACAAGTCTCTCTGCAGCTCAAACATCACCTTCTTCCCGTCCGCCTTCTCCAACTCTGCGACGTCGCCTACCGCTACCGCGGCGCTCATACCAGACATTTCAAACCCCTATCTCGTTGGGTTTGATGCCTCTCGACCAGACCTCGATACCGCGCTCTCCATGGTCCCCAAGAATCCGTCCATCGAGAATCTCCACAGACATCCTTCCTCGCTACGCGGCATGAGCCACTGCAAAGCCTTTGACATTTACTCCCTCGGCCTGGTCCTACTGGAGATTGGGCTGTGGAAAGTCCTCCAGACGTATTACAAGCCGCACTACTCGGCGGAGCGATGGAGAGACAAGGTTGTCTTGGCGGTTCTCGTCCAGGGGCTAGGGAGCAAAGTTGGCAAAAAGTTCAAGAACACTGTGGAGATGTGTCTCACGGCTGGGGAGGACGTGTCCGGCGGGGAGGCGGGCAAGATTATGGAGAAGGTGGTGTCTACGTTGGAGAGTATTCGGGTGTAGGTGTTGGGACTCGTACATACCATGATGAATTAACGGGATAGGTTGCATTAGATACATATTAGCATAAGCGTATGGGGCATTAAACATAGGATAGTGACGAGATATAAAGATCAAATGAATGAACAGAATACACATATACGGGTTCTATTTTTATTGACAGGGCGAATTGATCACCATACATTAGCTGCACGAGGCACTTGAAACCCGTAAACACAAGGGTTTCGTTGGTGTTTTAATCGCATATTCCGCGCATGTATTGACTGACACATTAAAGTGATGTGAACCTAGCCGCTAGCAACGGTAATTATTACCAAGGATACTGCCGCACTTCATCCTCGCAATCTATATCTAAGCCATTTTCTATTTGTTCTTGATGCTTCTTGTCCAAATACTCCAGTAGAATATCCCCATACTTCTCTCTCCCTTTGTAAATGGAAACATTGTCATCCCAGCTGCGAACTGCACTTGCCAATCTCCCCGGAACATATTCCTCCTGTACGATTTCAGTGACCGGATGAAAATAGGTTCGAATTGTAAAGCAAATAGCCCCCGTCTTAGGTAGGCGACGCAGAGTCTGCCTCTCAGACCGAAACCAGTGATTTTCAATGATGGTATCCTTTTCGGCAGTGCTCCAGCTTACCGTAGGATTATCCTCTGCGCCAATACTATGACTCCATGCAAGCGAATCATCGACTTGGATAAAGTAGTTATTGCGACTATACAATACATCAGGCTTTAACCGCTGAAAGAACTTGATCATCCCCTTCTCGAGCTTCTCTTTAAACGAAGGCACGTTCCCAGAGGTATGGATGTCAGATAGCGACATGCCAAATTTGTCAGATAGTCTCCAGAATCCCGGCAGGAGAATACACCCTGCGAGAAGGCGATATGTACCGGAACCGACGGGTTGTTCTAACATTAGTGCCAGATCATCTTGGATTAGGCGTGCGCATATCGCCATTGGGTTTTCTCGAAGCGGGCGCTCTAGAATATTAAAGGATTCGCCGGACCAGGGATTGTCGATGCCGACTGACGTTCGTTTGAAGAGAGTTGGATATCGGGCTGGCAGGTAGCTGACCAGTTCTTCGAGTAACTCTATGGCGGCGGGAAAGGCGGCGGGATCTGTCTTTATGCATTTCTCGCCACGTTCTTGGATCCTGGCTGCCTTATCGGCGTGGTATTTTGGGAAGTGGTTGTCAAGCTCGATCCATTCATCTGGTTCAATGGTACGCAGGCCCATGGTGATGTTGTATTTTGGTCCGTATCGGAAAGCTCTGTATGGCAGCGGCTTGGTTTGATGAATCGACCACTGGGGGTAGGGACGAGGGCTTCGGATCTTGTAGCATATTGGGCTGACAATTTTCTCAGCTAGTCCTGTCTTTGTGTTCTTTTCAATAGAGGCATGGGATTTGGATGTTTCCCCTTGACTGATGGACTGCTTTGAACGGTGTTGACCAGCAAAGTACATCAATGCTAGGCAAGCAATGGTAAATAGCACGGAGAGTCCGAATCCGCCAAATAGGTCGAGAAACACTGCGGTCAACATCTCGACTGTAGCTTGTTGGATAGTACACCAGCTACTAGTGCTGCGTTGGGCATAGGCTCAATGACAAATAGCCGTAGTTGCGCTGATGATAAGTTAAGGATGAGACCCAAGTACGGATCTGACCTCTTTCGAGGCCCCTTACCCCTTTGTGTCACCAAGCTGGCATGTGGAAGAGAGTTAACATGCCATGTATCCTGGAGTTTATGTGGCTGACGAAATACGCGTTGCGCTTTGTTCGCTGACGAGGGTAATGGAACGAACGGCACGGAGGAACTTTCATTGATTGTCTTACAAACCATCAGCAATTGCTACTGCGATCGAATTGCTCATGACTGCTCGGTAGTGATGGTGATGTTGACATGTCTGAGTTGGCCGGCTATCAAAGCCACCAAAGCCACTGGATGTCACCAAATTTCACCGGCAGCCAAAGAGCTTCATTACCTACCAGGCTTTAGTAATTAATGATTCTGCCACTGCTTGCATCGGTCTCGATTAACGGTATTATATTGCCTAGCAAATGGTTCGTCCGGTGGCTTTCGTTATTAATTTGGCAAGCTGAGAGAATACTAGCGCCGCTGTCTCTTGAGGAGCCGAGTCCGGGAGACGTAGGAATCTCGATGCAAAAATGCATTTTACAACATGGCTTACCAAATTGCTCTTTCAAGGAGTATCTTGTGGCGGAAGAAAAAGACCAACGTCTGCAAAGTTTACGCGAATCTTGTCCGGCTTCCGTTTGAAGCCCGAGTCTTGATGGGTCGATGATGACGGGCCCTATTAAAGATGTAGGCAGATGCAATGCATACCTGGATTCTTTTTTGATACTTCCAGCTGCTTTCCAGCTGCTGCTTAGACTTGGTTATACTTGCAGATTAGTAAGAAAGACGAAACGCAGTCTTGCTCCCTTCCGCGTCAAGCACCCCAGAGTCCCAACACTCCAACCCTGACGCCATGTCTCTATCTAGTCCGTGGGTGATTCATGTGAGATAGAAGCGGCCTATAAAATATTCGGACAGCCCCGGTGTCAGATGACTGAGACAAAATAGTTTGTACCTCTGCTCTGACTTCAAATCGCTGTCTTCAGTCTATGGTCGTGTTCTAGACTGCCTTAGGGCTAAAACTCCATGATGTTGGCTACTTGCCGGTTAGACCTCATCCGGTCATGAAGGCATCTGAACCTCCTCTACGGTTGACTTGACTGCTCTGACTAATCGGCTTGTTCTAAGAACATTCGCTGTGTCAAACCGTTCCAACTGTCTACCTTGTTCGACAACAGCCCAAAGTTCGAAATGTCACGGATCCCATTGGACTTGTGCCATTTGGGCCCCTTATATCCCGTCTTACATCTTCTTTTTCCCTTTTCCTTTGCCTTTACCGCTCGTTTGTCACAGATTCCTCTCGCTCCTTCCTTTTCTGTTTCTTTGAACAAAAGTCTCACCAGCTACCTCACTCTTTACTAACCTATTAAAATCGTACCAACAACTTTGTCGACCATGCCACAGCCTCACGAGCCTATCACGGCCATCAACAAGTCGCCACTGTTACAAGTGTTGACATGGCTCCTTCTCAGTATAACTCTCTTTGCTGCCTTTGCTCGAATCGGGACCAAGTTGGTCATGGTCAGCAAGTTGAAGTTGGACGACCACTTGGCCATATTAGCAACTGTTAGTATCGCCCATTTCCCGATGTGGTGATAATCTTTCAGTCACGACACTTGACTAACTGGTGAAATTAATACCATCTGCAGCTCGCTGCTGTTGGCCAGTCTATTGCTGTTTTTGTTGGATGCAGAAAGGGCCATGGGGCACACTTCGACACATTAACCAGTGCGCAAATCTCTGTCGCCCTCAAAGTAAGCAAACCTCACTAGATGTTTTACTAGGCACGGAAGCTTATTACACAGCTGCAGTCTGAATATGCTGCGAATATTCTCTTCATCGCAGGTCTCGTACTCGCAAAGCTATCACTCGCATCTTCCGCAACCACCTTTGGCCTTGGCAACCATCGCCGTGCCATCTTGCGTACTTCGATCGGCGTCATCATCTGGGGAGCTGTAGCCCTTTTGGTAGTCATGTTTCAGTGTCAACTACCAGCACCATGGAACCATATAAACAAGTCATGCATTAACCGAGTGAGTGGGCTTATCCTCCCCGGCGAAAATACAGCTGGACGCAACCGGCTAATGGTTTACCTCAGGCGGCATTCTGGACTTACTTCTCAGTCACTAATATTATCACCGATATTGCACTCGTCGCAATCATGGTCGATGTTTTCAGGCATATGCAAGCCTCCCGGGCTCGGAAAGTCGTAGTTATTGGTGTATTCGGGAGTCGCGTCTTGTAAGCACCAAGCTCGCAAACTACGTCAAAGACAGAGCTAGGCATTTGCTAACACATCTTACACCTCAGCATGATTCCAGTTATCATCTGCCAGATTGCGTACTCCTTCAAGTCCATGAACTCTGGTGATCCAACCTTTGACATGTGGCAGTATACAGTGATTATGCAGGTCATGCAAACACTAAGCATCGTCACCATATGTGTACCGGCCTTCAAACCTTTCCTCGAGAGCCTGGAGTCTGGGCAGATGAGCGCGGACGACCTCCGTCGGCAAGGAAAGAAAGGCGCCAACGGCTATAGCAGCGACGTAGTCGATTATCTCTCCGGTAGGAGTAATAACACCGGCCCTGGTGTTTCCAACCACTCTGCGGTTTCTGCAAGTAACGAGGTACCAACTACAGTAACAACCTCACTGTCAAATAAAGCGTAGAAGTTGGCGGAGGGACATGAACAACTTGAAGCGAGCCGCTTTCGTTGAGATGTCAAGTACATGAGCAGAGTCGCAACGTGCTCGTAGGGTCTGATGCAGGGAATTCGACCTCGGTATGTTTGTTTATCACACAACTTATAGTACTTCTTGCTTATGGAACAAGCAGAGAGGTTATTTTGTACTATTAGAGCTCTTATTTAATTACTTTTTCTCCTACTTTTAGCTCAAGTTTAGTACTATTCTTGTCGCCTTTACCTCTCATTGATGAATATAAAAATGGAGTACTCTCTCAAGCTGCATCCTAATCCTCCACCAGACTCTCCATTAACTATCGAAATAGAAGTCACTGTCCGCCATGGAAGTCCTTGCGTGTTTTTGTTCCGTCGCCTCCTTTCTTCCTCTTGGTCTCTCTTGTATCCTTTCACACTAGCCTCTCCGTGCGTGAAAATGAAATTAGTAAGGCTGATGGCGTCGTGAATGTTTACCCTGACATTGATGCCAGACATTCTAACCGCCAATAATGATGAGCACATGTACGTCACTAAGTTTTCATGACACTGGTTGACTCTTCTCGCCCGACATGGAATATAATACCCTCATCTCGAACCCAACACTAGTCCGCATTTTGTAATTGTAGCAACGGTCGGACTCGGCTCGCTTATATCATCTTGCCTATTTCATTGTCTGTCTCACAATCCCTGCGGTCTCAACTGGCAGTGTTCCTGATGCCTGACCTTGATGTGTTCAGTTGCGATAAATTAGAAAATGTCATGGCGCGATGAAACCACCACGGACTATTGCGCTGTCATGATCTGGTCTTCCTGTTCTCATGCTCCTGTTCTCATATTCCTGTCTTCGCCTCTTCTTTTATTTGGTGTTATTTTCTGCTGATTCTCGTTTCTCTTACAACAAACCCCTCGTTCATTACATGTTTTATTCTTCATTCGTTTGACACCTTCTCCGTGACTGTTTCTCCAGAACTGAGCGACTTAATCGGCGCTCTCCCTCTCTCTGCGCAATGACTGTCGAAAATGACAGCCCAAAAGGTGACGTCGAGACCGTAATTGAGGTCTACGAACTTCATGCATCTGCCTCGAGTGGGCGTGCGAGACGAGACCACGATCAATTAGCTCGGTTAGGCAAAAAATCTGTTCTCAAGGTAAGTCACATTCACTTTACATTCTCTCCCGTATTGATTGCCAAGTGTTATCCTGTCAGTCTGTTTGTTATCATCGACTAACCCTTCCTTGTCGATGTAGCGTCACTTTAGTTTCATGTCCATCCTAGGCTTCAGCTGCACCGTCCTCATCACCTGGGAAGTCACCCTCATCGTCTACCCCCAGAGCCTTCTCAACGGCGGCCCAGCCGGCGTCGTGTACAGTTTCCTAGTCGTCTGGCTAGGCAACGCCTGCCTCTTCTCTACCCTCTCGGAGCTCGCATCCCTCGCCCCTACATCAGGAGGCCAATACCACTGGGTATCGATGCTGGCTCCCCGGTCCTGCGCCAAGTTCCTCAGCTACGTGACCGGTTGGCTGGCGTTGACGGGATGGCAGGGCATAACATCTTCTGTTGGATACCTCATGGGGACGACGATCCAAGGGTTAATCGCTCTGACAGTCCCGTCGTACAGTCCGCAGCCATGGCAGGGAACTTTGCTGCTTTGCGCCTCCGTCTTGCTCTGCGTTCTCGTCAACGGAGGAGGAAGCTCGATACTTCCCAAGATTGAGGGGATGATTCTGGTTCTTCACATTCTGGGCTTCTGTGCCTTTCTTATTACCTTGCTTACTCTTGCGAACCACAATGACGTTTCGCCTATTTTTACTACTTTTTACAATGGAGGTGGCTGGCCGAGTCAGGGACTGTCGTTTATGGTTGGTTTGATGGGTAATGTCTATGCAATCGTCGGTACGTCGTCAGGGTCAGCAATATTATATTATATGCTCATCGGTCATGAAAACGCTAACATGCTAAATCCTTCAAGGTGTCGACTCATCTTTCCACGTAAGTAACAACTTAACCTTATACAATCCCATCTCTCTTTTACACTATCTAATCAGTAGTTACAGATGTCAGAAGAGGTCAAAAACCCTTCAATAACAGTACCACGCTCAGTCATGACCAGCATAGCTATAAATGGCGTGGCAGGTTTCGCAATGGTGATTGCCATACTCTTGGCCATTGATATCAACAACATAGAAGCCGCGATAACGTCTCGCACTGGCTTCCCGTTCATGGACCTGCTCCTCAAGGTGACGGGATCTATGTCTGGGACCGCTCTTCTAATAACCATCATAATTATAATGTGCGCTTTCTGCTCTATCGGCGTCTTTGCCTCGTCATCTCGGGTCATGTGGTCCTTTGCCCGAGATCGTGGTCTGCCGTTCTGGCGCCATTTATCAAAGGTAATTTAATCAATAAACTGTCTGTTTCTTTCCTAACAGAATACACAGGTCGATCCTCGCACCTCCGTTCCATTGTGGGCCATTGCCGTCACAACCGTCATCTCATGCCTCCTCGCCCTCATCAACATCGGATCTACCATTGCTTTCAACGTTGTCGTCTGCCTCTCCGTCTCAGGCGTCTATTCCTCCTACCTCATCGTCACCGTTTTACTCCTCTATCGCCGTTGCACAGGCGCCCTCGAAATATCTAATCCCCATGTCTCGGATTCGTCTGGCAAGGAGCTTGTTTGGGGCCCATGGCATATCCCCGGCGTCTATGGCATCATCAACAACGTTTTCGCAATTGCTTATTTAATAATCATCTTGATTGTTAGCTGCTTCCCTCCGGTGATTCCGGTCCAGGCATCAACTATGAACTACAGCAGTATAATAACAGGGAGCGTCACCATTTTCAGTGTCGTGTACTACTTGGGGTGGGCGCGGAAAGTGTACCAGGGACCTATTGTTGAGATTTGATTTGACATGAAAAGAGGATCTACTTTTCTCTTCGGGTCCTCTACTATCTACCAGTACTTGACTTTTGCGCGGCCTTTCTCGCCAACATGTGGCAATGTATCATCTATCCAAGTTCGCTACTTGTACCAACTAGACTCACAATTCAATATGTAATTTGATCGCATACTTTTGTTTCTGCTTCTGCTTCTTCATCCACATACATACATGTCTAAAGATCAAGCCTGTTGGCTGGCTCTGGGCAGAACTCGTTGGAGGTCTGGGATTTTGCCAACGGAAAGTTACACTCACTACTCATCACATCACATCACGTCATAAACCGGCATCAGATCAAATAAATTTAACCAATGAAATTCATGCCATGCGTGTTATATATGCACCACTCGCTCCTTTCCACCACTCCCTCCAAATCCCCGAACCTAAGCGTGAAAACTACCCAATGATAAAATAAAACAAAAAACGAAGCAGAACCAGAACCAGAACCAGTTCAACCAATTCGACAAGAGGACTTTCAAAAACAGTACCAAGCAATCATAAAATGCCAAAAGGGCAAAACAGCAAAGTAAAACAGACATCCTTGTCGTCCCTCCTACAGCGCCATCGCATCTCAATAACAGAATAAATGCAAACAATCATGGAATCCCTCGTTTCCAGATTTCACGCCTGATTGTGGATGGCTCGACTTCACCCTTTGCCTTCACCCTCCATCACCGTCCGCTTGGCATCTGCTCTTTTCTTACATGGAGGTCAAGTTGACGACTCCAAAGTCCAACTCCCCCCGTTGAAGAAGAAAATGCCCTCGCTCTGAACATGCGTGCACAGATACGAAGCTTGCTGAATGAGATAAACTTGTTCTCTTTCCCCTGTCTTCTGGTAGGAACGCCTAAGGACATGCATGTATGCGGTATGGTAAAACGAATCGCTCGCCAAAAAGGACGTAATTTTGTCATCATCGTTATAAATAAATAGCAGGACCGTAAAAAAAAAAGTGGCTTCTCCGTGGGTATTAAAACATGTACTCAAAATCATCGATGCTGAATCCGTTGGGTTTGGTTAGTCTCCTATGACGACCCTGAGACTTTGCGTGCCGTAGACGCAGCCGATGCCGATACGGACATGCTGGAGCTGCCCACACGGCCGCTTGTCTTTCGGATTCCAGCTGAGTCCTTGGCTCGCAGGGGAGACTCAGATCCACCTCGCTTACTACCACGAACCTTGGTCATGATGCTAGGTGTACTAGCAACACGATCCACGGTCTTTGGTCGGCCGGAACCAATGTTCTCCGCATCTTGCGAGGCGTCGTTATCGATGAGATAGATGGTAGACGTCGTCTGGCTAACTGCGCGGACCCTCTCACCTCGGCTAGGTGACGCGGATGCCTTGCGATGGCTACGCATTCGAAGGTGTAGCTCTTCGTCTGAGTCGGTGCCTTGTGAATGGCGATGCATGGCCATTATTTCCGTCTCGTGCTCGACGCCTTTCTCTTCCTCGATGCTCGTTCTATGAGCTGCACCTGATCGCTGATAGGGATGGTGACGATCGACAGCTCGTGTCGTCTTGCGAGGTTGCCCTGGAGTGGGAGCCGGCAGGTAGTCTTCTTGTACTCCGTTCTTTCGGTCCTGGTCGACTTCGCTGAGGGGAGTGCGATTCGATGGGCTACGGTTCGGGGGGGTGGACATTTGTCCATTGCGCAAATTCGTCTTTTGCATAGCTCTGATGGGTGTGCTCGGAGGAGGGTTTGCGGCAGCCATCTCTCTCCTCAGACGACGCTCAACACGTTCCTCAACCCACCACTCTCGGAATGTGCCCTGGTTCAGATGGAGCCAGTGCTGCTGAGGACCTACAACCATACCGGGTCGCATGAAGCGCATAAATGAAATAATCTCATCGGCAGTGAAGCCGTGTCTGTAAATCAAGTATGCGCCAATGAGGCAACCAGTTCGGCCGAGTCCAGCCTTGCAGTGCACTGCAATGCCCTTTTTCTTGACGGTAATGGTCTCGTGCGCTAGCCGGATAAACTTGCGGACAGTCGTGAGGGGAGGGCACGTTCCATCGTCAAAGATCATATCAAGGTGCTGAATACCAAGCGCCTCAAAGTATGACGGAGAGTACAAGTGAGAGTTCAGTCGAACCACCAGACCAATGTTCTTCTCGGAGAAGTGTTTCAACACATTCTTGAAAGGCTGTGGCAGTGTTGGGTGAGCATCGACGGCATCCAAATCTCTGGGCAGCAACGGCCAGAGCTCAGAATCCTCTGTAAGCTTGGCGATGGGCGTGTGTTGAGGAGAAGCAAATGCCAGGAAGTGAGGAGTAATCCAGTTGAAGTCACCGTGCTCCACACGCTCAAACTTTTCGTACATTTCAAGGTCAAAGTTGTCCAGATCGATGCATTTCTCCTCCTTGGCTTTCCACACTCCATACACAACATCTTGCACGGTAATACCATAATCTGCTTGGCTGTAACCAGCATCGCGGAAGGGCATCAAAGGCGGGTCAACCTGGGCAATGGGAGCCAGGGCCAAATGCGGCGGCCAATTTTGAATGAGAACCATGTAGCAAGCAAGCATACAGGCAGCATTTGCACGACCTAGGTTGAAGCCGTTAGTGCATAGTTCCGCTTTTCTCATCGCATCACACAAACCAGCCACCGGTGGGAAAACTCACTTCTTGGGTCAGCAGCGCTCCAGAAAACCACAGGCCGGTCCTTGTTCTCCTTGGCGCCTAGGATATCGTGGAATCGAATGGCAAATCGGTACAAGTGACCAATGTGAAGAGGGCCAAAGTCATGATGAAAGGCATTGTACAAAAGGGAATCATCAACCGTAAAGTAACACGGCGCCTGACGACCATTGCTCAATGAGGAGGCAGAGTCCAATGTTCTATGCGATCGTTTCCTCGATGCGACTGGCGATTCGGAACCGGGGAAGAGGGTATCGGCCGTGGGAGGATGGACATAGGCACCGAGATAAAGGCGGTCTGAGACGGTGAAGGAAAGTCATTAGCAAAAAATCCGAAGGACATGCCATTGGGCATTGATGCAGCGCACAGCCAACAGGCAATAACTGCCAAGAAAAAAAAACCGAAGCAAGGCTGAGGAAGAAGAGACAAGGTTTCCTGTGTTGTTTTGACGGCGACATACCTGGAATATACTCAATGATCTGCCCCATGTTCTGCGCGTGCCTGGAAGAAGGAGCCATTGGTTCCAGGTTCACGCTCCAGCGATATTCTGCTTGTCTTCAAGAGCCAAACAAGTAAAAATTGTCTCGTGATGCAAGCGGCAGCAGTGTGGGTGGCCAAAGGGCAAGGATGCCAAATAATCAATGCCAGCGACTGTAGGTCAGTGTGATGATGCGCTCAACGTTGATGTCCCAAAGACCAGACGGAAGACGCAGATGAAACAAGATCACTCGTCAAGGTTTTGAGCAGTTGATTCGATCAAACCAGTATCGTCACAGTCGTACCACAATGTGAAAAGCATGCACTCTGTCGTTCAAAGGGATAAGTCTGCAAATAAACTGGCCGTTGAAGGATTCAAAGCAGAGAGTGAACCAAGGAGGAGATAATTGGACTTGGGGGGAGAGAGTGGGAAGAGGGAAAGAAGAGGAGGGATTCCAAACAAAGTGGTGACAGCTCACGATGTTTTTGTAAAGAAGAGACTAGAGACAACAAGGGCTCCTCTGAAAGGCGGGCTGGACTATGTAAGATACAAGAGACGTCCGCCAAGGGCAGTGTGTTGTGGTGCAGTCTGGTGCAGTCTGGTGCAGTGCGGTGCAGAACAGAGCGGTGCAGGTGGTGCAGGGCTCGAGGTCAAGGCGGTTGTTGTTGTGAGACCCTCCATGTCTGGTCTGTTGTCTGTGGCCTGTCCGCTTTTTTGCTTGCCAGCGGCTCTGCTCCGGTTCGTTGTTTGGAATAACAAGCCCTGACATCCAACTGGCCTTGTTGTGGGCCAGCTGTTGCCACGGAAACGACCAACGGTCCATGTCGAGTTCAGTTTGCCCAGAGCCACATGCCAAGGTGGGTGTGGCTCATGCATGAAACTGGGTGGGTCTCTGAACAAGCTGCATTCCGTCTTCAAGCTCACTCTCAGGGCCTCTCAGCCTCTCAATCCCTCGAATCTCATGCTCTCTTTCCGCCCATGGCATGTCCACCCACCACCAATGCCTGCTTGCCCCTCTCCATCCATCCACCCAACCCTGCGACATCCATCCCAAGAAGAACAAAAAAGTTCTTGACCTCATCTGCATTCCTTGTTCTTAACACTCTTTACTCCGTACATCCAAGTCGCGTTATCACCTGCGCTTTCATTGCCCTACCCTCCGTCAAAGTCTTACCCTGTGACGCCGGTGCCGGGGCGACCACCTCCGTAACCATGGCTTCAGCAACGACGCAGTTCCCTTGCGCAATGTTTGTCTCGTCCCGCCCTCACATGACCAAAAATAGCATCTTCGCCACAAAAACAGACCTACCCTATTCTCTCACTGCTCCGACGTCAACCAAAGATAACCTCGAAGAGTAAAATCCATATGCTGACTTTCTCACCACAGAGCCCTTCGCGTTCCCCTCCCCACAGCAAGACTCGCCTCGGCTGCCCTCCAGGCTCTCCGTGTCGATCCAGAACTGTCCCCCCTCGTTCAGAGACAACTATCTGTGCCGTCCAATGAGGATACCATTCTGAAAGTAGACTACCAAGCGACAACGAATCGCATGCTTCGCGTTGCTGTTAATTCCTTCATGGATAGTCTGAAACTTGTGCTGGAGGTGATGGAGCAACTGGATGTAGATATGTTGCCACAAACAGAAAGCAAAGAACCGTCATGAACCTGCGCCCTTTGCCAGGGGAAAACAGAAGTCCCAATGAAAACAGAACAACACCTGACGACGGAAAGAGGAGCCAGCACAAACTGATGCTAGGCAAAAATTTAGACAAGAGGCATTTCCATCGATGGAGAGGGTCATGAGGGCATTGGTGACACCATTCATCTTTATTTATAGCGCATCATCTCGTGTCTCATCTGACTAGCGCAATCTTGCAGAGAACCAACTAACAGTTCTGTGCTTGGGTCTTCCATCGTCTTCAACAGCCTTCTATAGCAAAAACATGACCCCAGGATAGGTCATGGGCTGAACAAGCCAGAATAAACAAAACGCCACCAAGATAGACTAACAATTCGTTGCGTTGAACAATCCCGCGTAAAAGCTGCTGGTATGCTGAAAGGCAAGAAAAACGTGTAAATACAGGATAGCCACCCTTCCCATCGAATGCAACCATGTGATATCATCCTCCTCTTGGCCCTGCCCCCTTTTAACACCTAGTGAAGAAAAAGCTGACCGTGATACCCACGCAATATGCACACAAAATTAGATCCAACTGAAAAGACTTCTTCAAACTCAGGATGCATTCGTCGGGAATAATAAACAGCGCCGACGGCTCCAGTCTTGCCGTTCAAGTCGCAGGTGCTCTTAGCTTTTCCAGCTGACTTTTCAGCTCCTGTAGTTCTAGTTTCAGATCACCATTCTCCTGTTGAAGATGCTTCATGTGCACAATGGCATTCTCCACCACACTGGCTTTGCTATTCGGCATGTTGGCCTGCGACTTGCTGTCTTTCTTCTCGGCCTCCTCATCTTCCAACTTTTGTTGATCCGGCAAAAGACTTGCCATGATTTGGAGGGCGGAATTGATGCGATTTCTCCGCCCCTGCTCCGCAATCTTGTGGGATGTCCGTTTTGATGTGAGATTTGTCGACAACTCGGTGGGGTATGAGACACCGGGTACAGTATTCCCTTCCAAAATGTTCTGGTAGTTAGATTTGGTCATGAGCAAACGTGAAGCCGTGTCCTCCATGGATAGACCAGGTGTTCCAGGCAGAAGGGGTTTAATGTTGGGGGATATCCGAGGCAACAAAGCAGGTGAGGCGTGAACCGAACCGGTCGATCGTTTTCTGCTATTTCTAGAAGCCAGCTGAGGTGTCTTGCGCGCACTGGGCCCGGACGACCCAGGTCGTAACTGAGGACTTTGACTCGCTGATACTGTGCCTGGGGTTCGGATAATTGGAGACTGGAGAGGCTGCTGCGAAGCACTCCTTGAAGAGTTCGGTTCGAGGCGAGGAGATGGTGACATGAGGGATGTATTGATTGGCGCAAGGGGTCGGTTTGATATTGACTCCGGTAGCTCAAGCGATTCAATGTTTTCCGTAACAGTGTGCTGTTCCTGTCCTGCCAGTTCCTGGTTGATCGCGAGCGGCTTCTTAGCTTTGGAAGCAGGCAGTTTCATTAACGAAGCTGGTGTGGCCGGATGCGGCTGTTGTTGTTGTTGTTGCTTCTCCTTTTGTTCCTCGGCGAGGGAGCGAGGCGTGGGCTGCTGTGAGTTGCCGTTCTGAGCTTGAATGTAGGGAGATTTGCTAGTCGATCGCCGAGCAGGAACAGGAGGGGGAGGCATTTCAGTCAGGTTTTCGGGTGATACAGAAGCATTTTCTTCCGAACCCTCAGTTGATGTGGCTGGCAGAGGGAGTAGCCCCTGGTCGGCTGACTGCATACCTCTCTCATCCACCTCGTTCAGCACTTGTGACACAATGGCTGGGCTGGGTCCCGTTTTCCGTCGTTGCGGCTTCACAATAGGAGAATTCTTCACACCTTTACCTCGTGCCTTGACTGCATTATTCTTTCTAGCCTTCTTGGACAAATTTGTACTTGACCCTGCAGTTGGAGCAATAGCAGGTGCTTCCAAATCCATTTCGACAGGCGAGTTATTAGATTGCGTGCTATGGTCGTAAACAGATGATGAGTCGTTTTGGGCGTGCAAAGCAGGCGAAGTTAAGGGACTGAAATAAGCTCCGGGAACTGTGAAGGCATTTTCCATGTTGAAGTGAGGATCCAAAGGCGTCACAGCCGGAGAAACAAGCGGAGTAAAGGCCATCTGCACATCCATGTTAGCTTCCATCACAGGGTAGTTGGCAAGATTCTGCTGGAATCCCTAGGCGCCATTCATATATAGCAGTACTTGGGCGTTTCCGCTTGAAGGACAAAGAAGGTGGGCTAAAATACTCACATCTTGTTGTTCCGCAATTCTTTGATGATACCCACGGTCATAGGCAGTTCGCTGAGGCATTTGCTCTGCCTGGGAGTAAAACTGCCCACTACCAGGCGGCATCTCCATGCTTTGCGGAGTAGGAGGAACCGAGTGGCTTTGACTGGCAAAAAAAGTCGCCCGCTGCTCTTGAAGTTGACGCTGTTGCTGGTGAAACTTTTGCTGCTGGAGATACTGGATCTGAGCGTCAATGCTTGAAATGGTGTCGCTTGGGGCAGAAGTCGCAAGCAATTGAGTTTGCATAGCGGCAGTCGTCACCATGGCGGGTGTATGATTTTGCAGCAGGCCGTCACTGCGGGGGATGATATGAGAAGAGGAATCAGCATCGCCCATGATGGCGTCGGTTTGTTGCCGGTGCTGATGTTGGTGATGGTGTTGATTCATCATCGACTGAGAGGAACCATCCTGAAATCCGTGGAAGTCAAACTGCATGCCGTCGCCCATATTTCCCATGCCGCTCATGTCAAGGAACTGGTTGAATTCATCTTCGGTTGTGGAAGCCATATGCTGGTCCTGACCATCCCAGGTTGCTGAAGCCATCATTGGCAAGTCGCGGTCCAAGGACGACCGGCTGCAAGGTGAATGAGACGAATTGCAGTGTAGTTTTCAAGAAGAACGTCCGAAATGCCCAGGAGAACGAGTCCGGCGATGGATTTTGAACTTTAAGTCTTTTGGTCGCTCCTGGTTTGTATTTCGCTACCAAGTTGCTTGCGTGTATTTCCGGGACCCGCAGTGCAATCTGCAAGGTCAACCGATTGACAATGGTGCAAATTGCGGCCTGCGTTGACGTATTGAGAACGGAGGAGAATTGGAGCAGCGAAATCGCTAATCATGAGCTGCTGAATATGTCGCTGAGAGAAGGTATAGTCACTCTAAGGGTCTAAGGGTGGTACGGTGAAGGTCGTGGCAAGTTGTGGTCGTGCGAGACCAGGCCCTTTTTCTTTATCGTGGCCGGTTGGATCAGATTGACGGATTTTGGAGGGGCGCCGATTACTGCGCACCTGAGCAACGGTTGGTGTGTGCTTCAGTTCTGTGCTTCGGTGGCTGCTGCGTCGAAGGAACTGTGCTGTGTGGTCGATGCGCGAAATGAGGCCAAGATAAGTCAGGCTGCAGAATCTCTGTCGACAAGAGCGTACAGAGAGCGATTGTCGCTCCAGCGAAAGAAAGCTCGTCAGCGACGATGGCCGGAGGGTGGAGGAGGAAAATGCCGTCGGCGACGGTTGACGCTTTTGGAGGTTGGTGGTGGTGGTCACTGGCCAGGCTTCCCTCAAGTCAGGTCTGGTCCTTATTACTTGACACCAACAAGTCGCTCAAGTGCTCTCCTCTGGTCCTTGTCGTTCAGCCGAGTCAAGTCGTGGAGAAAGCCGCCGCTCAACCATTGCAGCGAACTACGGGGCGCAAGACCCCATAACCAACTCCGTCAAGTCCACGAGCCTGGCACCAGACTGCCTGGCACCTCGACGCATGCTCAGGTGGCCACCTCACTGGGGTCAGCCACCGATAGCCACCACACCTTGAACCAGGGCCGCCAAGACCAAGACTTTCAACGACGAACAATCCAGACGAAATGGGGCGCCGGGGGTTATCGGCGAACAAGGTACACAGTCCGGAAAGCCTGAGAGTTTGCAACCAAGACACTGGGAACACCACCTGGTGCAGTGTCCGAAGTGAAATGGTTGACACCATGTCGCATGGAGCTCACTGACGAGCATGGCTGAACAAATGTCGCGCCGCGGCATCGACCTTCCCCAACTGATTGACACCGTACTTCGTGTACTCCGTACATAAATGGCCATCCAAGAACATCCCGCCCGCCTTGGGAAAGTCAAGTGTTGCCTCTGCCGTGTCGGCGTCGGCCCAGTGTCACCGAGGCGGACGCAGCACTTCATGTTTGGCAATCATTCCTGACAGCTTCAAGCCGGTGTGGCAGCTCCGGCGCTGCAAGTGACACGCTTAATTTCCCAGCCAAAAAAAAAGATTGCTGTCGCATGGTGTTTGTAACCGGTTGGTATCTTAGAGTGCCTCCATGACCAGCACAACTAGTCCTGCTACCAGCTGGCTATTGTGAGCAGGAACTTGCGTAAGTTCTGCGATGATGCGCCTTGAAGTTGCTAAAGTGGGAAGATGTGGGATCTTTGAACCTCCAGGCCGGTTGAGGTGGGTGGATGGTGGGGTCGAGTTTGTGGACAACGCCAGGGTCTGGAGAGAAGGGCCAAGGGATCAAAGAATCTGAGCATCTGAATGGCTTGTTGGATTGACTTTGCATGGCACCCATGAGATGAGCTCTCATCAGCATGGCAAGGACCCGTCCAACCGTCTTGAGGCGCCACTGAACCGAATGTCCCATCCTAGACACCATCTGGCGGAACAGAAGTCCCAGCAATAATACATAGTCGTTGAGGGGCAAACCATCTCAGAGAACGACAGGGTCGTTGTCACCCTTCGTAGTAATTATTGTCTTATCAGTCCGCGTTGCTTGAAGCAGATTTGGTGAAGTGATCCAGCATGCTGCCATTAGGAGGCTATCACACCCTCAGAGTCCCAGGCTAATATCATATGGTCATCCACACACCCTGCTTGCCTACCAGCACATATGTACAAGAATGTGCAAGACAGCATCTGGTTTAACCCATTTTTAGGTCGGAAAGTGAAATATATGGTCGTTCTCTGTCTGTAATGAGGATTATTAGCCCTGCGATACAATTGTACAGGCCGAAAAAAAAAATTGCCGCTTGCGCCAGTTGCCAAAAGTTCAAAGACCCTTTCTGATGGGGCGCTTGCTTGAGTCGTCAAGTTGTACTTGACCCATTGTGGTCGCGACCAATTGGACTAGTCCTCAAACTAACAACCTCATAACATCTGAAAAGACTAGCGCCTCCGATCGGCTCAATGGCTTGAAGCGTGTTGGTACCTTCAATGTGAGCACCGCACTTCAGATGTTGCGGTACCAAGTGGAAATTATCCACCGACTTACCATAATAGTTTGTGGTGGACCCTGAAAAGAGCCCAAGCACGTCAACCAAGTGATGTCAACCAATTCCCTCGTTGACTGAGATTTCTCTCTCTCAGTTCCCGATCTCTCCATGTCTCTTTTGGCTGTCCGAACACTTGCTGCAACTTTATTCCCTCCTGTGCCTGGTTGGCCCCTGTGCCACTGCCGACCAGAGCTTTAACGTTCCTGTTAGTTCATAGTCATTCCACCGACCGGAGACAACTGATCCTCGTGTGGTTGTAAAATGTACTCTGTAGTCTTGGCCTTAAATTCCAAAGGTTGCTGCCGTCAAATATCTCCCTAGTTATCTCGCAAAGCTGGCCGCGATTCTGCTGACCATTGCTGATTGGAAATCTGTAGCAAAAATAGACACTTTGATCAATTCTGAGACATCAGCCGGAAAATAGCGGTCGCCTATGGAGTACGGGCTGCACTGGTCCAGTTTTGGCAACCCGGTTTGTCTCCGAAGCTACGGGACGGTTAGGGATGTTTCCACGGTCCGTCATAGTTGAGTCCAACGGGCCACTTTCGGCAAACCAACTCAGTGTACATCAGATAACGGTGACAATGACCTGCTTTCAACCTGCTGAATAATTTAGCCATTCACGAGTATCAGCGAACCGGCATACATTGGAAGTCAGCCTACGGCGTACCAGAAGCATGCTTACGCATCATACCTGACCCGAAGTTGTTGCTACCCCAGATATCACCAGCGAGAGCAAGCTTGGTGACTCGTGATCATCCCGTCAAAGATTTTGGCTGAGTTTCCTAAATGGCGGCTCAGTTTAGGAGAAGCATGTTCTGGAGTAGTGGCCAGTCGTGTCTGGAAAGACTTTGGGTACGGTTCGCCAGCATCGGCAATGATAGAACCTGCTGTGACTGGCAATGCCCTCTCTGGCGCTTTGCCTGGTTGGCTCATCCGGTAGTGAAGTGCAAACTCGGACCCGTAAAGCGATTGTTGCAATTGCGCATCCTGGCCCTTGCAGTACCAAATTTAGATGGTTCTGGTTAGCTTCTTCAGCGGTCCAACTTCGACATAGGCTAGCCTTTGCTTTACCCTTCATGTTTTCAATTTCAATGAAACTCTGCCACTCCACAACAATTCCGAACAATATCTCTCGGGTATAAGAACTGCGGTCCCTGCAAAAGGATGGATCTCGACTTTCAGGCAAAACAAATCGCGTGGCTACCTGGCGGATCTAGGTTAAAAAACATCACCAGTGATGGCGATTGGCTCATAACGTACCCACCTCCGGGTCGACAATGAACGGACAACTCCTCCTCCGCCATACCGAGTAGCATTGTAGCTGGGGCGATGTTCGTTGGCGTGGTGAAACTGTGTGAAATCACATGGAGCGTAGAGCACTCTGCGAGAAGTTGGTTCCGGTACAAGACGAAAAGCAACGACTGCATTGTCTCCCACTTGTACCAATTTCGAACTTCGGTGAGTTCAAGAGCCAAATGAAGACTGTCGCTGTGTCGTCCAGCTGCTCAGCAGCCTCATCCGGGTTCATGTCAAGCTGGTGGCCTGGTGGCGGGTCATGCAGACATCCAACGTGGTGCATCATGCATCAGCTCATCTGCCCTGCCAAAACTTGGCCAATCCCATTGCATGAAGGGCAATATAGCTGCCACACCCTGCATATTTCGGACCCTGGCCGTTGATCGAGGCGGTCTGCCACATCTCTCTCGACATCCTTTGTAGAAGTTGAGTTAGATCGAGGACGGCCGTTGTCGGCAACAGGTCTGTGGAGAGATGCATTGAGGTTGTAATTAATACATTGGACTGCCAATGGCGCATGTCATTGTCAAAGTAATGCTGAGATGGTATCCGCATCAAAAAATGTCTTCTGGTAGTTTGCCGGCCGGGTTGGAATTAATCTGATTGTAATTTCATGAGAAACGCAGAGTCTGAATCACGTGATGGACCGATATTCCGGAGTTTGGCACGATCAAGGAGAAAAGGAAAGAGTACCCAAGTACAATAATATAGCAGGGCAGGAACTAGGATCAATGTTATGCCTGCAAGTGGACAGCAAAGTCCTCTAAACGTCTGGTTGGACTTGCAAAGGTTTGATTGTGAAACTTCCACCTTCTCAGCCTTTACTCACCCCAAAGCAGTCAGAATTGACTATCTATCTCACACAATTCTCAAGGGACCAAATAAGCCCTCATTTTCCTGTATCAATTAACAGAGTGCATAGAGCATGAACTGTCCCGATGCAGGCACGACTACAAGTCTTCTCTATTCACGCATATCTACCCCGAATTCCCACCTAGTGGCATTATTTTGCACTTTTCTTCTCAAAGCCCAACAGCCTGCGGCCCTTCAAGGGTCTGTGGCATAATAAGATAACCTCGCACAGGCAACTCAGCATGATATAGAGAGTACAAGGGCAAGTGTTTGAAAGATGTCGTCACACAACATGATCAACGGGTCTACAAAACCCCGCAAACCCGTCCCTACACCATCTTTTGAGCCAAATTTGCTTTGTATCTTTCTGGCCCATGTTAACCAACGTGTCAATTACGGGATTATTTTATCTCTAGCCCAGTGAAATATCCAACAAAGTCGACATTACCAGAGGCAACCCCGGCAAGCGAACCCAAACCAACAGTCTGCGCCGGATGATATATACCTCTAACTGCCTGCTTGCCTAAGATCCTAGGTACTTTGTAGGTATTCACCAACACAACAAAGCATACCCTGTACAACGGACATGCAATGTAAGTTACTGTACGCATCACCACTTACCAACCAAACCCATATCCCCTCCCACCTCAAAATACAAACCCAACACTCCGCCAAGAACAAAGTAAACCCAAAATTCCCACATCCAGTAACCAGTCAAAGACCCTTGACACCAACCAACACTCACCCAGTCGGACCACATCCTCGTACTGCAGGCTCAAGCTGCCGAATATGCAGGCCACGGCCGCATTTGGCCACCGACCTGATGCACTAACCCTTGCCTGATCCATGGGGGTGCAGAAGGCGACAAGGGAAAGAGACAAACCTCTCGAACATTCGGGGGTAGAGCTTCTCGTGGTACTGAGTACATGGAACCAACGACCGTGATCACTTTCCAACTTTGTATTATAGGCGAACTAGTTATTGGTTACAATTGGCCTTTATCGATTTGAATATTGATTGAGGAGATGTAGCAATGGTAATCATATCGTGCCGGTTGGGGTCGTCTTCAGACTATGGACTGTTGACACCAATATTCGCCTTTGGACTCAAGGGAAATCAACATTATCATGTTCACCAACGTCAATGGGCACAGGGAGAGGGAGCTATATGCGGTCGCCGTAGTTACAACTCATATATCAACACTCGTACGATGCGTAGTTTCATGCATTTATTGTGTAGCTAGCTACATATTAGCAGAATCGCCTGCCGCTATATACGTACAAAGATGGGTCGCGCCATGTGTCGTGGTAATTAGTCTTATTTCACGCCTCTCCGCCACCCCCGTATGTCTAGCGAGCCTTGTCCCTCCTCTTTTCAACGAATTACAAGCGACAATCGGGGATAGCACTGGTATCATAACGAATGATGCGACAAGACGAGAGGGCAGGGGAAAAAAAAAAGAGAAAGCCTATGCCTGGCTAGAGTCTAGGATGCAGGAAAGAACAGAACGCGCAATCGCAAGATATGATCCGAAATATGTCCAAACACAGAGATGTCGACGCCAGGTCATGCCTTGTGCTGAGCAAATACCACCACCGTCGAGTCATTGAGACTCAAAAGTGAGGGACATTTGGAGATAAACGAGATGAAGAGAGAGACGAGAAAGATGTTCGGAGAATGAGTGCTGACTTTCTTAGATTCTATGCCTCGTTGTGGCATAAGGCAAGTCGTACTCCCATGATTTGAAGGTTCCGCAAAGACCGAAAGGACGACGAAGATCTTCAAAGATCGGGGGAAGTCATGATTCATACAACAGGAAGCCGCGCGGCCAGCATTGCGAGCATGGTGTGGTACGAAACAAATGAATGGGCGTACCTTCACCAGGTCATGAAAATGTATGTAAAAGAAGGCGAGTCGTCAAAACTTCGATCGCGAGGGGCAGCATGCCTTGCTTAAACCCGAGATTGATCCCCAAGGTTGAGCCAGCTCATATCAGACGTGGATGCCATTGCCAACTGCGGCTGCTTGCTCACGCCTGAAGGGGGCGTCGACCCCGAAGCGCCGCCAGGAGCTTCTGAACCCCTATACGAGGCTGGCCCGTATGCGCTGCTCGGGGCGCGATTGGCACCCCACGGCTTATTGGCCTCCTTGGGATCCCATATCTCATTGATACTTTCCGGGATGCCGCTAGAATACCCTGAGGATACTGGAGAAACAGGTCTCTCAATCGTCCCTGACATGCCTTCTGTGAAAGGCATCTTGCTCGTATATTGGGCAACCACCGGACTGCCAGAATTAACACTGTTCACAGCAGGTCGCCCTTCAAAATTCAGTGGAGGTACCGTTGCAGAGTCTTGTGTAACTCTAGGGTTGTTGGTTGCTTCTGAGTAACGAGAACTCTGTTCAGATGTCATGGTGTTTCGTTTTCCATTGCCAAACCCAAGGATTTGGAGGGCACTACCACCAGACCAATATCGATTCCACCCGGAGCTTCGACGCATACCGTCACTGGCTTCCATGGGACCGTTCCGGGGACGCGGCTCTGCTACCGATGGGGCAAATGCTACGCCACGCTCATCATGAGCCTGTAAAGCGGGATGCACCATACTCTGAGGAATAGGCTTGCTGATTGTGCTTTTGAATTGCTTGTGCAAAGAGCTTACAGAGCTGCGAGCAGTATCATTGCTTGGTTTCCTGGTCAATCCAGACTTCTCTTTATTCATCCGTCCCATGAGAATGGCAACAGAGGAATATGATTCAGCCGATGCCTGTGGCCGGTGTCCTCTGAGATGTCCTGCGGCAGAGAACGTGCTCTTGTTGAAGGTTGACATGTCTTTTTCTTCTGATGGGGTATGGCTTGGCCGGCCTGCCTCCGTGTGGCCAAGTTGCTTCTTGCGCCGCCGAAGGAGAAGCAGAATGAGACCAAGCAGTGCAAGGAAGCCCGCAATGGAACCCAACGTAATACCGAGAATGGCATTGGAACTTGGTCCTGAGTCCTCTGGCTTGTCGGGCGGTGGAGGCAAAGTTCCCGCTGCGGTGGAAGTAACCGCAGCCGAAGACGTGGTAGAAGTTGATGTGAATATCGTAGAGGTGGAGGCTGCTGAAGAGGTTGTAGAGGTGGTCGAGAGAACTTTTTGTTCGCTGCTGAAGAAGGAAGTAGCGTTGATCCAGCCATTGTTTGTTGCGTCAAAAATGGCAATAGGGCTGTCATCGTTGCCGCCGGAAAAGATGACCGTGCCATTGGGCCCTTCAGCCATGGCAAAATTTTCCCTTGTTTCCTTCGGTGCTAAAGTTGAGTTGTACTGTGGCCAATTGTCTGCAGTCTGTTGACGCTTGTCCTCTGATGAGATACCGAGATGGCGGGATGTGATAATTTTTGAATTTGTCATTGGCTTTCCACTTGCATCCTGCAAGACGACCCGAGAAACTTTGTTGGGTGATTGGCTCATGTCGAACAATATCAGGCTCTTCAACTGATCCTGCCCGGAGACGACTATTCCTTGTATTGACTGTGTGTCCTTTTGAATAGGCTCAGCCAAACTTATGTCGGTGTATCGCCAGTTACCTCCAACACTATACCAGTACACCTTGGTGCTGTCAGCACCGTGGCCGCCTCCAACCATAACAACATCGGCAACGGTGGCCTTGGTAAGAATCGGTCGAAGGCTGGCCGGGGGTTTATTTGGTGCCTGGACCGCCGGGGGTTGGCTGACTGTGTAGGGTTCTGAAGCCTGGATGATAAAGGTGTCTGCCGACGGGCCGGACTTTCCATCTTGGTTGCCGCCGAATACCATGATTGTGTCAGTTGCTTCGATATATGTGGTTGAGTGCCATTGTCGGTGTTTGGTGACCATATTTGTCGGTGTGATTGTCGTCCACTTTCCAGTCGAATACGTATATTTTTGTAAGCCAGGATAGGCGTCGGAGTCTGCCTGGCCACCGACCACGAAGAAGGCGGGATCAATATTTTTCGGTTTGGCACTGCCAACACAAGTTGCACCAGTTACCTTTACGCCAGTGTCGAGTGTCTTCCATTTCGCACCGTCCTCGAGACGAATGGACATGAAGCCTTCAGGTGAGTATGAGTATAGTGTGCCATCATATACGACGGTGCACGAATTTTTCAACGACTTTGGGGGTTTGGGGGCCGGCATTTTTGCTGTTGTCCTTGCTTGGAGGGAACAGGCAACGCCAACTCAAAATTTCACCTTGTCAAATGGGATCCTTTCATAGCATGACGACAGTGAAGCCAGCACAGCACAATCAACTGATCCAATGTCCACAAAATGCGCGCCAAAAGCTGGGCTGCGGTTACCCGTCTAGTCCACGACGCGTTAAAAGGCAGAACTACTGGTAGTCGTTCCAAGCCCAGTTTCGGGATGAATCAGCGATACCGTGACACAGGTCGCTACGGCCGAAGAAAGAAAGTTGATCTCGCAAGGGGATGTGCGAGTAGAATAGAAGTCGATTCAGCGCCTTGCGCTATGAAGTCGTATTCAGACCAAGGACCCAACCAAGAGATGAACTGAAAATGTAGGCCAGTAGATTCGGGTTCCTGTAGAGGTCGTATTCGTTGCGAGTTTGCGTCGTCTAGACGGCGAGTTGCCAGCAAGTTTCGATATTCGTCGAGCGTTGATGCAGAAGAAGGAGAGAGAGAAAATAACCAGATGGCTGGATTCCGGGCGGGAGTGCTGCTTGGCTGTAAGAAGTTGACTGCCACGAGAATATCAAGTCAAGGAGTCGGCACACGGCTGCAATTCAAATGCATCAACGACAAACAAGGAAACGGCATACGAAGGAACGAAAGGTGAAAATGAAAGTCAGGCGGCAACAAGACCAGCTGCACGACGTGTCAGAAGAAAGGAACAGACAGTGATAGGGGGTGAGGAGTGTGAAGGTGAGGACTGGATGGAGGTGAAAATGGCAGGATGGACAATAGCTGGGGCAAGCTGGGATGGGGACAAGACCAGGTCACATCAGACCAGCAGAGACACACGACTGACGAGACACGACAGGAACGAGCGGCCAGGAGAGACATCCAGTCAGTCAGTCACCCACTCCATGGTCTGTGGTCTGTGGTCTGTGGCCCGTAGTCTGCTGTCAATCGGCACCAGATTGGACGGATGCTTCTGACCCTAGCAAAAGACGATGGACTAACCAGACGGCTGGAGACTGGTCTGGTCAAGGTCAACGGTGCTATAACGGGCAGAGGCTAGTGGACATGGAGTGGTCGGCCAGCTTCCCAACCCAGGCACAGGCACAGGCACAACACAGGCCCAGGCACAGGCACAGGCAAACAGTTCCAGTCAGCCAGTTACAGGGCCAGGGCTGCGGTACTAGGGCCACGCAGACTGACATGGACCGACTGGACTTGACACCACCCGGGGACCGGGGGGCTTTGATGTCTGGCTGGCTCGAGAAGGCGGGCATCAGTGGTCGTCGACGGTGACGGGGATTTGATCCAATATTTCGGGCCCCACCCGAGTTGTCCAGGTCTAGAGGCCTTCAATGTTCTTCATGCATCCTGAGCTCTTGGGTTGAGTCGTCCGTCGATGTGCTTAATTGCCCATTTGGTGCATATGAATGACCATCAATAATCTATCCTCCCTCTGTTACAGTACATGATACTACCCGATGAATTCTTTTGTTACGCAGCTCCCCCAACTCTGTATGCAGGGTCCCATTGAAAGTCGTTGCGGACGAGGCCACAGACGCCAGACTGCCAGACTTTTCCTAGCCACCGGAACCTCAAACAAGAACCACAGACACGAACTCACCATCCACTAGACTCTCATGCACGGCAGGCCTTGATTCTCAATGCAATGTCAATACGCTGTGTGGTCCGGTGCGGGGAGTACGACATCTCAACATTAGACATTGCACAAGACGGAACTAGACCGCCTTGAGCAAACATGTCAACTGCTGGTTGACGAAACGAGTGAGCTATCGCAGCAGAAACCGCCAGTCTTGAGGAGATCATGTTTCTCACCTCAGTCGCCAGGACGGCCCACTGGGAGCTGATCGAAGTGGAAACCCAGCGAGACGTGCGGCAAGTACCTTTCATCTGCCCATAGAGATATCAACTTGCACCACGAACCATCCAACATCAATAGCCTTCCGTCACTTCCATTCAGCATCTCACCAAACATCAACTACTATTTGCCGTTTTGTATTTGAGCTGGGGAGCTCTCTCCAAAAGTGTCGCCCAGAGGGCCAATCAACACGAATGTGCGACGTTCCATTCTGGGCGCGAGCCAGCGCCGAGCCCCAGGCGATGAAAGTCCCACATGACGACACGGTACCCAGCATTCCGACAGCTTATCGAACAATGGTATCGTATTCTTTTGGCTCGGTGTACATACCTGTTCCTGGTTGAACTTCCATTGGTGTTGTTCCTGCGGCTGGCTTGCTCCGGTGGCTGGGGTCCCCTCTCCTTTCCCATCCAACATCCTTCTCCCACTTGTCCCATTCCCAACCCCTGCTTCCTAGGACTGGGGCTCCCTGCTTGAGCTTTTGCCTTTTTCTGCATGCTGGAAGTAAGAAAAGGGGTCAGACAGCCAGACATTCACACCAATGAGAGTCTTGCGACTTGAGAGGTTGGAGTTGGGTGTCTGCAACTCGTGCGACTGAGTGCCTTGCGTACTGTCACCTGCAAGCACAGAACGTCACACCACTCCGTTCAGAATGTGTTGAAAGAGTTGGTACTGTCACACTCTTCCACCACCTAGGCATGCTGGATACCGTTGGCAAAACTGCCGGTTCAACCTTGGTGTTTGAGTGCTTTCCTCGGCAGATTGTTGCACCAACGGAGCAAACAACATGTTATGATACTTCTTTCGTGACAATGTCTCATTCAGCAAAGTTTTCAAATTATGCGCAGCCTGTATTTCGACAACTGGTCCATGGTACTCTGCCAGTACTATTGATTGAGCTTGCCGTCCTCCCCGCTCAGCGTTTTTATCTTATTACAATTCTCTTTTTTGTTTTTCTCTTTCCTTTTTAGGTTGGTCCATGCACTGTTCCCGAGGCACGGTGATCGATGTCTGTCATAGGGCTTTAGACATGTACACCAGGTCCACAGCAACCCGATACAAAGTGCTGTCTCTGTGCTGCATGCGGACGGACGATGGTCTGTGTCAAAAACGACAAACCGCCTCCCTTTGAAGCATGGCCCGTTCGACCTGTCAGTCTGTGGCACAATGGCTTCCAGTTGTGGTTGCGCAGCCCGCACCGTCAATTCATCAACGAACTCTTATATTTACCTGTCATATGGAGAAAACTGGCCACATACGGGGTAGACTGCCCAGGGCCATTTGGAACATCATCATCACATTACGCAATATCTTGCACAGCCATTCCTGGTCCCAGTGGGAGAGTTACAGTTTACTTCTTTGTCACATCATGCATCTCACGTATTGTGGTCTCGGTTCAGGCACGATCATGCCAAAAAGGATACATAGGTAGGGCCAACAGGTCAGAATAACTAACTAGCAAGGTGGCGCGAATGTCTTGTCTCGATGTCGTCCAAACACGCACCGGAAAAGCAACGATAGCTGCATGACAACACGCGATGCATGACAGACCGTTGACACGAGGTCCACGATGTTCCAAAGAGAACAAAGACGGTGACTGGTATCCGGTTGCGATGGGAGCACAGAAGAGGGTACCAACGCACAATGCACTTCACAATACCCAGCCACACAACCGCACTCTCAGACATCTCGATCTCGGTGCCCAAAAAAATGGGCCAATCTAGGACATAACAAAATCTGTTGAACCTCCTACTGTACTGTATCGGCCGACCTGAGAAACAGAGGGAGATTGTGATGGCTGACTGTGTCGTCATGGTGGTGGTCCGATAAATGAGCATTTGGAACTGGCTTGCAACCAAGAAGTGAGACGCAGCTTCCAGACGCAGATGAGCCAACCAAGAGGCTCGACGACCATCAATGAGCATCCAGATGTTGACTGATTGACGGGGAGTCTTGCGCCGGTGCATCGAATCCCTGGCCGAACGTTGAACCCTGGCACTATGTCCCACTGAAAGTTCCACTTGCCCTGCCGCCTGCACACAGGCTGAAACGCGCTAACTGATGATGCGCCTGGGCGACCGGGGCCGGCACTGACTGGGGTCTGCTCAATGTCAATGTTCATGTCATTGTCATGAACTTGGCGTCGAGTCCAGCCGAGTCGAGTTGAAGTGTCTGGTTCAATACTGGCAATCAACACTTTGTGCTGTTGTCTACAATTGTCGCCTTTTTGGCAAACGGTGGACATTCATTTGACAACAACATCACGACAATAAACCACGACGGTGTGTTGACGCGCATGCGACACTACGTAATATCAGCGAGACATAAATCTCACCCAACCAGCAAACACATACAGGTCAGACGGGTAGTTTCTGGAGCCCAACGGCATCTCACCTCGTGTTTCTCATTGTTATCAATGTTGCCTCCCATGTCTTTCTCCGTGGTCGACGGTTCAAAAACAAGAGGAATTGACACTGTTGGTGGGCTTCTCACCCATGTAAGCCCAGATATCGTGTGATGAAGGACAGGGCATAGCAAACTCATTATAACAAGGACTGGTTTCGATGCATCCTGTCCAGCACTGTCCAATGCTGGACTATTTATTCTGCCCAAAAAGCCACGGAAACAAATTGACCAGCCCAGCATCCTAGCGGCGAACTGGCGACATGGAAACCACTCACTGATCATCAACCAGGCAAGCCTGGCCCAGGCTGCGCTTGTCGATGCGGAGGTACTGTATGTATTGTAACCCACGAGGGTCTATCAATAGCTTGCTTCAGGTGCGTGCCTTTATTGCTACCCTTTGAGTGGTTGAGAGAAAAGGCTCCCATCCTCATGTCCCCGTTGACTTTGGGTGAGATCATCCATCTCTCCTTCATAATAATGAGCCAAGTCCAGTCTGGTATTGTAAGTGTGTGCAATAGTAAGTCCGTAATGGTGGTTCTTTGTTCACTTTGGGGTAAAGAACTGCCCGGGAAGCAAAGTGCGAGAAAACAACCCGCAGGTGCTTGATGCCTATGGACGCTACCGGCTCATTTCTTTTGTTTCTTAGTTGATGTCAATTTTTCTTTCTTTTGTATAGAGTACTGATAAGTACAGTACAGTACCCCGCAGCAACAATTCATCAATAGTTTGCCGCACAAACATCGAGGCAACAACCGTCATGAGACGACGAGTGTCTGTCGTGCATGGATGTTCCCAGAAAATGCTTCGTCGCGGGGAAAACAATTTGTGAGGGCGAGGAAGATCTCTTGTTGCAGAATATGCGTAAGAACCACCCCAGCGGACAAGTGACTGAATCAGGCAAGCCAATTATTCGAACCATGTAATAAGTATCAACGGAACCCGACTCTCCTTCTCACTGCAACCGGCCGTGTAAGATGCCAAGCCCGTGACCGTCTATGCAACTCATTCTTGACACTGCAGTATTACGTTGGGGGCGAGCTAAGTATTGTAATGGATGCTCTCTGTCCCTTTGCTCGAGCTTCCATATGCAGTCGCAAACGGTTTTTCAACATGAATCGGTTCGCATCAGACCCCAATAAACCCCCGCTTCGTGGCTCATGGCCTTGGCGCCGAATTGCCAGCCACCACGACAGATTCAGGTCACCCTCTGGCCCTGGCTCTCCTTCATTTCGATTTCCCCAAGACCAGACCTGAACTGACCTGACCTGCCCTTTCGCCCTTGCCAAGAGCCATCTATCCATAACACTGTTGTTGCTTCTTCCATTTGATGTTCTGCTCGAAAACACAAAGAGCAGGTGAATCATAACATCTCATTCAAGGGAGGACGGCCCCAAGCCAAGAGCCGTCGTGTCTGAAACTTTCTCACGGCACTAAATGAACTTGCTCGCCTTCCCAGGTCGCTAGCCAAGTCCTGACTAGGTGGTTAGATTTGTGAATGGACTTGGAAGCTAGTCGGTCTGTCATCACGCACCCTATACGCGCGCGGTTCTGTGTCCTCGTAACTGTGTGATTGGACATTTTGATTGGTTGTAGCTTGGCACACTAGATGGTGAGATAGTCCGTACAATTTGATAGTGAGATATGGCAAGTATACTGGGAATTGTTATAATTGGTATTAATGGGCGCCTACTGCGGCGTTGGCGATAATTCCGAGGCTTGTATTGTGATCAGTGATAGATACTGGCACACGAGGGAAGGTGGTGATATTTTTCAGTTGTACTTCTGGTGCATCACAACCACTTGGTGTTCAAGATGCCTTGCTACCATGGATATTAAATTATTTACAATTCACATTCACATTGATGCATATAAATACAGAGACCCATACTACGCAATATATTGATCACTCTGACGAAAAGGACACCAATATTCATTCCAATTTAGTTGACAACATCTCCAATCGACAAACTACCCTACACCAGTTTTACTCAAACCAGGCATCATTCTGCACTATTCGGCACAGCTCATCACTCATCTGTAGACTTTTGCCCGTCAATGATATTGATTGAATCTTATCGCGGGCCACCAGTAACTAGTCATACAGTCGTCATTGCGACGCAGCAAACAACAGAAGCCACTTCACGCCAATGCTAACCCAACCATGCCAAACTCCCCGATAAATCATGTTGTCAGACAAAATAATTGCATCCCCTAACCATTCTATGCAGTCATATCATGCTTCCACCCCCCCTCATCCCCATTTCCGCCTATTTGATATTCACGGAGCACATGCCTTGTTTGTGAATAAGTTGTTTGTTTTGATACACGGTACCGCCGTCGTTTACTGAGGTGGCGCGGCGAACGCGTCCGGTGGTAACTGAGCCTGTAGCTGGTTAGCAAGTTGTTACTGCGATTGCAGGTTAAGACGGATAGATGTACCTTTTTCTCGTTGAATATCACCAGGGCCTTGTCAAACTCCCACCCAACTTGGGACAGACACATTTCCGAATACTGAGGGACCATGCCTGTTTGTTTGCACAATTCAGCAATCATTGCCTGATGCTGATTGTTGGTGTTGTCGTTGCTCCCCGCCGGAGGTTGATTTGGTGCGACAAAGACGTTTGGCAGCGGACTGAATGCTCTCAGTGACAACAAATCACTGACAACTCGAATAGGTCCCTTGCCGGGCTGACCAGGGCCAAGGACAAAGGTCCGCGAAAAGCTTCGCTTGCCGACCGCTGCCGTCTTTTGATCGTATTCTTCGAATTCTCCATGCACTGAAATGATCAACCCATCCACGCCCAACCTGTTCTGGCCAGTTGGGTCGGCAAGACCCGGCAGTGGATGGCAGTCCATGATGTACTTGCTGAGCTCGTCCTTGATATTGGGGTGTTTGGTCGGCGGCAAACCTTTCCACAAGTCGTGGATGACGCTGGCTCCCTTAAAGAGCCGCTGAACTCTGGCATTTTGATGCGTGATCTTGACCAGGTTCCGAGAGAACTTGATGTAGGAGCTCCATGGCATTGGAGCGGGGGCATCTGTGTCCCTAACCGACTGTGTGTCGATCGCTAGTGAGAATTGACTGCCATCGTCATATAGCCTGGATGCCAGCCCTTGCCGATCGTTGTCGTAAGCAGTGAAGAATTCTAGGAGAAAGTTCTCACCAATGCCATTCACATCGCGGAAGTCTGGACCGCTCTGCGGGATAGGCTTCGGCTTTGATGCCGCTTCTTGTTCCGCTATTTGTTGAGCCGTGCGAAGTTGTACGCCGTTGACGTCCTGGAGTTTAGGAAACCACTGCAGTAGTGTCGGTTTGTAGTTGGAGTCCGCCGTTTCGATAGGATTTCCTGTCATGTATATAGTTTCCAGGGCCTTGAATTTACCCTTCCACTTTTCAAGTGCCGCCATGTTGGCTATTTGATTTCCGCTCATATCGAGATTCTTCAATTGCGGGAATGTTGTCGCCACTGATTCAACTTGAGAAACGTCATCAATGCTATTGTTCGCGAGACTGATGCTTTCAATCGCTTCGCGTTTCTCCGTCGCTGTCTTGAATAACCCATCACAGATTGCCATGAGACCCTTGAACGTTTTGAGAGCGCGATCTCGGTTCTCGAACATGCCCATCGTGACGAGTTCGGCATCTGATGCAAGTGCGTCGAGTTTCAAGAGCTTATTTGCACCCAAATACCGCTGGCTTAGAATAGCCTGTAGCTTGGCTCTAAGCTCTTGGGTCTCCTTGGACTCTGTTGCTTTATTCTGATATGCTAAATCCTCCGTGGACTCAACAATCTCCAGTTGCGCGCCGGCAAACGTGAAGGTGTTGAGTTTCAAGATTTCGTCTGCATCCTCTTTCGCGGCACCAACAAAGACGTAATCCCCAACCATGTGTGACTGCTTTCTGTTAGCCGGTAACTCTACAAGATGATAGCTTTTGGAACTGGGGCCGGGTTAAGCGAGTGCTTAGTTGGGACCTGTGTCTCAACGAAGATTTAATCGTGTTGAAGCCGTCCGTGCGCAAGCATTCCAGCTTCTCTCTAATTGATGGCGCCCTGTGTCTTGCGTTAATGGCCGACATACCTTTTTTATCATAATTTGTCGTGCTTGTTTTCCTGTGGTGAATGATGATGCTTTTCTTTCTATGAAGGCCAACAGATCACTAAGTCCACCGTCTTGATTACTCGCTGCTTTACTCTGCTTCAAACCATGGACACGGAGAAAGTGCAAATTGGCTCCCTTGCCTTTCGCCCTAGTAGTGCGCCCCGAGCTGGCCGCAGAAACCCTGGAAGCAAGGCTAGAACCATCATTTCCTTTCAGATGCTTCAAAACGGTCTGGGCGGCTGTTGAAATGCCTCGAGGGTTTTTTCCCGGGCCAGACTTTGTTGGTCGTGCTCTGGGGCCTTTCGTTTCGGTTGTGGCTGACTTTGTAGGTCGTTTGCCGACAGCGTCCATGTCAAGGTCGCCATCCATGTCGGTTCTGGTGACACCTGCTCTCTTCTTCTGTACACCTCCTCTTGTAGTTGTTTTTGCTCCAGTGGTAGCGCCTCTGTTTGCGCGTTGAGCGACGCCGGCGCGAGGACCTCGTGGAGCCATTTTGTAGAGTTGTGAGGGGCAAACGAGAGGCAACGCGTGATTGTTTTTCGGCGTGAAGGCTTGTAGCAACCTTGGAAGCAGCTGGTGTCAAGAACGATCCTAAAGGATTTGATCACCTCTGAAAAGGCGCACGCGCGATTCGACAACCAGGTGACCGGGTTTTTATGTTGTTGTTTGTTTGTGGGTTGTTATGTTTTTATCGAACACTGTCAAGGTTTGAAGTGTTGGAAATCACCGATGAAAGGCCCTAGATCAATAGAGATGGAATAAAGCAGAGAAGCAGTGGCGCTCAGAGACAAAGGAGACTTCGTGTCGACAAAGAAACGAACTGGCTTGTGGCAGCTCGTGGAAGCAAAGTTGTTGTTCGGGTCGCAAACCGTATCGACCACTGCAAAGGAGGGTTGAATGCTGTTATGAATGCCTCGAACTCAACGATGTGACACCAAACTATGGGCCGTGCATGCGTTGCGGTTTGCGACTGGCGAGTTGGTTTGGAGAGAAGAAATTGAAGGAGTAGGGAACAAGCTCTGATGGAGTTGGAGAAGGTTTGGTTTGCAGAGTGACGTCCGATCGCGCCCCACTTTTCCTGTTCAATGACAACCAGGCATCAGCAGGCACCAAAGCAAGCCTGAATCAGCCTTATCATGCAAGCATGAAGTGTTGTGGCATTGGGGTGGGAGACTCATGACACTGCCCTGACCAGAGTCTTCAATTAATGATTGCATGAATTACACAAGGCATTGAAGTTGCTCCATGTGAACTGTTTTTGGGGTTTAATTGTCAGTATCCGAAGTCACGTTGACCACGTGGCGGCAACTTAACACCTGAAAGACAGTCACGTGATATGGTTCCTCTTTCGCGTGGCACTCGTGCCTCCGGATCCGACAAAGCAGACGCGTGTGT
The DNA here is from genome assembly GCF_001653235.2 of Pochonia chlamydosporia 170. Taxonomy (NCBI): domain Eukaryota; kingdom Fungi; phylum Ascomycota; class Sordariomycetes; order Hypocreales; family Clavicipitaceae; genus Pochonia; species Pochonia chlamydosporia. Next base: position 1,810,202 of record NC_035790.1, read on the forward strand.
GATTTGGGTCCAATAACTACCTGGTCACTCGTCATCGTTGGCGCTGAGATACACGAAATCTGCGCGTGAATGTATCTTACTGATGTATCTTGGCTGAGATGCGCCTCAGAAAAGGAAAGCTCTCGCAATAAGCCAAATCCAAAAGGTGTAAAAGTGGCTCTGATTGGTGTCACCAACAATGGACGGTGATGAGTTTGGGGATGATTTTGCAGATGAGGACTTCCTTGAGGCATTGGATCAGGTTTCCTCATCTAATAAAACTCAGATTGTTTCACAGCAGTCGCCCACTGACACCTCGTTCTCAAAACAGCCTTGGAAAGACCCCAGAGCCCTAGCAGCCGCAACGCAAGAGCTTGACGACCTGCCCTCAGATGCCTTTTCGTCCCCCGAACCGGAGCAGGCGACTTCTATACCAGCAGCTCCAACATCCAGAGATGCGGCACGTGGGCCTAGGCTTCAAAACGGCCTGACTAGGACATCATCGGGAAGCTTTCGCCAGACGACACTTTGGGGGACAGAGATTCGTGAAGATGCGCCTTTCCAAACACAAAATCCAAACCAGAGAGTCTTTCGAGCAGATCTTCCGCGCGAGGAACAAACTCATCACGACATAGACAAGAAAGCGATGGAAACTTGGGTGTACCCAACAAATCTGGGGGCGATTCGAGATTACCAGTTCAGCATTGTCAAGAACAGTCTGTTCAACAATACTCTAGTTGCGCTGCCTACAGGCCTGGGCAAAACATTCATTGCCGCAACAGTCATGCTCAATTTCTATCGATGGACAAAATCGTCCCAAATTGTTTTCGTGGCCCCTACGAAGCCCTTAGTTGCCCAGCAAATAGACGCCTGTTACAACATTGTTGGCATCCCGCGCTCTCACACGACCTTGCTGACAGGTGACATCCAGCCAGCTCTACGTGTAGACGAGTGGGAGAAGAGGCGGGTATTTTTTATGACGCCGCAGACACTACTGAACGATCTCTCCCATGGATACGCAGACCCGAAAAATATTTCCCTTCTGGTGATTGACGAGGCACATCGGGCTGTTGGCGAATATGCGTATGCTAAAGTTACAAAACTTATACGGAGATTTTCCAAGAGTTTTCGTGTCTTGGCGCTTACTGCAACACCAGGCTCAAAAGTTGAAACAGTGCAGGAAGTCATCGACAACCTAGGCATTTCTCATTGTGAAATTCGAACGGAAGAGTCAATTGATATCAGGCAATATGTTCACCAGAGAAATATCGACCAGATGGTTCTTGACCCCTCGGATGAGATGAATCTTGTCAGCGAGCTGTTTACGGAAGCTCTGAAACCGCTGGTTGACAAACTCAGCTCCCAAAATATTTACTATGGTCGAAATCCGATGGCAATGACGACGTATGGATTAATACAAGCACAGAAAGAGTGGTTTACAACCCGGGGGCGTCATGCAAACCAGGGTGTACAACATATGATGAGGGCAATCTTCAGTGTGCTGACCGGTCTGGCACACTCGGTCAAACTGCTCAACTTTCACGGAATCAAGCCGTTTTTCGACAACATGACCGATTTTAGAAGTGAACAAGAGGGAAAGGGCGAGAAGGGATCGAAATATAAACGCCAAATCATCGAACACGCGAGTTTTCAGAAAATGATGGACCATATATCGCGTTGGCTGAAGACAGATGGCTTCGTGGGCCACCCGAAGCTGACTGCGCTAGCAGACACCGTATTGAATCATTTCATGGACCATGGTGAAGGCTCTGCCACTCGAGTGATTGTGTTCAGTGAGTATCGCGATTCAGCAGAGGACATTGTGCGTGAGCTCAATAAGCACCGACCGCTTCTCAAGGCTAGCGTCTTTGTGGGACAAGCGGACGGCAAGCGAGGAGAAGGAATGAAGCAGGCGCAACAGATTCAGACAATTGAAAGATTCAGAAAGGGTGAATTTAACATTCTGGTAGCTACATCCATCGGTGAAGAAGGTCTGGACATTGGCCAAGTTGACCTTATTGTTTGCTACGACTCGTCTGCCTCCCCGATTCGTATGTTGCAGAGAATGGGCCGAACCGGGCGAAAAAGGGCAGGAAAGATTGTCCTTTTGCTGATGAGAGGAAAAGAAGAGGATCAATTTGCGAAATCTAAAGATAACTACGAGAAGATGCAGAAACTTATCTGCGAAGGAAGTCGATTCAACTTTCGGTTTGACCTGTCGACCAGGATTGTCCCCCGAGAAATTCGACCAGAGGTGGATAAGCGGTTTGTCGAGATACCTGTGGAAAATACGCAGAACCAGTCTCTCCCTGAACCAAAGAAGCGTCGCGCTGCTGCCAAGAAGAAGCCGGCCAAGAAATTCCACATGCCCGATGGGGTGGAGACTGGATTTCAGAAACTGACTTACTACATGAAACCTGGCTCAAAAACAGAACAGTCGACACCAAAGCGGAATCCTGAGTTGGATGATCTTGAAGATATACCTGATCTGAGTGGCGTTATTCTTACTGGTGAACAGCTTAAAGAGCTTGACCGGTCTTACCGCGACTTGCCTTTCAACCATAATGTGGTTGAGGAGACGGATATGCCAAGTATGACTGCGCATCCTGTTCTCCAACGGCAGCTGCGGCCAGTAGCGAAGTTGAAGCATGGAACTCACACTCGACGCTTTGTTAAGCTCTTGGCAAAAATGGGCACTGAACCGGATAGCCTGGTGCGGAAATGTCGGTCTGGGGATGCTAGCAGATTTAAGGAGATTCCGGTCAGTTCATTTGTTGACACCGATGGTGAATCAGAGGCGGATAACGCGTCTGATTCAAACACAAGGAAGCGATCTACCGGTCACAGTGAGAGAACAGGCGCTGGTGATATGGAGCTACCAAAAGGCAAGCGAAGAAAGATAACACCGACTTCTGGAATGGCGGCATCACAACCAGAAGATGACAACGGGGAAGCTCAAGGAGCAAGAGGGGGAGTCCGTAAGAAGGCAAAGAAACCAAGGGGTAAACACAAGAAAAGAAAGACGAAACAAAGAGGGGGCATCAACAGCGATGAACTCGGTGACGATTGCGAACGGGATAGTGATCTCATGGAGAGTAGCGGGCTCGACGATGGTGCAGACCTCTTGGACTTTGTTGTGGCAGACAACCAAGCAACGTCAAGCATGCTCGATTCCCAGGCTACATCACCAACAACAGCTTCCCCTCAGAGCACACCAAAGGCAGCAGCACATAAGCCATTCTACGTTCCTACGAACTTCTCAGCAACACAGGAGAGTGAGGACATGCCCGACTTGGACACACTTGCGGGTCGAAAATCAGGCAAAGGGGCTGATCCAGTGGATGTATCCGACTCAGACCTTGAGGATCTGGCCATGCAACGTCCAGCTCGCGGGAGGCGACAAGTCATCGATAGTGACAGCGACGAGTAACTTTCGGGGAGAGAAGGAGCTGCATTTTTGGCGATGAAATAACGAGCCACACGGTGCAAGGCGCAATGGAATCGGGTAGAAAGGAAATGTATATTATTGCTGAGCTATATAACGACAACATGAGTTGCAAAAACGCAACGTATAACAACAACTTGAAGTTGATATCGCCGGGTGCCGAATCTCGTGACACGCCGAAACCTGAATTCAAAGCAATGTTAGCGCTTAAATTCCCACAAATCTGCCCCTAAGGACCATTGACAGAAGCCGAATAACAAGACTTGAAAACAATAAATCTCTTCAGAAACCCAATGTATAAGCACCACTCCCCCCACCGCACCAACCAGTCCAACAACGAGGATCCTCGCAAACCCCAGCACGCCTGCCCACACACTTGGCGGTGCGCAGGAACAGACGCACCAGTTTGGCAAGTGGCAGCGGGATCAAAACTCGTCGGCGGAAAGCGTAGTTGGTGTCGAAGCCAAGGGGTTGTCCGGCCTTCAAGGAAAATAAGTGAAGGCTTTCTGTACCCGGGAGGTGTCTCAGACGGCTCTTCCTATTATTATGGAGGGTTTGAAAACGAATAACTCATCATGGAGATTTGGATATGCTGGTGTTGTTGTGTAGCGGGTGTACTTACGATTTTGACGTTGGTGGAGGAGAAAGGAAGGAGAGTTAAAAAAAAAAAATAGCACTGCAGTTTTGGTACTGTGGGGGATTGGAAGCTCGAAAAGTGGAGAATTGAGGTTCAAGGCAGCCGTCCAATCAGAGGGTGTGCTTTTTAGCCCGCCTTTGACGTAAGGCACTAAACTGCCTGGACTGTTCGGCTGGCTCAACTGGTTTTGGAGTGGCATCACCCCCAGCTAGCTCCATGTCCCTCCAACGAACGACTCCTCACTCTGTCTCTCCAACACCCGGACCCCTCTTCGCCACGACACAATACATCGATTCGATTTAGCCTGGGTTGCTGGAGTTTGTTTTCTGGCAGTGTGCTCGTATCTTCGCTGCTAGGAGACATATCGACCGACACGAAAGCAATCATGGTTTGCGCCGGCGCAAGGGCCGTTTCGGTCCTCAAGTTCGTAGGGACTGTTTCCTTGGGACTGCTGACGGTATGTGGTCTGCACTGGCTGTGGCTTTGATGCGATGGAATGGGCGGTGATGCGCTCCTTGAGGCATTTGTGTCATCGGGAGCGTCATCTCACCCAGCAAATCTCGCTGCATGTCGAGAACCATTCTGCCAAAACCTCGCCTCAATCTATCAGACTTACAACCTGACTAACCTCATCACAGGGCGTTTCCTACACCGTCTCCAACATCACCCTCCCCAATCTCCTACGCCTTCCGTCATCGTCATCCGCCTCACAGGCCATCAACTCCCTCACCACGAGTCTCAAGACGCCCCTCCTCACACTTACATCCCTCGCCTCGGCACCTCTATTCCTCGCCTTCATCCTATCGCCTCGTCGCTCTCGCCACCCATACCTCCTGTATACATCTGCCCTCGCAGTTCTCTCGACCGTTGTCCCACGTCTCTTGCCACAGGCTGCACCTCGTCCTGCCCAGCAGCAACATGTCCGGAAACCTTCCCCGCGTGCTAGGATGGAAGCCAGCTACGAGGTCTTGGGCGATGTGCATAGTGAACCGGCCAGCGAGGAGGACATCGAGGATATCAACGGGGAGGAAGTGAGGGCCGAGGTGGAGAGTCTTGCCAAGGGGTACTTTGCGCGCACTGGCCTTGCTGCTCTTGGATTTGCCATGGCTGTTGTTGGCCTTTGGGGGGATGGAGCGCCCAAGGCGGCTGTTTATGTCGCCTGAGCAATGTTAGAGTTTGCTGACTGTGGAGTTTTGAGTGTCAATTTATTATTTCGGTTTCGTTCGTCTTGGTAAGGCAGTGTACGTGAACCTTGAAGTGGAGGCTTAATTTCGTAAACGGATTCGATGATTTGGAGTTTGAGGAAGTTTTGCGGATTTCTCATCATTATGGAGCTACTCCCATCTGCAATAAAGTATCAAGTTAATAGCAATAAAATACGCATATCACGACAAAGTTGGTTGAAACCGTGAAATGAGGCCATTGTATTTTCAGAAAACTGTCACTTTGTGTTGTTTGTATCTCGTCTGTATCTCGTTCAGTTCGTAATAAAATCCACTCTTACTCATCATCGCTGTCCTCGTCACTATCTTCAGTCTCCTTCACTTTCCGCCATGCACTACTCAACCGACTCTCAAGTTCTCTCGTGGCGAAATCACTCTTCTCATCTTCCTTTCCATCATCTGACGTAACTTCATCATCCTCATGCTTTCGCGACTCAACGCTAAAGTAGCGGGAGCCAGTGTGCTTCTCGCCCAGACGTCTAGCAACGTCGTTCGCCTCATTCAGACTTACTAGTCGGCGCTTACCAGCGTATTTCTTCATTGTAGTAACCATCAAATCCCAAGCTACTTGCCTGAGCTGGCCCTTGGACAGGTTCTTCTGCAATTTGCCTTCACCAATACCCATGGCAGGCAGAATGAGCGCGAGATCCTTGGCAGAGTAGTCGCCACTGAGGCCGAGGTCTGCAATGCTGGTTTTGAGCTGATCGGCGACCTTCTGTTTGAAGACGGCTTCGTCGCCGTAGGTCTCGGTGGACTTGTTAACAATTTTGGAGATACGTTCGTTGCGATTCATTTCGGGCCGTTCGGGCCACGCCAAGACGTGGGCGATGAGACCGTCGTGTGCGAGTTCTGCGGGCGTGCGGCCGACTGCGTTTTCTCGGTAGAGTTGTCGTGGATTGAACTCTAGCAGGATCTTGACCAGTGAAAGCATGTCCTGCTTGGTAGCGGTGTGAAGACAGGTCTCGCCGGCTCCATTGAGCATGTCGAGCTCTTCACCTTTGGAGTACTCGAGGAGTAGCTTGAGCATATCGGCGACATCCTTCTCGTCCGTGTAGGCTCCTCTTGAGGCGTATCTTCCGTAGAGGTGGTAGTAATTGTGCGATGGTGGTTCACTTTCACCGTTCGCCGGCAGACCAGAAGCCTGGCAGATCCAGGTATGCAGCGGCGTGGTGCCATTTTCAGTAATGTTCTTACGTTGCTGGAAAAGATAGCTCCTTAGCTCGGCGTCAAAGAGATCCAACATGGGCTTCAACTGAGATGCCTTGGGAAGCTTCGACAGACACGCGTGGAGAATATTCTCGCCCTTCAAGTTTCTGGTGGATTGATCCACTCCACCATCGATCAGGATCTTGACAAAGTCTGTTCGACCAAGTCTGCAGGCAACCATCAAGGGTGTTTCTCCCTCGGAAGTCTTCTTTTCGAGATATTCAGGGCAGTTTGTCACAAGGTACTCAACAAGTTCCGCTGATTCCTTGGACTTGCCCAAAACTGCACAGTGAATGACCAGGTCATCTGATTGTTATAGTTAGTCACGGTAAGTTCCAACTGTTGTTTTAGTATAATAGGAGAAAACATACTGTCGGCGCCCAACCACTTCGAAATAGCTCGATCAAAGCCACCGGGACTATCCTTCAAATGTTTGAATCTGGAATCTTCGCGAGCAGCCTTGGATTTACCAAACTCTGCGTAGAGCCTGTGGGGTTTGTCACTGAGGAAGAACTCGACACCTTCGAGTGATCCCTCTAAAGCGGCGTGCAACAGGGGCGGCGTCTTCATGCCACTGGTCCTGCTCACCACGCCCCGGCCGGCGTTTGCCCAATCCTTTCTGTACAGGTATTTATCGTTAGCGCTATCGGATAGATATAGGAAATACGCCAAAGAGAGGGGCAGGCTGAGTCTTACCTCTTTTTGCCATAAACGGTCAGGCCTTGGTAGAACCTTGGCTTCTCTTTGACCTCAACACCACTCTTCTTCACGAGATGATCGAGGGGCACGCCTGCACCGGTTCGCTTGATAACGAGAGACAGCATTTGGACCTTTCCATGTTCCACAGCCCATCTGAAGTCTCCTTCAGGGAATGTGAACCTAGAACTCGCCTCTTCGTCATCGCTTGGTGCCTTCTCTTCGCTAAAATGCTGTGCCATATCCAACAAAGCCTTTAATCCAACCACATCATCGTTTTCCATGACATGTTGGAAGAGAGTACGATTGCACCACTTTGTCTCCGAAGGCTTGCCGTCCTTCACTGTAAATGTTGATACATTCTCGCACAGATGCTGTACTGGAGTACTGTGCGATTTGACTTGCATGGACACTTGACCAATGTTGTCAATAGTGAAGTTCTTGTCGACGACTTGAGACACAATATCTGGATCGCTATCTGATTCGCCGGACTCATCCTCCTCGCTGTAGTATTCGTCTTCATCAACTGGTTGCTCTTGCTTCATCTTGTAGCGGACTTCATCTTTGTCCGCGGGTGACCATTGAGCCTTCACAACCTCCAAAATAGCCCTGGCAACGTCATAGTGACCGCGCAGGAAAGCGATGGAAAATGGCGAATTAGAGACATTATCTGTGATGGCGGCCTTCAAGGGAGCTTGGTCGTTTTCTGCACCCCATGCTTGCAGAGTCAATTCCTTAATCCGATCCACGTTTCCTGCCCAAGCAGCTTCCATGCTAGGGCCACCGTCAGCATCATAGAAATAGAATCGTGGCGGGTAGAAAACTTACAGCTCAATATATCCTTTATGTCTCGGGTCGGTCATATCCTTGTCGGTTCTGAAAACAATGTCATACTTATAGTCATTGTTCTTGCTCTCCTCTTCATCCTCGCTGCTGGAATTTTTACGCTTCTCGCATTCAATTTTAGGGTGCAGTTCTGCAAATGTCCTGGCTCCCTTGGTGACCATGAACTTTTCCAGAGATTTGAACCCATTCAAGGTGTCTTGTACAGCCTCTAGCTTTTCTGCTGCTCCCCTGACGCTTTCGAGTTCTTTTAGACGTCTTTCGTAGCACTCCATACTGATATCAAAGTTCTTCTTCTTCTGTCGCACATCTCGAGAAACCAGCCAATGTCTGTAAGTGCCGGGCTCAAGCTTTTCTAGGTAGGCATCGAGTCCGGGTTGTATCTCTGGCTTCGTAACAGTAGACTCTTCACCCTCGTACTCAGACAGGATCTCAATCATGTCGCGGACGAGATCCAGAACTGACGTTCCCTTTGTGTATCTCCATCGCCAATCATCAGTGAAGGCAATATTTGTATCGTGGGTCATAGCATTAATATCAGCCCCATTCTCCAATAGTCTCATTGCTCCCTCTGTATTTCCATGCCGAATGGCGGTGCACAATGGAGATTCGTAAGATTTCTTGTAGGATTGTTTGGAGCGCTCAAGGTCACCAAGGTTCCCGGACACATCTGGCGCAATCTTGGCAGCTTTCAACCACGTATCAAAATCGACTTCGGGCAATGCTCCGGCATTTAAGAGCTTAAGAATTAAGATTGGGTCACCGTGCTGGAGGGCGCCATGGAGAGGTGAAGTGGTTTGGGGATTCCAGCTGTAGCCGCCGAAGACGAGGTGATTGATTGCTGTCTTCACCCCCATTTTGTCATTTTCCAAGAGGGCCTCCACGAGCTCAGTGTCCCCATGTTCTATGTATCGGTAGAAAACTGTGCATCCCCGAGCATCGGCCTGAGACGAAGTCGCACCAAGTTTGAGGAGCAACCGAGCCATCGAGATAGCTTGGTCTTTGGGAAGGCTGAGAGCCAATGTCAGAGTCAAAATCGCTGCCGCATCGAAATCATTGTTCTTGAGGAACTTGACAGGTAGGATAGAGTCGGCGCCATACTGGAACGAGTTATTAGTCAAAGTAGCGGGATATGGACCTGCTAGATAGGTGTGTCTGCACTTACGTCGCACAGTAGCTTGACAGACTCTTCATGTCCTTCAACAATGGCGATGTGTAGCGGGGAGCAAGGTGTGTCCCAAGCAAGCACATCAATTTGATAGTAGTCTGGTTCATCCTCGGATTCTTCTGGAACCAGATCACCTGTAGCTTCACCATCCTTCTTCTTTGAAACGTTGACGAAAGACCCTGTGGCAAGAGACTGCACGTCCAGCTCCGTCTTTTCGCCATCAACAAGCTCACCGTCAGACTCTGCTTCCGAACAATCCTTCATTTCATCGTCATCGTCATCGTCATTCTCATCCTGCTCTGGTTCTTCTTTGCTTGCTGATGCCTGGCTTGCAGTATCGTCGGATTTCTTGATTCCATCCATCTTATCTCCAAGAGCAGCCTTTCGGCGCCTCGCTTGCTTCTCCTCCTCGACCTCCTCATTTTCAATGCTCTTTTCCATAAGAATTTTAATCATTTCGGTATTACCGCGGGCGGCTGCCAAGTGCAGTGCCGTTTTACCATCGGCAAGACGGGCTGTCAGACGGGCGCCATGATCAACCAGACACTTGACAACTTCAGGAGTCGAAGTCATCACTGCGAGATGCAACGGAGTTCGGCCAGTGTAATCGCGTTTGTTAGGATCGGCCTCTTCCTGAGAAAGCCAGTTGAGTACATCGTCGACATCACCGTCAACAATTGACTGGCAAAGTCGAGCAGTATTGCCGACATATGCCATGTCCGTCCAATCTTGCTCTGTCAATGGGTTGAAAGAGCCAATTTGTTGACGGCCAGGATCATCAATGAGAAATGAAACCTTTCCAGAAATGTAAATTTCTGCTTCTTTCTCAGCAACCTCAATTTCCTCTGGAGTTACTGGTTTGGGACAAGAGCCACAACAGTCTTCAATGACATCTTGCACTCGTCCAAAGAAAGCAGGATGGCGATGAAGGTATACTTCGCGCTCCTTGGGCTGGTTCCATTCAGCATTCAACAGCAAGTCTCTAGTATAGCAGAGCTTCTCAATTCGCTTCGCGTTGAACTTTTCGCCATACGGAACCGTAAAAGTGTGATAGTTGCTGACATCTTCTTCCGACAGCCAGTCCGCTACCTCATCTTCATGAGAATCCTTGATATTGCCGCGCATGGGCATAAACGTTCGGTATCGAGTTGGTCTACCACGCTCAGTGCGTCGCTTGTTCAGATAAGTCTCCCGAGCATAGTTTGTGGGCAATCTTTCCAGAACAAGAAGTCGAGCCAAGCCGAGGGTTCGTTGGAAACTTCTCTCGAAAATGGTGGGATCGACCCTGGTTCGGTCGAGGTCTGGCCAATATACCTCAAAGTTCCGGTGCGAATATTTGGATAGACGGTTCTCATAAGAGGGACTACGGCGAGACAAGTCAATGTGGTTGATTTGAGTAATGAAGCTTCCCAGTGCCCTGGGAGTCACGTAGACTTGCTTGCCGGTATAGGCACCACCGGCAGCGTCGATATCAAAGCCGGTAAGAATCTCACTGACGGACTTGTAAACGCGAAGGACAATCTGCGAACTCATTAGCACCGGGAGCGAGGGTGCAAAGGACGTTTGAATAAAGCATATACATACCTGAATGTGGCGGACGGGGTATTGGCTTGCAATGGTAATGGCGTACTTTGTACGGACAACAGTGACTTCGTTGAGCAAAGCATCTTTGACAGCTCGCTCGATTTGTTTGATCTTCTCAATGGCTTGGTCATGGGTCAAACCGTACAGAAACAGATCAACGTCAGATGCCGGGCAGAACTTTTCGTGATAATACTCGCGCAACTTGCGCTTGGAGACGTTGAATTCCTTGGGGACCGGCAATAAACAGTTGACAACTGAGGATCCAGCGGCCACCACATTGTTCCAATCGATTTCAACCAGTGACGACTCTGAGAAGACGTTGAAATTGTTTTGGAATTCTGTCAAGTCGGCGACAGTAGCTGGCGAGCCATGTGGTCTTCGTTTGTCCTCTGGGAGGGGCATGATATATCTGGACTTTTCTTCTTCCGATTCTGCCGACAAGTCTCTTGCTCGGGTAGTGATCTTGGCGGTGTCCTCGGTAAAGAGAGGGACAACATTGAGATACGGATCGTTGAGAATTGGGTTCTGACGATCTTGTGCATAAACCTCTCGCAAACGAGCTTCATACTTGCGATAGGGATCCATTATGTCAACCATGGGCTTGTCAGGATGCTCAGCAATGTACCTGGCCAGGTCCACGTGGGTGGCAGGCAATTGAGGCAAATCGGAGGCCGCCATGATTGATTTGTTTGCAGGGTCGGGCAGAAACGTAAAGTATTTAGAGAAATTGGGATGTGATGATAGTGACAAGGACGAAGAAAGTTTGTTGTGGAAATGGTATTTCGGAGAGAGAGACAATTGGGCTGGTGTGGAGAGATGTAGAAGGTGATTTGCGACTTCTCGGCAGCCGCAGTGGTGATAGCAATAAGGAGGATGACAGAGATACAGTGCAGTTGATAAAACTTCAATGGCAAGTGTTTGCAGTTGGCAATGCAGACAATGTGGTGACAGTGGTGATGGGATTGGAGATGACTTTATAGATTGATGCAAAAGCATGTCTTTGAGAAACGGTACTAAATAATTAATTACTGGCCCTTGCACCCAGCTGGCCGAGGAGGGGAGCTGAAAGCCGCACACCGTATTTGGGAATCAACGTTCCACTCTGGCCCACGATAGTTTGTCATAGCTTGAGGCGTTCTTGGATTCCTCCGACCTTCGCTTCAGGAATCAGGATGGTCAATCTCAATCCCATCAGACTTGACCAATACGCGACAACCGCGTCGAAGATTGACCAGTGCTGCCTGGAGATGGACAGGACTAGGAGCGAAATTCACACGAGCTCCCGTGATCTCTGCCTGGTCTCCCCATCTTGTCGCTTGCCGAGGACATGACATGGACACGAAACGGAAAGCCTCAGGTGGGGAGGAATATTCAAAAGGGTGTCTGGACTGTCTCGGATACTTTCTGCAACTGCAACTGCCATGCTGATGGTTGAAGCCGATTATCAAAGCGCCCAGGGCCAGCGTTGACAAGGATTCCGACCCCCAATTCAAGTCCGGAGCCACCTTTGCGCATCGTGAATTCTCACAGAGGCGTAGTTGGTGCCTGGACTGCCTGCGGTTGATTGGATTTCAGACCGCCATCTCCAACATTCCGCCTTGAGAATCAGGGGTCCAGTATATTCAGGTCGAACTCGTGCGGGCCACAGCACGAGCTTCACTGGAGCCAAGCAAAAGCCACCGCCTGTGACTGGCTCAACGGCCCAAACCAAGCGAAGGTGGCGTGAGCCCCTCGCTCTAATTAACCTCAAGTCTGCCCACTGCCCCGCAGCTGCAGCCTGGCACTTGCCAGAAGTCTAATGTCAATCGAGTATCTATCGTGCACGCTCTTTCCTCGTCAGCAAGAAAATGGCAAAGCATGGACGAGAAAGGTGGAAGGCAGAATCTGCGACTGCGACTTCACCAATTGACGCCAGCAAATCAGGATGCTCTCACTTGACTTGTATCAATAACCGTGGGCCCAACGCATCCATCTGCTGCTTGTGCGGTTGCTGCGCGGTTGAGAAGGAAAGGTGACAAGGAGGCAAGCCAGCCAGCCAAATGAACGCAAATTTGTGAACCGACGCACTGTACTGTAAATATATTGGACTAAATCTGTCATCCAAGAACATACTGTACTATATCTCGACCAATGATAGACCATTTGTCCGGCTTCACTTTTGCTGCGAAATGTCCTTGCACTCAGACCGCCGCTAAACTCCAACTGGCAAGGGTTTTTACAAAAATGTGACCACTCAAGTGCTCTCGAATACTTTTCAGTTCATTGGCTGTCGCGATGTCTCTGGTTAAGCAGCAGAAGAAACCCAACTCGAAGCAACATGTGCTCGCCATTTGATCCCATGTTTTTTGATGTCCTACATGCATGCCGAAATCAAGCATATTTTCAAGCTTCGAACCAGCCCTTGGCATTGGCAGAGTTTGCGCATTCGTCCGGTTTTGCATCTTTCACCGGGCAGCCAATAATGCTTGGATTCTAAACGAATTACCATATGTATTAAGCATGAGTGCCATTCAGGCTCGTCTATATCTATAATGCATCGTACTCGAAATGAAGGATATCTCGCTATGCCAATGAAAACCCAAAATTATACCTTCGTAAGCCATGAATGCTGAGCAACTATAAAATGTGCTGCACTCTGATTTCCCACGTCAATTCTGTTATATCGTCATCCTTTATGCGGGTGACTGCTCCTTCTTGGCCTTTTGCGCCGGAGAAAACAAGTAGAGCAATGTCACAATCAACTTTCCACCTCCCGAGACTGCAATGGCGGTAGCTGATCCCACTTCCCGGTATATGGCGGCTCCAACAAGGGAACCTACCACGAGAGCCAGAAGGAATGCCACTCGCCGAGTCCGTGGCCTATTCTTCAACACGAAGAGATTCTGGTCAATCATGAGATCCACCCACGCCGCCGTAGCCATGGCTGTGCTGATCTCTGTCATTGATAGACTCCTAGATTGGACAACCTGACTTCCCGCAGCAAATGCTAGTAATCCAACAACCGCCAAAGCTTCTGACCCCTGGGACTTGATCCCATGCCGGTACTGAATCGCCGCCGCTCCAAGGACGCAGCTCGATTGGACCAGGTTACACAGTATCAACCACCACCTCTTTCGGGACCCGATGATGTGACTGAGCTGACCGGTCAGCCAACCAGCTCCTAGGAAGAGGCCCAATGCCATGCCAATGTTGGCTGTGAAGAACATTTCGCCGTTCAGTTCGGGGAGAATGAGGGCCAAACAAAGAAACACTGTGTTTCCTGTTTGGTTAGATGCGAAGCAGTGATAGTCGGGGAAGGTTGTGGCATCTATTATGATACCCTTTGCATTAGCAAGTGTCCTGAACAGCGTTTAAAAGAATTAATGGTATACTACAGACATACCTTGTATTCCGGTGCAGAATGTGAGAATAACAAGCTGGAGTTCTGTGAACATGGAGGCTCGAACCTCTTGACGGAGGTAGTGGCCAAGCGATTTCTTTCCCACTCCCGACTGGGAGCCATCACTTTCATACTCAGTCACGGAGTGGGGTGTGTCCTGAGTAGGACCTGTGGTCTTCTCGTGTGAAGTCATCGTTGTCAGCAAAGAGTGGAATATTCTGCTATCATTACGATGGGCTCAGTTGGTGACGCGGTTGTAGAGCCTTTAGTTACAATGGAGAGCACGATAGGCAGTATCTGATCGGGAGGAAGGGGTGCCAGAACATTTAAGAACTAATCGCCTCCTCAAAACAAGAAAATTTGCGTCCCAAAGAGGCAGTCGAAGGCTACGGCCCGGAGCCGACAGCCGTAACGGCCGAATAATCGGGGCAGAAACCCAGTATTACGGCCCAAGAAACGCAGGGCTGGCTCCGGGGAGGACTCCAATTTTCCTGACAAGAAAGGGTTAAGTGGCGATAGTTTGTTGTGGGCCAGTTGTTGACGGGGAGTTGCGGAAGAGTCTTCCGATATTGACGTGACGAGGTGTCTTACGAAGGTAATCATTTCTGAGGCTGGCTAGAGTGTATAGCTACTTATTATATCCCCAAGACACCCAGACTGGCAGTGTAAAGTTGGCTACAAGCAAATCAACTCGCATTTATTTTCATTTATTTGTTTCACAACTTTGCTCGGCGCCGGTTTCCTGGAAATGTATTTTGTATGACGCAGATTTTGTCGCCTGCATGCATGCAAAACGACCATGCGGAGCCGCAAAAGAGCCAATCATAGATGTTAAGGCCGCCCAGTTCGGATGGAGACCCACTCGGCTCGGAAACAACACGGCCGGCTCGCCTCCGGACAACTTGGGTCCACCGATACCGCCGACAGCCGTTTCGTTTCTGTCGACTCTGGGATGTCTTTGAGACAGGTGAAGATCAGAAGCGGTGGTCTATGCTTGGGCTCGGGCTTAATGGTGACGATCATATTTGGCAACTGTAAGACATGTTGTACGTTCCTTTTTCGGTAACTATAACAGCCCAAAGGACTCCGTAATGTTAAATTAGATTTGTAATTGTGAAATCGGAGGCATCTAAATCGAAGCCTTTGTTCAATCAATGAATACAGAATACCAAAAAGGTTCACTTTCACTGGCTTCGTGCAGCCAACGGATAGATGTGGTCGGTCGATTGGTTGCGGCCGCTCTTGACGAACCGACAGCTACCACTTCAGATCACGTGATCACGCATCCGCTGACTAAGACGACGCGGTACGCGTCTGTTCACGGCCATCACGGTCAGACATGAGGTATTGAGATAACCTGCTTGACAACAGTAGGTGACAACACAACAACTTTTGGTCATCACGAACGAATTGATTTCCGCCTTCAAATGTTGGTCACTATTTCTCAACATTGCCGGTTGGACAGTAGATCGTCGGCTTCATGACTCGAAACAACCTTGCCGACCAACTCTCCTGGCTCTTAAGTAACGTCGCGTTATCCAAACCACCTTTGCCAAACTTTCCGTGTGCAATTGATGCTTCCTCGCTCGACTTCTCGCAGCCGTCTTCCGCTCAGAGTGGTACAAACTTACAGCCTATATCGTCTTCGACCCCGAGTGCACAGACGAATACCCGCCCACGAACTCTCGCGTCAAAACATGCCATCAATCTAACTGGGTGGGGGGAGGATTTCGTGGATTCACCCCAAGTGATATTGGTGGACGACAGCATGGTTCGACTGACTTCAACTACGAAGTCCAAGCGGCCAACTCTGGTCTCTCAACCGCAGCAACACCTTCCAACACCATCTGCCACTGTTGAGTCACGGGCTGCAGTTCGCCATTTAACAAATAGAAGCGATGCTGGTGAGCAAAATCGTTATTCACTCCGCTTTCACCTTGCTAATTCATTGGTAGTCTCGAGTACGCCAAAAAGTAGGCGGATGGCCTCGCCTTCAAAGGAAGGTACCACTCGATCGATCATGTCGCCAAACCCAAGCTTAGACTTCACCGATTTCGACGCAGATGATCTGGAATGTATGGACCTCACAAAAGATCTCACTGGTGTAACAGCCTCGACAGAAAGAAGTGATGATGTCCAGATGTGGGATACCGAGAGTGCATTATGGTCGCCACCACCCCGTAGCGGCAAGAAACGGAAGAGTAACGACATTAGTCGAGCTCAGGGCGTGCAAAAGGAGACCTTTCCTGATGTATACGATATCCTCGGCACCGAACCCCCTGCCTCAACTCCCGGATCGCGGTCAGCACTACGGCGTGCCGGATTGACAAGCACTTCAAAATCACGTCGCAAACGAGACATACAGGAAACGTCTGAGGATGTCTTAGGCGACCTGGGCAGCGACTCCCTTCAAGACTTGATGGTGGGAATGTCCTCACCTTCTCGCCATGTGTCTGATAGACGGGATCAGGGGTTGAATCTGAGAACGCCAAAGAAGAAGCCTCCATCACAAGAAACGGACAGCAATAAGAAAAGGAAGGCGAACCCATACGAGGAGATTTTACCACAGGACAAATTTGAGACAAATGGAGCATCCATGGAAGCGGTGGATGATCATGACTGTATTCCGGATTCGGACGAGGAATTTCTCACACCACCTTCACATAATGCATCTGTCGTTTGGCAGGAAAAGAAGTCTAGTTTAAGTGCTCGGAAAGATCCCGGACCCAACCCGATTTCCCGAAATCAAGACAGTGCTGTTGTGAGTGCTATGAACTCGCCATTCCTTCAGTCCCATAATCGGAACGGAGCAGACTCCACAGGCATTGCCTCGAGCTTTAGCACGGACAGCACCAAAAGCGATGCATTGGATTTCACCCCTGAGCAAACTATTCCTTCAAGCCAAGTACCGAAGGTTCTCGAATATTTATCTACAAACTCAGAAGCTCTGGCTGAACGGCGCGAAACCATCTTGCAAGCAATCCAGCGCAATGGCAGTGACTTTCTGAAAGCCATCAACGAGAGGTGGCCAAAGGAGAGACGCAGTCAAATTAAAATCGAAAAGGAACGGCTTCTGAGGCAGCAGAAAGCAACTCAAGAACTAGCGGACGCTTTGCAGTCATACAAAGAGTTATGGGACAAAAGAGAAGCTCTGGCCCAACGGGTGGCGCAATCGTATGCTGACGGCATTGATACTGACGATGACGAGATTCGACTTGACGAACTGACAGATGTTGTACAAGAACGTGAGGAAGGTCTCGCGAAACTTGTGATTGCAGCTGGATTCGACGAATCTACCTTGCCCATGCTTACGCCGCCGCCTTCTTCGACACCAAAACGGGGGAACAATGTGGTACTTGGCACACAGCCGTTGGGTGCAGGAGAAGTCCGCATGCCGCGTAGCTCGCGAGACTCTCCGGCACAGGCTTTGTCTTCGCAAGTCGTCCATCAGACTCAACTGCCTGGCGGGTCCCAGCTGTTGACGCGACAAACAGCACCACAATCAGTGCACAAGAATTCCAACAGAACTTTGATATCAAGGGATGACGAAGCCCTCACAGAAGAACTATTCCCTAGAGAGACGCTGCCGCCAACAGAAGGTGCCAGGACACGTCGAGTTCGCATTGCCTCACCTGCAATGCCGGAAATGGAAGACGACATGTTCTCCGACTTTGACGAGTCTGACTTGCGACCAGCGGCCATAACACGAACAAAGAATCCATCAACACACTCAACTCGTCCTCCTAATCCCGGCCACGCACATGATAATTTCAGCGATTTCAGCGACGATGATGACATGTTGGCGTTTGCTCAAGACTACGAGACTCACCAGTCGTTTGAGACCAAAGCCCCAGGGTCTCGCCACGTCTTCTCCGAAACTTCGGGAAACATAATGCCTCCTCCGAAACAAAAAGCACAAAACAAACGGCCGCTCGCACCTGCCCTACCAGAGCTCAGGATTCCACCGGAATTGATGAAGCACTCGTGGTCACCAGAAGTACAGAAAATGCTCAAAGACCGGTTCCGAATGAAGGGGTTCCGGCACAATCAGCTAGAGGCTATCAATGCGACCTTGGGAGGTGAAGATGCATTTGTTCTGATGCCAACTGGAGGCGGGAAATCCTTGTGCTACCAGTTGCCAGCAATTGTCAGAACCGGAAAAACAAGAGGGGTAACCATCGTCGTGTCCCCTTTGCTGAGTCTGATGCAAGACCAGGTTGACCACATGAAGGCCCTTGGCATACAGGCTGTTGCCTTCAATGGAGAATGCTCTGCAGAGTACAAGAGACAAGTTATGAGCGCCTTTAACGAACGGAGCCCGGAACACTTCATTGAGCTACTATATGTCACGCCTGAGATGGTGAGCAAGAATGCTGCTTTTAATAATGCGATGCAAACCCTGCATCGTAGAGGCAAATTTGCTCGGCTGGTCATCGATGAAGCTCATTGTGTCAGCCAATGGGGCCACGACTTTAGACCAGACTACAAAACTCTTGGTCAAGTCCGAACGAAGTTCTCAAATGTTCCTGTGATGGCTCTGACGGCCACGGCGACGCAAAATGTGATTGTGGACATCAAACACAACTTAGGCATGGTCAATTGCCAAGTGTTCTCGCAAAGTTTTAATCGTCCAAACCTGTACTATGAAGTTCGGACAAAAACGTCTAATTCGAACGCTACCGAGAGCATTGCTTCATTGATAAAGGCGAAGTATCGCAACGTCACTGGAATTGTGTACACAATTTCAAGAAAGCAGGCCGAGGATGTTGCCCAAAAACTCTCTGGCCACGGAATTGCCGCCCGCCACTATCATGCAGGTATTGACCCTCAAGAGAAAGTCGAAGTTCAAACATCCTGGCAAAAAGGGGATGTCAAGGTGGTTGTTGCCACCATCGCTTTTGGTATGGGCATAGACAAACCTGATGTCAGATTTGTTATGCATCATGGCTTGCCCAAGAGCTTGGAAGGTTACTACCAAGAAACGGGCCGGGCTGGTAGAGATGGGAAACCCTCCGACTGCATTCTGTTTTATGGAAAAGCGGACATAAGAGTCCTGAAAAAGCTAATTGCAGACGGTGACGGCAATGACGAACAGAAAGAACGCCAAATGGTTATGCTTAACCGTGTCACAGCCTTCTGTGATAATAAATCGGATTGTCGACGCACTGAGGTCCTTCGCTATTTTGGAGAAGACTTTGTGCCAAGCCAATGCCAAAAGGCGTGCGATAATTGCCAGGCTGGGTTAATCTTTGAACAGCAAGACTTTTCAACATTTGCTATAGCTGCTATTCGGGTTGTGCAAGTGCAGCAGCGTCTGACAGCTAATCAGTGTGCAGACATCCTGCTTGGCAAGAAATATCCGAACCACGAGGAGAGGCTTTCAGACGAGCACTATGGTATGGCCAAAGGATTGAAAAAGCATGAAGTGGTTCGGGTGATTGACAAGTTGTCGGCTGAGAAAGCCTTTCACGAAAACAATGTCGTTGGAAACTATGGCGTAGCCATTCAATATTTGAAAATGGGATCTACCGCCCGCCTATTTCTCACTGGCCAACGGAAGCTCATGCTCACGATCCAAGTTGATGAAGAAGCAGGCACACGGACGAAGCCAAAGGCTAAAAAGTCGACCAAAAAGAAGTCCAAGGAACAAGATACCTCGGCGATGCAGTCAACGTATGTCTCATCACCAGTGGAGAGACGCAAAAGGAGGACAAGAGCCGCAGAGAGCGATGAAGAAGAAAATTTCCCAACCACTTCCCATGGCTATGCCAATGATGGATTTGTTGTCTCAGACGACGACATGCAGCAAGAGGATAATGAAGAGGATGAAGACGCGTTTGAACCTCTTCCCAAGCACCGTCCCGCAAAGCCACCATCCAAAGCCGCGGGAAAGAAGAAGGCCGCGCCGCCAGGACCTCCGATCACTTCTGACAAGCGAATGGAAGATCTGCCAGAAATCCACCAAGATCTAGTTAACACGTTTGTCAGGGAAGCTCGAAAAGTGGAAGAACACATCCGCAATAAGAAAGAACTCAGGCGACCCTTATTCACTGAGAGAGACTTTCGAGAAATGGCCATCAACTGGACAATGTCTCTGGACAGAATGAGTAGAATTCCCGGCATCGACGCGAGCAAAGTCCGAGAGCATGGATCAAAATTACTTCCAATCCTGAAACGACATCACGATCTATATCAAGAAGTTATGGGAGCCGATGACCCCGACGGCAACGATGACGACCAAGAAGTAGTCGATTTGATAAGCTCAGATCTAGAGTTCGACGAGGAAGAGCTGGACCAGGCAGGAGAAGGCGTCGACTCGCACTACTTTCAACCCAAGTCACGACCCGAAGTAGAAGCCTTTCACAGTAGACTCCAGGGTCTAAGCAGTCAGCAGCAAAGTCAACAGAAGCCCAAATCGTCATACACGCGCGGTTCCGGTGGTGGCAGGAAATTCTCCGGCGGCAAAAAGTGGCCTCGGAAAGCTTCCGGTGGTGGTGTTCCCAAACGCAAGGGGAATAATTTCGGCGGCCGAAAGGCCAGTGGTTCCTCTTCAACGTCACGATCAACTGCTGGCAGCAGTTCGAAACGAGATGGGAAAATCGTCAAGAAGAGTGGTGGGGGTATCGGTCTGATGCCATTGTAGTGCTAGTTGGTCGTTATTGCTGTGGCGGTATAAACACTTGATGATGCACGAATATGAAGTATATGCATGGATGACGTATAGAGGATGTACATAAAGACTTGCTAGTGGCTTGGTAGCCTGCCTGGGCGCTTGCCGTGGCATTCGGCGTTTCAGTGGGACAAGAACCGACCTTGGTGGTCGGGTATATATATACAATAACAATTGAATCAGATTAGCACTTACATCACATCACCATTACCAAATGATACCAAGGGGACATGTAGACCCCTTTGCTTCGTGAACGCTTGTAAACACACATCATTCAGCAGAGAGATTGAGGAAATTCAAATTATGTGTTATATTATCCAGCATTATTTCCCTATTGGAAAACAACGATTCATCTCGAATGCAACTCGCATAAGGTAAAGCAAAGAGGGAATGGGGTATGTATGTAGATAACGTCCCGTCACGCTTCGCCATGGAAACAACTCCATCGAACTGCATCATGCCCGTCGTATGATCCCATCCTTGCAACGTTGATCTCGTAGTCGTAGCAAAACTAGCTCAGAAAGAAAAGCTCAAGGCGAGTAGAGTAGCAATGCAAATGAGGTGCCTGAGAGGAAGTACAAAATTATGTGGCCGAGTGAGACAAGAAGAGCTAGTTGACGCTAGCAAAAGTTGAGGCAATGACTGCCTGCATAAGTGAATGATGATAACTCCAAAGCAAGGTACGCTTGCTTAGCTTTAGGAATGAAAATGTCGGGAAAGGTAGTGGCAGATTGCAAGTAAAAAGAGTGATCACAGCAAAGTTATTTGCTTGTACGTCTCAGATGAAAGATATTCTCTCCATCGAGATCCCTGATCCACCTGTCTTTGTTTTCGTCCAGTGCGCCACGCTATAAAATCTTCGATTAAGCTTGAGCAAAATGTCCACGACGGTCATAAGTTCTTTGACCAGACTGGTCACCCAGCCTGCCAACAGTATACAGGATCTATCGCTGGCTGAAATGTATGCTAATAGATTGTCGATAAAATACCACCATTCAGAGCATGCTAAAAGTACAAAATAGTCCACGCTCACAGATGGTTTCAGTGTCGCCAACGTGGCTTCGAATCCTTGGGATCTGCACTGATCTTCTTGGCCGCGGATCGGCTAGCAGTGGATAACTGAGGGCTGGCACGACCGGTACTGCCATCTCCGCGTTTAAAATGCGGTAAAAGACTCGTTCGACGATGACTTGAAGCCAAAGAGCTTGCCGGGCGGGACAGCTGACTCTCTTCAACGGCACTTTCGGAGCCAGTAGGCTGCATCGAGACTCGACGATTTGAAGAGAGGGCTGACATGGAGGTTTGCGAAGTTAGGCGAGGTTTGGACAGAGTCTGTTGAGAGTATGGACCAGGTGATGTAAGTCGCTCTCGAAACGATAGCCTTGAATGGCCTGTTCTGGAAGGGGTGTCATCCACCTTTGGCGACTCCGAAGCGGCCCTAGAAAATGCTCCCCTCAGAGTAGGGAGTTTTGATGCAGAGGATGGTGTTAGCGCAGATACTGATCGTTGTGTCTGCGGTGTAGTTTTTGTATATGGACTTGGTGTAGTCAAGCTAAGAGGTTTGAAGTGATGCCCGGTATCAATATCTGTCGTGTTGGTAGAGGCATTCCAAGGAGGCCTTAGACCAGTAGCGGGACCTGGACGCCCAGGGGTCCTTGTGTTGGTGGCAGGGGTAGCAGCAGATGAGCTCGCGATGGTTGACAACCTGGAACCCGTTTTCCTGTTGAGGTAAGACGCGGGAGCAGGCAAGGAGGAATGTCTTCTTCCTGCGGACTGAGAAACATTGTTGGGACCAGGGGAGCGACCCTTGCTTTTGGGGAGAGGAGTGTGCGGTTCGAAACCAAGGGTCGTCATAATGACCGAAGATGGCGGGGAGCTTCCTGGAGTGTCTCGTCCGCTGCCGACGGTAGACCTATCATTGGAAAGCATGCTTGAAACAGAATCCCGGAGTTGTTGACTCTTTCTGTCTGCCTGAATGTCGTCAACGATGGCATCCATGTCTCGCATTTGTACTTTCAAGGATTCCCACCGAGTCTGCATGTCATTGTGGAGGCGGAGAATTTCCCCATTTACTGTCAAACGATCTTTGACACCTTTGTCGATTATTGACAGGACTCGCTCGATGGCAGGGCCGTAGTGCGTCTTCTTTGCTTCGTAGCTCTCAATCTTTTTCAGCATGGTTGGCGGGCTTTGTAAATGTACTTCAGTGTCAATGGCCTCGCCAAGCTTGAGCAAAGATCGCTGGACAGACTCGTGCATCTTTTGTGCTTGACGGCCGGCTCCACGGAAGACAATAACCCAGCGGTCCTCGCCCAACTCCTTGCGCAATGATTCTGCATCCTTCTCTAGCTTCTTGTAGCTACCATCCAGACCAGTACGGCGCATTTCGAGTTCCTCGCATGCTGTAGGAAAAGACTTCTCAGCTCTAGCCTCAAATACCGATAGACGCATGGGTAGAAAGTCCAGGGAAGCTCGCAAAGGCTGCATTCTAGCGAACAGAGCTAATAGACTGGAGTCATCCTGAGAAAGGCTGGGTGTGCCTGGGGAGCTAGGGCTCATGGGTACCGAGGGCAGACTGAAGCGGTTTGGAGCTTGCAGACGGACACCAGGCGGCGGTGTATCCTCGACAATGGTTTCGAGGTCACCAATGTCGACGTTATCGCCTCCAGCAGCAGCTACCACGCTCTTGTGGCGACCTCTTCCATTTCGAAAACCAGCCTGCTCAACTCGTCCATTTCGCCCTGGATATCTCCCAACACGTTGTTCCATAACTCCTCCCACTCCATGGCAATTTCGACCTGCACCCGCACGCTTTGGAGCGTGGCACGAATGTGTTCCCATTCATCAAGGATCATTTCCATTTGAGTAACCGCCATTTTTAGGTCTTCTGAAGGAACATGAGAAATATCACTTCGTTTTTGCAATTCCTCGATGGCTCCAACGTAGGCATTGATCAAGTCCTCAAAACGAGTAATGGCGTTTTCGACCTCCTCCAGACCTTCTCGCCCTCCAGCAGCTGCCCATTCGACATCGTCTTCACTGTCAAGGCCACCAATGACTTCTTGTGCCTTGGATATCCAGCTTCGTATTTGTTCGGAGGCATTGATAAGAGCTTTTGTAGCTACATGAGCGGTTCGAATAGCGGATACTTTGCTGGACAAGGATTCAGCATCAGGGAGTTGCAGCGAAGTCAGTTGAGCGAGTTGGTTGGCAAACGAGGCACGGGACAATGTGTATATTGAGCCGGGTCGGTTGTGTCCAGGCGTAAAGTACGAACCCAGGCCGGGTACATAGTCATTCGAGGACGCGACGGCGGGAGGTGGTGTGACAGCAAGCGGTAGCGTGTCCTTCGGAGGAGGAGGAGGGGGAACAGCAGCAGGAGCATTGGTTTCTGGGGGAGATGGAGGGCGAGTCGTTCGTTCGATATGTTCGCGTCGTGTATCAAGAGTGACCTTGGTGCCATTGCCATTTGTGTGGTCGGGCAAGCGGTACTTTTGGGTGTCCATGGCTAGAGGTTCTGGCGTTCTGATCTCGGGCAACTGAGGCGTGTCAGCGGCGACAATTGGCTCGGCCGTCGAATTGAGCAGGGCCGACGTGGAGGCGCCTGCGCCTTTCCAAGGCCGACCGCGCCTTGCAATGATCGAACTTATGGAGTTGGCTTGGTGTTTTTCGTCGAGTTGGCGTAGTTGCTGCTCGTCGAGACGACCAATATGGTCGTTTTGCAGTGTGGGAGCTGCTGGTGATTGTTTGGATGTGCCAAAGCCAAGGGCCTTTAGTCTTGCCGCAAGACCGGGCGAGGTTTTACGAATAGCGGAAGGTGGAGGTTGATGGTGAGACTGTGCAGAAGCAGGCGCGTGGGTGTAGGCGGCAGAATTGTTGTTGTTGGGGTTTGTGGTTGTGCCACCGGTGAAGCTTCCACTGCTGGAGGTCCGAATGGTGTTGTTTGTGGTACTGCGGCTCAACGCGGGCGTGTCCAAGGGAATGGGGATGGCGTTTGGTTCGTCGGCGCTGGTGGTACTTGTAGCGGAGGTGCTTGTGGCAGCGAATTGGCCACGTGGGACAGGGAGGTCAGAGATGTCGTTGGGGACTTCGGCAAAGCTCAAGACATCGCAGACCGCATCTTCGTCTTGTTGTTTGTCAGGGTCAGGATGTTGATCTTGGATTTGTTGATTGTGTAGAGAAAGAACGGTTTCGTCGGCAATAATGTTGGTGCTGGGTACAGTCGCAGCATGGGCTATAACACCACCACCAGCTTGGTCGGAGGTCATGTTAGGGGCGGCTCAGGAAGACCAGTTGGCTCCAGAAGACCGCGGGAGAGCTTGGGAATGTCAAGGTTCTCCCGAGGAGCCAAAGGGACAGGCACAGGCACAGTTCCCCCGTGGCACCCCAGGCAGCATCCAGTTCAGGGTACAGCAGAGGCACGTTGGGTGGAGTCTGGCAGGAACTGCAGTGTGCGTCGACGCCCAATGGGTGCGAAATGATGTCAAGTAGTGACGGGACCTGTTGATTGCTGTCGCCGAATCAATTAGTGGGCATGGGAAGGGATCCCAGTCAGGAGACGGTTGGTTCAAGGTGTGTTGGTTGGCTGCTTTGGCCAAATACAGCAGCGGGTTGGTGAAACCGGGAGTCGAATGGCGATGGACCGGAATAAGCTGGTTGAAGCTCAAGCACACAATCTACCAATAGATTTCCAATGCCAGAAAACGACCTCACTTGTTGGACTGGCTCTTGCTGAAGGTCTCTGCCGGGAGTGGATGCGGATGTCGTGGTAGAACCATGAGAACAAAAAGTGGGGTGAGGGGATGATCGTTTTGGTGTCAAGTTGAGTCTGTGTCAGCAGAAATGGTTGGGCTGACAGCTTGTTCAACAGCTCAGCTCCGTACGCAACAGGTCATCCAACGGCCCAGAAAGGAGGGCTGGGATCCACGAAGCGATTTGGTCTGATGTGATCTTGGTCCAATAAGTCCCCAGCGTCGTGCAGCAAACGGTATGGTGTCTGTGGTATGTCGTCTGCAAGGCGTGCAGGTGAGATTGCGGGAACATGCAGGAGTAGCTCCAGACGTGCAGCGGGTAACTTGGGATCCCGAGATGCCTGTTTATGGCTTTGCCGCAAGGCGTCGCCAGGTGCTGCTCGTTATATTGCTGTATGATGTAGTTTGTTTTGCTTTGCATCTGTGGTGCTTGTTGAGCTCAGCGGTGTTCAGGGGCATGAATGAGCGTTAATATTCAGATGTCAAGTTGCCCAGGGGAAAGGGGGGATATGTTGAGTGAGCTTCAGCCGATTTCGCAGCCCGTCTTGAGGTGTTGTATACTGTTGAGCCAATGGATTTGATGCTTCCAATCCAGCTCCTGCCAATATCAGTCGAGTTTTCCAGTTAAGAACGTCCCTGGTGACAGCTCTTTCCCTGCCGACAGCCGTCAAGTGGACGTGCGAGCACCGGCACCGCTGACAAGCACCGGGGAGCCCGGGGACAGGAAGGGGGAAGGAAGTCGGGCAAGCCAAAGTGGAAGGAACAAGGGGAAACTGGCAAAGTCGCGAAAATGAAGAGAAGAATATACCTGTTTGAAATAAAGAAATGAAGGAGACGACAAACAGAGAGAAAAGGAGTGGAAGGCGAAAGGCGAGTCCATACAAGTAAATTACTGTTTGGGCCCTGGCTTAGAAGACTAAGGACAGGGAGGTGTCGTGGCCGGGGTTATGAACGAGTGGGCGTCGGAAGAAAGTCAGTTATTAGAGCTCATGGTATATCGGATAGTTCTGAAAAGACTTGAGCACGCGTCACATGAACTGAATGCGATACGAGGTAAGGAGTGCTCTGTCCTTGAGAAGGGGAAAGAACAAAATACTTCGAAACGTCTCCGGAAAACAATAGCAGGGCAAGGGCAGAAGGGCAAGCTTGTTGTGGCCCGAATTATGAAGCTGAAACATGAGATAGCACGGAGTACGCTGCTACGGTTCCGACGCAGATCATAGTCTGGACTCTGGGGTCATTTAGTTCACGTGGCTCAAAGCTGTGCTGGCGCGAATAGTGCCTCCCTGTTTCCTTAAGTACAATTGTGTAGAAGATGGAATCCGTAAGTGCAACCTTGAGCCTGAGCTGGGCACCAGGCGGGAACGCGAGCGCGCCTAGTGTGACAGAATGATATTAAATGGGCTTTCGCGTTATACGTGTTCGTGCTTGGTTGCTATAGTTTTAGTTGACCCGTAGTTATCGTACGGAGTAAGCATGCATAGTGATATTTAATACATTACACTCAATGTCAGGTTTGTCAGCTTCTGCTTGGGAGCACCTGGATCAAATATGTTCTTCTTCGGTGCAGGTCCCAGCTAGCTGGCAATTACTATTACGGCATCAATGGAGCCATGTTTCCAGCTTGAAATTTATGTCGTATGCACGGAGTACAGTACCTACTAAGTATTGATATATTCGTTGCTGTGCTCTACCTCTACAACACCATCTCACTTGCGGTACTCGGATACTCGTGTTGTACTGTCTTGACTCTCACTTTTGAGCAAAGATCAGGAACTGGTGGGTGGGCGGAAGTGAACCCTGACACCGGCGCCATCTAGATCAATTCATGCCGTCCATGTCCCGTCGCCTTTCGACTGCCTGGTGCGCCACTTTTACATTGATGGCTTGCCCAGTTCCCCAACTTCCAAGGTTGTTTCTTGTAAGGGGTACCGGTACCAGCAAGGTATCTTGGTAAAGTATGTCGCCAGTGTCTATCCCGGGGAACATCAGGAGCATCAGACTTGTATTAAATTCTGTGCAATAATGACCATTGCTCCTGAATGCCTTTGGGATTTTCTCTTCCACGAAATAATACACCGTATTCGCCATCACAGACGTGCTTCAATGTCTTATCCCTCATCAACTCACCTGGCCCATCCCTGGGAAATGAAATGGGGCTTTTTTTTCGCACTCGCCCCCAATCAAACAGGGATTGGGATTGGGGGACAAGGATTGTCGCCTTGTCACCTTTTTTGTGTATGGATCCCATTTCCCAAGTTCTAAAATTGCACTTTCGATCCCGAAAGTTGGAGATATCCGAAAAACACGGTCAAGGCTTTCTATCATTTCTTCAAATGGCAGGGATAGCAATAGTCCTTGCTTTGAGTGAGCAACTGGCTCAAGCTGTTAGTTGGTCTGGCAACTGTGTACCGGCATCTTTCTAAAGTTTCTTGTGAACGTTGGTGTCAACGTTTTCCTCGGCATCATACAATAGTGTTATGCAAGAATTATTCACGTAACCTTGATCAAACAAGAACCCACACAGAGCCCAGCCGGTAATGCTCCATCCCTTGCCGCGGATATCATTCAATTTCCTGGGTCTGTGCCTTTTTGCTTCCCGATTCGTGCCACGAAAAGCCTTTCGCTTCTTATTGCACGCGTCCACTTGCCATTGTCTCACCGGGAGTTTTCATCCGATCCAACAGCTTTGCCAACAGTGCCTGACTGAAGTGAGTACTGTAGCCCACTGAACTAACAAAAAAAGCAACTGAATATGCACGTCATCTGTCACTGCGTTGGACTGCAGGTGTGGAATGTGAGTGGCGCCAGGGTCTTCTAAGGGGAGGCTGTAGGATAGCTTCCCACCTTTGGACCCATGGACTCAACAAAGAAATGTGACCTCAATTGCACTATTTTGCTCAGTAGTGTGAACAACCAGGAGCTCAAGTATCCCTCGTTTCCGCGAGAAGATCAGATATCCTCAAACACTCGTGACGTGCAAACCATGGCCAGCCACACAAACACACAAGCTGACATCGCGAACGATTTCTCGTCGTAGTAGAGAAAGACTGATAGGTAAGAGGAGTCGAATGTTCTGCGAGAGTCAATTCAGAAGGGATTTCATGTTACGAACAAACCTCTTCACCGTCCCAAAGCCCTATCGTCGAGGTCTTTACTTGGAAAAGGAGCCTGTTGCCTCGTCAGCCCTCCAGGTTAGACGCGATCGTCATCTGTCACAGCAACTGTCACAACAGGAAGTACCAGACTCACTAAATTGACTTCAAATCCCGCACATTGCCGAGTAACCCTCACTCAATGTGACTGCTGACTCTGTCAGTGGACATTTCGAGCATTCCAAAGACAGCTTTGTGGTGACGAAATTGCGCATGGTCATGGCTCTCCGTGACACACACCCCTCCGGTTGCCCTGGGATATGACACAAACAGTCCCATCCAATCCAGCAACAGGACAAGTACCCTCACGACTGGCTTGATTCAGAACAAATGGCTGGCTCAATAATTTGCACTTTACCGTAAACACATACCAACGTGAGTAGGCTTGTAGACCTTGGATGGTCCTCAAGGGCGGTCTCAAGGATATTGTGCATAGTGTAGAAAGGAAAGGGAGGCTTGGCCCAGTTAAAGAGTCAAGCTTGTCCACTCTCGATTTGATTTGATTTGATCGATATTTCCACGCCACCAATCAACCAGACTTCAGAAGTGAGCCAAAGCGTCCTCCGTCGCTACTGCCTTTTTTGGCTTCGTGTTTGTCCAGCAACAGCAACGGTCCAAAAAACAACAAGCCAAGCAAACAGACTGCACATATTTTCTTCATTTTCGTAAAGTGGTCTGCATCCGTCTCTTTTCTCTAAAATCCAGCGGCCCACAGATTATAATAAGAGAGACTTGCGAACGACAACCAAAATCCGCTTCATCTACAGCTTACAGACCGAGACCTTGTCAGTGTGATTGGCGACGTTGACGCAGTGTGACGGTTGCCACGAATCCTCGACACCGAACCAACAGTGACATTACTACAACACAACCGACATTAAGAATCTGGGGAAACCGGCCACCATTACCGAGTGCAACAATTTCTGGTATTTACAGACAAAAATCTGTCCCAGTTACGTTGGTGACAAGACGACTGCTAAATACATCAAAGCAGCAACAACCGCCTGCTTCTGCATCACCATTACCGTTGTCTAGACCAGGTGTGCAGCTTGTCCATCGAACAATTCTCACGGTAGTGCTCTGTATCCAATCTCCAATTTCTACCCCGGTCCTGGTCCGTTTCACACACCAAACAGCTCCCCGCCTTTGTCACGACACTGGACACACCAAAACCGCGTCAGGACGCAATTTCGAGCTCCAGACATCGGCTGGTCCTCACCCATTTATCAGCCAACCACCAGACGCCTTCATCACGCTTACAGTTGTTCGGTCCCCCAGCGGTCGAACCCCTGACCACCACCACCCACTCTGGCCTTCCTCGGATCTTCCGCAATCTTCACCTCCCAGCCCTACATTGCTCTGTCGACTCATTGTTTGCTTTCCCGGCGAAGGTCGAGGACGCAACGTCTTGTTCACCCGCTTGTTCCAGCACCACCGCGAGCGCCTGTCTCGACTGTCGCCTGGGGCTCATTGCGCCGCTTGGTCGAGCCGCATCCAGAGCTTCAGCCGGTTCATGCACTAGATCAACCTCAAGGCCGCCAGCGGTCCAACTCATCCACTCCCCAGTCCCGCCCGGACCAAGATCACAGCTTCAGTCACTCCCGAGACGCCAGTTCCGGTCGATCTCTGCTTCCGAAATCCCTCTCTGATAGTTTATACGACCCTCTGCTGCGCGCAGTCGACGAAACCTGGACTCCCGGCATGGCTACTGTTAATGAGCATCAGATGCACCGGTCCGCCTCTCCCGAGTCTTCTCCGACACTGGCCATTGGAGCCTGCCCCGAGTTGTCACGATGCGTATCAACTGCTTCGTCTTTATCGCATGGCTCAGCCACCGATGCAAGCTCCCGTGATTCTCTAGGTGGCGAATTGTTTTCTCGTCAGTCATCTGGGTCCTACCGGTCATCGCGTCAGTCAGATGTGTCCAATATCTCGAGACAATCAACCCACAGTGTGGATAGCAAAGGCCGAAGAAGGGGTTATATGCGACCGCAGGCGACGGATTTCGCTGCCAGCGCCAGATCAAGAGACAGTGTGATGTGTCTGGGAAGCATTGCTCACTTGCAATATTATTTCGCCAGAACTGGCCTCTTGGACGGTAAGGGTGGTCAGCTTGCCCGCAAGAAACCAAATCAGCGTGCCACTCTGGACTTGTCGCTCCTTGAAAGCACGACCACCGGCCCAAGTATACTCAGCTCAGATGTGGACTCGTCCTATGCCTTCATGGGGAGCAGCCCAGAGCATGGAATCCATGGCATGGAAGCAAATGCTACTGTCGACTTCCCAACAGAAGGGGACGATGGCGAGGACTACTTCGAGGACAGCTTTGCTGAATCGGATCCAGGCATGTTACCCCCAACTGTGAGCACATATCACCAAAAAGAGAACCCGATTCCGAAGCCTCCCACGATAGATGAGTTGAAGGCGGAGCTGGAAACGTCCCTACGAGATACCCAAAAGGCGCTGGAAGAAGTGCAAGCCCGCAAGACTGGCTCGTTTCGAGAAGACCCGGAGGTGCCGCAACTGGCCAATATGCCCGAGGAAAACACACAAGGCTGGTACGAATTGCAAGGCATGCACATCCTTGACGTGGTGACATTAGCGATCCGGGCTGCCAAGATGTATTACACAGCACACGAGATGCCTGATCGCCTGGATGCCATCAAATCTGAAAAACAGATCCGAACTGACCTTTTAGCTGTGATGGAAGTTCTCAAGCAAATGGCTACCAGAAACTTCAAGGGCGGGTTGAGAGACGAGGAAGTTAAGACCATGGTCGGCTGGGTCGAGAGTGTCTTCGACATACTCATCAAAGAGCACGAAATCGAACTTGCTGAGCGAGCGGAACGCAAGAGCTGGATATGGCTGAACGGTGACTGGTCTGGACGTGAGGTGGAACGAGAGCTGGCGTTTCTCAAGTCTTTGGATTCCGAGGGTGAACCTTTGCCTGAGTGGACACCCTTATCACAGGCATCTGAATGTCCAACGCCATTCCTCCGCAGCCTGCAGAACGGACTGAAGCTTGTCAAGCTGCATAATGCTGCTGTCAAAAAGTCCAGAAGACGTTTTGGCGCCATACCGACCTTCCACAACGACACACAGAAACCATACCGATGTGCCGACAATCTCCGCTATTGGGTCAAGGCAGCCGAACTCCGCTTCGAGGTGCTGTTGAAGGTTGATGTCTTGGGAGTTGTTTATGACAATGGACCCGAGGTATGGCACGACTTTGAGGCAGCCATTATCAAGTGGTGCAAGCATGTTCGTGAGGAGCTTGCAAGTGAGCTGGCACAATAGGGACCTCCGAGTGTTGCTTAATTTCAAGCCAAGCACTAGAACAACAGCAGCGCATTATGACTAATGTCGACATACCCGGAGTTAATATCTCAATGGTTTCTTTTTGTCACTTCGGTTGGTTTTGGATTTATTGGAATTGAGATATGTCCGGGTTCATTACGGTATGCTCCTTTGTAAAAGCGGGAGTGAAAGCCTGACGGGAAAGCCATGCTATTTGCACACTACACCTTTTTACCACAGCCGATTACGGTTTTTTCTTTCTCTCGTTACAGAGCATTTTGCATTCTTCGACACACTTAACATCTTATCCATTTATCCCGGATCGCTTCTCCGTGGGTGGGCGAGGAAGAGTTCACTACAGCATAGCACAGCACAGCGTTGCATTGCATTGCAGAGCGCAGCACAAACAAGCAGATCGTTTTGCGGCCCATTTTTTCACATTACATACGAGATCATCACACAAGGCAACACCTCGTACACCCCTTTGTTCAATCTAATCTTCTAGCATATACCCCCATTGCATAGGCTCAGGCGCGAACACACACACACACACACACACACACACACACACACTATTGCAGATAAAAGAGGTTGCGCGGTGGGATGAAATCGAGCCTCGCGTTACCTCGCTACTCTTTGTTTTTTAAGACTTCAGCAATGAGGGCAATGTAGCAGCATTGTTCCGTTATTTGTAGATAGAAGATTTAACTAATTGGAAATTGAAGTTTTCACTCATCAAGACGTCTCTCTATGGCTTGTGTATGTCACTGAATCAAGCTTTCTTGACCAACACCCCCCAAGTCCTAGGCAACAGGCTATAGATTTCGTCATCTTGAACAAGATCATTGGGGTTCTCCCATTCCCCGGCCGCGAGGATAACCGGCTTGATATCCCGATTGAGACGGCAGCCACCAACGAGTGCGCACCAAGTGCGATTCCAGCAGGCTACATACCACCACCATTAACACAAGACGAACTGAAGAGTCGGGGCAATCGGCCGCCAGTGGGCTTCAGAAACGATGCAAAAGCACCCAAAAGGGACGTACCTTGTATAACACGCGTCCAGAAATCTTTACTCCGTCCATGCTCCCAAAACACAAACCTACCCCCCGGCTTCAACAACCTCCACACCTCCCTCATCACGCGCCGCGGATCATCCACCGAGCACAAAACCTGTATACAGAGCACCGTGTCCATGGATCCCTCCGTAATCCCATGCTCCTCGAGTACATCGCTATCCTCAATCCCACACGTCACGAGGGTATACTTATCCTGGAGGTCATACTTGGCCAGTCTGGCGGAAATATCTGCCGCAAACTGCGGGTTCGGCTCCACGCCGTAGATGGCGGTGATGTTCTGCGCTGGGAGGCGGTGAATCTGGTTTCCTATGCCGGGGCCGATGTCGAGGGTGACGCCGGCGGTGGAGAGGAGGAGCTGTGGTACGGCTGTGGTGTCTTCGTATTGGATCCATGGTTCTTCTGGGGGTGTGTTAGAATTGTTGGGTGGTGGAGGGGGAAGAGGACTTACGACATGTTCGGAGGAGGGTGGCGATGCCTAGATTTTGTATTTCGGAGATTTGTGTAAGTGCGGTGATTCCAGTGGTGGAGAGGAGGTGTTTGAGGGCGGCGAGGTGGACTATTTTCGTTAGTGAGGAGGGATTGTAAGGGGAGGGTGAGGTTTACGTTTGATGGAGAGGGGGATGATTCGGAGGGGTTGGAGGATGGTGTTGAGGCGGTCTTTCCACATGGTTGATATGGAGGATGTGGGAGGGAGGTATGAAGGGGGATGTGTGATATGGAGTATGTGGGAGGGATGAGGAATTGTGTGGGAGCTACGGTAGGATTTATATATTCTGGTGGCTCACGTGCAGGGGTGGTGAGATGTTGGCTGTGTGACTTGTATTAGGAAGGAGAATGAGTGATGCTAGTGCTGGTGCTGGTGATGGGGTATTGGTGCGTTTGAAGCATCTGATACACACTTCGGCCAATACCGCATTTTGGGAGTACTCCTTTGCACACAGGGCTATCTATGATTTATTGTTTTTATATGGCACAAGATGTTTAACATGGGCACATATATCACATGTTGACTACTTCAATGAATACCAGGTCCAGACCAATTTTTTTATATTTATTCTTTTTCATATGTTTTTCAGTATCAAAACACATCTACCACGCAAATACATCCAAATCCAACCAAAACACAATCTCACCCCTACTGAACATCAACCTTTCGGATCTCAGTCCACTCCCTCTCCACCTTGGGCACAACCACGACCAAAACACCATCCTCCATCCTCGCCGTGATACCCAGCCCATCCACGTCATCCTTCTCCGACACCCCCACAGGCGGCAACTTCACATCCCTCTCGAACATGCCGACGCGCCTCTCGCCCGACACGAGGCTCTGGATAAAGGCCTCGTCGCCGGGTCTGTGAGCCACACCCGCAACGTTGAGCGTGTTGCTGTCCGGGTTCCAGTTCACGCCGACGTCTTCCTTCTTGACGCCGGGGAGAGCAACGTGCACGACGTACGAGGTCTCTGTGTTGAAGACGTCAACGGGTGGTGAGAATGCGTCGGTGTCGTTGGCGGCGTTACCACGATACTGCTCCGCCTGGTCGCGGATGTTCTGGAAGAAAGGGTGATTCATGAATCCTCGCATCATGGCTGGGAAATCGAATGAATTTCCGCGGCATTGTCTTCCCCATGGGCCGGGGCCGTGGTGACCTCGTCCTCCGCGTCGGAAAGCACCTCCGCGGAAACCACGCCCGCCTCGACGACCGGCTCCGTAGGGGGGAGGCGGGTATTCAGCTTCTTCGGGGGCGACTTCTTCTGGGTCGGGCATGTCTGCGTCCATGGTTTCGGGGGATTCGCCCTTTTCGTTGTCCTTCTCGGCGCCGGATCGCTGGCCCTCTTCGTCGGTGCCCTCGTCGCAGTGTCGGTGGTGGCGGCCGCGACGGCGGCATCCGTGATGGCGGGATCGTCGACCGTGAGAGTGGTCAGGGCCGTGCCACTCGCCCCAGTCGAAGTCAGCGTCCCAAGGACCGCGACCTACTCCTGGGGGAGGAGGAGGATGTGGTGGTCCGCTGTGAGGACCATGTGGTGGGTGATGAGGGTGAGGTGGTCCATGATGGAATGGTCCAGCAAAGGGGAAGCCGCCTGAAAAGGCCGGGAATGCAGGCTGCGGGTTGTGATGATCTACGCCATTCCCTGGGCGGTTTTGGTTTTGAATAAAAGCCGGGATAAAGTCCCAGAAGTTTTGGGGTTGAGGATGAGGTTGAGAAGGTTGCGGGTGTTCTTGGTCCTGAGGCATTGTTACTGGTATTGAAGTGATTTTGTCGATGTTAAATATAGTAGGAAGGGGACGAAAGTTAAAGAGACTGATTCTCTGAAGAAACAAAAACTTCAAGAGCACATCTCCGGCCATGCAACATGTTTATATACTCATCGCCACATGTCCGCCACTCATCCAGGCACAAATCCACGTAACCGCCCTGCAAGGCAGTCAAAAGTCAACGCAACCGCCTCACCAGACTGTAATAGAATGCTCCAGATGCCAATAGATCCAGTCACCAAGGTACGTCGATAAGGGTTGTGCATCACCCAGTTCCAGCAGGCAAATTGGTCGCCGCGCGTCCACACGCGGCCTGGTGTAAGTCGGGTGTGACAGCCATCCCCGAGCTCCGATGTCCGACATGTTCAAATTTATTCGCCGCGCGGGTTCTCAGAAATGAGAATTGCGGCAAGGCATGGCTTGAACTAGTGCGGGTTAGCTGCCGATATTCCTGATTGATGCATGTTGATTTCTTGGTTGGGGATTTTGGAAGAGTGGTTTTCTTTCGCCACTGGGGATGGAGTCAACTTTGGTAGGACTCCGGACTCCAGAGTAAAAGGCACATGCAGCCACGTAAGAAGGTTAATGGTGTGAGGTTGGGGAATTGAGTCACATTGAATTTGGTGACGCCACTTTTCTGGAGCCGCGTGGCTAATTTCGCAGTGGCACTTGACAGACATGTGCTTGTCTTTTTTTACTGTAACAAGACTCTGTCTGATTGAATTTCATGTGTTGTCAATGTCTGATGTTGTTTGCTGTTGACGAGTGTTTCGGGGATGGAGCATTTGTTCGCCTCCGAGCGGGGACTTTTACGGGCAGCAGCCGGACGTGCATGTCCGGTTTGAGAGTGTGGTCCCACATATCGGGACGCCATACGGTTGTGTATTGTATCCTGTTAGCGTGTACATCACTTTACTTGGCAGGGCAAATTGTGGGGCTTTCTCCATTGAAGACTTGGGTCTGGTCTGATTGATAGCATGGATAGGATGCTGTTAGAGTGCCTGCAGGCAGAATCAGCCGCACAGCACAGGCATCATCGTCGAGTTTTGTGCAGCTGACTCTTGTTTCATTGATTCACGAGATTGTCAAGGTCCAAAGTCCTTGATTAGATAGTAAATACAGACTGGCTAACGTTTACAAACGTCTCGATCGCCGTCAAGCCAAAAGTCCATCTCGCCACGTCATGGTCACACAAAACAAATAAATGTCAAGTCTGCTCCGTACTAAGTAGTGAATCGGGCAACTTGAATCAGCTTCAATTGATACGGTGATTGCTGGCCAATTTTAGTAGGCTGACCATGGCTGATCTTGATTGAGGTGTCCAATTATCGTGCAAATGTCACGTTTGCGACAGCTTACTTTCTACCCACCTGCATTGACCCCTATTCCTTCCATGTCGTCTCTGACCGGCTGACTGTCTTGACTCTTGATCCCCATTCATATGATCGCACAGAACCCGGCTCAAACGCAAACAATTCCACCATTGCAAATTTGCACCATTGTTGGAAACACGCCTTAGAAAATCAAAAAGATTTGCCAATTTTCTACCGGTCAATGGATGATGCGGCCAGTACTGGTTTCCAAAACCATTGGGCATCCGTCCTCTTGGAAACATGGTCACATTGTGTCGGAAGTAATAACTTGCGCGACGTCGTTAAGCGCATCAACAAGCCAGACAACATTGAACACAAAAACATTTGCAAATGGTGAGCTTGGTTACGCTTAATGCCAGCACCCACCCACTAGAAATGCTGAATGTCATTTTGATGTGATGATTTCACCCCTACTCCATACGCCAGAGAAGGATCTGCACCGCCATCTATCAGCGTCGCAATTTATGTCCAGAGTGAAGTATATAGTTTCAAATCCCATTGGAGAACCGTGTCCATCATTCAATCGCCCTCACGTGGGTAGACGGAGGAGGCGCCGAGTTTGCCCCTTGAACCCAACGCCCCGAGTACGCCACTGACCGTCCTCTGGATTGTGAAAACAAAAGGCTCCATGCTGCGTAAATGGCGCCGTACTAATTACAAGGACGTCAGGAACTTGGCTCACCTATTATATTGCGACACGAGTTGCCCGTCGGGGTCTGATGCCAAAGTGAAGCCGGCGATGTTCCCGACAGGCGAGGTTGGGGGCCACGACACAAACTATTGGCGACACTTGTGTAGGAGTTAGTCCATGAATGACAAGATAAGGCGAAAAAGAAAAGAAAGAAAGACGGTACGGTAAAAAGAAAAAACACAGACACTGAATACTACCCTCCTTCCCACGCAGATTATCAACACAGACCATAGGTCCAGACCACAGTAGCTGGCCTTGTAGCTTCATCACAACGTTGAAACCACCAAGAACCACGAACCAACATCCCCAACTCTCGCACCTCGCTCCCATCACAGTATCCTAATCCCAACTCACCGAACACTTCCATAATCATCACACGCCGCAAACTATTCTCACGTGATGTAGATACAGGGTCAACACGGCGTGTTCCACAACATTCTTCTCAGGGGCATCCTGCGAGAATCATGGTAGTTTAGCAACAAAGCAACGGCCCGAGAGCGGCGGAACGCGAGATAACCGAGCCTGCCGCAGCCCAATCTGCAAAGCCCTTGAAACTATCACATAATCACCAGTCATGTCTTGCCGATGCCGAGTTCATCTTGGCCCCAGATCACTCCAGACCCCATCCTATCTCTGCCTATCCATCAATAATGGCAGGGTCAAGCAAAGACAAAAGGTGGCCTATGACGAATTCATGACACCTTCGTGCAACAAAATCTACGACAGTCAACTGAGCTAGCTAGTGCCAGTGGACAGCCCACCAGGCCAGGCTCAAGCAACCCAGTGCCAGACCAGACCGGGACATGGATGGACATGGATGGTCCAGATGGTCCAGATGGTCCTCGAATGAAGAGCCTCGAATCATACGCCTCGGAGCACAAGTCCGTGTCGCGTCTCGACCAACCAGCTTCCAAGGGCCGACCTCTTGTGTAAAGACACTGACAGCCGCTTTTCATAGAGCTCCCATACAACAGACGGGTTGTGATTGGTTCAAGGTCAGGCGATTTCCTCCGGCCATTCAAACCCGCTGATTCGCTAGCGTATCGAAGCAGCGTCATATGTGGCATTCGATCCTCCGCTTGTTCATCTGAAATGGGAATCAAAGAAAATCTGCATTGCCATAAACGATGAGATCGTCCATATATTTAACGGTCTGAGGGTAAGGTGACATGTTTTTTTTTTTTTGTTGGTGTTCCCTGGGTTTTTTTTTTGCTAAGACCAACCGTGTTGACAGTTTCGCAAAAGTCGGGTCCATGTAGGCGAAACCTACCTACCCAAACTCTGTTTGAAATCTACACCCGTCCTACCAACCCTTCACACCTCGAGACCATCCCTCAAGACCGTCTAAATCATGTATCGCGACGACCAGGCCTCCAAGGTACTTGCCTCCTTCCCTTCGAAGCGGTGCCCCTGATGGTAACCTTCTTGACTCGCAGACTCCCGAAGCCAGCAACCCCCTTCCTCGGCCGGGCCATTCCAAAGAAAACGTTTGCATCCACGCGGATGATGAATATCACAATCACATCAGGCATCTGGCGGAGCTGGAGGCCGAGTACAATCGGCTCATGACGCTGTATGACTTTCTCCAGAATGAGGACTGGCAAGAAGCGCTGGTGTTGATGAACCGGCTGAGGGCTGGCGAATCTACCGAGGCGTTGTCCCAGGAGATTCGGAACAGGACGTCATAGCCTTCTTGGGCGTGGTTTACTGTTACTGTACGAGAGAAAAATAGGATTTACACGGCTGTGCTTTTGATGCGAGACATGATTTTTCTTTTCCGAGATTTATTTAGCGATGGTTCCCGTACGAGATGCATATTGGGGTACATATATACACGAAAGCGACGTACTCTAATTTATACACTATTCTGGCTTTCATGTATGTTTTCAAGGCTGCTTTTGTGAGAATAAAGGCTATTCTTTCATCAAAAGCCATTGCAGTCCCGTCTCTGCGTCTCTGTTCTGCTTCTTGGTGGCTTCCAGCTCGGTGAATAGTACCCAAAACGCATGCGGAACCCCGGGATACACATCAATCTTTGTATGAACACCCGCGTCTTTAAAAACTTGCTCCATGATTAGACCACAGTCTCTCGTGGGGTCAAGCCCACAAACTTGGAAATAAGTCTTGGGCAGACCCGTGTGATCCGAGAAAGATATCGGCAATAGGAGCGGGCTGGTCAAATCGGCTTTGTAGGTCTCTATCATGTTAACAAACATCAGCTTCTATGGCCCAAATTTCAGAGTTGTACTACAACGTGAGAAGAACGCACTCCGTACAAAGTCCACAGACTCGGCGTACAGCACCGGCGCCCGCGAATTCTGCTCCATACTGAAGAATGCCTCTCGATATTTCTCAGGGACAGTCTCCCTCGTAGCACCTGCCGGCATGGCCGCATAGATTCCTGAAAGAGGCGGTGACATGTTGGAGTCCTTGCAAAGATGTGCCACAACTAACGCCATGTCTGCGCCGGAGGACTCTCCGGCTATGACGAGCCCCTTTGCAGGGTTGATGCCCAAAGACTCGGCGTTGCCCGCCGTCTGAACTGCGTGTTAGCGTTGCATTTTCCTCTAATGTATAACGAGTCATGGTAGATGTTACCCAGTTCGTGGCATCAAACGCATCCTCAATCGCCGCTGGAAACACATGCTCTGGTGCGTGTCTATAGTCCACATTCACGGCGATGCCGCCCAGTTTTGTGAACCACTCACACAAGTGTGCCTCGGTTTCTAAATCGCCAACCATGTAGCCTCCGCCGTGGAAGACTATCATGCCGGGACAACAGTCTGCGGGTACGTCACGGGGCGTATATATACGAGCGGTTGTTGTACGGCCATCTCGAAGAGGTATTTTAATGTCTTTTTCTGTGTACGGGAGATGAGAAGGTTCGGTCTTTTTCTGGGCTTGACGAGATTGGGCTATAGCGGCTCGTATTTCATGAATGTTAGTTTCGTGGGTGAATGCCCCGAGGAGGGGGTTGCCAGATTCGAGTATCTGATTATCGTTAGAAGTGTGTGTTAGAGGAAAGTTTGGTAGATTGTACGGTCGACTTGCCGGTTTGAATTCGGCAGAAGGTTCTCCGAGGGCACGAATTTCTTCTATAGAAAGCATTTTGGTGCTTATTGGTCGTGTGAGGGAGGCCGCAGTTTAGGATCGACGAGTGAGGAGAAGCGCTGTTTGTACGGAGCATGAATATCCATCCGTCTGGCTGTCTGCTCATACATTCATATTTGGTTGGTAATGTATCCGAACTGCAACTTCAACGAGAAGACGAATCTTGCGATTGGAAAGTTGAATTAATGCTCAAGATATTCACACGATTTTCGGTGAGTTTCAATTGAGGTTTCGACGTCGATCAGCATGCCCCGCAATGAGACTGTGAATTTGTCTGCAAGTGTTATGAGCAAGTTATCACTACAACTTATGACTTTAAGTAAACAATACAGCTTTTTCAAATGACGGCATAACTATTAATATTGTTAGAAAAACCTTCATCTTTGGATACTAGCTTCTAGTATTGTCTGTTACGACTTGCATCCCCCAATTCTACCCTTGCGACTCAAGAATTCCGCTTGCAGCACAAGCTGTGAACTTGGGGAGTTAGGCTGACACTCATTACAAAACTCCATGAGACGTAGGTCCAGACTACTTGAATTCCGTCTCTCATTGCCATGTACTCCTTTATATCAAAGCGTTCCGATGGACCGACCGGCTACTATAAAGCCTCCCTCACTGATTGTAATAGCGATACATGATCGGTGTCAGACTACTTACAACCGGTCCAATTGTGCAAGTACTCGAGCCGTATCCTGCAGCATCTCGTTAAAGCTTCCAATATTGTTGGCTGAGATGGGCGGCAATTCCCAGCATATGAGTGGCTGCATGGCCATGA
Organism: Pochonia chlamydosporia 170; assembly: GCF_001653235.2. Lineage (NCBI taxonomy): Eukaryota > Fungi > Ascomycota > Sordariomycetes > Hypocreales > Clavicipitaceae > Pochonia > Pochonia chlamydosporia. The sequence continues at coordinate 1,851,521 of NC_035790.1, forward strand.
GTTACCTGCATGCTCTGCTCTTGCAGCCTAACCATCCTCAACTTCTACAAACTGGACTGTACCACACAATATGGAAGGAGCAACTGTGAGTTCTTCATTGAATCTCCTGCCGACTTCCACAGATACCTGCTTTCAACATGGTCTTCCCAGCCCGTGCCGATAATCAAGAGAGTTGTTCTCTACATCAGGATCTTGCCAACGCCATATGCTTGTTGGCCTCTGTGACCGCAGTAGCCTCACATCATGAACCTGAGAGACCAACCGACCTCGCCTACGACAATGATATTGCGGAAGAAGAGACCCCTGGCGAGAGCATAGCCGAGTGCGACAAGTTCGAGGCACCAGACAAGGCCACATCGGATCTCACGCTGAAGGACGCACTTGTTGACAGATTATCTGAGCTTCTTGCTCGCTACAAGAGTCCATCGGCGGCGAACAGTCTGTCTGCCAAGCATGTGTCTGGTGTTATCATGCTGGAACATAAAGAGAAGAATACGACTGTTTTCGTTTGCGCCAAGAATGAGGGGCTGGATGCTGAAGACAAGCGGTTTTTGGCCAAATGGAAGATGTTGATGGAAAACATGGCCCAATCGAGTATGTCTTGGCGAGTTCATGGATCTGTTTTTACTTCACAACTGACCACCGCCCATTAGGCCAGTCTATGGAAGATGATGGGCCAGAGCAAATGTTGAATTTGGTGCTCCATCACCAGAAGCAGCGTATTCGATGCTATATCTCGACCATGGCTAAAGCTGTGAAGGCGAACCAGGCAGGTTCAGACGTTCGTGAAGCTTCTATACCTACCCGTTCGACCGCAAACGAGTGTGCTGGCACAGCTACAAACACTATTCAGTCACCACAACAAACTGACTGCCAACCTGTGGAATGGGTTGACAATTATGGCTACAAGTACTCCGTCTCCGACATTCGTGGTTCACCTCGACACACAAGCGACTACATATGCTACTCCGAACTGGTCGGATGCCAGCAATCTACGCCAACTAGCCGATGATATATTCCACGTTGCGCAGAAATTGGCCATGGTAAATTCGGACTCAATGATAGATGAGAACCTCGATGGTGTAGTACTACTCATGAAGAGCACATTGTGCCTCTGGAAATTCAGGCACGGCAAGACAGAGCTCGCTCATCGTGTCCATCGTTTCTTCAGGAACAACAAGGCGCGAGCAAAGTTATTCCAACACTCGATACTCTTTTTGTGTCGAATATACTACGCTGTGGAGATCTGTGTAGAAGCAGCGCGAATGCTACCGAACCTACAGTCAATACTCTTCATACCTGTGCCGTATCACAGGCAGGAGGGAGAGGCACCAGGAGACGTTGAAACAGTCTCATCACAGGTCGTCACGCACTCTCTAGAGAGATTGAATGTTCCTACAGCTGGTATCCCAGCCCGGTATCTCAACCAGCTTTGTACGAAGCTTTATGCCATCCGTGCGGAGAGGAAGCAAACTCATGTCATCCATGCTGAGATCCAGGCATTATATCACATGCACGCTGTGTTTCCCGATGACAGTGAGGACTACATCGTCCACAAGTATGTCGGCTGCAGCAGGCGGTGTTGCTTCTTGTGCAGCGTGTTAATAAGACGTACCGTCCCGGAAATGCGACTTCGCGGCTCCCACAACGCTGTTCTACACCGCTGGGAACCACATCGATTTTACCCTTCCAGCTTCCGGGACAAGTTTGAGAACGGAATCAAGGATCTGATTCAATGCCTGACGGCAGTTCTTCGACGCATATTCGCAACGGACTCATATCGACAGGAACCAAACCAGGCTCAGTCGTCCCATGGCCTCCCGTCTACAACCGCCATTCTCGACCGAGAGCGTACCAAGATGGTGCCTTCGCGTCTTGAAACAAAGTTAGTGATCCATTTTGTAGAAGTTAGTCGGATGTTTCTAATCCAGCAAAATTATAGGCGCATCATGATGCAAATGCAGAGTGCGGTAGATGATGAAGTCTCCTACACCGTGGCTGGACAAAAGCCTGGCCGTGCCATTATGATGGGAGGACGGTACCAATTAGAGGAAAAATCACTGACTGAAGCTGAGCAAATTCGCGACAATTTTGTCAGGGGAAAAGACGGGTTTGAGCCTCCGACCGTGATTCCTCAAGCTGAACCATACCGCCCAAAAACATGTACAATCTGTAAGCGGAAAATGGCATTGTCCCGCTGCTCAGCCTGTCGCAAGAGCTACTGCTCGAGAGCTTGCCAAAAGAGAGATTGGAGATGGCACGTATTCAAGTGCAGGGTGAGAAACCGGCCAAACAGCATCGACGCTTTGAGATGGTTTATTCAGAAGCATGGACTGAAGAACAACAAAAGTGCGTTCTCGCCCAAGATGGTACAGAGCCTCTTTGCTGACGATGAGCTATGTTACACATTTGGGTTCTGTTTATGCTGGACTGAGCCCTCTGTTCGTCGTCTGATGATGATTTACAAGCTTGCCATGCAAGCACATCGACCTAGACAACTACAATTCTGGTTGGACGAGGGTTCACTGCACCAACATATGCATGAACAGCTTGCCACCATCAGCCCTACTGGTCAAAGCCTAGAAATGAAGGATGCGATTGCTTGGTATTTGGACGAAGCAACATGTCGCCACTTTCAGCAAATGCCTAAACTCGGGTGTTATCTTCACCAGAGTGTTGCCGTACACCTCACCAAAGCCCTCTTCAACCTTCCTGAGGACCACGGGGAATGGGCAGAACTGCCACCAAAGCAGGCGATGGTTGCTCACTTGTACGTTAAACTAGTGAAGCTATTCGATAACATACCGAATCCATTGGACCAGGACTGTATGTATTTCGGATTCTGCCACTGCCAGAACGATCAACAGAGAACAGCCCTACGCCAAGCGTACCTAGATTTGGGTGGCAAAAGAGCCGTCACTCTAAGCTCCATCGCAGAACACTCAGGCTCTGCAGCACTCACAGAGTTCATGTCAGAAAATGGTGTAGACATGTCTGATCTCATACGTCAGGGTATCCATCCTCACCCTCCAGCGCCGGAGCATGTAGGTGTCTACCGCTTCATATCTGAAGTGCACCACGCACTTTCCGGCACGTGGTGTTCCTGCTTTCAACAAAACCCTCCAGTGAATAGGTGTTCCTGCTTGCGAAGTGAACCACAGCTCTCCGCAGAATCGGAGTACACGTACGGCTTTCACGGTACGGTGCCATGGGAGCGCTGGCAGCTTCTCAACTTCTATTTGGCAGCACTCTCAGTTCCGTCGTTTTGCCCACAGGATTTGCAGGCGGCTCTGGACGATCAGGGAAATGCGGCACTAGAGAGATATCTGGATACTTTGATGCCGGATTTTAGAAGAAACCTCTACCGCAAGTACCGCACAAGCCTGTGCTTCCCGGGACTGGGAATGAGACTGCTTGATAGACACACCCGACTTCCAATTCATATCGTCGACTATTCGGTTTGCCATGATGTTTCTCGACCTGACGGGCTTTGTAATGCCATGTATCTGCCGGCTTTGGATTTGAGGATAGAAGTGACGTACAGCGATTAGGGAGCGAGCCCTGCTCTCTAGTATATTCTACTTTTGTACTGTGTTTTACAGGGATAAGTCGTGGAGCACAACTCTTTCGACCGAGTGGTGATGTTTGATGAGGGTTATATACGCGAGGTATGGCACAAGGCACAGTGGGAGGCGATGAGTCTCGTGCCCAGATAGTCTGCTTTGCTCAGATAAGATGTCATTTCCAAGATATGAATATTTAACGACTGGTGAATACTGTGATAGCATTGCGCCATGTACAATGAAAGGAATTAGCAGGAAATGTTCAATCACGAAAGATTGTGCATCTCTCAAGTCTCGAAAGAGATCGGGGTTGAGAATTGGCTCCGTCGATTGGCTGTTGTGGCGAAAATGCACCTCACTCCTGTACCTGCGCAAGTTTCCAGCACCATGATTGGCCACTTGACACCAGTGCCAGCTTAGAAATGCACCACCGGCACTCCATAAACCATCTGAACTAGCATCACCTGTTGCCATTCCGTCATCAGCCAAAAAAAAAGGTTACACCCACCAGACTTCTTGTTGCTCTCCCATCAACACCACAGAGCATCATGGACGCCAAGACCATTTCCTTCCGTATGCCAATTGCCATTCCTAGCAGGACCACGAACGCCATTCAATACTGACAACAAGATAGCATCATCGGCGCAAGCCGCTCCCGCCGCTGCATCCGACAACACCCAGAAACCAAAGGTATGTCACCGCCAACCAAGTCAATGGCCATAGTAGCTAATTCCTTGACAGCCGTGCTGCGTGTGCAAGGACGAAAAGTCGAAGCGAGACGAATGCATGCTCTTCTCGAAAGCGTCAGACCCGGCCGCCGATTGCAAGTCGTTTGTCGAGCAGTACAAGAGCTGTATGCTTGGTTTTGGGTATAAGGTGTAAATTTCTAGATGGTTTGCTTTTAACTTTGGCTGTAAAGGTCGTGTATATTATTTTGTGCATTAGACGGGTTATGAAAAATACAAGGCATTGGATACCCTCCTCTTCAGACAACAATCGATTATATATACTACTCTCGATGCTTAATATCGTCCGATTTGTGAATTATTTAAAGCTACAGCTTGCTATGCTACAAAGAGCTCAATATCAAGGAATACGTCCCAAAATTGAATGACACCTTTCATATTACTCCTTGCCCTGATGGACCCTCGCATTAAAAGCCTTCAACGAGGCTTTTGCGTCCCTATATCTTCCTTTATACCCTTCCAGCATCATCTCTTCAACTTCCTCCATCGTAGAATGGACATCCTTCACAATCTCAAGCATCTTGTTCTCAATCTGCTTTCTCTTCTCCACAAGCTCAATAACCATCTTCAATTGTCTGGCCAACTTCGCTGCACTTGACGGGTGTTAGATACCGACAGGAAAGTGATGGACATGTGCCTACTTTTGTCGACGTCTTTCTTCCTGGTATGCCGATGCGCGCTTCTTTACCGCTTCCAATGCCTTTTCTGCTTCGGTGGCAATGGCCTTCGCGCGTTGTGCTCGCTCCTGCTTGAGCTGGAAGCATCGTTAGCCTAACGTTGTAGTCCTGATTATTAGTGTGAGATCAGAACCTGCCTGATAGATGCGCTGTGGTGCTTTCATGGCGATAATGCTCGGGTCAGAGTCATCCCCAGAGTCTTTTCGTCTGTTTCTACGAGGCATGACAGGCTGGCTTGTGTAGTGATCGGCTGGATTGAGCACAAGTGGTCAAGAACCGGCACAAAGAAGCAGTGGTTCAAAAGATTTGGATGGATTGAACGTGCAAGCATGAATAATTCACGATCAATGTCAGAAACTTGGGGCCCGGGTTTGAAATGTAGGTGCGAACAGGCACCAAAAAGGAAGGCACGACCCAGTCCTCTTGCCATACTGAGAGGAATGCCATCTAACCCCCAGTTCTTCACTTCACTGCAGTCAGCAAGGTAGCAATGCAAGGGCAACGATTCTCATTATTTGGTATCATGATCCCCTTTTTATTCTATTCCTTTTGGTGGTAGATATTATCATACATCAACCTGCTCAAGGCTCCCACCCTATCGCGTCAAGGCAATGTCGTCTATTCTCAGAATCATCTTCACCGTCTCGGCAGCCAGCTCAATAGCACTTGTGCTCACCAAAAGTGGCTGCAAAACATTCTCCTTGGAGATGTTTGTGTTGACACCACCAGACTTGATGCTGACTCCTGCATTCTTCTCTCCCATTTCATGTCGATGTCTGAGATCCGTGACAACCTTGATGCTGTTCAGGCCAGCATTCTCGGCTAGAGTAGTAGGAACAACCTCCATGGCATCAGCAAATGCCTTCCAGCAGATTGCCTCGGTGCCTGTCAAGCTGCGGGCTTGTTTGGAAAGCTGTGCGGCAATCTCAATTTCGGCAGCACCGCCACCAGCAATGAGGGCCTTCTTCTTGACCAAGCAGCGCATGACGCAGAGAGCATCGTGCAAACTTCGCTCAGCTTCCTCCAAAATCAACGAGTTGGCTCCCCTGACCACGATGGAGACGGTCTTTCCAGTAGCCTTGGCACCAGTGACCTTGACCATGCGTGAGCCTGCAGATTCAGCTTCTTCAACCAGCTCAGCATATCCCAATTTGTCCTCGGTAAAGGAGTCAATGTCTGCAATGGGCTTGCAGCCAGTCGACTTGCAGATAAACTCCACTTCATCCCGCTCAATATCTTTAATGGCCAGAATTCCAAGCTTAGCAAGAAAATGCAGAGACAGGTCGTTGACGGCGTCGCGCAAGATTGATTTCTGAATAAGGAGAACATTGCATTTGGCCTTCTTGATCTTCTTGGCCATGTTCAGGAGATACAACCGCTCCTCCTTGACAATCTTGTCCATTTGTCGGTAGTCGTTGACTTGAATCGTATTTTCCATCTAAGACGAAAGTTAGTGCATGCATCGACATATTTGGTCACGTGGTAGATAAGTCTTACGTCTGGCTTAGGAGGGCTGAGCTGGAACTGAATCAAACCGATGCGTGCCTTCTCCATTCGAATAGGGCCACCGGCGTTCTTCAGAACTGGCTGGTTCAATACCAGGCCAGGAACCAGTTCGCTGTCCTCGATTGTGCCTCCAACCTTCTTGACAATTCGAATGTTTCTCAGATCAACGTTGTCAGCGGTCTTGACATCGATCACTTTGGTTACGGCGTTGACAGCCATAGGGCCAAGGAGGTTCGAATATTGTGAAACAATCTTGGATGAGAGAGACGTGTTGGCGGCCTGCAAGAGGGCAGAAGTGTCGCTAAGCGTGATCGGTTGGGACATGTCGTGAAGGACTTCGACAGCGGCAGCGGATGCTCTTTGGAAGGACTCTGAGATGACGGAGGGGTGGATGCCCTTGGACAGGAGTCGGTCTGCAGCACCAAGCAAGCTACCACAGATGACAACGACAGAGGTCGTACCATCACCAGCTTCGACATCCTGAGCACCAGCCAGGTTCACAAGCATCTTGGCAGTCGGGTGCATAACCGACATGCTCTTCAGCATGGTGTGTCCATCGTTTGTAATGATCGTCTCTCCTTTTCCGCTTCGAATCATCTTGTCCATGCCTCGAGGGCCCAGGGAAGTTCGGATAGCATCAGCAACAGCTTCAAAGTTGTTAGCAAACTCGAGTTACAGGGTCTGCTGCGGGTGTTCGCACCTCTGGCGGCGACAATGTTGGAAGACCGCACAGCCATAGGCTTCTCCTTGTCCTGAGAGCTTGTTAGCGGGGTGGTGATGCACAGCTTAGGGAACCAGCTTTTCGTACTCTGAAGGTAGCATTCTGAGACTGCCCGGCGGAAACTGCGGGTGCTGACATGGTTGCGACAAATTTGAACCGCCCGGCTCTCCTCGAATTCTAATGTTGGAGTCGAGGCAGGATGTTGCTGAATGGTCGAATTGCGGGATGCTGGCAGCCTGAACGAGATATCCCACCTTCTTCTGCCACCTTCTGCCCTACTCCGCCATGAGCGGTCTCCAGAAATTTTGGCGTCGGGTCACAGATTATCCATGCTCCGGCGTGCGCATTGTCCGGCGCTGGCAAAACGGTGCTGCAAAGGCGAGGAGACCCAAGAGGGTTTAGCGCACCTATCCTCACAATTGTGGCTCGTGCACGGAGCTCAAGACACCCTACTCAGATTACGGAATGCTTCGATTGCCTTCAACATCATTGCCGTTTACCAAGCATACCCAACGACACACACGACACCCTTCTCTTCCATCAAGCGCTGCGTCAACAACCAGAGCCGACTACGCAACCCGTTTCCTTTTTCTGCGCATAATACTGCTTTCAAACTATACACCCCAATTTACAAAGGCTCGTTGACAACGCGCCCCGTAGGCGGATTCCATCATGGTAAGCTTGCCCAAGGCTCAAATTGCTGCGCTGTCAACAGCGGCTAACCAGGGATAGCCTTCCGCGACCGGTCAAAACTGGGAGAAGTATCAGAAAACCTTTGCCGATGATGAGGTAGAAGAGAAGAAGATTACACCTCTGACCGATGAGTACGAAGTGGTCCTTCCGAGACGAGCGATTCGGTCAGTCCAGCTAACAATTTCGCCAGGGATATCCAAGTTTTAAAGACCTACGGCGCCGCACCATATGGTGCAGCGATCAAAAAGCTCGAGAAACAGATCAAGGACAAACAACAAAGTGTAGACGAGAAAATTGGCGTCAAAGTACGAATCAGCGCTGCTTCCCTTGGCTCACTGCCACCCACATATCTAACTTCAAACAGGAGTCCGACACTGGTCTTGCCCCCCCGCATCTGTGGGATGTTGCCGCCGATCGCCAACGGATGTCCGAAGAGCAGCCATTCCAAGTTGCACGATGTACCAAGATTATCGAAGATGAGAAAGGCGACGAGTCAAAGAAGAAGTACGTTATCAACGTCAAGCAAATCGCCAAGTTTGTTGTCCAGCTAGGAGACCGCGTGAGCCCGACAGATATTGAGGAAGGAATGCGCGTTGGCGTCGACCGCAACAAGTATCAGATTATGTTGCCATTACCACCCAAGATCGATGCAAGCGTCACTATGATGACGGTCGAGGAGAAGCCTGACGTTACTTACGGCGATGTTGGAGGTTGCAAAGAACAGGTTGAGAAGCTACGAGAAGTTGTGGAAATGCCTCTGTTATCCCCAGAACGCTTTGTCAATTTGGGAATTGATCCTCCCAAGGGTGCTCTTCTCTACGGACCTCCTGGTACTGGCAAAACACTCTGTGCTCGTGCTGTAGCCAACAGAACAGATGCCACATTCATCCGAGTTATTGGTAGCGAACTGGTCCAAAAGTACGTTGGTGAGGGTGCTAGAATGGTGCGTGAGCTGTTCGAGATGGCACGAACGAAGAAGGCCTGCATCATCTTCTTTGATGAAATTGATGCAGTTGGTGGTGCCCGATTCGACGATGGAGCCGGAGGTGACAACGAGGTGCAAAGAACTATGCTGGAACTTATCACCCAGCTGGATGGTTTCGACGCTCGCGGTAACATCAAGGTCATGTTCGCCACCAACAGACCGTCCACACTGGATCCCGCCCTGATGCGACCTGGCCGTATCGACCGAAAGATTGAGTTCTCCCTGCCTGACCTCGAGGGACGAGCAAACATTCTTCGCATCCACGCCAAGAGTATGTCTGTTGAGAGAGATATCCGGTGGGAGCTCATTTCCCGTCTTTGCCCCAACGCTACTGGTGCAGAGCTGAGGAGTGTGTGCACTGAGGCAGGCATGTTTGCTATCCGAGCGAGGAGAAAGGTTGCTTCCGAGAAGGACTTCTTGAGCGCTGTGGACAAGGTGATCAAGGGCAACCTCAAGTTCAACTCTACAGCTACCTACATGCAATATAACTAGAGGGGTGGGGTTTTGTGTACTTATTTTCAAGAGCTAGAATCCTTGATGTATGACTATGGGAGATAAGACAGAAGGTTAGGCTTCTAGACGCCTCGTTTATGTCTCTGTAGCACAACGTTAATAGAAGCCGGCGTTTACGGTGCAATCATGCTGTCAGTGAGGGATTACAGTTGTCATGTACAATGATGAGAGGCAACCATTGTAGAGATATATACATTTGCATCTACCAAGGTGCCTAGTCTGGAGTTAAGCTCCGGTGACAAGAAAAGGGGAAGAAATACTATCTACAATCCATACAGAACGCTATGCTCTGCAAAATATCTACTGGGCATGTAGTATACTTACAAGATGAAGATGCCATCACCACAAATCCATATAAAAGTGACATTATCACAAAATCCTGCTTCCAAAAAACCAACCATCCGCGCTGTCACGATATGTTTCCTCTAGCAAACGTGCAAATCCTCGTGTCAATGACTAGATGTGTGTGAAAATGAAGTAAGCCCGGTTGCAGATACCAGCTCCCTTTCAAGAGATTGCCGGGCCAAATTAAGTCGTCAATCATTAGTTTTCTTGCATAAGTCTCAGGCACCAGACATGCCAGATAGGCATCCCAAGCAGACAACCTCGCCCTCCCTGCCCTTCTCGACACAGCACCTGCTGCATACAACAGAGCGGTGTCCTGACGCAGCCCACCCTTTGATATCCTTTGCTGCGTTCTCACAGCGCCTATGCACTGACCATGCATCATTCATTTCGTGTTCTCGACGCTCGTGGCGTTCGTCTCGTGGTTCAGACTCCATGTCGTCCGCATCCTCCATGTGAAATGATCGTGAGAGCACCTCTTGCTCCGAAAGCACGGACATTCCGTCGTCTGCATTCCAACCGTGACACTGTCGAATGCACACAAAACATGCTCTCTCTCCGCACCCCTGACACTCTGCAAAGGAATCCAGATCAGACTTCTTGGTCGGTCTCCGGTGGCATATGTAGCAGGGTGTCAGGAGCGCAGTGCTAGGTGCCACGGGCAGTCTATTTCCCAGCCCTGGTTGGTCCTGCAGCACTTTCTGTTGTGATGGTCGTCTCCGATGTGCTGGTACGAAGTTGCTGGGGGTGTGGTGAAGGGGAGAGTCGTCGTCGGGCGTGATGCGAGCCCTTTTCGAGCTGAGAGGGAGGATTTTGCGGGCGGCAGCAAAGTCTGAAGACGGATCTATCAAGTAGAAATCAGGCTGTTGCTTGTCCGACCTGTATAGCCGGTAGACGTTGGTATCATGGTCGTCGTCCCATCTTCGTTTTCGTGCTGACTGGAAATCGTCGCCGTCGCCGACATACGGCATCTTCACGCCGATAGCCGGGGAAAAAGAGGCTCTTCGTACAATGGATAGGAGCCAACGTGATACTAAGTTATGTGTAGAGTTTGGTGCATATGTTCTTAAGCTGTTAGGATCTGGAATAGCAAGCTGTTGCTAGTTGCAGGTCGTGGATGGGACGAAATGAAGAGTTGTTTATTTGTCGGGTCAATGGCCAGAGAGGTACCACAGCCAAGTTGAGCGTCGTGCAGACCTGTTTTGGGCAGGTCGCAGATTTGCCATCCACTCTGCCATCCTGTCTGGTCGGCTTATGTTTCGTCCGTACTGGAGCCAAGGATCCAGTCCAGTCAGCTGTCTGGTGTGATCGGCACCCAAGCACTCAACCAGGCAGCCTGAGGTTCCATCAATACAGTGGCTTGTTAGGGAAGTTAGTGCAGTCAATCGCCGAAGGACCGCCAGCCGCTCCTTCCCGCAGCAGATTCAGGCAGCTTCTCAGTGGGTCTCAGCTGCCTGGTGTTCAAGACTGCTGGAGCATTCAATGTTGCATGTGGTGAGGTGCATAAACATCTGAAGGAATCGTTTGGATGTCTCCTCGTCAGAAAAATAACCAGTGCTTCCTCGTCAAAAAGAAAAAAGTCTTGTGAGCACTCCGGTAGCAATTACCATCCCATCTTGCGCGCATGACAAAAGGGCTTGTAGCTACGACAAAAGTAAAGGTATTGAATTTGGGTTCATCTGATTTACACTTCTACCATCCAGCTTTCCTGATTTTTAAACAACCATCTCTCCGTTCTACCCGCCTCCGCCAACAAAGGAAGCATCTCTAAGGGGGGGAGACTAGTATACACATTAGGCACAGCTTGCCTTTTCGCTTAACGGCGAACCTTGGAGTCCGCAGGGGGGTCGTAGGCGAGCTTTCTCGACTTCAGCCATGCCCACTTGTATCGCTTAACCCAGACACTGACGGCCCACAGAGCCGATGTGACAATCAAAACCTTCAAACCCATCTTCTTGCGGTCGTCCATCTCAGGCTCGGCGGCCCAGTTGAGGAATTCGACAACATCCTTGGCCATCTGAGAAGTGGAGGCAGGAGTGCCATCCTCGTACTCAACAAGACCGTCGTAGAGAACACGAGCCATACCAATACCAGTTCCAGGGAAGTAAGGGTTGAAGTTCATGCCAGGGGCAACCTGAGCACCAGCAGGAGGCTCCTCGGGATAACCAGTCAACAAGCTAAAGATGTAGTCGCAGCCACCGTGACGGCCCTTGACAATCAAGCTCAGGTCGGGAGGAAGAGCACCATTGTTGGCGAAACGGGCAGCCTCCTCATTCTTGTAGGGGTCGGGGATGTAGTCGGCCAGCTTTCCGGGTCGCATCTGGATTTCACCCTGCTCGTCGGGCTCACCAGGGTACTCGTTCTCCTCAGCCAGAGCCTTGGCTTCATCGACAGTCAAGACGGAGCCAACCAATGTTCGGTAGGGGATACGGCTGAGAGAGTGGCAACTGGCGCAAACTTCCCTGTAGACCTGGAAACCTCGGCGGAGACTAAGGGTCGAATGTCAGCATCGGGGTGCCGGGAGCATATACAAGCCTCGCGGATGGCAAGACCGACAAAAGAAAAACTTACGCCTGGTGATCGAAAGTCTTGAGCCACTGTTGGTGGACCCAGGGGTATTGAGTAGCGTGAAGGCTGTTGAGATGAATTAGTGAACTGGTCGTCAACCATGGAACCCATATAGCCGAGCAAGGCAATTTATGCCGCACGTGGTAGACACAGTCAACACCACGGCCAAAAAAAAGTTCCAGTCAGATATTCCTCAATTGAAACGTACCCTTCCTCGGCGGGGCTGGCAGCGAAGGCCACAGGTCCGTAGAGGTGATAGTACCAGGCAATGGAACCGGCAGCGATAGTGGTCGAGGCGATGGCAGCGAAGTTCAACCGCGCAGGGGAAGCTTCCCCGGCGGCACCCGAGCTCGTGGAGGCAGCGCGCTATAGGACAAAAATACAATCAGCATCGATATTCTTGAGCCAGGATTCGTTTGCAATTCGATTGATGTAGTTCCATTATGTTGGGGTGGGTGGTGGTTGATTCCCTCGGCAAAACACGAAAACGGGGAGAGAGGCGAGGCCGAATTTCAGCAGGACCGTCATACCTTGGACACATTGTTCACGCCATTTCGGAGCCCATTGAGGGTGCGCGTCGAGCGCAAGCAAGACCTTGCCAGCATAATTGGCAAGCTATACCGTAGCCGTGGAGGGAGCCGTTGTGAGGATGTGACGGCGATGGTCGAATCGATCTCGAGGGTCAGAGGTTCGAAAAGGCTCAGCAGGAGAGGTCATACCCATCGAGAAAATCCAGCGTTCCGAAATGGGCCGACGCTGATTGGCCAAAGTCACGTGCAGCTCTAACCATCACAGGTGTCCTGGGTCAGGCCACACCTTCTGGTGAGCAGCTGTTAACAGCTGGCAGTGGGTCTAGCCACAGCTTTGCCAGCTGGCTAGAACTTCCGCATCGACCGCCTCTTTTAGCCCAGTCTCCAGCCACAATTACGCTTGCTGCCCCTGGCAATGTCGTTCACGCAGATGTGGAAGGTTGCACCAGGTTGCCACTGCCAGAGCAGAGCAACATTCTTTGCGTTGCCCCGCCCCCACCATGTAATTTGCCTGGTGTCAGGTAATAAGAAAAGCAAATCCTCCAGCAACCACACCGTCGCCAGTTGGATACACACGCAAACGGCATTCCTTCTTTTGACTGCTCGTCATTTGCTGTGTTTAATATATTTCTGCCGCACTGCATTATACAAATATGGCTGCCGCTGGTAAGCTATTCACTATTGAGGGCAAGGGCCTCAAGCTCGACACCGCCGCCGATCTCGAGCCTCACATCAAGGACCTCCGCGCGAACGATGTGGAGGAGGTCAGACTGCTGGGCAACACCCTGGGTGTCGAAGCATGCAAAGCCCTAGCGGAGGTTCTAGCTACGAAGAAGAGCTTGAAGGTATAATGATCTGTACTTCCGTCAGATGTCATTGAGAAATCGTGGACCAAGATTTCGTAAGAGCTAACACTACCACCCTCATCCAGGTTGCCAACCTTGCCGATATTTTCACAGGAAGACTTCTGTCCGAAATTCCCGAGGCTCTCTCGTCGCTCCTCACTTCTATTCTTAACCACCCGAACCTCCATACCGTCAACTTGAACGATAATGCCTTTGGCCTCAACACGCAAGCGCCCCTCGTTGCCTTTCTCTCCGCCCACGTGCCTTTGCAGCACCTATACCTGAACAACAATGGTCTTGGCCCCCATGCCGGTATTCTCGTTGCCGATGCCCTTTCAGAACTCCACGCTAAAAAGGAAGCTGCTCGAAAGGAGGGCAAGCAAGTTCCGGATTTGGAGACAGTTATCTGCGGCCGCAACCGTTTGGAGAACGGCAGCATGACCGCATGGGCAAAGACTTATAAACTCCACAACAAGATCAAGCAAATTAAGATGGTCCAGAATGGCATCAGACAAGAGGGTATTTCTCATCTCATCAGTGAGGGTCTAGTCCATGCTACGGAGCTGCAGATTTTGGACCTGCAGGACAATACTTTCACCCTCATTGGTGCCAAAGCCCTGGCCAACATCGTCACAAATTGGACCGTTGTCCGCGAGCTTGGCATTGGCGATTCGCTCTTGAGCGCTAAGGGAGGTGTACTTTTTGCGAATGCTTTGGCCAAGGGCAAAAACCAAAAGGTCGAAATCCTGCGCCTACAGTACAACGATATTACTGCCCCAGGTGTCAAGGCGTTTGCTGCCGCCGCCAAAGAGGCTCTACCGGTCTTGAAGCGCATCGAGCTGAATGGCAACAAGTTCTCCGAAGACGATGAGTCCATCCTCGCATTGCAGGAACTTCTCGACGAGCGCAAGGAGAAGGTTGCCGGAGATGTCATCAACGAGGATGAATGGGGCGTGGACAGCTTGAGCGACCTTGAAGAACTCAGCGAGGAGGAGGAGGAGGAAGAGGAAGAGGAAGAGGAAGAGGAGGGTGTCACTGTCGAGGAGCGTGCTGAGAAATTGGTCAAGGAGGCCGAGGAAGCTCAGGAGGAACCTGTGGTCCAGCTTCAAGACAAGGATGTCGATGCCCTTGCCAAGAAGCTGGAGAAGGCAGAGATTTAGATTGGAATGCTGTCATGCCCGTAATGTTAGATGACCCATTTGCATACACTTAAGACTATAGGGTTAGAGCGTGCAATACATATCGATACCACTTTATACATGCTCTGTGATGAATAATGTGATTTTCCGTGAGCATTTCGTGGTTTCTGATTGCACAGCGTATAGACATCTCAACGTATATCCAAATGTGGACTTCCACTTCTCTGGTAACGTTTCTGAAAAAAAGATAAGAGAGTATTGTAATAGTAGACGTATATTGAAATATCTGAACTGCACTGCAAGGGCTCACGTCACATTTAGACTTCAACAGCTGACCAAGTATGGATGGTAAGAGTGGAAAATCATCAGGCATTTGAGCTTTTGAAGGGACACGTACACGTACCTGAACTGGCTGTGGTTGAAACCAGGTTCTCTAAGACGTCAGTTAGCCACCACATCAACGCTTACGGAGCAAAGGGATGGGGAGAGAAGATGAAGAGTGGAAATGAGTAGTCAAGAAAAACAATAAGGTATCTCCCAATCCATGCCCAGACTAAAATCCCTTGGTATAAATGTGACAGCCAAAACCATGGTTAATGACATTAAGGCCAAACAAACCACCTGCGTACATGTCTGTTTCCTGTTTCATGCTTCAACTCTGTCGAAAATAAAAAGAAAGTCTCAACTCTGCCACACAAGCTATCTATGACTAGCTACTTCTCTGAGAGCGCTATTGTGTACGATTAGGTTGCCCTCGTCAGCATAATTACATGACATCCATAGCATCCACCTGCATCGATCCACTCCTGAATTGCTCAAATGCACCATACTGCGATGCCATTTCCAGCTGCTGTTGCTGCTGGTTGTACTCGGGTCCTTTGTAAACAGGGTCGGTAGATCTTGAATATCTGTTGCTACCCAGGGCAGTGCCGTAATGGTTATAAACATCTCTGGGTTTGGTGTCAACGGACTGTCGTTCATACTCTCTTCGCATGAGTTCTTCATACCCGGAAATCATGTATGGCTCGCTGTCGGCAGCCACATTCTGAGTCCATTTGCTGTCGTCGGTCTGGACGACGGTCCCATCAAGGCTCATTGTAGGAGTCTGCTGCCTCTCAAATCGCATCCGAGCAAGCTGTTCCTCTTGATCCACGCTAGTGCTGCTCCAGGCAAGAGCAGGAATATCTTCAGCCCTACTTGGAGGGCAAATGCTCCATAGCTCAAGAAGACGGAGCTTCTGCGGATCATCCGCGATTCGGAAGAGTTGAACTTGGGATGGTGTCAAAACGTTAGGGTCTATCCCATAGTTACGCAAAATCATCTCCATAGGAGAGAGTTCGCTCTGCGGTGGTTCCGATGACGGTCTCTGGGTTTTGTATTGGCTATCATTCTCCAATTGCTGAGGCGCAGGTTTCACCGTGTGGGCAGAGTGGTGGTAATGCTGTGAAATCGAATACACAATAGGTTGTTGGGTGACAGTGGTTGGGACTGCTTGTTCCTGTCTTGGAATTTCTTTCGGAACAGAGGCGTGAAGTTCAGGGTTAAATGTCAAATTACGGGAAAAGAGGGTAGCAAGATCATCTTGAACCTGCTGGGCATTTGCCTGCATGCCTGGTTGAACGGAGACCATAATCTGGAAGCGAATCAGTATCTAGCGACAACGCCTCACGCTTACACGCAGCTTCACGGAATCCGATACCTACCTCGGTTGTTTGATTCGCAAGTCGGCGACTGATTCGTAATTTTTATATCTCGCTGATTGTGAGTTTTGAAGTTAGTAAGTTATCTGCGGCACTTCTGCTTGACGAGTCGTTTTATGTCCAGTCGAGCGATATTTTTTTTTTCTTCTTCTTTTCTCAAGCGACACCCTTGGTTGGGTCGATATGCGGTTGGGTATCAAGACGTGAACGGCGGAGTGCGAGCGATGCTCAGATCTGTTCAAGCGGCCAGCTGGCACGAGAGTAAGAAAAAATACCAGAAATCTATTTCAGCTACGCTAAAGTGATGAAAGATGGAAACGCACAGGAAAGCGAATAATGTTAAGGTTGAGGAAAGGAGGAAAGTGAGCAGGTGTAAACGAAGTTGTTGCCTGCATGCGCGTGAAGCCTGGGTTGCTTCTTCTCGAAATTGGGCAGTACGATCAATTGATGCGCTAAAGCCCCTTGTCAGACTGGAATCAGTTGGCGTCTCGTGTCTCCAGTTCTGTCTGGTCTGTCTCGGGGCAGGATTCAGCGCAGGACCTGGAGCGGTCAATCTGGTCTGGTGGACTTGGGCGGTGCGGCACAGTGGGCCAGGACCAGGGTTCAGAAGGGGGACGGGGACGAGGTTTGGCTGCTCAAATTTTTGGCTCGAGCAGAAACGCTGAAGCAATATTGGTGTCGCAAGATACGTTTTTGAGTATGAAGGAAGCAAGGCTTGTGAAACCAATACTGGACGGCAGAAATAATGTTAAAAGGGCCAAACATGGTCCATCCATCCATGGAAGGAAGATGGAATTTGTTGAGAAGGTTGTGACCCTCAAATGGGACCAGTTGACATGGACCTGCAGGCAGCTCAGGAGGCATTGGGTGGTTACAGGGAGCGCCGGTCATGGGGTAGCGAATGGTGTAGAGCACAGGGCGGTGGTTAGCGGTGGTTGGCGGGGGACGGTCAACTAGCTCTTGCCTCTTGACTCTGGACATGGAGGGGTCAAGTCCATGTCTGGCCCAAAATGGAGGGGCAATTTGTGACGCAACACCCTCAAAGTTCCCCTTTGGCTCGGCCGTCATCGACTCAAGTTCGTCACGGGGCCATTTCTCTGCCATCGCATTGGACGACTGAGGAATGAAATATGACCGACGCGTTGAGGCCTTTGATTCCGAAACTCAAAATGAGATACAGACTCCGATCTAACATTTATCGTGTGGTATCGTACAGTATTGTATCGTCATGAACATGAAGCCAAATGGGTATGTCTGGTGTGGTTCAGTCCGTACATGGATGCATGCAGAGTGCTACCAGTTGACATACTAGGTACCTAGTACTTTATGTCTGGTACCATCACTATCCCATGCCCAATGCTCGGCCTGTGCTTTGGCGGCAATCAGAGCGGCATAACCAGGAATGAAATTATCCCTTGCAATGGTGTGGCTCCAAGACCGAGGATCATCACCCGCCAACCTGGACACGGGATTGTTTTGTCTGTACAGTACAGGCATTTTCGTAATATTGGTAGCAACATGGGACGATGCCCGAAGTGAGCCAAGCACCAATAAAGCATTGTAACTTTTGCAAATGGCAGTCTACTTTAGCTTCGTTCATCCTTTCACCGCCTTGGGATTCCCTTTTCCCAACAATAAAAGTTAGAGATGAAGCCTGAGCTAGAGCCAGCTACTGAAGGCATCTATTTCTCCTCATGTGATTGTGTATCCAGTATGAGTACATACTCACCCCAGCCCGGTCCATCCGACCATTTTGTCACAGTTTATCCATGCATGTAAAGTATCCAGGGTTTAGGGATGAGCAGGCGCCCAAATTCATGCACACGGTCATAACGAATAGCCATTCTTCAAGATGCCCATTTTCAAAGCATGGTTCAACCCCTAGGAGCCACCGTGGTGAAGATGCGTAAAATACCTTGACATGTCCATCCGTCATTGTGTGCCATCACATCCAGGCCCTTGGGACAAGTCATCATGCATCTGTCCTGTTGGTGCAGCTGTCCCCGGATCCGATGTGGGACTACATCTGTGCCACACCCGTGGCAGCCACAGCTAAGCTCGACCTCACCTGTGGCTGACACCTTGAATCAAAGTTGGCGCCTCAGGCAGACGCAGCTTGCCAGCCTCGCGCCAGGAACTGCCATACGCAGCTCTCGGGCTGCCTGGTGATGCTTTGGTGCTTGGAGCTCCATGATCATATCCGCCATCGACTCCTCCAAGCTGTCCCCAATTAGCACAACACATCTCTCTACCTGACGAAACCATCTCTCGGATAGGCCTTGCGGAGAACAAATTACCAACATGGTGAGACTTGTTACCATTTACCTTTTGTACACCTGGCCAGTACGGTTAAGAAAGCTAGCTAACCAACCCTCGAATTGCAGACATCGATAGGAACGGGCTACGACCTTCTCAACTCCATCTTCTCACCAGATGGTCGTAACTTCCAGGTAGAATATGCAGTCAAAGCCGTCGAGAACGGAGGCACCTCCATCGGCATTCGATGCAAGGATGGTGTCGTCTTGGCAGTTGAGAAGGTGGTGACATCAAAGCTGCTAAAGCCAGGTGCAAACAAGCGCATTGCTACTGTTGACAGCCACATTGGAGTCGTAAGTAACCCTTGAAGCAGTCACACTTCCATCCACCTCTACGTCACGTAGCTCTCTTCCCCAAGCTGGAAGCTAATCAAGCACCATCCTGCAGGTCTACTCAGGAATGGTCCCCGACGGCAGACACTTCATCGACCGTGCCCGCGACGAATCCCAAAGCTGGCGCCAAAACTTCAAAACTCCGATCCCCACCTCCGACCTTGCCTCTAGAATGGGCGGCTACCTCCAGGCATACACCATGTACGGCTCCGTCCGACCATTCGGCATCAGCGCCATCGTCGGCGGCGTCGACACTTCGGAGGAAACCCCCGTTGACGGAGAAGTTGGCTCTGGTCCCAAGTGCGGCGCTGGCGGCAAGGTCCCCGGCAAGCATGGCGGCCCCTTTCTATACATGATTGAGCCCAGCGGTCTGTATTGGGGCTACTATGGCGCTGCTACTGGCAAGGGTCGTCAGGCGGCCAAGGCGGAGCTTGAGAAGCTGGACCTGCAGTCGGGCAATATGACCATGGAGGAGGCTGTCAAGCAGGCCGCGCGTATTATCTACATTGCGCAGAAGGATAACAAGGACAAGGATTTTGAGTTGGAAATGACTTGGATTAGCGGCGTGGATGGCCCGACCAAGGGTCGTCATGTTGAGGTTCCGAAGGAGTTGAGAGAGGAGGCTGAGAGATTAGCAAAGGCAGAAGATGACTCGGATGACGATGACGAGAACGACAAGAAGGACGATGATAAGATGGAGGAATAGAAAGGTGTTGTGCAGAGTAGCAAGGGAGTTTTTGGTGACGCACGAGAAAGCACTTGTACTATCACATGGCAGATTCATAGAATAATGCTTTACATGGTTGGGAAATGAACAAAAAGCAATGGACCATTATTCTTTTTCCATTTGATCAGCTAACAACAGTCAATGTGACTTTATCTGTTGAGTATTTTGTCTAAATACCTGAGCACCCATATAGTGTTCATCATGCCTTAACTTTTAGCAACCGAGAACTCCAAACCTCCCAAACATTTTGCTCTATCTACAGTATATACATCCTCACAGCCGTTGCGAAGCATGATTCTGACACCAATTATTCCAATCCGCAAAAAACGAATTCTGCAACTTAACACCCCCCAACACCCACTCACTCTGCGTCGAGGCATACACACCCGCCACCTCCCGAATCGCCTCCTTATCCGCGGCAAACATACTCGACACCACGATCAAACTAGCCGCGCTCGCAGCCTTGGCATACGCATGAGAATTATCCTTGCCTGCTTCGGCGTGCACTTCCACCAGTAGGCCTAGCATGTCGTCGTGTACCTCCCCGGTGTCCTCTTTGCTGGCCCTCGCTTTCTTGATACCCTTTTGATAGGTGAGGATGATTTCACACGCCCTGTTGGCGAGGGGCTTTGTGGATGTGGTTCGCATGAGGTTCAGGAGTGGGATGAGGAGATTGTATGTTAGGTTGTTGAGGGGCTCGTTCTTGACGTATATGTCTAGGAGGTCGAGGATGCGGTGTTTGAAGTTGACGACGGATTGTTTGGCGTCCTTTTTGGCCTTTTTGGAGTCTGACTGGGAGGATTTGATGCGTGGTGCGATGGCGGCGGAGAGGTGTTCGTCTAGTGCGAACATTTCAGAGTCGGACATGTCGCCTTCGGATGAGGACGAGGCGGCGTCGACATCTTTGTCGAGGCGGTGGGATTTGAGAATCTTGCCGAGAATGTCGTCTAGTTCTTCGGGGTTGTTCCATTCGCCTTTGCTCTTTTTGGGGGAGTCGTCTTCATCTTCGGCGTCTTGTTCATCGTCTGAGTTGGGGTTGGAGTTTTCACTGCCGTCTTCGTCGCCGTTGAGTCCAACGAATTCCATGTCGGAGTCAATTTCAAAGTCTGAAGCGTCCTCGACGTCTTCGACATCGTCAGCCTCAGCATCTTCTTCATCTGAGCCCTCGTCTTCGTCGGCATCCATTGCGTCGTCATCAGTGTTGAATAGCTCCTTTTGGCCCTTTGTGCTCTCCCCTGAGGCCAGAGGTCCTGTGAGGAGTTCCAGTCCCTCGGCGGATACTTGGCTTGTAAACGCCTCGAAGACTTGCTGGGAGACTTGCCTCATGAGAGAGGATGGTCGAGCAACCATTGACAGGAGAATTTCAACCAATAATTCTGAGCTTCCCTCTGTCGGTTCAGCCTTTTTGCTGGATTTTGATGGCTGAAGTCGATCATAGAATTGAGATAGGTCGTCTAACACTTCCATAGCGTCTGGATCTTCGTTGTATAGCTGGAAAATAGAGATTGCATGAAGCATTGCGAGGCCCTGAGCAACATCCTTCTCGCTTTGCGTCTTTGACTTCCTTTTTAGAAGTTTGCTCATGCGTGACAGCGCATCTTGCATCACCTCCTTGATCTCAGGGGACATGTTTTTCGCGCTAGAGTCTATTGAAGCTACAGCCTCGCAAAATACGGCAAAGTCCTTGCTGGAACGCGCAAGCTTGGCGAGTGATGATTCGAGGCGGGAGCGGCACATTTCTCGAATTTGGTCGGTCAGAGCGTCCTGTGGGATGCCCTTTGGCACAGTATACGCCAACTCAGCAAGCTCTTGCAGGACTGGTCCAAATGACCCTTGAGTCACTTCTGCTGCGTCATCTTCTTTGGACGGTGCGGATGCAAATGCATTCAGGACCTTTGCGAGGTAGTCGGCATAAGTTCGAACAATGGTCTGGGCATCGGCAGCCTCCTTTTGCTTCAACCCTTTGATAGGGTGTCTAATAACAGCCAGGACGGCTTCCGCATTTTCTTCGTTGATGCTGTGCAAAAGTCTGTCCACGGTCTTGGTGCTTGTCCGCTGATCGAAACTGTAGCTACCATTTTTGCCAAGAAGGTTGGCCAAAATAAGGGGCAGAGACGATGGATGAGCTGCCACCACAGCTTCAATTGACTTCAGGGCTTTTATGGCGGCTCGATGTAGGTAACGGTCCTCTTTCGAAGCTTGGTTCACCAAACATGTCATGAAATTCCGGCTAAAGAGGGCCTCCAGTTTCGATGGCACCTCGACGAATCCCTCGAGCATTTTCTGGAAGACCATGAATCCCTTGAACTTTTGTCCATCTGTGGCTTGTTTGGAAAAGAGTCCATCTTCTCGCAGTTAGTAACGTCATATGTTAGAACGGTTTGGAAAGTTACACACCATCAACAACCCGGTTCCAAAACTGTTCAAAATCTTCATCGGTTTTGTCTGGCCCTGCATTGAGGAATCGCGCCAAGATAAGATCCCACACAAAGTGCAATTGAGCACTCCAAGACGCCTGCTTACCACCACTCTGGCCTTTTTCTCCCACATCCTTCCCTGATTCCTTGAAACTCTCTTTCAGAACTGCCGTCAGATCGGGAAGTGACTTGCTGCACAACGGGCTCTTCCAGGGCAGAGGCTTCACGCTGGGGTACTTATTCAGTACAATAATCCATGCAGCAACTCCCTCTGCAGTCTTTGCCAATCCAGCTTCTGCAAGCTTGGAGAGCGTTGCCTCCGCGTTTGCTTTATCCATCTGCTCAAGGGCCTGGACAAGCACCCATCCGCACTGGGGCCGCAGCCAACTCTTCTTATTGCTCAACTTCAGCAGCAAGTTGAATACAGACTTCCATCTTGAAACATCCTTGAACAGTGTTTTGGACTTAACAAAGCACTCGAGTCCGAATAGCTGGCCAAAATAATGGTCTCGCTCCTCCTGCCCGGGGATATTGCCCACGGCTTGAGTCTTGTCAACCAGAAGGCCAAGAACCTTGTCAAATGACAATCCAATGTATTTCGTCTTGGATAGGTTTTCTTTGCCAAATAGTTGATCCAGCATCTCTGTGATCACCAGGCTGAATCCAATACGAGAAGCATTGCGACCACTCGCAAGACCTCGAAACAACCGTCGATCAAGATGTCGTTGGAGGACAGCTTCGGAAGACCCTTCGCCGCCGAAGAGACTCGAAATGATACAATCGGCCGCCTGGAATCTATCGTTTTCGTCTTCGCTTCCCAGCATCTCATAAAGATCTGCTTCTCGCTTTCGATCGTCGCCAGTGGGCATTTCGACAAACCGCTTTTTTTCCAGGTCCGGTTGGGAGGCAAAATTGATAGACTTCATGTCCTTTTTGGCCTTCTTGGAGCCTTCTGGCCCATTGCTGGCACCATCTTTGCCTCCTCTCTTTCTTTTACCAGCCATATCTGTTTTGGGACGGCGGCGCAACAATTCGCAATTTATCTGTTGCGGCAACACCAACCTCGCAGCTATCAGTGGAAATTCCCAAAATAATTCAATTCTGCTGAAGTTCACCGCTTTCTACTTTTGGTCCCACTTCGATGATATCCCCGCCTCTTCTTGTGTGGTGCTACCCTATATCGAGGGAACTCATTTCAGTAAATGCCCATCGCGAGGCTTTGATGTTTTGGACTTGATACAAAGTGGCAAACAATGCGCAAAATGCATAAACGTCTCGAAACTGTGTATGTTTGAGGCGGCGTCACCAGATCGCATTGTTTTAGAGGGAATGAGGCTTCGTTTTGCGCCGTTCATCTCATGTCATGGCATGTCAACGTGTTGGCAGCCCACTAGAGTCACAGCTCCCCGCACACCTATAGGAGCATCCCCATCAAATTGAAAGTATGTTGCGCTGGGCACATCACAGCTCATGCTTCACATTTCCGGCCATCCAGCTTGGATGATATGAGGCATTTCCCCACAAGAGAAAATCATCACCGACCAGGCTGGTCACCCCGTAAGCCGTTGTTATCGCCCTGCAGAGAGATGCAGAAAGACGCAGCAAAAGAATCCGCAGCAGAGCCCTGTCGACCTGAAACATAAGCGTTGCCGATGTCGTCGACGAACTACAGCAGCCAAGTCGCCGAAGGAACCATCTTCAAGAACTTACGGGGGGGCTGTGACGGTGCAAAGTGGGTCCACACCGGCCGAAGGCAAAAAGACTGAGCCTCGCTTTCTCCGCAAGCTGCCCGGAGCTCAACACGTGATTACGCGGTTGTCGAAGCGTTGCTGGGCGGGGTACAGACGCGCTTTTTTTTTGTCCACTGCACATTTGTTTACTTTTACTGACGCGACGCGTAAATACGACATTGTTCTGGATGGGGGCCAGATCTGAGTCTGAATTCTGGCGAGCTCTGAACAAGAGACAACCACTCGCTTCCTGGTGCCTCTCATACCAATTTCATGTATGAGGCGTTAAACAGTCAATTAGCCTTCTCCCTTCGTCTTTTCCAACCCCCGCGCTCTCTCTCAAATCCACGTCAGACGACCGATTGTGATGCGGCAAGCGGCTCGACACTCCATGCTCAGACACAGCCCAGCAGGGCGTAATGGCGTCTCGCTACTGGCGCCATTCTCAAGTTTGATGCGGCGGGGTTCTGACGGTCTAGGCAGCTCTTTTGGGAAAATTGGAAGGATCTGGGACCAGCTGAGCAGTGGACTCTGGTGCAATTGAGCCGCTGCATCAAGTGATTGGACAATTGTGGTGATATCCCTTGTTCGTCGACACCGAGCTTTACTTTTTAGAGGGTCGGTGGGCGCCAGCAAACCCGTCGAGCCAACTTGAGCCCAAAAAAAGGGCATCACAAAAGACGGCAATTGGCTTTCCCGGGTTACACGGACGTTATCAGCCTTGTGACCCTGTGCTGTTCGCGAGAAGTCTGGTGTGCTGCGAACATGGAGTGCGGAGTAACTACCGTGGACAAAAAGTAAACAAAAGGACTTTGGCGGAATCCGATGATCAGAGCAAAAGCCAAATTTTAAAAATGGCTCAGGCCTTTGTCGTCGACATTGCAAACTTTGGCAGTCCGGATGCCATCATAGATTCATGGGAATATGAACCATCCTGACAAGCTCAAGCATGGAAGATACGATCCATGGGCATTGACAAGATCTGGGCATGCAACCATTTCGCCGTGGAGCAAAAATGTTGAAATGCAACTCGACATACTCCGAACATACGGAGTACATAAAAATGGGTGTTCGTGCATCCTTGCTCTTGTGATGACGATCACTCCGACTTTTCCGCCAGTGCAGCAGCGGTGACCACCGCCAAACCCGACGGGCCAAGACGTTGATGCAAGTGTATGACGTTGAATGTAATGCCAACCGTCGAAACTCACCGTCGAAGAGATCGAAACCGGGGCAGGGCAATCGACGATGCATCTTGTTCTGTTCTTGAAAGATCCCTGGACCGCGACGTCATTTTCATGAACTGACACTGCCCCCCAGACATCACCGTTGTCGGGAAAGGCTCTCCTGAAAGAACGCTGATGCACATCCGGTTTTTTCTTTTTGTTTTCCGAACTTCTTTCTGAAGCAAGTTAGTTTGACGGCAATGTTTGGAGTCCAAGCTTACTCCTGCTCCGTAGTGCAGCGACATGGCTTGACGCTCGTTTGACTTGTTGGCATTGGTTGTTCCCCCCCCGGTTCGACGTGCATTGTGCAGCGAAGAATCTCGTTTCTAAATGGACCAAAGCAACATCGTGCAGACGACGAGAAGCTACCGTGCATGAATGCGTCAGCCGTCTTTGTGCTAAAAGCTAAATGCATTCATCACGGCGCTTGGGACGCTTCCATTTTGGTTCATATGTGGGACCGTGCTTTGTTTACAATTCTGCTAACGGCTTTTGCCATTTGATCAAGGGACATGGAGTGAGGAAGCAACATTGAACAGGCCAACATCTTCTTCTCGTCCTGTCTTGTCTGTCTCTTTCACCCGCTGCCCCTGCCTGAACGGACAGAGGAATAAAGGCGAGGCACATCAAACGCACAGAGGTGCTGCAGTAGAGCGGGAAGATATTGCGGTGCTGCAAAGGCAATATATTCTGGAGCTATCCTACGCTTGGCCTATCAACTGATGCTGCAGAGATTGGATGCAGGTCTGGTGTGAGTCGTGCAGTTGCAGTGCCGCGCGTGGAGTACATACACATACATTCGCATACATAGAGGCACGTACAGAAATATGCTGTGCGTCAGAATATCGTCAAGGTGACTGAGTATCCATGCTACAAAGAATCTTGACTCACCTGCTTCTGACCCAAGATCCATCCCTCCATTCCGAAATCGAGGGATGTGGGTGCAAATGTCGCGTGCACGATGTTTTTTATCAAACAGAACCATCCCCATGCCTGGGACATGTCTGGTTCGGCGAACCCCTTCAGAAACCACTGAGACGCTGAACCAGAGTTCCCGAGTCACAATGTGGGCATGGTTTGGGATGACTGGGCCAAAGAGGAAAAAAAAAAAAAAAAAAAAAAAAATTAAAAGAGCCGCGATTTGATTTCGCCAATGCTGGGCCGTGATGCAAGGGAGTCATTGAAAACGGGTCTGTCTGCCCTTGATTGTTTAAAGGGCACAATGTCTGGTCGCAGCCCAACATTAGTTACTGTCCGAGTTTTATCATCTGTTACAGTTCAAGGGCGAAGGTAATAATATCTCTTGTTGCCGAGATTTTTGAACAATCTGATTCGGAGGAGCCCCAGCAAGGCGCAAAAAAAAAAGAGCATCAATTCTTATTTCGTGAGACCCGTCGGCAATCTTGCGTGTCTTTGTCAAGCAGCCAACAACGGCAGAGCACAGACAGACATGGAGCGAAATAAGCTTAGTCCATCACCATCTGGTATGCTGTTGCAGTGCCGAGCTTGATCACAAATAGCTTCCAAGATACCTCACGATGGGAAACCCACGCGGGAATAAGCAGTTTGGAATCCTGTGTAATGAACTTGACCGAGGTGACCCGGTTGATGTGCTCACCTCCCGAGTCAAGAGCATACGTATGTTAGTTTTGCCGAAGCCTGGACTTTGGCGATGATGATTTCACTTCGTGACAGGCCCCCAAGGTATGTACCACAGACCCTGCTAAGCGCTGGTGATGAGCAGCATGCCCTGGCTTTTACAAGGGCGAAAAAAAAAAAACTTGGCTCAACCGTCACAGCTCGATGTGACGAGGGAGGCATATGAGGAACAGAAACACATTGGTTTGGTGTTTCGGTCCCTTCACTTCCCCACCCTTTGCTGAGCAACCAAGCCTTTTTACCTGGGCGACCTGGTCATTCTCATTCTCAACTGGGTCCATTGTCGGCGATGCAGGCAAGCAGGCATGGCATGGCAGGTAAGCTCTGACGGGGGGGACGTGGGACTTGACCTGTGTTTTTTTTGTTCTCTCTCTCTTTGCTGCCCGCAAGCCTTGAATTGTTGCTCGTGGCCGTTCAACGTGGAGCATGTTCGCATTAGCAGGGCGATGCTTGCTGATGCACAGGCGTGTTAGGCGTGGGCCATCCATGCCCATGTCTACAAGTGGTCAACTCCCCTGCCATGTCCATGTCCATGTCCATGTCCGTTTCTGTGAATGTCCGCAGGTACCAGTTGCTAGACAACTAGACTCGAAGCAGCTTGAGGTCCAGTCTCGTCAGCGTATTGAGAGTCTGGTGCAAAGTGGCCGAGGCGGGCAACTTGCTGGGTTGAGGTTCGCATACGAGCCAATGGGTGAGCCATCAGATAGACATGGAGTCCAGGGACAAAATCGTGAACCAAAACCGAGTTATTTGATGCTGGGCCAAGCAAAAGTCACAACGACAAATAAATAGACGGGAAATCTTGCCGCGGCGTTCCCGAACCTTTCATAAAGTTTGCAACGCCAATAAAACGTTAAAACGCAGCCGCATCGCCCAACAGTACGAGTATGGACCACGGGCAAGCTTCAAATTGATCAAGTGCGATCTGGCGCTTCAACTTGTGGCGTGTGTGCCCCATCAACTTATCGTCCAGGGAGTGTGACGCTATTCGCGCCGGCGCAGCTGAATTACAGTGGGGAGGTTCACCGGGTGGGGGGGGAGGTGGTTGCTCTGGACATCTGGATATTTTGACTGGATCATAGCTCCAAGTGCCCAGCAACGAGCTAACCCGGCTAATGCAGTGCATTCGACGTTTCTGGGCGCTTCAAATGGCTTTCTGGGGCTGTTGTGCCCTTTGACTTGTTCTGCTCGGACTGGCTGGGTGTAAGATTGGCATAGTGGCAGGGTTGTTGGCACCAGCGGCTGCAGCTCCCTGTAAAATGTAACTGTGAGGCTGTCTTCAGCAGCTGCAGCAACCAGACACCAAACGGTTGTCGTTTAGTGTGGTCAAGGTCTGGTGTCTTGGGGCGGCTCGTATGCGGCGTGGAATTGCAGCTGGCAAGAGGTCAGAAGTTACGAAGGATACAAAATAAAAAGAAGATTACGTGTGTCCGCGTAGCCCGGTGAGGACACAATAGTTGAATTGTCGTCTACAATAACTGCCATGGCCCTCGGCTACTACATGTACCCGTACCTTATCAAATATCTCGTCAGCTTTTAAATGTGCTCGTCATTGTGTCAACTGTCAAGTCTGATCTGGTCTGGTCTGGTGTGGTCCAACACCAACCGCACACCAACCAGACCAAACCAGAACTGCTGACAGAGGCTAGTCAAACCGAACTGCTGCCGCCGGCTGGCACCCCTCCCTGTTTTCCCCCATGCCATGCTCTCGTCACTCAAATCAAGTCTCGTCTCGTTCTGGGTTGGTGCTCACTCCCCCCAGTTTGAATCTAGCACTCGGTAATAGCAAGCTGGTGAGATCAACTGGCGCCTGGCCAGACTCGTCATGTCTGGACAGGTCAATTCTGGTCCATGTCCAGTCTTGGTTTGGTCTCATCGTTTCCCCCTCAGTGCGTTCCCTTGAATGTCCCGACCGACTTGTCCCTCAACCTCCGTTCAAGTCAAATCTGGTCAAGCCAAGTCTGGTCTGGTCTGCTTCCCTCCACACACCCCCAGTCACCCCTAACAACGTCCCAACTCCATCCCAGCCTGTATCGGGACCTATTAGCTGGTTGCACGGTCCATTCAAAAGGCGTTGCTCCCTCATCCACTTCTTTGCTTCTTGTCCCATCCAATTGCCTCGCCCGGCAACGCGACCTACAAGCCGGAAAAATTTAGAAGGAAAGGTCGTCGCTCTTCACTGAGCGCCGCTTTTCTTTGTGTGTTGTGTGTGAAGCGTTGAAGCATCAAGCGTCAAGCGTCAAGCATCAAGCTCGAGATAGAAACAAAAGGATCAAACTGCCACCACCAGTTGATCAATTTCGTTTTCTCGCTTCTGCTCGACCCGGCTGAACCAGACCAGACAAGACCAGACCAGATCGGACCCCTCCAGGCAACGAACGGTCCTCTTCAGCACGAGTCGTTTCCGCTTCTGTTTGCAGGTGAAAGACGCCGAAAAAGAAAAAGGGCACAAGTACTCCAGTGGTCCTTGGTCCTTCACCTTGTGCATTCATTCACCCAGCAACGAACGACTTCCCGTTGCACATCCACACAAACGAAAAGCGGCCATTCCGTTTCTTTAACACCTCGGCTGCCTTTGCTCACGGCAACCAATAGGGAACCAAACTGTGACGACATTTCCCTTCAGAAGACGAATTCCCTTGCAGACGAATTCACGACCTGTCGTCCCTTCTTGAGACCAATGCCATTGATACGACTATAACGAGCCACGAACCCCTCGTCGATCCCGAGAAAGCTGCAACCATTCGAGCTTGGCTGCCTTCTTGGTTGAAATAAACGTTACGACTGGGGAACATACGGTCAATTGGACATTGGACAAGATTGCTCTTGGGACCCTGAACGGCAAATTCGAACCATCGATAGCTCCAAAAGCATCACTTACACTCTGGCACCTCGTTAACGGTCTTTTGTGACCCCAGGAGTGTGCCTTCTTCCATTGTCGTGCTACAGCATTCGCTTGTTGTGGTATATATATACTGTACCCTCTCTCCTTTCACTGTCAATGCAACCTGAGCTCGACGACTTGACCCTGCCGTCCATAGACTCGTTCTGACGAGTCTTTGGTCAGCCCTCTGCCCTTTGCTTCAAAATGGAAGCATCCTCTCCCTTGGCGGCAATGCACCGCCCAATGCCTGCTCCGGCTTGGGGTAACCGAGATCTTTTCCGTCCTCGGCCACATTCGCATTATTCGAGCTCGTCAAACAGCCTCGCCTCGGTGAGCTTGCGGGAGAAATTGCACAAGAATACTGCAGATTACTTTTCTGTCAAAGAAGTCCGTGGATCATCTCCTGCTGCTAGCCTTGCGGCCGACCTGTCACAAAACTTCCGGCTTGACAATGATGCTAGGTGAGTTGACGGTTGCCTTCAGTTACAAATAGTCATGGTGTGTGAATAGGTGCTGACCAAATGTCGTCTTAGTCCACAATTCCCTACCCCTCGACGAGCATTGTTCACTGCCAACATGATGGGCGGTATGGAGAGTCGTCGTAAGTTTTCATACCTTGACTTGTATATCAGGCGTGCAGCTCTGACAGTCTCACCAGACTATGTGACTACACCTCCTCTGCCTTCGTCGTCGCCTGCGCCGGTTGTCGAACACATGGAACTGTCTCCTCTCCCACACAAGACACCATTCTGTGCACATATTGAGATAGGGTCTCCAACGCCTGGGTCGACACCGTCAGATGACCAAGACATGGTCCTCGACTCACCAGCTCCGATTTCCCGTCAGGTGTCGTCGGAGTCGACCAAGTCCTTTTTGGCTGAGTGAGTCCAAATTCCTACCCTTGTTCTACGTATGTTCTGAGAGCTTGTACTCATTATTTGCCATAGTCGTAGGATAGCAGCCCCGCGTAGACCGTCATTGAGCCGTATGAAAGGACTCAGTTCCAGCTCCTTGCCCCCGAGAGCGCAAAGCGACACCCACAACCCTCTACCTCCCTTTCGCTTTGGCGCTGACTCTGCCATGAGCTCAAATCTCTCCCTAGGGGAATGCTTTGAATCCGCCTCCCCACCTCAGGAACGGAAGGCAATGCCGGAAAACAGCCCCTGTGGACCAGCTCTGTTTCCTCGCCCTCGACCATTGTTTGCCGGTCTTGGTGGTGCCGGCGGCGCTCGCTTTGGATCACCGATTAATGGTCACGCCAGACGGCAGTCGAATCCATTCCTGAGAAATCGCAAGCAATTTCGTCGATCCTTGAGCATGTTTGAGCACCCTGCAGACATCATGAAGCCCAAGTCTGACACTGAGGATGGCCCTACTTCCTCGTTGAAATCTGTAATGGATATTGAAGAAGTTCATGAACCTGTGCTTCCTCATTTCTTGCCTGATGATCCCACTGACTGCATTCCTCGAATTGCCAGGGAGACCTTACTCGAGGTTTTGGATGGCAAATACGCTGACAATTTTGACCAAAAGATGGTCATTGACTGTCGCTTTGAGTACGAGTACGATGGTGGACATATTGAAGGTGCCGTCAACCACAATGACAAGGAGCTTCTAGCTACCCAATTGTTCCAAACGCCAATCGACGGCCGCACTCTACTCATATTCCACTGCGAGTATTCAGCACATCGTGCACCATTGATGGCTCGCCACGTTCGATCTCATGATCGAACCGTCAATGCAGAGCATTACCCCAAGCTGACGTACCCCGAGGTATACATTCTCGATGGTGGATACAGCGGATTCTTCGCCGAGCACCGTGGTAGATGCTACCCTCCCGAATACGTCGAGATGTCTGATGAGAAGCATCAGCGCACATGCGAAAGAGAGATGGGCCGCTTGAAGGCGAGAAAGGGACTAGGACGCTCTCAAACGTTCGCTTTCGGGCAGCGAGAGCCATGTATCAACGACTCACCCACGGCACAAAGCCGACCAAGCTCCCGCAACACAACACTCGCAATGCTTGCACCGTCACCAATCCTCGGAGACCGATCCCACACTCGTCGGATGGCCTCTTACTGAACCCTTGGCTGCATTACTACCACTGCCTGCTGCGCAGACATAGTACCACACACCCATACACCGGACCGTGCATACGTTAATCATGCCTGGGAATAATATTATCAGACCCCCAGCCCGCCACTGTGCCAGGAGCTTCACAGCGGTGGTTGAACATACTTGCTCCCACACTACATCATACCATCCCACACTACATCATACCATCCCACACTTCATCAAAGCACAGATTCATCGAGATGCTATCTTGCGTATCATGCCGCGTCGAAGCGATGCTGGCCCCCTGCATACCTTGCCGTCGTCAATCGGCATGCAATAACCTGACGAGATTATACTACGCCTACGGAATCAATTCATTTATTATGGCGTATGTCATCAAGAATACCCCTTTTTTCCTTTTTGTTATTCGCGCGAATGTTTGGCGCGACTATACCTCTCAGATGACGGAATGTTCTATATTTTTCTTTATGTTCATACTCCCAAACGGAGAAGACTCACACACCCTCAAACTGGTGTAATGGGCTGTGAAGCACAATGCAGAAAATTGTTGCTTTGTTTGTGTTATTGTAGGACTAGCTATACATACCGAGGTTGCCCATGTTGAAAAGAAGCTACAGAGGTTGCTGCTGGTTGTACATTAGACTCGTCCGGAGCTGGAAATTTCCTGTATTTCCTTTCCGGCTTAGCCTATATCAGATTGAGGGACATATCATTTCAAAGAAGTACTGCTGTGCTGCTGTCTGTGCTAGCGATCACGATCGATATGATGTGTTCGGGGTGATGAGACCACGACATGCAGACATGTCATGTCTCGACATTGTGACTATTTTGGGACGTATAGGCGTGCACTCGACATGCCATCGTTTTGATCCAAGAACAACATTCACGGCTGGCTATATTGTAGGTCTCCGATCTTGTATTCCAGTGACGTTGTATTCTAATTTTGATGTCTTGGGCCCGTTCCCAGTCTGGACTTAACGCCGGAGTCCAAGACACGAAAATGTCGAGACACGAGAACCCACAGTCCTACCAAGCCGTCTAGAGCATCCTGAACATTCCTCGCACTTTTTCCTATGGAACCGCTTTACCCGCCGATAATGCAACTACGAAATTTCTTTTTTACTCTAAAACGCCGATGTCATGTTGTGTTTTCCCAGCTATGTGAAGAAATGAGCAATTGTTTTTGGCTTTTGTGCCGGAAA
The DNA here is from genome assembly GCF_001653235.2 of Pochonia chlamydosporia 170. Lineage (NCBI taxonomy): Eukaryota > Fungi > Ascomycota > Sordariomycetes > Hypocreales > Clavicipitaceae > Pochonia > Pochonia chlamydosporia. Next base: position 1,884,621 of record NC_035790.1, read on the forward strand.
TGATGAGCAGAAGGTAGCCCGGGGAGTGTGCTAGGATTGAAAAAAAAAGGCAAAGCAATGGGGTGAGGATTGAAATTGTTGTAGCGAAGTTGTTGTATGCAAAGTAGCGACAGTACGAGCTGTTTTACAGCATCACCTATTCCAGCGTAAAGTCCCATTCTTTGAACGCCTCCCTAAAGGCTTCCACGTCGGCAGTCTCTTCCTCGACAGTCTGCTCGCAGTCCTGCCAGATGAAGCGGTCCTCTAGCCCCAGCAATTTCGCAATGACGCGCCGCCCGAACTGGAGATCGAAGCGCATGTCCGACGCGAGAGGCATAACGAGGGACTTGCCCTTAATTTTGTCCTCGCCGTTATCGGCCCACAGCCAGACGCGGAAGTAATCTCCAAAGGTGGGCTGTTCTTCGAGACTAAGTTCCCTGGTGGTGAAGGAGGGGTATTTCTGGTTTTCGGCTTCCACGCGGAACGCCGCTTCTGCGATGTCGTTGCGGATCATTTCTGCGGGTAAGGGGATGAGTTGCCATATTAGGTGGATGTTGCGGTCGCGGGAGATTTCCCAGGTCACGACGCCGAGTTTGTAGGATGTTTTTGAAGCTATCATTGCTTGGATGGATTCGCGGAAGCGCGTCATTTCGTTGTAGGAGCGTACGGCGTCGGAGGATGGGTCTGCGGTTGCTCCCATGCTGGGGATGGTGGGTGCGTGTGGGAGCGGGATGATGATCAAGTGGCCTGAGAAGCTGAGGCCTGCGTCGGAGAAGGTGGTTGGAGTTGGGAGGGGGCCCTTGGCGGTTGTGACGTAGGATTCGTCGCCGACGCTGCAGCACATGTGGGCTGAGATGTTGGGGTTGGAGAGGCAGAAGTAGCATTTGTCCGGGCCGGGGGGAGGTGATGCCCGGCGGCGTTTGTTGTGTCGGCCGTGTCTGTTGTTGTCGTGGTGTCCGAAGCGACTGTAGCTGCTGTCGTCGTTTCGAGCTCGTTTTTTGTGCGAGGTGAATGGCGAGGCTGTTACGCCGGGAGGCACGCTGGCGTCGGATTTGTTGAGTGTGAAGGCATACATTGCTTTTGCTTTGGCTTCGTTGCCGTATGGGGCCATGGAAATGAACCTCGTGATGGTGGGGGGCTCTGTTTCTGAGCTGGATGGGTGAACGAAGGGTTCGCGCTCGTAGAAGAATGCGCTTGGTGATGATGATATGTGGTAGCGCGGTTTGAGGGCCGCGCATAGCTCTGCGATGCCTTGTGTGCTCTGGACGGCTGCCTGCTGAGACGCTTCTAGAGTGATCTTGGATCCGTTCCAGACGTTGGCAGGCCACATTGACGTTAATAATATGTCGGCGCTGTTGGCGCCTCTCAATCCCTTTGCATCATCGTCGGTGTGGAACGGTAGATGCTGCTCTTTCGACTGCCCACCCACTACATTTGTGTCCAAAAGACCGCCGAGCGCGACTATACGAAGGCCATCTGAGGTCTTGGTAATGCTGCGCTTACCCAGGAAATGTAGATTATGGCAAATTTCTTCCTCGGCTTCCACTTTCGTCGCGATTCGTGGCGGGAGCGAATGCGTCCCGATGGTAAAGTAGGTAGGCAGGGGCACTTCTAATGTGCCGTCTAGTAAGGCGGATACTGTCGCGTCATCGGTTGATGGGGTAAAGACGTCGCCGGTAAGGATTGCTAGCGAGAAGCTATTCTTCGCGTGAAGAGTGGCCAGCTTCTTGAGCGCCGGCTCAAGTTGGCCATTGAGGCTGCCAAGTACGATACTGTGTGGTTTATGAGTTAGTCCCTGGCAAATAAGCAAGGAAGTATCGTTATAAGCTGACTCACATCTTTGGGGCAGCCATTATGCTTTCTCGCCGGGCAAACTTGCGAGGGTGAGGTTGTCATGCGCACCCTTTGTAAGGTGATGATGCAGGTTGTTGGTTGGAGTGAGGTTGGAGCTGCGGTGGAGCACCTCTAATGCGATAATGAGTTTGCGCAGGGCATGTGATTGGCCATGTGCAGCTTCGGTGGAGCCACGAGATGCTTATCGGTTTTCCCGCATATCAACCGATCAAAAAAATTGTAGAATCAGTGACTGGCGGGGACCTTTTTCTTGATGGGAAAGATTCCGCCTTTGTAGCGTTCGTTTTTGTTACATCTCCTGATTTTGCTGCAATTTTGCAACAAATACCGCCAACATGCCGTCCAGGTCGTCTGGGCGCATTGAAAAAGTGCGGAAAAATAAATTCTCAACACCACATCAAAAAAATCACAGATGGGAGTCGTTCTCTACCAAAATCTCAAAGTTTAATTCGCTGCAACCACTGCGAAAAGTTCGACGACATGACCTCGATAACGAAGACTTGTCGACAACGACGTCGTACTTTCAAACTGGGTTACAGAAATGGGGCGAATTGAATATATCAAAAAGCTTTAGCTTCTTCAAACGAGATGTGTTGCCGCTGTCGGAAAGCCTACCGCAGATTTTGCATTTCGAGGACAAGATCATGGAACGTCTTGCTCACTATATTTCTCTGAACGATAAGGACGCTTTAGAGCCTCTACTAGATCTGATGACGGCGTTTGCGCATGATCTGGGTGTGCGATTTGAGAAGCATTATCTGCAAAGCATAAACTTGTTGCTGGATATTGCGGGCAAGACGCAGCCTGTGGACGTTATTGAGTGGACCTTTGGTGCCATGGCATTCTTGTTCAAGTATCTCTCGAAACTGCTCGTTCCCAACTTACGACCAACATTCGACCTCATGGCGCCGTTGCTCGGACGATCTCGACACCCACAGCACATTGCCCGTTTCGCCGCCGAAGCAATGAGTTTTCTTGTCAAGAAGGCGGCTGCTCCATCTCACAGAGAAGTGGCCCTGAAGGCTCTCGTTGAGCATGTAAGGGATGATCTTGTGAGCGTGGCTGAAGATCGCCAATTTACGCTGTACAATGACGGTTTGATGACCATGTTTGCTGAGGCCATCAAGGGGACCGACTTGACGATTCATTCTACCGGTGGTGCTATTGTGTCTGCTCTAGTTGACGCAATACCCGAGAATGAGTGTGATCTCGCTCGAGAAAACATTTGGTCAGATGTCATTTGTGGAGTCTTGACTAGCGTTGTGCATCACGGCACTGCGGACACCATGGGCGAATTTATGGAGGAGATCCTAGCAAACCTTCGACACAAAAAGGAGTCCATGGAAGGCAGCAAAGTACAGTGGAAGACGGTGCCGTATATCAAAATCCTTGGTGTTTTGGCGGGAGTCAGAAGAGGCAATCGTGTTACTAATTGGGATGGGATTCTTGGAGAATTCATGGACATTCTGAGTATGACGGGTAAGGGTGCTGTGGATATCAGACAGGATCAGGTTGACATCCTCTGGAATTCCGTCGTTGTAAAAATCGCAATCATTTGGCACCATGCGCCCATGGATGCTTTGATACCCCATATCTCGACTCTCACCCAGACACTCACGAAGGAGCCATTTATGAGATGGTTTATTCCTTTCTGCGCATATTTTTGCGACCTGGATACTAGTCGATTTGGCAGCCTCTTTCGATCTGAATTCCAAAAGTGAGTAACACATGGATGATGCTGGCTGAACTAAGCTGACAACTTTGTAGATTTATTGCTGCCCATTGGTCTCAAGGGCAGAACGAGGATGTTCTTTGCGTACTGCTTCCCAAGATGATCAAAAGTCGAGCTTTCCCTCCTTTGGGTGAAAAGGATTGCTGCAGATTACCTCAAGCCTGGCAAGATCAAATAGTGTCAAAGTTTGAACGCCTAGAAATATCTCCGTTCCCTGAACGTGGACCCTATAACAAAGATCCTCAGGTATGGCGGGATCGATGCCTGCCAAAGTACGCTGGTTTGCTGCAGCTTCTTGAGCTCACAGCCGTCCATCCTTCTACCAATGCCCGAATTGCCGAGTTATTATCGAGAAAGTTGAAATTAGCTCTCCGGCCGTCGTCATCCCTGGCATCTGATGAGGTGCATTTCATTGTTAGCCAGGGATTTCACGCATATTTACGAATGAGCAAGGCGGCAGGGTCGATTGACACATCTTTGAGCCCTTTACTTCGGGCGGCAGTGCCGCGATTTGCACGCTCTGTCGGATTTCTGGAGGCGTACTTGCAATATGAGAAGGTCCAAAAAGATGCACCTGCAGCCGCCGAGAAGAACGAAGAGACGGGTGGTGACAGCCCAACATTGGAGGATGACCCTGTCGTTGTATCTCTGGTGGAAAACCTCAGCTCGCCTTCACACGAAATTAGACTAGCTTCACTGGAGCTACTGAAACAGACGAGCGAAAACGATGCAACGAGAGAATGTGTGGACATCATGCTGCAGATCGAACAAACGCCATTGAGTCATGAGCACACCAGAGCCATCGCAATGTACCTGCGCAAAATGGGCCTACACTACAACACCATTGACACTACAAGCTGGCTACGCAACGGCATCCCAAGATACATGTTTGGCTTGTTGACTGTGAAACTCTCACCAGTTTGGGACGAGGCGGCGGAGAACCTGAAATATCTTACTCAGTCCAAAATCGGAGAGGAAGCTGTTTCTACTATCGCATTTCAATGGATTGACCATCCGTCCATGAGGTGGACGCCGCCGAGTTCTGACAACGCAGGCGGTGACAGGAGATCCTACACAGATTTTGAATGCACTGCCCTCGGGAGTCTTGAGCGGTCAGCCAACGCAATCCAAGACTTTACGGAGAATGCAGATGATGCGCTCCTCAAGGATTTTGACGAGAAACAACATTTGGTTGACTCCACGCCGCCCACGGCGAGGTCGAGAGCTCTCAAAGTTCTCAACGCCGCTCCAGCTGTTGCTGAGAAACGGTCCCGTCAGCTTGTACCTCACTTCCTCTGTTGGGCAATTGAAGAAGATGAAGTTGATGGTAGCGAGGCCGCACGATCCCAAGCAGCGACCTGGTCCTTGGCTGACCGCAAGGCTATTCTGGGCATTTTGGCCCAGTTTATCAATCCAAAGGTACTCTACCAACATGAAAGAGTTTACGAAGCACTTCTGTTGCTTATGGAGAATGGCGATGGCGAAGTGCAGAAACTGGCTCTTAAAGCCATCTTAGCCTGGAAACAAGAAGGTGTCAAGTCGTACCAAGAGAACTTGGAGTACCTTCTGGACGATGCGCGATTCAAGAACGAGCTGGCAGTCTTCCTTCAAGGGGAAAATATCATCAAACCGGAACACCGGCTTGAGCTAATGCCCGTTCTTCTCCGTCTTCTCTACGGCCGAACCATTGCTAAGAAGGGCGCTGCGAGTGGAAGGAACGGGCTTCAAGCAACTCGACTTGCTGTGCTGCGAAATCTATCAGTTGAAGACATGGGATCTTTCCTCGATATTGCAGCAGGGAAGTTAAAAGATGCCCAAGTGGTGGTGGCCAAGGCCCAGCGAAAGAAGCTGTTCAGTGCACCGATCATTACATCGCGAAAGCAAGTTGGTTTCTTAAACATGATTTCAGCTCTTATTGCTGAACTGGGAACCAACGTCGAGCCATACATGAACACTCTTGTCAATGCAGTCCTGTACTGTCTTGTTTATTCTTCAAGGCAACTAAGCGGCACGCCGGGGGATGGTGATGACAAGGACGAAGATCACGAGGAAAAAACCAGTGATCTCTCGCTTCTCAAATCAGCGAGGTCTATAGGCATCAAGTGTCTGACAGCATTGTTCCAGAATGCGCAAAACTTTCAATGGGACCCATATCAAGAGCTGATCATCGAGGAGGTGGTGGCTCCAAGACTCGACAACCTCCCCGTTGAGACGACGCAAGGCGTATCAGGCATGCTTCACCTACTTTCCACTTGGTCCGCTCTGCCAAGAGCAGCAATGTTCCTCGGGCCACACGGCGATGTTCTTCCTCATGGTGTGCTACCAAAAATCATCGACTGCATATCCAAAGAAAAGACCAAGGACGAAGTGAAGCTTTTTGTCCTTGCACTTTTGCAGAATCTGGTCAAGCTCGCCCTGGCGCCAGCTCAAGAGTCTGACTTTAATGAAGTTATCAAAGCCGAACTCCTAGAAGCCAACGCCACTGAGATCCTGTCAAAAATTACAACTGTCTTGCATACAAGTGGCATCAGTAACGACCTTCTGGAGGCTTGTGTTGAGACCGTCCTGGCTCTTGCCCCCGTGCTGCAAGACTTGGACAATACACAGACGGTTATCCGAATGTGTAGTTTCCTCTTGCAACAACCGCCTCGTCGAGTGAACCCCAAGGCGAAGGGACGAATTCTGCTCATTGTCGAGCGATTTGTAGCATTGCCAGATGCTGGCAAGGACCAGGTGTTGTTGTCAGACGTCTACAATACTCTTTCGTCCCTGTTCAGCTACTTCAAAGACAGGGAAAATCGACAATCCCTCTCGAGGGCTATGATGGCGATTTCGAACCAGGATCCTGAAATTTCTGAAATCGCTAGTTTCTGCAATGAGCTGAACACTTTCAAGGAACGGAGGATCGATGAGCCAGACTATGATCGTCGTCTGGCCGCCTTCAATGCAATTTCCATGAATCGTGATGTTTCTTGGACTCCGAAACAATGGCTTCCAATTGTTCACAATCTCATCTTTTTTATCCGTATGGATGAAGAGTTCGGAGTGTTATCGTCGAACTCTGCAGATGGCATGCGTCGCTATGTCAAGGATGTCGCAGACACCCAATCGGAAGATGTGAAGTCCGCCTTTGACAGTCAGATGGGCTCGGTTCTCCTACCTGCGTTGTACTCTGGTTCAAGAGAGCAATCGGACACTGTACGAAGAGAATACTTGCGTGTCATGGGCTACATCATCACCGTCATGCCAGACTGGGACCCTGTTGCCGATTTGAGTGGGCTTTTGACAGAACGCAGCGAAGAATCATCGGAGCCGTCTTTCTTCTTCAACATTCTAAGTCCTGCTACTGCAAGGCAGCTGGAGGCTCTCCGAACACTCGAGGCAGCCAATGCGGAACACCAAATGAGCAGCCAGAATCTTGGGCAATTTTTCATTCCGTTACTGGAGCATTTCATCTACGGCCGAGAAGATGGTAGTGATGATCACGGCCTTGGTGCACAGGCTACCACTACTATTGGGAATCTGGCGCTGTCTTTGAGCTGGAATCATTATCGAACGACGCTCTATCGGTACATTAGCTACATCGAATCCAGATCAGAGATGCAGAAGCAAACCGTTCGACTCTTGGGAAAGTTTGTGGATGCGCTTGTGCTTTCCTCGGAGAACAACAGAACTGACGGCATGGACGTTGATGAAATTGAGACAAAACCTGATGTCTTGAGACTGCAAGCCACTGCGCCAAAGATGGATCAACTGTCTGTTGACGTTCTCGATTATATTCTCCCACCCATCATTAAGCACCTTCACGAGAAAGACGAGTCTGAAGTCAGTTACCGTGTTCCCGTTGGCGTGGTAATTGTGAAATTATTGAAGCTGCTACCACCGGAGAAAATGAACCAGAAGCTGGCAGGAGTTCTCACGGATATATGCCACATTCTCCGAAGTAAAGCCTGGGAGTCGCGTGAGATGGCACGAGACACCTTGGTCAAGATCGCAGTTGTTCTGGGACCGTCTTTCTTTGGGTTTATTCTCAAAGAACTTCGCGGAGCTCTTACAAGGGGCTATCAACTGCACGTTCTGTCATATACGATGCATTCTATCTTGGTCGCCACAGTGCCTACTTTTGCGGCTGGCGACCTGGACCACTGTCTGCCTTCAGTGGTTACCGTAATCATGGACGATATTTTCGGCGTTATTGGCCAAGAAAAGGATGCTGAAGGCTACACGACGCAAATGAAGGAAATCAAGAGCAGCAAGAGTCAAGATTCTATGGAGCTGGCGGCTAAGAATGCGTCTGTTAGTCACCTCATTGATCTTGTCAAGCCACTACAGGCCCTTTTAATGGAAAAGGTTGACTTGAAGATGGTGCGCAAGATCGACGCTTTAATGGGCCGTATTGGCTCTGGGCTTCTCCAGAACCCCGGCGCTGAATCTCGTGATACACTGGTGTTCTGCTATGAGATCATTCAACACACCTATCAAGCGCGGAAACCGGAGGCGGAGAAGAAAATGGATCCAAGAGTGAGAAAATATCTGGTCCAGAAAGGAGCAAAGAAGAGTGGTGAGCGTGGCAGCATAGCCAAGCACACATACAAGCTGGTGCGGTTCGCGTTTGACATTTTGCGCTCCATGTTCAAGAAGTATGACGATCTCAGAACCCCAGAAAATGTTGCAGGGTTTCTCCCAATAATAGGAGATGCTATTATTGACGGGGAGGACGAGGTCAAGATTTCTGCATTCCGTCTTCTCGCAGTGCTCGTCAAGGTCCCTTTCAACTCGGAGGATGGCACGGGCATTTACCGAGTTGCAGTCAAGGAAGCTTTCAAAAGCATATCCCAATCCACCGCTACTACGACAGATATATCACAGGCCGCCCTCAAACTCTTGGCTGTGTTGATGCGTGATCGCAAGGATGTCGTTGTCAAAGATGCCGCAGTTGACATGCTTCTTGGCAAGCTGAAGGAAGACTTTACAGAGCCTCTTTACCGGCATGTGACCTTTAACTTTTTGCGATCTGTCATGGATCGCAGAATCGAGACTGCTGCGGTTTACGATATTTTGGACCATGTTGGCACGGTCATGATTACGAATGACGACAAAGATACCAGAGATTTGGCTCGTGGGGCCTTCTTCCAGTTCATCAGGGAATATCCTCAGAAGAAGGCTCGCTGGGCTAAACAACTCAACTTTATCGTGGCCAACTTGAAGTATGATCGAGAAGGCGGTCGCTTGTCCGTTATGGAAATCGTTCACCTTCTACTCATGAAGTCTTCGGACGACTTCGTCCAGGAGATTGTTGGCACCTGCTTCCTGCCGCTCTTTTTCGTTCTCGCCAACGATGACAGCGAGAAATGTCGCCTTGCGGCCGGTGAGCTGATGAAAGAGATATTCCAAAAAGCTGACAAAGAGCGAACTCAGCAATTCCTTGGGCTTCTCCGGACCTGGCTGGACAAGGAGGACAACGCAGCAGTGCAAAAGCTGGGTCTGCAAATCTTTGGGTACTATTACCAGTCACATGAAGATGCTCAAAACAATAAGAAGGATTGCAGACTAGTGTTGAACAAGTCTACAGCCATCCTGAAGGCAGAAGACATCAGGGATACTGATAACCAGCTCATCGAGACAACGCTTGGAGTCACCCAGCTGCTCGGCTCGACGATGAGTGAGGAGACGCTATCGGCCAAACGAGAGGAATTATGGAGCAACGTGGCTCGCTATCTTCGTCATCCAGAACCATCCGTGAAATTGGCAGCGGTGCGATCGGTTAACTCATATCTGGCAGATTTTGCCAAACAGCGGACCAAAGCATTTGCGGGAGAGGCCATTGATGGACCGTATGGCCTCACTCTGGATCTGGAGGACATGTACAACTTCACACGCCTCGCACTCGGCTCACTGAACAGCAACGCAATTGACGAAACACTCTCCGCTGAGTTGGTGCAAGTCATTATCTTTCTAGGAACCTGTCTTCCTGTTTCCGCAACCCCCGAAGAAGACCTGGACGAAGAAGCTGAGGAGCACGACGAAGACACGGCGGCCGAAGGAAAACGTGAAGGCGTGGACTACCTCTTTTGGCGCCTATCGCATATTCTTCGAAGAGAAATTCCTCCCAGATGTTTGGCTATCAATTCCAAGGTCGCGGCAATGGAAATCCTCGAGACAGTCTGTCGCCGCATCCTCAATACCTCAAGCCGACCTTCTCTCAAGACGGTTCTCGTGCCTCTGCAACAATTGACGGACCCGTCTATTCCTGCTCCCTTTAGCAATGACGAAGTTTTCAAGACGAAGCTTGAAGGCATCAAGACCAGAGCACAAATAATGATGGATTCTCTTCAGAAGAAATTTGGTACTGCAGAATACAGCAAGGTGCTGATGGAAATTAGAGAAGAGGTAAAGGCAAGGAGACAGCAGAGAACGAGCAAGAGGAAGATTGAAGCGATTACGCAACCGGAGAAGTATGGCCGAGACAAGAGAAAGAAGTTCGAGAAGAACAAGGAGAGGAGGAAAGTGCGGTCAAAAGAACAAAAGGCGGCGAGACAATCTTTCAAGGGGTGGTAGTTTTTGCGAGCATTTGCATGGCGTTTTTACGGGGATTTTCTTGTGCATTACACGGTGTCGGCTACACGCCCTGACTAGATGTCACTTTACATGATATATAGAGTGTAGATATCAGGATCATATCACATTAACCTTGTATTTACTTCTACATCCCTTTTATCTGTGAGCAGGGTATCCTCAAACGCCAACGCCAGTCCATGCAACCCCATCTATTTGTACAATATACAACAGTCCTCCTCCCCACGACACCCCATGAGAAATCCTTACTCCTTCGCATTTTCCGTCTGGGCACTCGCCTCCTCCGGCCAAAATTCAATATCCCCATCCTCACCAAGACTACCCCTCTTGACAAGCTTCCCCTTTTCTCGCATCAAGTCCTCCACAGTAATTTTCCTATCCCCAAAGATATTCAAGTGATCGCTAATGACATGCCGATTTCGACAGCTAGGACACGTAATCAGCACAGAGCCCGTGTGATAGCCCTGCTTCGATACATTATGATGGCTGCGGTGGCTGCACGGCACGCAGGTGAATGATAGCTGGTAGTACGCGGGATTGATCTCTGGTCGTTCCCCTTCGCTTGTGGGCGGTTCGCTGGACTCGGTGGCCTGCGCCTCGGCCTCGGGTTTCAAGTAGACTGGTTTTTTGGGCGGGCGAGGAATGGAGTGTGCTGCTCGTATGGCGATGGGCGTGGTCTTTGCGGATCGGAAGGTGTGTTGTTGAAAGGGGATTGCGCGGAGTCTCTGGGGGCGCAGCTGGCGCAGAAGGGGGGAGATGGAAGTTGTTGCTCTGGATGCCATGGTTGATTACTATGACGGGGAGGGGTGGTGTGGTGGTTGGAAGATGAGGTGGTGGATGAGTGAGGTTGAAATTTTTGGAGAGCTATGCAGGAGGTTTGGGATCGAGAGTTCGAGAAACTAGGGACGTCATAATTTGTGGTTGGCTCCAGCGAGAGGCTTGTGGCGGAAGCTGTGGGGCCGGCAGGGTGCATTGTGGCGGCTCCTTCAACTTCAGATTCCCGCAGTCTTCATTGGCCGTACAAGATTGATACAAGTATATTCTGTTTATTTTTTGTTAAAATTTATGAAAAGAGGGATTTCTTTCCCTTCTGTTTGATGCCGAAATCTTGGTGGTAGTTTGGGCACTCGGTTGGGTTACTTGACCTTGATCCTGGTGGAGCTCCTTCCTCACCTGCTCCAATCCGTGTAAGTCGTTCTTGCCAAAGATTCTCGGAAGACGGCAAAAGAATCCATTGCACCTGCCATCTTGTAAATGATGCTGAAAAAGCTCGCTATTTGTTAGAAATGCGGAAATTCCTTTGGTTTGAATGTACAAATCCAATTCTCAGCAACTCCTCTACTGCTGTGACGCAAATTACACCATCAGAAACGTTTCACTCCCGACCAAGTGTCCGCAGAAGCCATGAAGAACTTCTCTGGCTTAGTCGTCTCCTGCCTCTTACTTAACAGCAGATCCGTTATAGCAAGCAGTGATGATCCAACTGCTGCATTGGCAATTGTGAACCAAGCTCGTCAAGCCAAAGGCGTGCAACCTCTCACCTGGGACCCCAACTTGAAAACCTACGCTCAACTTTGGGCAGATGAGATGGGAAGTGGGAGGCAGCCGTTTGAACACGCCCCGGCTTCATATCGCCCCAGCCAGGGAGAAAACTTGTATGAACAGTCGGCCGGTCAGTGCGATGCAGCTTACGACAACCCCCTTCAGACGGCAATGCGTGCGTGGCTGTCGCAAGAGAGTTTGTATACTGGTCAGCCGATAACTACTGGGCACGAGCCATGGCTGCATTGGTGTGCGTTTACCGTCTTTTCATTGCCATGTCGTTGCAGGAAATGCTCACTGTCTGAATAGCTCAGTGTATGTGGTCTTCTACCACACGAATTGGTTGTGCTCGTGCGTACAGCATCTCTGAGCCGTACAAGTTCTTCGACGTCTGCCGATTCGCTCCCGAAGGAAACATGTGAGTGCTTTGCAAGTCGATTCTCCCCCGTCCCAGCTTCTACTGACTGGACCTAGTGTTGGACAGAAACCGTTTTAGAGCCGTTTTGAAGGAGAATGCCAGTTTGGACCAGGACGAGGAATGCGGTCCCGCCAAAGGCCAAATCTGATCAATGGAGAGAATTTTTAGCTGTCAATGCCCTTTTGTTAGATTTGACGTTGGAGCTAGCCTCGACTTTTGTTGGTGGACACAAGTCTGCCGTGAACCAAGGTGGTGGCAAGCCTCAATTTGTTTGAAAGTATGTTGCTATTTCGATTCGCTACATTATAAGTACAGTGAGCTGGTCGGGTAAAGAGAAGCTGCCGTTCGTTAGGCCGGCATCTGATTTGTGGAAATAGAGCCGATTTAGCAGGACTAGTCCATGGAGAGCACTTGGTGCTTCAAGGCGTGATTGACTCGTCAGGTCCAATTGATCTCTTGTAATTGTAACATTAGCTGAAGTATGACTCACTTTTTTTTTTTTTTAAGTTTCATTGGGTACTCATTGAATGGAGGGATTAAACTGAACCAACTGGCAGGTCCATGGAGCTTAATATAAGAAATGCCGTGGGTAATTACCCATAACTCGGCGTTTAGGACTGGTTCTCCGCAGTGGCTGGCGATGGATTATCTGACGACTACATGGCACCGGTTGACGAAATGGCAAATAGCTTTACCCCTCCCTCGACTTACAACAACCGGACAGCTTCGAGATGCCTCTTGCGACAACCCCTCCCCACCATGGGCAAGCTGAGAGAGCATAACTGGCGGAGATATGGACATAAGGGCATATGTCCGTACATGATGGCGCTTCAAGATGCAGTCTGTGAAATATAAATAAAGCCAGTGCCTGTACTTGGCCATGGAGCCAATTGCGAATACACCCATTCATTCACCAGCAGCACGTTGTAAGGCTACACTCTAGAACCCCGGCTCAGCTCCAGAATCTCGACGACTTAGACGAGCATAATTCGAACAACGGCAACAATGGCGAATTTCTTCTCAAACGCTCCCGAGCCTGCCACAGAGCTAGGTCGCTACCGCGTCCTGGCACCATCAGCCGCAATTCGAGTCTCTCCATTGGCCCTCGGCGCCATGTCCATTGGCGACGCCTGGAGCAGCGCAATGGGATCGATGAACAAGGAACAATCGTTCAAGCTGCTGGACGCCTTTGTCGCGGCAGGCGGGAACTTCATCGACACAGCCAACGGGTATCAGAACGAGCAGTCAGAAACCTGGCTAGGCGAATGGGTAACAGAACGAGGAATCCGCGACCAACTCGTCCTCGCAACCAAGTACACATCTGACTATCGAAGCCATGCCGAGGGCAAAGGCAAAGTGCCGAACTGCACGGGCAACCACCGCAAGAGTCTTCACATCAGTGTGCGGGATTCGCTGAAGAAGCTGCAAACAGACTACATTGACCTCCTGTACGTGCACTGGTGGGACTTTACAACCAGCATCAAGGAGGTCATGGACTCTCTGCACTTTCTCGTCCAGCAAGGCAAGGTGCTGTATCTCGGCGCCTCAGACATGCCCGCGTGGGTAGTCAGCGCGGCCAACACCTACGCCATTGATAACAGCAAGACGCCCTTTAGCGTATACCAGGGCCGGTGGAGCGTCATGCAGCGCGATTTCGAGCGTGACATTATCCCCATGGCGCGAATGTTCGGCATGGCTCTCGTCCCGTGGAATGTCGTCGGCGGGGGCAAGTTCCAGACCAAGAAGGCCATCGAGGAGAGGAAGAAGAACGGAGAGGGTCTCCGGGCGTTTGCTACGACGAGCGAGCAGAGCGAGAGCGAGGAGAAGATTAGCGCGGCGCTGGAGAAAGTCGCTGGGGAGGTGGGCGTTGAGTCCATCACGGCGGTTGCGCTGGCGTATGTGCTGCACAAGGCGGCGAATGTGGTGCCGCTGGTGGGAGGGCGCAAGGTCGAGCATCTGGAGGATAATATTAAGGCTTTGAGTATTCGGTTGAGCGAGGAGCAGATTACGTATTTGGAGAGCGTGGTCGAGTTTGATGTTGGGTTTCCGCATGACTTTCTGGGGACGGACCCGAATGTCACGGGGAGGAGTATGCGGTTGGATAGGAATGCGTTGCTCAAGTTTCCTATGGCGCAGAAACCGAGCAGTGTTTAGGTTGTGTTGTGAGGAGGCGGGTGTATGTTGATAGGAAGTTTTAGAATAAGAATAGACTGGCTGATGGTGCTTTGTGTTGTCATCGTGGCTGAATTGCGTTGCTTGTGACAGGAACTGCATGTTCATGGGCAACTAGAAGAGTCTTGTTCGCCACACCCTGTAAAAGATTAGTGTTGGCAACCTTCGAAACGGAAAACTTGGGTATTCCAGCCAGCTTGTTAAACCAGACCCTCAATATGAATTGGTACCTATCAAGGCGTCTCTAAAGCAGCCCGTTGTTGGTGTGGTTCATTATGGTGTGGTGGGCGTACAAAGTCAAATCAAAAAAACTTTGTCTCAACTGCATGCATGCACAGAGCACGAGGCATGTGGCGAACGAACTTGAATGTGTCCGGTCTCAGTGCCGGTGTAAGTAAAACCCTGCCAAGTATCGAATGGATCGCATTCTAGTTGTATGGGGGACCATTGTATCGAAGCCTGGCGGCTGGCGTCTGGCGTCTGGCGTCTGGCGTCTGACATCACCATGCATCACGATTCAGCTGTCTGGTGGCATCTGGCAGCCCCCGGCAGAGTACCACAAGCTGACTTGATATGTGACTTGACATTTTTCGTCGTTGAAGACTGCACCAGACTGACGTATTTTTCGCCACAGTTGCCGCCTTTGCGAACCACCTTGGTAGGTAGTGACCCCGACGACAAGACGAAATGCTGCTTGTGACCCTGGAGGCAATGGAGGGTCCCAGGGAACAAGCACACCAGCCAGGGACCTCTGGCTTGTCGTTGGCTTGTCGTTGGCTTGAGGAGGTGGATGAGGGCGGAAATACAAAATAATCCCATCGCCTGGTGCCAATCATTGACCGCTTGGCTGGACCAAGGCAAGGGATGAAGACGAGATGGACCAAACCAGACCTCCAGACCTCTTGCACCCCCTCCTTTACCCCTGTCTGGTGCCTTTCTGGTGCCGTTCCTTGATGACCATCTTGAGTCAACTGGTGCAGCGAGGGAGTATCCAACCTGCATGAACATGAACATTCCTCTTCCTTGTAGATGTCGGCTGCTGTTTCCGTGAACTTTCCATGGCCCGCCAATTTTTGATGCTTTTATTGGCGCTGTCCTGCGTGCGAGTGCGAGAGCCCAAGGCACCATCCAACCTAAATCATCTCTTATTATTGGCTTTTGTTATCCCTTGTCAGGTCACACCTGGGACAACAAATCGGGGATCTGGTTGTGCCGGTGTTGACATCAAATGCTCTCAAGTGCTGCCGGTAGAGAGTACTTCGTACACGAGTACGGAATCCCTGCATGTCTTACTTCAGTACCTAGGTACCTGGCCGCTCAACCGCCCGCCGCCCGGACTTTACTCTGACAGTGAAGGTTCCCATTGCGACGCCCGCGCCACACCAACCGGACAATTTATGCATGTGTTCTCTGAAATTTCCACATCCGTGGAGGCGAAGAAGCGAAGAAGCAAAAAAGCCTCGCTTGCTTCGGCCAAAGGTGGTAACTTGACGCCCGTACATGTAGGCAATCTGGTCCATGTCATTCTCCCAGAAACATTGATGCTGAACGCTATCAATTGATGTCTGGTGATACTGAACATTGAAGCACACAGCCCTCTGTCACCGCCACACCATCACCCATCCCTTCCAGTCCACGTTGCAGAAAAATAAGAGACTACCTAGGTACTTAAGTAGTCGATGCGGCTCGTCTCCTGCCTTGTGCTGCGTATCAAGGTATAAATCCTCAACTCATATTCATTCTCCGGCCATGTCCACTCGAATAGATGCCAGCAAGTTTTCAAACATGTGAGCACACTTATTTTCAATTGCGATTTTCTTCTTCTGCAATCTTTTTTTTTTTTTTTTTTTTTTGCCCACAGGCCGGCTGTGTCGTGTCTACATGCACTTGAATAGCTGGTCTATGACACCTACGCACTCCCAAAGCGGTGTCATGCCTCATGGTTATCGACACTAACACGCGAATCTTTGTCACGTTGGTTTCGGGCTTTGCAGTCCCGGAATTTTTTTTCAAAACATCACGAAACTCAACAATACCCACCGTATTTATGCCTCTCAGTCCTGAGGTCATTGTAGCACTGGTTGCATTGTTTATTGCCCTGCCGCCGGCCGTCGCCGTCGTGTGGCAGTGCCGCAGAGCAAGACAACATCGACAGCGGTACCGTTGTTCCACACATGGTTCGTATAATATATATACCGGGACTAAATTTGAGATTTGAAAGCTAATAGACCAGCAAAGAGGAAGAAGGGTTTCATCCTCCCTTGCAACATCACGAGCTTTTGCAATTGCCACAACTAGACCGTCGGCCGACCACGAGTCCACAACAAGGGCATGTTCGGGAGGCATTGTACATTGTTGCCTATCAAGCCAGGGAATATAACTCGGATATTGTGCAGTAACTTAAAAGCTTCAGTTAGATCTCTTGTAGAACTACTGTTACATATTCAGGGTTCGACAATATACAAGTCGACTTTGTTGGCTGGTGCGGCGAGCCGAGGCTGGTGGTTGTTGGTGTAAGTGTAGGTGTAAGTGGTGGCATCGATTGATTCCTCTCAATTTGGATGGTTTCTCCATCACGATTCACTGTCTTGCACATTTCATGATTGCGAAGAGATCCCTTCTTCTCCTTCTTTTTGGGCCTGTCGAATTTCTTTGTTTGGAACAAGCGTCGTGTATTTGAAAAAGGTTTACAGCGTGCAAGCCATGATATTTTGAGTAAAGAGGAGCTTTACCTACATGTGTTCATCCCATCTCTGAGGCATCCCCGAGCATCTCATTGGTTAGTTAGAAATACTCTTCGGCGACTGGTCAATAGAGACTGAGGTGGAGACACAGAACGCATGCATTCTCTTGTTGTAATGTGCTGGCGTTGCAGTGGATGAAGTGATAGAGGCGAAGGCAAGGATCCGTGAACATTGGAAGGCGGCACTGGACTCCCTGAAGAAGCTTCTCCCGTCGACTTGAGCACTTTCCCCCTCCGCTTTCGGCACATATATCTGGATTCTGGAGTCCCTCAATAGGTCCCCAGTCTTGTTGCACGGGTGAGGTTTGGTGCAGGTTGGGTTGTGCGCATTATAAAAAAATATGTAGGGACATTTATTTACATGCTTGTAGCTGAAACTAAATGACTCTTCTACATCGAATTTACAATGTTTCCAAGTTCAATTTGGTTCTCGACTTTGTTGCCTGAGAATTCTGCGCCAGAGAGCTACTTATGTGGTGGAGGTTGTTGCCCTGGTTTTATGGAAAGTTAGTTCTATAATGGCGGCGTAATATAGAGATCTATGGTGCTTACACAGGAGTTAAACGGAACCGCAAAATGTAATTAAAAGCTAGGGCAACCTAATAGTCTTTCCCTGGCTAAGAATTTCTTTAGAAATACCTAAACCCCTAGCATCTTTCACTCGTGACGGGTAAGAATGCCAGCGCAAATTAGGATTAGCCAAGTTGTAAGCTTTAGCTCTACATGTTAATGGGGCATATGGGGGGGGGGTTCTCAGCTTTAAGCCATCAAAGCACTGAGAAACAAACGCCACCCGTTTGGAATAACAGCACACAGTGCCCTTTTAGGTACCATAATCAAAGGAGTAATATTCAACGTAAACGACTTGTAAGTTTAAAATGAACCAAAACAAAGGAGCTATACTACTTAAGTGAGTGGCTGCTTTAAGCAGGGAGAACATCAGAAAACTCTACCGATATTAAACCCAGCCACCACTTGAAGGATTTGCGTTGGCAACATCTGAAAAGCTTGGCCCTTCTGCCAGGGCTCCCGTAGCGTCCTGGTTGACATCAGGGAACGACTCGTTGAGGGCGTAATTGTATCCTAAATCCGCCTGCGTCGCCACGGGAAGCCAATTCGAAAACTCGGCAGGATTGCCTGGAGGAGGATTGCTGTAACTGGGAAGAGCAGCAGACATAGGTTTCGTCATGCTGATGTGTCTGGAATATCGATGGTAATATGCCAGTCCTCCTAGCTCCACGCCCAGATCACACCACTGCCACTCGTTGATCTTGACCATCTTATCCTCAGTCGTAATGCTGCGGTCGTGGTCAGGTGCCATCGCCAGCATACAGAGCCACCACAGAGCGAGTTCTGTCGTCAACATATTTACACCGCGCTTGGTCCATGGGATAGGCATGATGGATGCCTTGAGTTCTCTGCCCGTCGTTCCACTTGTGCTGCCTGTGCCCGCTGCCTGCCCTTCTCCCACAGCAGCATAGCTGAAGCAGCATGCAACCAGCTCTTCATTAGTCTGTATATACCCATAACGAGTTCCTGCCTTTTCACATATATTTCCAAGCTGTATAATAGGGAATGTTGGCTCTTTCTTGGAGGGCAGTGGTGTATTGGGGTTGAGGTTGACCAAGACTTTCTGGCACTTCCATTTCGAGCTGGCCCTTGCGAGGCCAACAACCAGAGCCGGTTGATGGTGATTGTCGAGTTCGATGATGTGATCCACAACCAGAGAACCGGATAGATGTAACTTCGCAATAAAGGAATTATCAGGAGTCGAGCATTGGGTCCTGAGATTGCTGTCTTGGTGGAGCGTGAGGAATTCCATGGCGAAGCCAAGAGTCTGTCGCAACACCCTATCGTGCCAACCAATTAAGCCTCGGACGTCTTTGTCTGATCTAATAACCACCCTATTGAGTTCTGCGGGCACAGGAGGTGTTTGGTGTGCTGTGAAATAAGAGTTAAGGACATGTCCGTAGCTATCGTTCAGATTCTCCAGCGTAAACTCCTTCCAGAGAGTAATATTGCTTAGCTTTGGCCACTCGCTATTAGAAGTGTTTCTTCCAGGTTTTGTTTGCGAGGCTATTAATGGCTTATTTTGAGTGAGAATTTGTCGCAGCGTGAAAGTGGTTTGCTGGCCAGCCATGTTCACAAGCATGGACGTCATCCACGCACTTACGGCTCGCTTGAAAACCTGGGACTTTGTCAGAAAGTCGACGAAACTTTGCGTCCCTACTTTATCGGACGCAAAGATGAGGCTGGCGAGGAATTGCGGCTCTGCTACTCCGTACCCCGCTTGGGAATACAAATTTGTTGTTGGTTTTGCAGGCACATCAGATTGTGTGATCGTGTAACACATCAGATTGTGTGTTGAGCCAACCACGTTTCAGCTTCTTTGTGTGTTTATGCCTAATGCAAGAGCGTTATCATCCTTTAGGCAGGTTGTATACGTTATATATCGTGAAGCTTCTGTTCATGAGCATATTTCAGCCCAATGTATGACAAGAAGGCGTCGATGAGGTGTTGGTCAAATCAAGAGCATTTGCCTGCGGCCACAGCTTTGGCGAGCCAAGTGCCATTGCCTGGGTCTAAAGACTGCCCATTTATGACGCATCGCATTTCTCTGTACACAAGTTGGTACGGAATTGAATATCTCAAATTCGAACGTCTGCTGCTCCTAAATTTAGTCCATTCGCCTTCCTCCTGGGGTACGCCGAGGTGGACGGGGTACGGACAATGTCAATTCGGTCCCGAAACCCGCGTAACCATACCAAGGGAAAATGAAATATCTGCATATTACAAGAAGTAAATGGCTACTATAAGTCTCCTGTCTTGCTCACATAGTACGCGCGAATCAGATTCGCCGAGTTGTGCAAAAATACATGAAGCATAACTTCGGCCGCCGATCTACACGCAGGGCCATCATCTATGGTGCGGAAACATGACACCAGACTTGAACTCCCAAGCAAGAGTGTTGGTGAACCATGTATCAATCTTTAAGACGGCTGCCACCTGTTGGCTGCAATTCAAGTACCACCTTCGCGGCTTGGCATCTAGGCGGACAGCTCGCCTCTTCGAATTGACCCGGCCAGATTTCAGCTTTTGGCCACCAGCCTCTAGTCGTTGTCGTTGTCGTTGTCGTGGTCCTCTCTTTGTCATGTTCGACGGTGCGTTCACGCCCGACTCTGTGGTCGCAGAAAACGCCCTCCAATTGCATTTCATCGGGTTGACAAAGGAATAAATACCGTCTCGGGAGGGCGTGCTTCTCAGGTTGTATCTATTTCTGTTCAAGTTGCCGCCCGGAAATGCAAACACAGAAAGTGGAGTTTTCTGGTCCTCGTGCTCCTCATTCCAAAGATCTACCATGTCATCAAACAACCAGTAGTCGTTGATACTGTACAAAAACGTTTCATATTCCATGGCAGATTTGGCGGCAGCGGTGAGATATGGATTTAGCTCGGGGTTTGTGATGAAGTGCGGAATTGTGATTGCCGTGCTGAAATCGCAGATCCTGCCGCTAATGAGTTGCCGATCGGCCATGTCGATACCGATAATGCCAAGTTGATGTAACTGAGTAATGTTTCGGAGGATTCTACGCAAGTCTTTATTTTGCATTGTCTCCGCAGGCGTACCGAACTCCTTAACGATGCCCCGGATGGGTCGCAGTTTGCCACTCTTGCCTGGATATCGCGAGCGTACCTTGTAGCACCCAGGTCCGTCGGTATTTCCGTCGAACTCGAGGAAGATATATGGGTCATCTTTGAACTTGTCTCTCATGATCCGCTCGTGTTCCTCATCGAGAAGTAGATAGCCAAAGCAATCAACAGCTAGTTCTTCATGGCCCGCTTCTTGAAGGCGGCCGAAGCTACGGCATTCGCAGCTAAATGGGTCTGCGTAGTTGTAAACAGCAGACATGGCGGCGTGGTTGTCTTGATCGAAATCGTCATTCAGGCGTGCCCATTCAAATGCATGGTCAAATCTGAACTATCGACACACATGGAGGGATACGTTAGCACTCTTCCGTTTTTCTTTTGGCATGTTGAACAAGAACCTCGCTTACAAGTTTCAACGCGTAGATGCGGCCTAAGATTTGAACTTTGAACACAAACGAGTGTCGGCCTTCTCCCAAGTACTCGAGGAAGTCAATCTTTTGGGGTCCTTGGAAGTCAAAGGGCTTTAGTTTTGGTCCTTCGCACGGTGGCAGAGGTATCAAGTCGGCGGCAGAGTCTGGCCAATCTGGAAACATTTTAATGGTTGTGAAATTTAAAACGCCAGGAAGATTCTAAAATTAATAAATGCGTATTAGTCGGAAAATTAAAAGACAAGGTAAGGTTGGTGCTGGGAACGTTGATCTCCCAGCAGTATTCCTCACCAAAAAAGCTGCATGATATTGACAGTTGAGAGCATGTAAATATAACATTACAAAAAGTAATCAATAACAAACTACGGAGTAATCCCTCTTATTAATAGTACTGTCGGGTTTCAACTTTTCTTTGTATGCGATGCAGCGATTTCCTAATCAAGGATGGTTTGACATGGGAACGGAAGAGCAATGGAATATGGTTAGTCAGCAAATCATTGATGGAGCTGCCTTGAATGACCGATGTGGCTGATACCAAAGTCGTGCTTGTGTCCTTCATGGGTGTGGCTTGTGCCCGCACCGCCACTCTTTCCACCAAACGGAATATGCCGAATTTTTTGGCAGGGCCAACGACGCGCGATGGACAAAGCGACAGATGCACAAGTCGCGACTGTGAAAGCTGCAACCAACCATCAAACCACCACCAATTCATGCACGCGAACCCCATCTCGAGTTCGATATCCATCAGTATCATCCCGTAACGGCCGTTAGATACACCACTGTCAGGTCCGCACTTGTCCATTCAATTGCAGACTCGGGGTTTACCCCTTCTGCGCGTTGCGACCACTTTGCCTCCGTTGTGCTCCCTTGCGCCAGCATGACCTGACCAGGACGGTCTCCTTTTGCACATCATGGACCGTTCGAAACCCCAAGCTTTTCAATCATCCTACGCGCCTCGCCTCCGCGCCTACAACAACTCTCTCCTGACGCCTGTGCTGCCGAGTGCCCCTACAGGACCCCTCTCGAGAACAACGAAACGAGGCACCACAATCATCAACTACGCCGAGGATGGCTACGACGACTTGGAAGACGATAGTGACGACACCCGCCGTCGGCCGACCGGCTTGAGAAGTCTGCGCAAGGAAGATTCTGCATCCAGACAAGATCTGGCTGAGAAGGCTGGCAAGGACACCAAGGAGCCTGTTGAAGTTCAGGGCATCTGGCGAGACTGGATGGGCAAGAACCGAGCACTCAAAAGCGATCAACAAAATGCCGCGCAAGCAAGCCTCCCCCTCACACTGATTCCTATACGAATCGATCTCGATATTCCAGCATTCGTCCCTGCTGCGGCGTTTCCTATTCCAAACACCGCCGCCGTTGACAGCTCGCTGCCCCAGTATCGACCGGGGGAGATGACAGTTCCGTACAAGCTTCGAGATATCTTTTGCTGGAACTTGCATGAAACACTTATTACTACGGATCAGTTCGCTCAGACTCTTGCCCAGGACTTGGATTTGCCTAATCGGGGCGTTGTGGTTGCGGAGATTAGCAAGCAAATTAGAACCCAGCTAGAAGAGTATGCTGGCGTTGCGCTTCATCCCCTGTTTCACACGGAGCAATATGCGTCGGCACCCGCGCCGGCTGCCACGGCTGGTGCCAACGGAACTGCAGTTGGAACACCAAGACCGAATTTGATGATGAAATCAAGGGAAGACTCGCCCGCCTCGATGGCGAGAGGGATTTCGCGACCTGATACTCCTGCCCGAGTTGGTGGCGGCCCAGCGACTCCGTCACAAGCTCCAGCACCGAACGTCACGGCAGAGGCTACACCAATCTTACCGGACTCTGACGACTACAACCCAGATGACACCTACCGATGTATCATCAATCTCAGTCTCAATCTCTCGTCCATGCTGTATACGGACAAATTTGAGTGGTCACTGCTGCACCCCCCGGGCACAGCTGAAGCGTTTGCAAAGACTACTTGTGCTGATCTAGGGTTAACTGGTGAATGGATACCGGCCATGACCCACGCCATTTATGAAGCTGTTCTACGACTGAAGAAGGAGGCCTGCGAAGCAGGTGGCCTGGTTACTGGATGGGGCGGAATACAGCAAGATTTACCCAACGACGCGGCTCTCGGCACTGAAGCTGGTTGGCGATATGATCCCGACCACCTGGCGGATGACTGGGAGCCCAAGGTGGAAATCTTGAGTAAAGAGGAGATCGAAAAGAGAGAAGGCGAACGCGAACGAGAAGCCCGTCGCTTGCGTCGTGAGACAGCGCGATTCAGCTCCACGGCTGGCATGCTGGGCGGCACGCCCTTCGGCGCCCCTGCGGAAATCGAGGAGGAGAGAATGGGCAGAGGCGAACGATCAAAGAAGAAGCGGCGATTCAGAAGTCTTAGTCCCCTCAACCGCAGCGGCACGCCTGGGGGCCGTGGAACCCCTGATGTTGGAGGGTACGGCGGTGGAGGTGCATTGACGGACGTTGAGAGACACACATGGAGATGTACACACTGTCGAGTATGGGGAACAAGTGTCTGGGCAGTGCGCGACGGTCCTGCCGGTCCCAAGGTAAGCTCACAGTGCACAAATACACATTTTGGAACCTTTCCGTTTAGGAATCTTGGTAATGCTAACGATATTGGCAGTCTCTATGCGCAAACTGCGGGTACTCGTACGAGCGCGATCGCAAACTCCCACGCCAAACCAAAAACCTGCACCTGCAAGACCTTCGAGCGGCCTAGGAGTCCTCCATCACGCAGAGTGGCAAGGACAAGGCCAATTCCGAGCCAAGATCTCAGAAAGAATGCACAGGATCACCTCTCAAGATGCAGCGTACTCCGCAGAGCGCGTCACTCTTGTACTCCGGCTCCAGCCGAGGACGCTCGCTTCCCAACGCCAAAGATTGGATACAGATGCTGCCTCTTGCGCGGGGAGACGGCAGCCTTGGCCGTTTGATTGCCCGAGCCGTGAATTCTGGTATACAAGAGGGACGTTCGGCATGGCTATAATTTTTTTTGGGGCAAATCACCTGATTTTAAAAATTAGTTAGGGGAAGGGGCGTACAGGGAAAGATCTTTATGTTTTTTATTTTTTGAGAATTTTCATTTCATCTGCCTCGCTGTTGTTGCTGAGATGGGGGCAGGGACGAGGGACGGGTGAGCTTTGTTGAATTTTGAGTCTCCTTTTGTGAAGAAGCTGGGAGACTCTGTCGGGGTGAATGGTTAGACCCCTGTGTAGACTAGGATGGGCGTATTGATATTGCCGAGGAATCAATGAGCATTAAGGGATTACTTGTTTGTGACTGATGCATGTGTGCTTGCCACCATTCAAGATATCAATTCCACCCTCAACCACACACAACCACACAATATGCATTACGCACCCTGAAATACAAACACCAACCTCTACCCATCAAGTATGAAACATCCTCAAGGGAAAGACAGGGTATTGCCCATCCCCGCATACAGAGTCGCATTCAACCTCCATCACAACCAGCCAGCGGAAGAACTGCACACCGGCCCGAAGGCACACTCCCATTCCCATTCCCATTCCCATTTCACAGCCCTCAACATCCAAGAATCAGCATAACTCTTTCAACGTAGTGGAAGTGAATCCGGGCCGACTTATTCATCCACACTAACCTCACATCTCCAAATAAAAAACCCCAAGAAACAAGAGCGTAAAGCTGTAACATAGAAACCGGGTATTAACGAGTTTCCCTTTTCGGCAAGCGCAACCCTGTTTCCCAAACGTCCTGTGGTCGACGTTATGCGCCCGGCTGTTTTGGAGAAATAGGCTAAAAACACCAACGGGAACGGGAGCAGGTCCCCTGGGTGGGAATAAGTCCCGTGGGAGAGAGATCGGGTTTGTGTCGTATTTTGGGGGCGCTTTGCGGAGAGAGAATCCGGGGAAAGGGGCCGTGGTGTGTGATTGGGGGAGTGGTTGTGGAATGTCGGGTTGGGGTTCCGGATAGGCTTGGGGAGGAAATGAAAGGGGTTGTGGGATGGGATGATGGTGGTTAGATTGGTAGATTGGGGGAGTTGAATGGGTTGGATTTGTTTGTGAGGCTGGATGGTGATGTGGTGGTGGATGTTGATGATTTACCGGTTGAGATGGGTTTCCGATTTCGTGTGAGAGACAGACGAGATCTGGTTTGCGTGGGATGGCGGGCCGGGTGCCGTTTTACTTTATCAATGTTGAAGCTCATGATTAATTATCGTGACAAACTAGATGTTCTGTTATACTTCAATGAGAGATGTGTAACTATTCCAACATGACCATCTATATAAACAACCCAACAACCCAACTTCAACAACAACCACAAACTAACCAAACCAACAACAAACACCCCAAAACACCATCACCATGTCTCTCCTCGTCACAGCCCTCTCCCTCATCGCCGCCACCAAGGCCCAACAAGCCTGCACCCTCACCACCGAAACCCACCCCCCCCTCTCCTGGTCCAAATGCACCTCCTCCGGCTGCACCACCACGCAGGGCTCCGTCGTCGTCGACGCCAACTGGCGCTGGACGCACCTCACAAACTCCACGACGAACTGCTACAGCGGCAACGAATGGGACACCTCCATCTGCACCTCCGGCGAGGCCTGCGCCCAGAACTGCTGCCTCGACGGCGCCGACTACGCGGGCACGTACGGCGTCACCACGTCCGGGAACCAGCTGAGCATCAAGTTTGTCACCAACGGGCCCTACAGCAAGAACATCGGCAGCCGGCTGTACCTGATGCAGGACGAGACCAAGTACCAGATGTTTACGCTGCTGGGCAACGAGTTCACGTTTGATGTGGACGTGTCCAAGATTAGCTGTGGGTTGAACGGGGCGCTGTACTTTGTGTCGATGGACCAGGATGGCGGACTGGCCAAGTATAAGGGGAACAAGGCGGGTGCCAAGTATGGCACGGGGTACTGCGATAGTCAGTGTCCTCGGGATGTCAAGTTTATCAACGGTGTGGTAAGTTGGTGAAAACACCATGGTCACTTACACAACTCCAACTACTCCATCCACAGACATCACCACTATTTCCACTTTCCACTGACCGGATTCAGGCCAACTCTGAAGGATGGACACCCTCCAAAAACGACGCCAACGCAGGCATAGGCAACCTCGGCACCTGCTGCGCAGAAATGGACATCTGGGAAGCAAACGACATCTCAACCGCCTTCACCCCCCATCCCTGCACCAACAGCGCACAGCACTCCTGCTCCGGCGACAACTGCGGCGGCACGTACTCGTCTGACCGATACGCAGGCGACTGTGACCCCGACGGCTGTGACTTCAACAGCTACCGCCAGGGAAACACCACCTTTTACGGCCCCGGCTCCGGATTCACCCTCGACACCACCAAGAAGGTCTCTGTCGTCACGCAGTTCATCAAGGGCTCCGACGGCAAACTCTCCGAGATTAAGAGATTCTACGTCCAAAACGGAAAAGTCATCCCCAACTCGCAGAGCGACATCTCCGGCGTTTCAGGCAACTCCGTCACACAGGGATACTGCAACGCCCAGAAGAAGGCCTTTGGCGATACCGACTCGTTCAACGCCAAGGGTGGTTTGGCCAAGATGGGAGATGCGCTTGCCGCACCTATGGTTCTCGTCATGAGTCTCTGGGACGATGTAAGTGTTTTGTTTAAAAAGAAATGGTGTCTGAAAGAAAGAAAAGGAAACAGAATGTGACTGACTGACTCTAAAAGCACTACGCCAATATGCTCTGGCTCGATTCAACTTATCCTACCACTTCCACTGGACCCGGTGCCAAGCGCGGCAGCTGTTCCACCTCGTCTGGTGCTCCCTCCGACATTGAGAACTCCGTCCCCGACTCTACCGTCGTCTTCTCCAACATCAAGTTCGGTCCCATCAACTCCACCTTCACCTCCGGAGGCTCTGGTGGCGATGGTGGTTCCGGTGGTGACGGAGGTAATGGTGGTGATAATGGTGGCACTGCTGCTCATTATGCTCAGTGCGGCGGAATTGGCTTTACTGGTCCTACCAAGTGCGCCTCCGGCTTTACCTGCACCAAGCTGAATGATTACTACTCCCAGTGCCTCTGAGCGAATTCATGCAAACATCAAGAACAATGATGGACAACGAAAAGCAGATTAAATTGAAGAAGACGGGGGAATGCGTGGACCGTTCTCGGCGGCATGTTGCTGTTGCTGTGCTTGGCATCATGCTGTTGTTGGCGTTTACAATGTGCATTTGCTTGTTGGTGGGCATTGTACATATCATTTTGCCTATTCTGAGTACATATTCTTAGTTTTCATTTCCCAAATACCTAGGTATATAGCAATCAAAGTACATAGCAGTCGTAAACACGTTCCCAACCTATCAACTTACACATAAGCATAATATTTTGTTTATCACAACGAACACGCTTAAAGCCCTACCCACACTAAAAGTTGGTAGGCCTGGTACCTGCTCTTCGGAGAAATTTAATATAAAACAGAAGAAAGAAAAAAAATTGTAGGACATACAAGTGTGGGTATTGTATCCTTTTTCTTCCCTCGCAGTAAAACGCCGTGGTGGACCCATCAACGCCTTCATAAACATGTACAGCGTGAAAACTCAACTCAACCGCAACTGCTACCCGCGTGGCCCTCCATGCATCATTTGGGCGGCATCCACCCCAATCCATCTCATACCAGCCGGCGCCTGCTGCCCTTGCACTTGAACTGCTCCAGGAGGACTAATGGACTGTACGTTATTTTGATATGGATTGTGGCCCGGCATCTGCCGAAGACCTCCTAATCTGTCCACCGTCTCGCTGGACAATTGCTCAAAACTTCGCTTCAGCATCAGGGCATCCTCCCATCTGACGCCATAGAGCTCCAATGTCTTGGGAATGCGTTCTAAACACCAAATAGTTCTATCGAGATTGCTTTCCACGGGAATTCCAGGTCTCACGATGCGGCGAGGAATAGGTGGAGGGGGCGGAGACCCAGGGGGAACTGCCGGCGGAGGAACATGCTGTCCTGAGAGAAGTAAATCCTGCGCGTCTCGTAGGACCGCTAGGAACTGATTGGCCATGAAGTAGACCTTGAGAGCGTCGTGGTATGTATAAAATGCACTGTTTAAGCCGCCGTATGCAATATCGTACATGTTGTTGAGATACTCCAGAGAGTACTCAAATATCAGGATACGAATGTAGTCGGTAATTTGAGGACCTCGAGCTGATGGCGCAATGCAGTATACATAGCTGTAGCGCAATTCTTGCTCGAACATTTGTCGAATGCCAGGTGGCAGCGTGTCTGGAAGAGACTGCTGCCACTCTCTCATTTCTAAGCACATCTGCCAGAGAAACCCAGTAGGATTCGGCAAAGGTGTCGGCTCTGATTGATAGAGTACTTGATACCAGTATGACTGTGCTCGGCGGAGCTGACAAAGCAACAACGCGGGATCTGCTGACTGCGGCCCAGAAATGGGCCCAGGTGTTGCCTTCTTGTCGCCCAGATCCGATGACTGAGGGAACTCTACGTTGATGGATTCGTCTGCAAATGAGAAGCTACGGGCATGAGCCATACTGATGGTACTGATTTCAAAGTAAGCACGCGGCCACGAATATAGCGGGAGCGGAACGACCAACCGATCAAGAGCATAGGTGCAGTAGAATATCTTGCGGCGCATATCGAGAGCCAACCGGTCAGACGCCGATGACGTAGGGGGGTCCTGGTGCAAGCCCAGGTCAACCACGGCACGGGATGTGAATCCTATCAAATGCCAAGTATCAAAGTGAACTGGGTCCAGCATGGAATACAGGGTTAGCAAAAGCAGCGACTGGATCTGTGTGACATATCCTGGCCCCAGAGCCCCGTCAGCATAAGACAATGCCTTGCAAACATGCTCAACACCGTTGTTGTAGTTTTTATCTCTGGCATTGCAACTCTGAGCTGTTGAGCCTATGGCGAGAACCAAATATAGCAGCCAGTAATCAGAGTCCTTGATCACGCGGCCATCTTGGTGATACACGTCATCCAATATTGTCAACAGGGCAGTCTCAGAGAAACAGGGAAACAGAGAGTAAATATTCGCCATGAAATACTGGACTGTTGCGTTGGCAACCTGTCTGGAAGGCAACATAGCTTGTGTTGACTCAGGCAGCGCGTCTTTTGTCGTAGCCGCCAAGACAAGCCTTGCAAAGGTGATATTGCCCTGAGATGGCTCAAAGTCTCTGGTTGTGGCATCAACCGACCTGTATGTTCGTTTTCTGTTAGAAATCGTCATGGAACTAATAGCTTGCGCCAATTGATAAAGCTCTTACAAGATGCCAAAGTCCGACACTAGAGAGTTAACGTCAGAGTTCTCCCGGTTGCGAGCTGCCTTGCGATGGATTGCAGCTCGGATAGCTGCCAGTGAGTCTCTCCTTTCTGCCTCGGTCATAGTGGCGTTAGTTGCGCCATCGACTTCATACTGTGCGACAGATGCCTTTCGGCGCTTCGCATACTCCAGGCGTCGGTCGAGCTTCTCAATGCGGAGTTCAAGGGCAGCAACATAGCTGTTCAGAGGGAGGTCAGTTAGCTCAAAAGATCGACCTGCTTGGGATGCCCTTGACATACCTTCGTTCCTTGCCCCTAGCGAATTGGTCGTTGGCCGCCGAGCATTCGTTTTCACGGCCGGCCTTTTCACAAGCGGTGCAAGCTGGTAACTTGCCATCACACTGGGACAACATCGAGGTTAGCTACAACGATGTTCCATCTAACAGCGGGTTGGGTATGGATGGATGGTCTACCTTGACCTTGGCGGCGCGACCTGAGTGACCAACAGTTAGTAACTAGGACCGAATCCGACGAGATATAACACAAGGGTTTGAGGATCGCTACTCAACTCACATCGTGAGCACGCCGACACTGGCCGTGAGACCCTCAGCAAGGGATTTCGCGAGAAGCTAGTGCGGGGCATGGCGCATTGCTTTCACAATGACTGAGGTGCGAGCGCCGATGGAATCCTCAGCCGGCCCAGAAAATGGCCAGGATAGCTGTGCTTTTGCGGTTCTGAAAAGGTATAGGATATTTGGGTGATAAGGATGGGTGCCTGGCGAAGCTCGCAAGGTCCTGGCTCTGGCTGTGTCGCAAACGAGATGTTGGTGAGCTAAGCTGCCTACCACTGATCAAGCGAGCATCAAATGTGAATTAGATTGATTGATGGAATGTGCCACAACCCCCCAGGCCAGGTCTCTATTGAGGAAATGGACAGCCACAAACAGACAACCGAATGAGGCGGCGCAAGGGGCGGGGCAGGTCGTGGCTCCAGTCTCCAGTCTCCTCGTAAATGAGAGTCTGGTGCTGCTTTTCCTTCCGAGCGGCCGTGCCAGCAGACAAGAGAAGAGCCAATGTGATGACTCCGTCGTGGTTGGATTGACACCAGACAGAAAGAGGTGAACACCAGGGTAAGATCCCAGCACCAGCCTGGCTAGCGCCGTCGTTTGGATGGAGGACGATGCAGGGATTGCGTGACACGCAACAGATGCAGGAGAGGTTTGATGAGATGTGTATGAGAAGTATGTAACTTCGTGCTTCTCTCTGGGATGGCACAGTCCAACGGAATATGCAACCTAGGCATCAATGATGATTGAAAATATTTTGTCTGGTGAGCTGCATCCGATGTCCGGTGGCCAATGCAACGCCCACTCCTTTGAGTTGGAGTAATTCCTCTATGCTACTCGGCAAGCAACTAGCACAGGGACCAAGCTTTGTTTCTGTGGAAGGAGAGTGGGTGGGTGGGACACGAATGTGCAATACTGTACCAGAATTAAAAGGTGAATTGATGTCGATGCTGGGTGCGTATATGAATGAGTAGTGTTTCCTGCAACAAGGCTGGTTTTAACCCCAAGACCAGCCGACCACGAGAGAAGAAAGAAAACAAGGCTGAGGCCTCGAGGGCGGAATGGGAAACGGTGCAGACCGGTCAACTGTTGGAAGAGGACAAATTAGTAACAACATTCGAGGGACAAGGAAGGATAGAGCGAGCAGTCTGGTGACGGAAGCTCTTGTTGCGGTCTCTTATTGACCATGGGAATCCCATGTTTCCAAACAGCGAGGCAGAGGTGGGAGGGCGCCACCATTGGCGGGGTTCAAATGTCAAGTTTCTGAACTGTCCACGAATTTGGCCCATGAAATCCTACAGTCGTCATTGGATAGAAGGTAGTCCTGTCTTGGTGTAATTGAAATTGCCAGACGTCGTGAACGGAACAACCCATACTCGGGGACATCACAAGCTTGGAGGTGGGAGGTTGGAGCTTGGTGCTTGCACTTGACAGATCGCATGTCAGCACCTTCCGTCTTTCACATATCAATTGATTACCCGAACCATCGGAGTTAGCTCCATGTGCGTATGCTACAGGAACATGGACCAGACGGCAGGAGCGAAGGAACCAGACAATAGGTACATGTAACAATGTTTGATGTCAGGATACAGGTTGGTCGATAGCAGTTGTTAGTTTGCGGCTCGATACTTGTAGGACGGCAGACGGCGTAGAAGAAGAACAAAAACAGCACCACAATACGTGAAACGATTTGAAACGCGCAACTAGAGCCCCAGCCATTATTAACCTTCCAATTCTAATATCTGTGCTGTCAACTTCTGCACTTTGCATGCACGTGTGCCTTGCTTCCCCATGTCTTCAGCAAGACCAGACCACCCAAAATGTCGGAGGGTCCATGGCTCCCTGGACGCCGGGGCTTCGGGAGCCAAGGCCGGAACGGATGTCCATGTTTGCATCTCATCACTGAGAGTGAGCCTCTGGCCAATGTTGATGGCCAGCGTCTTGCTTCTTGTCAAGAACGACATACATTTCCGACACGCTTCTACCATCAGCGCTTACGAATGGGCTCCGGTTATCGCCTAGCCGCGGCTAGCCAATTTCTATTCAGCCTTCAATGTCCATTTCGCTTTCTAACAAGACTGACCAAACACACACCGGGTACCAATGACCCGCGAACTGCGGAGCTTCGTCTTCAATCATCACAGAACGGCGATAAGACTGTTGTGCGATTGGTTGCCAGACCAGTTGATGACGAGCTTGCCACTTAATAGGGTTTATGGCTTACGCTCATCACCTCCACCAGCACAGAGAAGCTTCACTTGCGGCTTCAAGGCCGCCCATTGGACTTTGTATCCATGCAGCTTGACTCGTCCAGCAAAATGGGAGGACAGGACAAGCAAACCAAGTTCAAGAATGGACAGCCCAATTTGGCTGAGACTGGAGGTGGAGAAATGCATTTCAATACTTGTGGCTGTCACCTTTGGTGTCGTGGACTTTGACTACATTGTTAGTATTGCAATGACAGAATCCAGGCTTTCCACGTGGCAATGATTTACAATTCCTTCGAACTGAAACGAATGGTTTGAAGCAGCAATGTTTGTTGAGGGGTTGATTGACAACTGCCGATGTCCACAGTTGCTGTTAAAGGCGGTGCTTCGTTCCTGAGGGTAGGGGGGGATCACCGGTTGCCCCAAAGCTGGAAAGTAATTAAAGCCCTGACACCCGCGGATTTGGAGCAACAGTTGTGTCAGATGTGTGTAGTGAGCTGTGAGGTGCAATGCAGGAGTTCCAGCATGCAGAGATCCTTGACCTAAGACACACGTAAAGGAATGGAATCACTGACCACCGTTGAACAATCCTGGATCTTGTGGATCTACGAGCAAGCTAGTGCTCCCGAGGATTGCTTCCTAGCGTGCTCTTATTGCGTTCATCAGTGATCAGTTGGATGGATTTGTGTGTTGCCGACCCTCTTTGAGCTTCTCGGCATCCAAATATGCATCTTTTCCATCTTGGACAGGGTCTCTGTGACCCTGTCCTGGCAATGGCGGTCTGGTGTCGCTGCGCTGTTCCGAAGGTTGCGCTTGGATTTTCTACCCCAGCCAAGCGATGCGACGTCGGAACGTCACCTGTGCCTTAATTGAGCAAATTTGTTGCTGCTGGGAATAATATGTGTGTTTGTCGAGTGGGAAAACGAAAGCCAGGCTTGCCATTTAGTAACAGTGCCATCAGCAATGTTAAGGACTTGAACCATGATAAACCACGAGCTTCAGCATCAATTCAGATGTGGAGAGAGGGATGCTGCTGCTTACCTTGCAAAAGTGCGGCGGCTCGTCTTCGTCCACCCACTTTCTGATATTCCCTCCATTGTAGTCAGTCAGCCAGCCAAGCCCTACACTTCCGTTCCCTTGCTCTCGAGTCTCGAGCTTCGGTCGTCAGAATGTCAAAGCCTGGCTGCCCGTTTGGGTTGTAGAGACTGGTGGAAGTGTGGACTTGGAGCCTTGGGTGCATGGGTCCAGGCTCCTCACCCGCACATGTGCACTGTCGCATTCCGTGCCAATCAGCAATTGCCCTGCCTGCCATCCGCCACCAGTTGCTCTTTCCCAAGCCGGCTCCTCCCCCCCCCCCCCTCTTCCCAGCGTCTCCAGGTCTTTTGTCCCTCAGAGGGGCTCTCATGCTGACAAGGACCTGGTCATCCAGATGCATGAAGACCCTCCATGTCCACGTCCACATCCACGTCTGGTCTGGTCTTTTCTGTACCACCACCAAGCTCCACGTCCATTGACTGACTACGGTGCACACACTTCACATCATCCTGAGTCGCAACCCCTCGGCCACTCTTTTACTTCCTCTCACGACCTTCGCCCGTCCGTCGATCCATCCAGAACATATAGTGGTCATTGACTACGGCTATAGTACTTTAGTTACTTGTTAGTTCGCCGCCATAGTTTTCCACTGTCTGGGAAACCCGAGTCTAAACCTTGTCGCTCCCCGCAACCGTAACTATTCGACTCGTGTGCCACCGCTCGCGCCTCACTCGAATTGCGACAAGGAGTTGACATTGACATCAACAAAATATTACCTGACTGCAGTGAAACTTGGGTTGTAGCTCGGTGTTTTCCGCCACGCTCTGCCCGATCAGTTTCCGTCTGTCTATCTTGAAGACCCACGACCTACGTTACTCGACTGGACCAGTCGCACAGGGTTTATTGCGTAACCCATCGTGACAGTCACGGGCGTTCACATACGGCTCACTAGAGCTTTTTTTTTTTCTTTGCGAAAGTACGTCTAGTTATCAACGTACATGCTCTCGAGACAAGCAGCCTCCAAACAGCTTGAAGGATTCTGTGATGGATCCAGCAAGCATCTTCAGGCAAGGCCTCGGTTCTGTCCCGTCTCGTTCAAACCAACCATATACAGCACAATATCAGAGAGCCAAAGGACCGAATGACGACCTTTCCGACGATGATGGCTCAGCTCAACGCGTTGCTCACACACTAACAGCCTGCTGCCGCTGCCGTCAGGTATTGCCCACCTAGCACCCTGGCGTGTCAAAGGCCACAATGGACCCAATAAGTTACGGTCAGACTAACAATTTTCAATAGCGTAAAACACGCTGCGATCCTTCTTTGCCCCGATGTTTGCCTTGTGAGAGGTCTGGGTCAATATGTGAATATTTGGATACCGCCAAAGGGAAGAAGATTAACCGCTACTATGTCATCAAGCTTCAAGACAAGGTGAGGGCACTCGAGGCTGAGCTGGCCCAGTATACCGACGACGGAAATGACTATCCTAAAACTACCGAAGACATTGTTCGTCCTGGTGGCATGATTCGCCTCAAAGCAAGTGACGAAACGTCCAGATATCTGGGGCCAAGCAGCGGCATTGCTATGACTAGGCTGTTGATGGAGGAGGCCAAGCGGTACACGGCGTCCAACCGTATATCTGATCTTATACCCGAGGTTAGAGCTAGAGGCCAAGCCCGGATGCAATCCATTCAGATGACAGGGCCTCCCAGCGGGAGGAAGAAGAGCTATCCCATGCTGAGTGAGCGTCCTGCTGATGGTCTACCATCTCGAACAACCATGGATAGGCTTATTGAGTTGTTCATTCAAAAATGTACGTTGTATACTTTCGGGTCCCTGAAACAAATCAATGTCTCAAAGGGTATACTGACTCGTCTTTTAGCGCAAGTATTTTGGCCCGTCCTCCACGAGAAAATTTTCGAGAAGGATGTGGAAGCAGTCTACAATGGAGACGAAGACCCATACAAAAACTTTGTTGTTCGAATGGTTATTGCTATCGCCCTACAAAAGTTTGATTCACAATATGCAGGATTGGCGGACAGCTACTATTTAGCTGCTATGAAATATGCCGAAGCCGTCATTCGGCCCAAGGATCTCAACACCTTGCAGTGCTTAGTCCTAATCGGCCATTATTCGCTTCTGACGCCCACGAGAACACCAGTGTATTACGTTATCGGCCTTGCAACGCGAATCTGTCAACAGGAGGGCTTAACAGATGAGCAGACAATCACCGCAGGATATAATATTAATGCTCAAACAATCGACTTACGTCGACGCCTGGTATGGATTATAGCAGTTATGGACTTTGGTTTATCTTATCATATGGGAAGACCCAGTGGATTTGCAACAGGGAACGACAAGCTGGACGTGTCTATTTTCTCCACAGCTGATGACGAGCACATCACGGTGAATGGAATCAGTGCTGGCGCTCCCAGTCCACGAAAAACTTTCGCTGCCCACTTCTACAAATCAAGGGAACTACAAACAGAAATCCGAAGAACTCTGTATGAGCAGAAGCGGCCAGAACCGAACAACGATTCGCATCCGTGGTACGGCGCCATAGAAAGGAAGCTGAAGACTTGGGTGGATGGTGCGCCTGACCAGCCGCAATGGAGCCCTTCCTGGTATGTGATTGAATGGCGAGATGCTTTGAAACAGTTCTGTACTAACGGATAAACCAGGTTCGCAAATTTTTATCATCACACTCGCGTAGTTCTCTACCGCCCCTCACCACAGGTTCCCGTGCCATCCGCTAGGGCAGCTGCGCTCTGCTTTGACAGCTCTGCGTTTGTTATCAATCTGACAGAAAAGCAAATGAGCAGTGCATTCTTCAGCATCACTTGGGTGCTGCTGCTAATGCTCACATCATGTTTAAATGCTCTGCTATGGTCGACGTCGTACCCCGAGGTTCGTCAATCACACCCTCGACAGGAGGTAGAGGAGCTCGTAACTAGGGCGCTGGCATGCCTCGACAAGTGCGCTGAGAGATGGCCTGGCACCGGCTACACATCTCAGCTATACAGCATCATATCCAAGACTTGTTTGCAAAGCTACGACAGAGTACCTGACAGCCAACAGCCAGTGTTCTCGTTTGCCAGTCCGTCATCTGTCACTGAGCCACAATCGTCGCCTGAGAGTTATGCACCGACTGCGACTTCTCAGCAACTTCCTTACTTGAATCCCCCTCAATTCGGGTTTGTGTTTGATTCATCTCCGGAATCAATGAATACGTACACGTTTGATCCAAATTACCCACCGCCCCAGCCGACCTTTAGATCTAACTCGATCTTTCGTAACCCGGCAACTGATGGCAGTGGGAGGAGGTTCTCTTACTTCCCACCCGAAGGAGCACCTGAAGATGTTGCGCAATCTGCTGCACCTTCTTCCGTGGACCCGTCAAAGCAGATTCCCACGCCGCCTGAGTCGATACCAACAGGTACCCTATCGGCTGCTACTCCTAGCACGACCTTGTCACCGCAAAACCTTCCGCTACAGACATCTGGTCTATCTGATGCTGCGTCCGCACCCCGTGTGGTGCCTATGAATGACCCCGTGTCGCCGCCTCAAGGCGGGCAGGCAACGCAAGTAACGCCGAATTTCACCACAGCCCGACCATCCGTGCCTCAACGACCCTTACCAGTTGCCACGTCTTCTGCAGACTGGTTCTCTCCTCCAGCCCCCTTCATTTCGCCATACAACTTTGGGCCCATGACCAGCAACTTTTTCAACGATGCAATGCCCAACAATTTTGCCGAGACACCAACGGGTAGCCTCGGCGGATTGCAGAACATACCTACCGGTTTTGATGGCGCAGGACAATACGGCTTTCTTCCTGGGAGACAAGGTAGTCTGACGCACTCTCAACAGTTGGAACTGATGAATGCCTTGGAAACAGAAGGCGTGGGTGATATTGATGCCTTTTTGAGCGCCGGAAACAACATGGCTGATGTCAGATGGTACTAGTCGTATGAACTATGAGGGTTTCATCAGGCGAAGCGTGGTGTGAATGGACAGTATTCATCTCTCGGATTGTTTGCTATTGGTCTACGCG
Source organism: Pochonia chlamydosporia 170 (assembly GCF_001653235.2). Taxonomy (NCBI): domain Eukaryota; kingdom Fungi; phylum Ascomycota; class Sordariomycetes; order Hypocreales; family Clavicipitaceae; genus Pochonia; species Pochonia chlamydosporia. Next base: position 1,921,848 of record NC_035790.1, read on the forward strand.
ATGATGATTGGTCTGGCGTTATAGACCTTTCCTTCTTCTTTTTCTTATGGATATGCGATTTTTGGGAATGCAATGGGCGTCTGTTGGACAGAAGGGGGTATTGATATATATACCCATCATAGCGTAAAGAATCAAGCACGATGTATAACAATTCATTGACCTTACAAAAGCGGAGTGTGTGTTACGTTTTGACCAATGTTACATTCCAAGCGAGATCGCTGTGCTGAAACCTTTCAAGGACGTGGTCACTGTTATCGTAGAAGTCGAGAAAGTAGAGGCCCTGGGGATGAGCATGTTAGATCTATAACGCTACGAACGCTTTAAAAGGCCCCAAACATCATCGGCTTTCTGAGCCGACTTTTACTCATTGATGTGCAACTTCTCCACGTCTGCCTCCACGCCGTTAAGTCTGACGCCCGATTTCTTTGGCCGCCTCTTTCTCTTTGCTGTGCTAGGTACTATTGGGGCATGGAGTGTCCATTTTACGATGGCAGCCGATCTCTCCGTAAGGAAAGGATACTCCTTTGAGTCTTCATCAGTGTTCCAATCCGGAGAGGGGTCGTGTTTGAAAGACGATCTAGGTCGTTGCAATGGGGCGAGTCCGCCAGGTGGGTTATTGGTGTCCTCTTGAGATGGCTTCTCTAGGAGTTTACTGTTCTCATCTTCGGGTGTCGAGATGGCTGCTTGACTGTCCTTTAAGAGAGATGCAGCGGCTGAGGAAAGTGACTCATGTGCGTTCTTCTCATTCACTGATGGCGGTGTGCAGAGAGTTTCCCAGGTTGAGACGAGGGACAGCCGTTTAGTTCGTCGAAGGACTTTCACCCAGTCGGATCGAGCTGGGGATCTGCAAGCCTTAAATATGGGAAACCCGTCACAGAGTCGCACGAGGCGAGCAACCATGTAGGCATGGCGCTGAAGCTCCTTGGTTGATGTTTGCACCAGGCAGTGACAGAGGAGTAGGGCGTGAAGAGCTTCAGTTAGAAGGGGATGGTATGTGACTAATTCGCTTGTGTTTGGTTCCGGGAGACGTTGACCGGTACTGTTGATTTCGCTCACCTCCTCAAGAGGGTAAGCGGGAAGGTCTGGTGGCGGCACAGCCGCGAAAAGAACGGATAGGGGGTATACGCTGTGGTTTTTGAGAGGTTTGTTGGATTCGTGTGACCTGGTAGGTTTACGAACACCCTTTGATACCTGATTCATGCGGTAGTTAAACTCAGTGATAACTGCTATTGGCAGATTGGGTGAGTAGTCGAAGTGTGAGAGAAAGGTTGTATAGTCCTTTAATGCTCGCTTGGCCAGATTTTTTACGAGCCTGCGGGACTCAAGTTGCTCTTTTGGTATTTCTTGTACGTCTTTCGGTCCGGTGGAGGTTTGGACAGGATACCCAATCTCAGGCGCAACTGTTTGGTCTGGTGGTGAGGGGTCTATGCTGTTGTCAACATGTCGACAAGCCATGATGATGTAGACAGACGCGCGTTGAAAGAGTAGTTGCGCTACAAGGCCACGGGGCTGATCTTGATCTGAAGTAGAAATATCGTGATTCCTTGTGCTATTGCGGGTAGTAGACTGTTCATAACCATTCCCTAGCGAACCCGAGCCACGAGGCTGGCCGTGATATCTCGACAGATTGAGTGCTTCCGTGAGATCAGCCACCGCTCCTTCAAAATCCTCTCGAAACACCTTGACTGCTGCTCGGGTGCGAAGTGCCTCTGCTTGACCATGATTCGACTCGATGAGATCCGTCAAGGGCTGCAAGCTTGTCGTCTCTACCAATTTCTTAGAGGGAATCTTTTCGTGGAAGAAGTGGACGTATTTCGCGTGAAGATCCTGGCGATTCTGCTGCAGAACTAAATCACCAACTTCTTCCAGAGCAGAGCTACTCTGCATCGTCAAGACACTGCAAGCTACTTCGTCCAGTCGATATGCGTCTGCAAGTCTTTGGCAGGCCACCTCTCGCATCTTCCGTCGTCTCTCCTTGCTCAGTTTCGAGCCACGCCCGAGGGAATGAAAGTTTGGAGTTGCCCCGTTCACGTTGACGAGGGTTGACGGAGACAGGCCATTAGCTGCCCCTACAGCAAGGGCGGTTGCTTTGTCGACGCCTTCGCGAATTTTGAAAACATCAGATACAACTGCAAGGTCAAGTGGGCGTGGCTGAAGAGTTTCGCGATTTATGTCCGCGACTATTTTCAGCACCTCGATGGGTAGTTGGAGCCATGGCCCATGAAAGCATGATATGTGATGCCAATGTCTGAATTTTGTTAGCGGAGACTGGAAATGGGGAGGTAATGCGTGCTCAGTGTCACAACCATTGACCATTGGGATAATGGCGATATGAGGCTGCGGACAGGGCAGAGGAATACGACTCACTTGTTGCGGCATATTTGGAGGGCGGATGAAGCGGGCGTTGCGGATGTTTGTTTTTGTTTCTTGGAGCTGTTCTTGGTAGAAGGTGCGGGAGACGGAGGAAGTTTATCAGTCGGAATGCTGCTCTCTCTAGATGGCGAGCTCGAATCATCGTCACTCGCCAATTCGACATCCCCTCGGAGCGTCTCTCTCCGCGAGGTTTTCGTCATTCTAAGAATGACAAATACTGAGAGGTATAGCCTATTTGCGGCTCTCAACTGGCAGGTGGCGATTCGTGTGACATTGAGGTGATGCTTGTTGGCTTATTTGACGCTTGAGCATAAAAGTTGGTGAAGGAAATAGCAATACCAGAAAACTAAATGGTGAGAGATATAAAGAACACCAAATATTTCCACCTCTGCAAAACTTTTGAGGTAATAATCGAGAATTTGGTTGAGCTTGTGGCGCGAGGATGGAACCGACGTCGAGAGAGAAGGTGCAAAAGGTGGGATGCAAATCACGTGCGGCTTTGTTTGCTGCTTGCTTGGTGGGTGAAGCTATCACGATTCCACGACCAACCAGGTCTTCCAAGCCTGTTTTGGTGCTTACCAAGCAGATGCATGAATCGTCTATTCTACATAAGTTGTGTTTTCAATACTAATACACATCAATCTGGTACTTCCGTATTGTGCCCGTTTGTTCTTTGCCTATTTATGGATGGCTATTGTTGTGCATGGGAGCTGTCTCTTGTCTTTCACCTTCAAACGAGTCGTGGTGCGTGAGAGACGGAATGTGGTCCTAGCTCACTTGCGAAACTGTCGCCACGATGTGCACCGAAACAGTTTCTCAGAAATCTAGGGGTATGAGGAACTGTGCGAGGGTTTGGTTCCAAGGAATAATGTATCAGCAATGTGACACTCCGTCATTAAGTGAAACTAGAGCCGATTCGTCGCCGTAAATATAAACAGCCAAACTTGAGGAGTTCAACACTTTCCTCGCGCTTCATACAATAGGTAAGAATAGGCTTGTGCAAGCATTGTGACGTTGCTCAACTCGGAGAAGACGACGAGGTGACCAAGCTCGATCTCATTGTCAACTTACTCAGCAAATCTGATGCCAAGGGAACAATAGCCAATACTTATTTCGCAGTACAATTAGAAAAAGTAGGACCAAACTGCCAGAGCCTTGGATTTAGGAACCCGGAAATGGAATCATCATTACCTGTCTAATTGGACACCAACGCTCATTATCTCAACATAATTGGTATACTCTATTGTACAATGAACAGCCATCCACCACATATTACGTGATTAATTAATGAGAAAACATCATGAGTGCCGCGCCGCTCATCCACCACAGTAATGACCCAGGCATAGTCGCAGCAGCCCCTGCCACCACGACTGTCGTGGTAGGGACGAAAACTCCCGTGTTTGTGGGTGTAGCAGTGGTAGAAGTCGTAGTGATGGTAGAAGTGCTAGAAGAAGACGTGGACGTCGTAGAGGTTGAGGACGTGCTAGACTTTGTGGATGTCGTGGTAGTAGTTGCAGTTGTACTGGTAACTTGGGTGTTGCACGGGCAATTCCCGGCTGCTGAAGTTGAGGAAGCTTTGCTGCAAGGCTTTGTAGATTGAGAATCAGCCTGGCCACCGGGTGGAGTAAGAGTCACAGGTTTGAGGACAGGCTGATTCTTGAGAAAGTCGCCGCAGGTAAGGCGAGTTTTGTTGGCGAGGTGGATGACAAAAGATCGGTTTCCAATGAATGCCCCGTCTTCCCGCTTCAATGACGAAAACTTGTCCACGTACTCAGCAACGAATGGATCGCTATTGATTGTGCCATATTTTCCAGATAAATCTCCGGTTTGGCATGATGGGAGATTGCCAGCATCGCAAGGCGGATCCTCACCACGGTTCATGGGGTCCAGATGCCCACCTGCTGCGGAGCAGTTCCCATCAGCGACTTGGTTGACATGTATGTGGTAGGCTATTTGCGTATTGCCGTGTCAGAAATATGTATGTCTAATACAAATCGCAATCGTAAACTTGATCTTTTGGATGTATACTAACGAAAGGGACCACCGGTCTTTGGCAAGTTCTCGAATCGAATCGTGAATCTAACTCCAACGCCATCCGGGGGCGTGGCGGCGCTGATAAAACCCCTCACACTTCCTTTCAGTTCTGGTGCTGCGAAGAAAGGAGTCTCAGGAAGAGTAGCCGTATAGACTACATTGATGGGATTGCCACTGATCACTGCGGCAGGGTCGTCGGCGGTTGCATGATTCACTGTTACGCCAAGCGCAACAACAATCGCCTTCATCCGCATTTTTTCTTAAATGTTGAAATTAATACGCAGAGTACGATATTGAACGGCTTCCGCGTGAATGATGCACCTGATTGGAATCCGGAGGGATGACTTGGAGCGTCACAGACAATACTCGACCACCGCCTGTTTATATATCGTGGGACTCGACAGCTTGGTGTGGTACAGAGCACCGAGACACAGAGTCTGGAGCCTCCAAGAAAAGAAATGGCTAGCTAGTGGCGGATTCTAGTCTCGTAACATGTACGAATCGGAGAGTTGTAATTGGGTCGGTAGTATAAGTCGCTTTGGTGACAATTTGCGCCGCCAGGAGGTCAGACGGTCTGCAATACAAAGACGACCAAACCAAGACTTGTCTGCGAGCCCCGAAATAAGCAATCACTGGAAACGCCAAACAAAGATGGACATTGTGCCTGAAAGAAAGCCACACTAGTCAGGTACGGGTGCTCATTTCTTTATATAAACCGGGCTTTATGTTCAGTTGCGCACAGTCCACAAAGTCCATTTAATCACTCTTCTGATAATGGATGGCCGAAACTAATGGGATAAGTCGACTACATGTGACGAGAGGGAAGAAGAATGGGGAACTGTTTGTAGTGCTCGCAAACCAGTGGCTTAAAGAACTAGCAAACAGTTACGACATTCCAAAACGAGGAGACTCGAGTGGCGCTTCTCTGTTTGCCTACGGCTATAGGTGATCCGGAAAGTGACGAGATGCAAATGTGTAGCATCATATTGATGGTTGTACGACTGATTGGTCGAGCTGGCCGGTAATCCGCCCTCGCTGCGGATAAACGGCAATCGAATTCGGGTTCAAGAGTCCTCGCTCTCGGCAATCGGAGCGTTGTATCAGGCTCACCATCCTAGTGAGACGTTCCCTGTTGTCGATGGGCATGTTGGTTTACAGCCCTAGGGACGCCTATTGGGAGTGTTCGGAAAACCGGCCCAGTGGCAACCACTGCAATTGCAGTTGCGGCGAGTCTCATTCTGGGCGAAACAAAAAAGGTCATCCGTTACGTCTGCCAGATACGGAAATCTCCTAGTGATGTGCCCGACTGAGTGTTTTGTTTCGTGTTTCAAGATCCGCACGGATCCTCTCAGCCCGATGCCTGGGCGTCGACCCATGCAACCGAAAAGAACCCTTGATGGCGCTGGGAATGGAGTAGACAAAGCTGGCCATGGTTCCCTTTTTCCGTTGCTCTGAAAATTGTACTGAGTATGGATCACTTAGTTCTAGAGGACACGACCTGAGGGTATCCTGAGAGCAGAATGAGGTACAACGACCATGATGCTTCGCTGTGTAGAAATGTCCCGCTGGCCCCTAGTTGCGATACATTCCAGGGAACAAGCAATCTCTAAGGGCGTAAAGTCATGTTTGGTCATGGGGGCTGTGTACAACCGTGTTGCGATGATGGAGCTGAGCTTCCTTGCTGGAAGTCAAATCGAGTCTACCACACATGGCCATATGCTACCGCATAGCCAGTTTGTGTAGGACGGGTCCCGTAGGTTTTGTGGGTGACCATAAAGGCGAACAGGAAATGCAAACCTTTGCGGTTGCCCTAATTTGACGAGATGAAGCCCAGTATTGGCGCGAGGCACAACAAAATTGATAGATCTGAGAGGTATCGGAGAAGCTGATGTCAAATTCCGTCTGGAAAAGGCGACTAGCCGCCATGAGGTTCACATGTGGCGCAAGCACTTTATGTGGCTTGAACAAACGTGGTGCTTGTGGCTGCATACTAAGCCCACTCTTCACGGCTTAGCGTCAGCCTAACCACTCAGGCAAGAAGCAGGAGCCGCCGGATTGCGCAGCAGCTGAGATCATTGATCACTCACAACGCAACTCCAACAAAGCCGACATCATCAATCGATCTCTCAGCAACAGCAATCCATCATCAACACCGCCTCGACGGTCACTCACTTCACGTCAGTCGAATAAACGCGCTCGCGCCACCATCCCGCCACCATGAAGCCCGTCGTCAGTGCCATGCACGCTTGGTCGTGGTATGTCCTCCCTGTCAACCGACCCGGCCGCAGCCTTTGTGACAAGCTTTAGCCCATCAGCAGTTTACTAACGCCTAGCTTCTGTTTCGCAGCACCGTCATCTCCGTTTTCGCCATAATTATTCTCAGTGTTCTTGCTGGCCTGTACCGAAGCGGACACGAAGAGTTTGTGGGCGGCGAAGAGGACCCTACGCCAGAGGAAGGCAAGGCCGTCGCTGGAACAATCTTCACAGCCGTCATTGTCTATGCGGTATGGCACACCCGATTTTTGGTGATTCGCACACTATCCGGGACGTTTACTGACCGCTGCATTAGGCTTTCCTTGTGTTCTGTGGTTTCCAAGGACTACTGCACGTCCGAGAGAACCGAAGGGGTGCAATTGCCCTATAGATCTTTCATATCGATCATGTTCATCAATAAATAGGCGCCGGCGTTGTATGGAAACTGTTTGAACGGGAAATATTATTTGTTTCATCTGTATTTACTGCATCCCACGATCGGGGATTCGCGGACTCGGACGGAGCTGTCGTAATCCGGGAGCCAGCGAACGTTGGCTTTGTGTATCAAATAAATGAGCGATTATAAACTGCAAGACTTGAATTTCGTAAACTGGTTTCTATCATCTTTTTTCTCGCCCGTAATTCTTGTGCCTGCCCATGATAAATATGGCGTTGACATGCAGAGGTCGCTTGTGCTTTTGCCATGGTTGAATTGACAAGTACTAAAATAGTCCCAAGACATAAACGCACTCACAGAGCTTCAGCTTTGCATTAAACATCGTCACAACCAGCAACAGCTACCAATGTAGTCATGAGACTACTGCACACACCTTCATTTGAATTATGCGTCTTTACAGATGACCAAATTCCGCCATACGCCATTCTATCACACACCTGGGCGGATGAAGAAATCACCTACGACGACTTATCACGCAGGCACAGCGCTCGCGAGAAGCAAGGATGGGACAAGATAGAAAAAGGTTGCGCGCTAGCAAAATCGCTAGACCTGGAGTTCATATGGATCGATACCTGCTGCATCGATAAATCCAGCAGCGCAGAGCTTTCCGAGGCCATTAACTCCATGTTCAGATGGTACGAGAATGCTCGCCTGTGCATCGCCTTCCTCTCCGACTGGGACGCCACAACAGACACGCTGGATTCCAAAGTGTTTCGATCTAGTCGCTGGTTCACAAGAGGATGGACACTACAGGAGCTCATTGCTCCCCCAGAAGTCATATTCTACGATCGACATTGGGAGAAACAGTTCACGAGGGATTCGCTCAAAGATCTCATCCATGACATCACAGGGATACCAAAGAGCATACTTGAAGCCGCGACCGACGGCGATCGACAATGTCGCCAGCAGCTGGATGAAATTTCTGTAGCGCAGAGAATGAGTTGGGCCGCGAAACGAAGCACCACACGAACAGAGGATGTTGCGTACTGCCTCCTTGGTATTTTTGACATCAACATGCCGCTTCTGTACGGTGAGGGCGCGACCAAAGCATTCAGACGCCTTCAAGATGAGATTATAAAATCTACAGACGATGAGTCCATCTACGCATGGAGCTACCCAAGGGAGGGACTGGAAAAGCGCATGTTTTGGGGTTTGTTGGCGAACAGCCCAGCTGCGTTTGACAACTATAACGACTTGATTCCCAGACGGTCGAGATATCTCACACGCAGCTCAAATCGGACGGTGACCGTATCGAACAGAGGCCTACTTCTGGATCTTTTCGTAACCCCATTCCCCAAGGACATGTCGCGCACAATATTCCTCGCCTTCTTGGACTGCGACATGCGACGAGAGGAGTCAAGTTCGTCCCTTAGCCCAGTGATTATACTACAACGAACCGCGTGGGACAACAGCTCAGACATGGTTCGCATCCGGCGGGACATTCTGGGTTTCTCCATGATGAACAATGTAGTTCTCCCAGACGAACTGGCCGCCCTATTATCTACCGGGTCCGGAACAGCATCTACACTCCAGCAACCAGAGCTGCGACAAATCTTCATCCCGCACAATTACACGGCCACCCGTCCACCAGGCGGTCTCACATTCCACCCGGAGATTCACCACCCGCTCAACAATATCAGCCTCAACGTCGTATCCCGGTCCCCAACGTGGCAGTACTTTATCGGCATGAAGGGCGGCTCTGTGGTGCGCTCGTACGAAATCAACTTTGACCAGAATCCCATTCCTGCGGTGCACGAGCTGAAGGAACCGAGAGTCCTCGGCACGATAGAGATCGAGATTGAAAAGGGGGACAAGAAGAAGAAGTGTCGGAGTACGTGTCTGGTGGTTGGGCTAGAGGCCCTGCCTGATAATCCGTTTGGCACGCCTGCGTGCTATTTTGTTCCGTGGTGCGGGTTCGAGGAGCAGGGTAAGGTTGCGCGTGCGGAATTTGAGAGGGTGTTGGATAAGACGCTGAGGAGGGGGGTGTTTGTCTTGGATCAGGATGTTGTGGTTGCGACTTTTGGACTGGAGATCTTGTATTCGAGGTTGGTGTTTACGTTGAGGTTGGAGACGAGGGATATGAAGGATATGAAGGGGTTTACGTGGTCGAAGTGATGGGGAAAGCGATTTATGATGGCTTGAAGTACATGTTCACGTATCTAGATATACAAAATTATACAGAGGTACCGTTCTAACCAGACACATCCATCCTCAGTCTCCCCTTGATAGAATCTGATACTTCAAAAACTATCTCCTCAGGAACATAACCCATCTCCACCAACTCTTCCCTCGTAACATCCTCCTTCTCATCCAGCACACCCTTCAACCCCCTCGCCTTATCAGTAACGTCCTCGATTTCTGCAATCCACTCCTCCGCCCACGTCTTACTCAACGACCCCGGAATGCCAATCTGTATGCTCCTATACGGCAACGCCTGCAATCTCTCGTCTCGCTCCGGATCCCACTGGATCCTAACCTCGCTCGCCTTATCACGCGCATGCCCGTTCCCCGAGCCAACAGGAGCGTTGTGCGTAGACAGCACACCTTTCTCAAGTAGAGCTATAAAATGTTCGTGTTTCATCTTCAATGCCAATATGCGCTCTTGGCCGGGATCTTTGTAGGAATATCCCGCACGGTACATCATCCAACTCCAGCTTGGTTTAACCCACGTCATTCGACTGGGACGAAATTCAGGAGAGGCATTGAGCTTTTGGTGCTTGACAGCGGCGTCGGCAATGGATTGCTTGTATGCTTGGTAGACGGTGATGGTTTGTTGTGTGTATGAGGCGCGGATTTGTCGATATGGAGTGTGTGCAGCCATTTTGTGGGTGTGATCTGGGAAAATGTAGTGCAAAAGTATATTGTAAAGCTATGTTATAGATTGGTTTGTAAAATGAAGTAAATGGCTAGTTGAAAGAATGGAATTATTTTATACTACATTTTACATGTTTCATTGAGGGAGCTTGGAAGACTTGTGAGTTTTGAGTTGTGACTAACACGGCGCGAAAACGCCTTGGACAGCCATGGAGGCTGAGTTGCAAGAGGGGCCTCTCCTAGTTATTGAATGATCCACAGTGTTTTCATTCTCTGGTAGTAGAGGGTGAAAGAATGCCAAGAAGTGGCTGTGAGTTTCTTGTGAAATCAATTGTATTCAGTTGCAAAGCTTTTGGTCTTCCGTGTTTTTGGTCCAAGTGGCCCATGATCTCGCGGTTGAGTTGGTTGCATAAAGTATACGATCTGATCCACTCACTGGTAGGAAATGGCCGAAACCTGCATCGAAAGTACAAGAATTAAAGTCATAGGATTTTACGACGAAAATCTGGCCATTTAAGACAGCTCGACTTCCACAAATATCAAGAGCAAGTTGTGGATTCAATGCTGTACCTAGGTAGTTGACATAAGCTGCGGAGTGACATGCAAGAACGCAGTGGCAATTCGCGACCTGCATTCAATGTGGTGTCGAAGCTGCCTACTTATATTTAAGTATCCGCGTGAGAGCATGCATGGCACCACGGTCACAACCTAGACTCGATGCATCTCTTGAAAAGAGGGTGAACAACGATGGCATGGCCCGATCATGTTCAGTGACACCTCAAGTGGGAGGCTACATGTAGATGCACTTGAGTACTGACATTTGCAAGTGTGATACGTCGGTACTCAGTAATAAGTATACCAGACACTTTCATGTTACAGCTGATGTGATGAGCCGTGTCAGAGAGTGTGACCCCAGGATGAGGATGGACAATGTCGATAATGCAGCCAGCCGATTGAATCGATGGCAGTCCGCAGAACAAAGTTGTCATGGCTAGAAGATGGGGTACTCTGCGACTGGGGTTGGTGTGTTGATATGTCAGTCCTATTTGGTTGCATGTGCATAAGCCAGCAGGGGAATCGTCAAACTGATCGACCGCATTGTACTGCACTGCTACTCGATAGGTTTGATGCTTTTCACGACTGAATGTGCAGCATCGAGGCAGTGGGGATTGATGAGAGGTGGACTCTGAAGAGGGGCGACATTTGGGAGGATGGACATGGACATGGACATGGCCATAAACATGGAGGGGTCAACAACTTGGCGGGGTCAGTCAGGTGCATGGATCTGATACCAAGTATAAGTACCTTGGTACATACATGTATTGATACCCAGTGCCTCTCATGTCAAAGTCTGGTATTTGCTTGGCTGCAGCTGGGCTTGACCGCGACTGAATGGTTAAGCTGAAGCTCACAATGCAAAGTTGTTGTATGGGATCGAAGAAAAGGATGCACGTAAATTCTGAGCATGCAAATAAACCAGATGGTAAAGCATTTGATGGCAAAACGACAGGCGGGTGTGGCTGTGTGAGGCACAATTTGACCCGTGCCAGTGTCTGGTCAGACTTGACCCCGTATGAGGCGCTGCACGAACCAAATAGCAGGGTACTGGCCCACTAAAGTCCACTGGGAGCCCATTGATGTCCGTCTAGTCCCCTGAAATAGGGCCTGCAACGGTCATGCCGACCTCATAAGTACAGGATGACATCGGACCCCGACTCGACGACTCCATTCGACCAGACGTCAGCCACCAGCTTGGAGCTCCAGGTCTTGAGTTCAACATCCACAACCAAACAGTACCATCGACATCATCCTGTCCCTCAGCCTCATTCACCAACACGGCAAATGGACCTTACCTACACCACGACCTAGTTTGTAGTCCTTTGCCAGATGTCTTCGTAGCCTCTTTGCGGTCCGATACCGACTCTAACGATACACATCGTCATCCCGACCTTTGCACCCCCAATCTCCATCCAGGAGCTCACCGACCCCGACGTTTCTTGACTGTATAATACCACCACCACGATACAACGCCGTGCATGTCGCCGCCGGAGGAGCCCGCGGGCCCAGAGGTTGTCAACCCACCTAACGACAAGGATACATCACATGCCAACGAAGATGTAAATCCCACCATGTCGCCCGAACCCTCTGCCTCTGTTGTTGAGACGGCTACTGGGAAGGATATACCGAAGGAGGACCAGCAAATACCTGTATCAGATAGAGCAGAACCAGTTGAGAATGACACCTCTGCGGAGGCTTCATCCGAACTTGCAACCCAAACCAAGCGCACGGAGCAACCTTCAACCCCTGCTATCGAGAAGCATATCCCAGCGCCGTTGAAACTGGCTGAGCCTGAGGGCCCCGATGCCATGACCTCGTCTGTGGCCACCATAAAGGCTCCGGCCACATCATCGTCACAAAAAAAAGACAACGATTCACAATATCTTGCAGCCGAACCGTCGCCCTATGTCGATCCCACGCCTGCAACCCCCATGACCTCGCAGCCTCCATCACGGAGCCCCTCCACCGCTGCAAGATCTCACCGATCCGACGAACCGTCACCCTCAAGATCCGATGGGGCAGATGAGGAAAAGAGATACACAAGCGAGGACGAGCAAGATGGCGGTTCACGCTCCGAGATCCAGAGCATCATGGAGCAGTTCAGCGAAGCAGGTGGTGGACCTGACGCAGAGGAAGTAATGAGCCCACGGCTAGAGATTGCGTCTCCCATTCTGGCCGGGCCAGTTCAGCACCCCCCTCGAAAGTCAAGCTTAGAACCACTCTCGCAGTCGATATCAAACCAGCTCCAGGATTTCAACGCCTTGCGAGTATCTACGTCGTCTCCCTCCAGCGTAAGGTCCAAGGAAAGGGCTGTCGATGATCATGGGCCGCCAGTCCCGCCCAAGGACGGTGCTTTTGGAACTCCTCCTCGAACGAGAGACGACAGGCGGCCATCTAGCATAACGTCGCCAACCTCTCCGCAACTATCCATGCACCGTCCTCCTCCCCCTGACCCCGAACCGGAACCAGCCCTTCCTTTTGACTTTCACAGATTTCTAGAACAGCTGAGAAACAAAAAGGCAGACCCGGTTGCAAGGTATCTCAAGTCATTTTTGTCTGAATTTGGCAAGAAGCAGTGGATGGTTCATGAGCAAGTCAAGATTACAAGCGACTTTTTGGCCTTCATTGCCAATAAGATGATGTTATGTGACGTCTGGAGGGACGTGTCCGACGCCGAGTTCGACAACGCTCGCGAGGGAATGGAGAAGTTGGTCATGAATCGATTATATGCACAGACGTTTTCCCCAGCCATTGCTCCACCAAAGCCTATTCCAGGCGCCAAGCCGAGAAGACGAGGAGGAGATGTGCCTTTAGGCCCTGGCCGCCGTGGACAACATCAAGAAGACGTTGAACGTGATGAGATCCTGACTCAGAAGATCAACATCTATGGATGGGTGAAATTGGAGCATCTGGATATTCCGCCAGTGGGAGACAGTGGTCGCCGGTTCTTAAAACTCGCTCAGCAAGGTTGGTTTCATTTGGCCAGCGAGTGAGTGATAACAACGCTTATACTGACATCTTCTTTTAGAGCTTTTGAAAATCAAGTCATATAGAGCGCCACGTGACAAGATAATCTGCGTCCTGAACTGCTCCAAGGTAATATTCGGTGAGTAGCCTCTCCAAAATACACATGTCATGCTCTCCCCAGTTCTTTCATATGCTAATTCTGGCAGGTCTCTTGAAACACAACAAGTCCGACTCATCAGCAGATTCATTCATGCCACTGTTGATTTACGTCGTATTACAATGCAATCCTGAGCATCTGGTTTCCAACGTACAATACATTTTGCGATTCAGAAACCAGGAGAAGCTTGGTGGTGAAGCTGGCTACTACCTGTCATCTCTGGTATGCCTGCACTGACCGGATCAGTCCATTTTGTTCTTCCTTTTTCTAGCAGCTAATAAATTCCACACAGATGGGAGCCATCCAGTTCATTGAAAACATGGATCGATCATCACTCACAATATCCGACGACGAATTCGAAAGAAACGTCGAAGCAGCTGTATCAGCCATTGCCGAAAAACACCAGGCTGCCTCCCCCATTTCACCCCAGCAGCAGCAACAACCTACATTCAACGAGAAAGCCGGCTTCTACCCCAGTGGATCGAGCGGTCGACCATCCATCGATGGGGTGGAGGGCTCAACCCCACGGCGCTCAACCTCCTCTTATGAAGGCGACGCCCAAGACGGTGCAGCAATCAGCGGCTTGCTTCGAACCATTCAAAAACCGCTCAGTACAATTGGTCGAATCTTCTCCGACGAGAATGGCTCTTCGTCTTCCGCTCCCGGAAGTGTTCCCCGTTCCCCCGGCTTGACAGATCGCCAATCCCCTCGACCAACTCATCGAGATCAGCACGCTGCCTTGCAAGAGCAACAGCAGCAACTGCTTGCCAAGCATGCTCTCCCCGCAGAAGAAGCCGCTGCTAGACAAGCAAGTGCCGAAGCAGCAGAAGCCCAGCGGCTACACCGTGCTGAGCATGCAAATGTTGTGGAGACGCTGGCGGGCATGTTTCCCGACCTCGACAAAGATGTTATTAGCGATGTTGTTTACCAGAAGCAAGGAAGGTAAGTGGCCCTATACCACACTCCCTTTCATTTTCTAGAGCATGTGCTGACCGCGGTTTGATTTAATAGGGTTGGTTTGGCAGTCGATGCATGTTTGGCGCTATCTTCATAGAACTTGGGGATCTGGGTCTACGGACTTTCCGATCATTGTGCTTGAATGCTAGTTTAGCAGAAACATTTGTATCCAGATAATACAACGTTGATTGAAAGCAAGCCCTGTTGCAAACTAATTTCCAATAGCACCCTTACTACTACAGAAGCTGGCCCTATCCAGAATCTCTTCCCCGGACGTTACTCCCTATGCTGATCATATCATACATACCAGGTGTGCTATGGCAGTGCAAGCACCGCTCAGTGCCCAATGTAGATTCTGGTTGTGAACCCTGGCCCTTCCAGCCATTTAAGTTCCCTCATCAATAAACACAGGCCAGCCCCAAGTCAATCGGGTCAAAGGAGGGGTGCCTACAGTTACGATATGAATATCCTACTGATGGTTAATGGCTCATTGATGATGTAACTTTCGTGAGTAGCTGGTAGTACTGGGGTGCGCAGGTGGTCAACGCTTCTGAGTGTGTAAATCGACGTTACATTCCCATATGCTTCTGAGAAATTATTATTACTGACAAAGGGGAGATTTTCTTTGTGTCTGGATGCCTGTACATAACGTAGAGGAGCAAATAACTGTACAACCTTCCTTCATTCGACGTGAGTTCGTCTCGGTATTTGATACACACATTACTGGTTCTGCGATGACCCACAGACACAGCATATACCATTGTCTACATCAGTCGTCTAATGATTTGACAACAAAGCACCCATATTGGTCATCACAATACGCAAGGAAGTGTTGCCCGTTATTTGCAAAAATGAAAAAGAGATTTACAAGATCTATCATCTTTGTACAAAGCCCGAACCAAGCTCCAGAAAATGCAAATGCATCGGCTCGCTATACATGCCGCTCTGTTCTCAATGTACTTTCCACAATTTAGATATTTCCATGGTTATACACAGCTTCGCTGCAGGGTGATGACGTTCAAGGATAGGTTAAGGAATGGAAAGAGGTCGGTGGCGGTGGGTGGTGAATGAAAAGCAAAATGAGAGAGATTAAAAGAATGAAATAGAAGAGCGAAGGGAATGCAATACTGCAATACCCTGACAAAACGAAATATCATCAAGCCGAGCCAGTCAACATGAAAGTGCGATCACAGTACTAGAGGACGGCGTCAGCTGCTTCCCATCCACGCTGGCGCCTTGGTTTCCACGATTCCTCCCGAATATGACATACACTAGAACCCTCCCTAATAACCCCGTCCTCCATTGCCGTAGGCGTAGGATGGTCCATATGCTCCACGATACTCTCGATCAACATTTGGTACAGCTGGTTGTCGGTCAGCTACGCCTATAGGCGCAGCTCCATCCAGAAGGCTCTGGGAGTCATGCGGCGTAGTCGGTGTCAGTGGCCTGTACATGTGTCCTCCGGAAGGCGCAACTGGCGGTCTCAAATCACCGCCCCCTTGGTAGTATCGTTCCGCTGAGTCAGCCCGGCTGTGGCCTTTCTCGTTCAAATCGGCCGAGGCGGAAAACATAGATTTTTCGGGTACTGGTGCTCGATCAAGGAGTAAAGAGTTGCGTGCATCAAGCGGGGTGAGGTTGTCCATGTCACGTTTGAGTTGTTCTGTTACGGAAGACGGTTTGGTTAGCAAGTTCTGAAATAAAGTTTCTCTGGATCAATCCAACATACCCGCTTCCTTTCTTCTCTTACGATGGGGGTTCACTTTGCAGCAAGCGTTGATTCCATTCCAAGCAATGAGAATTGCGAGTACTACCGTCAGCGTGGCTTGAACTGCGATGAGTACCACGCCTGCGACTGTCTGCGTTGTCTGTTTGATTCCAAACTCTTGAACGAAAACCAAAATGCAGGCAATAGACAAAACTCGCACAACTTGAATGATGATGTTGATGACATTGCCGGAACGGCGTTCAAACGGTCGGGCCCAGAGCAGCAGACAAAGCATGAGGCCTTCGATGATCAGTTGGGCAATAGTCTGAGGCATACCATGACCATTTCCGGCAGCAATCGCGACGCCCTTGGCAAACATGTAAAATATGACCGGGACGAACAACCACCAGTACTGCCTCTTGTAAGATTCATAGAACAGAGAGTACCTGACCCAGATCTTCTTGTCTTCATACATGGCCGCTGCGTCACCATCTTTTTGCTTCAGTGTGTGAACCACTGACCAAATCTTCCAGGAGAAGAAGGCCAAAATACCGGTGAAAACAGCAAGGGTGACAGCTGCCAGGACTTTGGCAACGGTCGAGTCGCCGGTTGTGAATTGAAAGACGCAGTACAGTACCCAGATGCCGTAAAGCAGAAGAATCAGGGATGTGATGGTTCGCGCAATGGAACCCCAATAGTGCTTTCGAAAACCTTTCAAGCCTTCTGGAAAGTTGCCAAATAGGGCCCAAGCTTCAAGAATAACTTTGACAAGGAGAATACCAACGACAATCACGCCGATTATAATTGCCACAATTAGCAACGCGCTCATAAAAATGTTCGACTTGGGAACGAGCAGCTTCTCGGCAAAAGCCTGGATGCCCTGTACTTTGTGTTGAAAGTCCTCTCCGCCATCATTGCCAGCAGTGTCGGTCGAGTTGATAGAAGTATCAATGGCTCTTTCAGCCAAATCCACAAAGGCATCAATTGACCGCTTGAAATTGAATAGTCCTTTGTTTGGACTCGAGGTCGAACCATCTGGGAATACCAGCGTAGCATTTTGAAGATATCGGTAGTTGTCTTGCGTCAAATTTCCACCTGTTTTTGACCGGAAGTCATCAATCGCGGTCTGCATCCCCGACCATGGAATGACACCCGCCGAGAATGCAAAGTTTTTGGCAAAATTTCGATAAATGGGAGGATAGTTGACCGACAACATGCTATTCATTGCCATTCCTTGAAACCATCCAATTGTCTCGCCGAAGCTGGGACTGATGGTTCCCATACCTCCACCAGACCCGCCTCCAAGAGCAGCGCTGCCGCCAGACAGAGCAGCGCCAGCAGCCGAAACGCCGGTCAGGACCAAAGCTGCACCGGCGACACCAGCAGCAATGTAGGATATCACGGGAATATCAGTTGTTTTGCCATTGGATACATCAGACTGAATGCAGGCAACCTTCTTTCCACCGTCCGCACTGACCAATTGCAAAGTCGCGACAGCAGAGATATCGGGTATTTGAAAGGCTATACCAGGCACCATATTGGCAAACTCTGCAGGAATCTGCTGGCTTCCACGGGCTGCGAATTTGCCCACGGGTACAGGGCACAATTGTTGGACAAATGTGCCCTTGTCGCAAGGGTTGAAGCTTTTGGAGTACACTGTGTTTCCGTAAGCAGTAACATTGAGGATTGCGGTTACATTTTGTTCTTTGCTGCTTGAGCCTGCCACGTCGAAGCTCACGGTCTTGTTTTCGTTGTTGTAACTGATGTCAATCTTGTCAACTTTCACGGAGGAGTCGGAACCGCAATCGCTGAAACCACTCGTCTTGAGGATTTGTCCTGCATTTACTGTCGTTGCCATGAAGCCCAACAGCATCACCCCTCTGGTCCATGAGCCCCATGCTGAGTTAGAGCGGGCCATTTCGTCCGCCTAATAGTCGCAATGTCGATAAATGATTCGGACCAAAGCT
The DNA here is from genome assembly GCF_001653235.2 of Pochonia chlamydosporia 170. Taxonomy (NCBI): domain Eukaryota; kingdom Fungi; phylum Ascomycota; class Sordariomycetes; order Hypocreales; family Clavicipitaceae; genus Pochonia; species Pochonia chlamydosporia. The sequence goes on from NC_035790.1 coordinate 1,940,090, forward strand.
TCGTAATTCAACCGTGAAAATGATTGTGGTTCGTCTTGGATATCAATCGTCTCAATTTCGGTCAGAGCTTCATTGAGTAAAAGCTGTAAGGAAAAAGTACATATTCCCGGGAACCCAAATAGACAAAGACGTTTAGGGATCGGTTTCACGTATAGTTTCTTAGCCAGAGGTATTTCTTCTTAGATCAGGGTTGCGGATGTTGATGGCAAATGACCGTATTAGGGAGAGTGAACAAGTCAAAATATCGAACAAAGATCCTTTCAGGTCGTGGTAATTCGAAGTGAAATCATAAAAAGTGCGTCCAGCGGCGATGAAGATTGAAAGCGGCCAAGGATCAACCTGGATAGAATTGAAATATGTGAAAGAGTAAACAAAAGAAAGTGAAATCACACGGAGGTATGAGCCCTCGGGCTTATTCACAGCTTCGCCAGGCACAAGTTAGGTTGTTAAAGAGAGAAGGTTCGCTCGAAGGTCGCGAGAAAATACGGCCGGTATCTGTGGTCGGGATGATGGCCGCAATGGCGATGTTGGTAGGTGGCGGTAACTCGAACAAGGGGCGGACCTGAAACGCATACAAGTCAAGTGGTGTTGAGGAGGTGATGTTGCCAAAGCAAAAAGCGAGATCGAGAGCTGGGGAGGAGCGAGGTGTTGTGTTGTGTCTTTTTGCACCAAGCTTTCTCCTTAACGAATGATAGAGCTAAATAGCAGATTTTTAAAAACGAATGCAAAAAAAAAAAAAAAAGCACGCAGTACAGGAAGCAATGGGTAGTTGGAGAGAGTAAGAAGGCTGATGAGGAGGGAAAGGTTGTGGACCAAGCACGGAGTATGGCTGTTTTACTCCGTACATGTACACGAGCATTGAAATGGAAGGCGCGAACCACTTGCACTTGATCAGGAGCAAGGTTTGCTTGGGCCAGCAGAAAACCGACTACAGACCTCCCTCACCTTTCCATGTTCCATTTGCACAATACATGTATACGAAGTACTCAAGTACATCCAAGCAGGGAGTGCAATGGGGCACAGTAAGCGTGCCAAGTCTGTCTACTTGTAACTTGGACGGGTATGGGCACAGACATGGGCAGGGGGGACCTTCTAATCAAGATGCCGGGGCTGATCCAAGGCCAACCTAGTCATCTGCAATAGATGTGAGTTCATCAATTCAAATTCAAGAAATGTGTTCCCATTCACTCAACACAAAGTCACTTGACTAAAAATGAACTAACTGACGAAGGAGATATGAAACGCCGAATGGGCATCAGAAGCTGGGTCGCTGAGTCCTCAACCTCAGTGATTCCCTCCTTTCTCCCTCCTTGCTCCAATGGTCCACCAACGAGTCCACCAGAAGGCCCCAAACGCCGGGAAGGCTGCAGCAAAGACCCGAAGACGTCGAGGCTACTTTTGACAAGCCAATCAAAACGAGTAACAGGGGGTTGCAACGACTGGTTCATGGATGGCCAGACATGCGACATGCAGACGCCAGGTTGGCGGCAAAACTTGGTCTTCAAGGTTGCTAGGCTGGCAAGAAGCCATGAAAGTCATATCCGGTCTTGCCCAGCCATAGTATCTGGGCATTTGACCACCAGCTCAGCTCCCTGGGCTCGGCGGTGCCTCGACTTCTCACCAGCCCTCCGCTCAGTTGACTGCCAACTCACTACCGGAATTAGTTCTGGTGCTACCGGCCGGTGCTGCGGACCCAACATTTTGCAGAAGTCAGGGCACGGTTGGAAAGCCGGGGCCTGGAGCTTCAGGGGCTGCCATCATCCCAGAATTTTGACAGTCATGTCTCGCCTCGTTGTGGCACTTGATAAAACCTGTTGATATCGGTTACCATCCCCTCCACATGGCTCCAGGGGCATCTCCCAGCATCGATTATTATTGCATGTCTGGGTGTCCAAAACAGGGCACAAACAAGCATCCATAATAAAGTACGGAGTGCTTTACCACTTGACTCCGTGCAATACTGTCCTGTTTGGTACTCCAGGCGCCTGTTGGGTACCAGACTGCACTGCCCTTCCTTATTCCTTTGTTTTTGTCAGATCTGCTGGCTGCCTCACAATGTTCCAAGCAGCGACATCCTGCCCGCCCCTGTGGCTCTGCGGCTCTTTTGGAAACAAGCCACATCAGGGTTCCAATTAAGCCGTCCAATTGAGACCCTTCTTTCTGGTTCTCCATTGGCTGCAAGGTCGATCTGGGTGTGACACTTGAAACCACACCAGACCCAAACAATAGCAACAAAGCCCACCTTCCAACAATGAGCATTTCGTGAGAGCATCCACTGGCTGCCAGACGCATCATGCTGGTCAGGCAGCTGCAGAACTGACTCTCAGTATCCACCACCGCAGCGGCAAACGAGACTGATTGCCAGCCACATGTCTGGACACTAATGCTACGCGATACGCTGAGGTCCTAGACTTCTATTTTCGACCTCTCAGCCAACCTCATTTGGGCTCTGGATCATCACCGTCTTATTCTTTGGTGTTGATTCGCCCCATGTGCTTGAACCCTCATCCCAAATCTCGCTGGGAGCAGAACATAGGATCTTTAGTACGGAGTAGACAACCAAGACTTTTCCTGGGCCAGGCTTCAGCTGAAGTGTATGGCGTCTATTAGATTCCCCTCCGATTTCCATCAGAACGTCTTCGAGAAGTGGCCTGGATCCTCACAGTGTTCGAAGTTCAGATACCGATATGTTCCACAGCATACTTGACCTGTCTCGGTTGACGGGGTTCAAAAGTGACGACGTCGTCTGTACAACGTACCTAGGTACGTATGCTGGGCGTACTCTGGCAATTCGTGGTGTATTGATGACACCACTTTCTGCATCATTCATAGCACAGCCTCTGTGCCAAACATGTCTCGTTCGTTTATGCACCACCATGCAGGAACATCTCTTCCAAATAATACTTCCAACAAGCCATAAGGTCTCTCAAGGGATGCCATGTGAATCCAGCACACTCATCGTTAGGCACCTTTTAGAGACTGTCCTTGAGTACATGGCTCTGCAAGCCTACCCACTGCGATGCAGATCGCATGGATACTTGGGCCTAATAATGTCGGTTACTGGTTCTGATCTATTCCAGGCATTGTCACTTTCACCGTTCTTTCGCCTTGGCCCACTCATCCTTGCTGGTGCCTTGATTTCTGAGCCAAACCAGCCACACCGTCCCCATCCCAGCGGGTGCTCCAACGACATGATATAGCATTGTCAGGCTCCAGCACATGCTGCAAGGTGACACGGGAACAACACAGTAGTAAGTACTTTGATACGAGCACTGCTTTTGTTTCTTGTTTTTCGGTTCATCCCATCCGTCGATCACAACGTCTTTTTCAACTCAATCGCATCTCAGTCAGTAGCTGCTTTGGATAGCGCCCAGTTAGTGTACATAAACAGTGTGGATAACCGGCTGATTTGCTCATTTCAGACAGCGACCCCAGCCAGAGTCTAGTACACGATCCCACGCCATAATTTATGAAGACTCGCAACAACGTCAAACCGTGCCGTTAGCGAGTCCTTCGTCCTTGTCTTATTTAACAATGTATCATTTGTCCCAAATCTTCGTGGAGCCTTTGTTAGAAAACAGGAACCCGCCACGGTAACACAGCGCAGCATCTCGAACTCTGTTCCCTGCTAGCGAGCCTGGTCCAGTACAGGGAGAGCTGGCAAGCTGCATCACTGGCTGCTAAACTTACGCTTGTATCTTATCTCATCTCATTCATTCCAGCTTGTTTTTGATAACCAGCCGTCTCATTTTGGGTCCCTGCCAAGTATGCAAAGTGGTCCCACTGGGCATTCTCCAAAGTTCAAGCTCTCTTTCCCCTTACCTGACTAGACAGCGACGACCACCGACCTCGTGTTTGCGCAGGAGGGATATCCCAGCATTTCAAGACATAAAGTGCTCACAAAAACCGGTTTACATGACCACAGCCACAAGCCATCTCACGCTTACACCCCAGATCTCCATAATACATCGACTAATAATAGGAGCCTTAAAGTTCTATACATCCAAGTACAGTGGGAGGTTGGAGTATTTACCCGAGTAAAAGTTATTACATATCACATTGTGAACGATGTTGTATTGACATCCATCAGTATACACTTGGACGTAGGCAACCCACAAGTTTGCAGTGGTTGGGGACACAACTACGATCGTTCAAGCATCGCCAAGTTGTTTAGGTGGAACAAAAATTTTCGTCTTTCTTTATTGAATTGGTTAAAAAAAATATAAGAGGTCTCGCAGTTTTGCGGTGGCCTTCATGGTCCGTGACCAAAACAAAACGAAATATACATCTATTGCCACCACGGCGAAGGACGGAAATGAACACGCCAAACAGGCAGAGTCCACAAATATCTATGCAAGGACCTTCTTTCCAGTCAATCCCGCCCAAGATAAAATGCTTATCTCGTTCGGGACACCCAGCGTCTGCAAAATTCATAACCAGACGCTAAAATGGCGCATGACAGTGTGTCGTATAAGCCCGTTACATGCGTAAGCGTCTTGAATTTCAAACCCAATCAACAATGCGTGCTCCCCTGCTCCCCACGGAAAATAAGAAGAAAAAAAAAGCCACACATTTGTCTCGTTACCGAATATGAAATCTCGCTCGTTGCAACAAAAAAGAAAATTGTATGTGCAAATATAGTTGACCAACCCTTAGGCGGCCGGATAACGAAGAGAAGAGCGTAAAATCTGGGCATTCAACATTCCTAGTGGGCGCCGTTCGTCGCTTCCAGAAGTTCTATAATCCCCTAGAGAAAAAGGCGGCGCTCGTCCCACTGCTGCTGTTGCCCTTGTTGATTATGCTGTGGTTGTTCTTGGTTGTTCGTTGAAGCATTCAGGTGCGGCGAGTGGGAATACGTCGACAGCGATTCGTGACCACTAAACGGGCTTCCATTCACGCTGGAGGGATCCATCATTGGATCAAAACCAATCTGGCCACCAAGTTGACCTCCCATTTGCACATCTCCAACATTTTGTAGTCCGAGAGCATTCATACCTAGTTGCGGGAATGGCTCTACATCATTGTCCGACATGGCCATAAAGTTATTGTTCGATGGCAAGTAATCTCCAGCTTGGTTGCCCTGCATGCTTTGCAGCCTTTGGTTGGTATCATATCCCTGGTTCATCTGCCCAACACCCATGTTTGACTGAAGACTCTGTCCAATATTGTCAAACTGCTGCGGATAGAGTTGTTGTTGAAATTGACCAGGAGGCATGACAGGATACATGAAAGAGCTTGGCGACTGATAACCCAAAGTTTGATGGTTGTAATTATTTCGAAGCTGCTGTTGTCCTGGGTGCTGCTGCATATGCTGTGCACCAGGAAACTGTACCGAAGGTGTAGTTTGGTTCATGGGCAGAGGTATGGTTTGTCGTGGTGGGGGATCTTGTACTGGGCTGATGATGGTATCGGCAGCCAATTCCTTTGCTTTGGCAGCCACCAGTCGCAATACGGGAAGAGATATTTGCTCCATATGCTTCGCCAAGTGGACTGTGAGCTTCTTCCATGTTGGGAAAGTTTTCCCACAGAATCGGCATGGTTCATCTTGAGGTCGAGCCGTAGTCTCAATGTGACACTGCTCAACCTTTTGCCACGTCGCATCCATCCCTCCGGCACGCTTCATTGCAGCCTTCGTCTTTACCTTGGGCTCCAAAAACTTGTGTTCGCGCACCAGATGCTGAAGGAAGTTGTCCCTGCGGTAACAGGTATGCCGACAGTCATCAACATCGCAAGTCCACCACTCTAGGTGCCGATGACCTTCATTTTCGTGTCGAACCCAATCAGCTTTGCGCTTGAAGATTTTTGGATCTCGGCATTTGTCCCAAGTGCAGGTAAATGGTTGCACATCCTCGTGAACGTGCTTAGTCCAGTCGGATGGCTTCTGGAACTTTTTCCTCTGATAGCAAAGCTGACACTCAAACTCTGCTGGTAGATACTGAGTCGGAGGCATGGGGATATCCTGCGGGAAGCTGTCTTGGATGATCGCGCCCTCTGTAGGCATGCCCTCGTCATCCTCTATACCAGCCGACAGAGGATCTAACCCTTTTGGATCGCCTTTTTGATCAAGAATGTTTGCAGACCCGCCAAGTGCCATGCACAGCGAGCCACAGGGACAGTTGGCGCCCAATCCGAGGTGCTTGACTTTGGCGTTGAGTAAATGCTTGTATCTGATAATTTGTTGATGAGCGATACGGTCAACCAAGTACCCGTAAGCATCTTCCAGCCCTGGGTTCAGGGTCATGACATGTTGCTGGAAGCCAGCAAAGTTCGGCGTAATATCATCAATGATATTCGGGTTCGCTCTCATATCGTTATCCTCGTAGAGATCATCCTCGTCGTCGTCATCGTCGTCGTCAGCAGCGTGAGCTTGGTTAACTCTACTAACAGGAGCTACTGGAGGGCCACCAGACTTGCGCCACATATCAACAAGGCTAGACGTACTTTCCATGGCAGCTGCACTTCCGGTAGGCTTGGGGATTTCAGATTTACTCCGTGGTCTTCGGAGCGAATTCTTTACGCTCAAACTACCAAGAGACGCCCTAGGGGAGGCAATCGGAGATGGTCCGCTAATAGAGCCGCTTCGAGCATGGCCGGTCCACATGGACGCAAAATTTTGGCCCATGGATGCCAGTGTTGTGTTAATGCTAGGTGTTGGTTTCTTGCCACTTCCCGTCGACCCCAATGGCGGTGACAAGTGTGGTGTGCTTTCCCGTTTAATCTGTTGTCCGGCTTCCTCTTCGTATGGTGCGTCTGCTTGGCTGCCAGAGCGACCGCGAGAGCGACTTCTTGATCGTTTTCGCAATTGGTTCGTGCTGGTGCGTCTTACCAGGCCCCGAAGATCCCGGAGGAAATTGCCAGGCCGGCTAGTCTTCTCTCCGCTACCACGGCTGATAGACAGCTTTTTCAGAAAGTTTCCGCTGGTTACACCTTCGACATCAATTACGCTTGGGAAACTTCGTCGACGAGTGCCCCAGGTCGCGGACCTCGAAATGATGGAATCATTGTCGCGACACAGCCTCTCAAATCTTGCCATGGCGGCCTGTGAGGATTCTGGTTGGTATCTTCCGTGATCGCCCATTTGAATTTCATGAAGCGTAGGAGAGTCTCCAAAGCCTCGAGACGACAAAAGGATTTCCCGATCAGCATCAGACATCTCGCCTCCAGGGCCACCGATATAGGGCACCCCAGGCACCAAACGATTCTCGGTAAGCCGTCCGAAAGGAATTTCATTGTCGTCAGACCTCATGTGATCTATGGCTTGTATCTCCTCGGCAGATTTCTCCAACGGAGCAGATACATCATCAAGATTATCAGACAACCATCGCCCGACATCTTGATTTCGTTCGTCAGTTTTCCTTTGAGAAGCAATTTGGTTGATACTAGGTATTTCATCAGACGGGCGATTTCTAGGATCAAGCCCTGCTCGTCTTGACGCCGCCTGCTCCTGGTCCCAGCGATCCAAAGAATCCCGGTGTCCAGACATCAAATCTTGGTCACGGGCGGTAGTGATCAGGTCGCCCGCAGAGTGAATGCCTCCACGAACCGTTCTAGGGCTGTCTTCCAGGGTACGCTCAATAGTGTGGATAGGAGCATCATCGTCCTTGTCCCAGACCGAAACAGTCACTCTTGGGCTCTGGGGATGCATGGTCACGAGCGCGGGCGCAAGGCCGTCCTCGCTCGTCCTATTACTACTACTGTGGCTAGGAGTAATTGTGGATGAGTCAACAAGGACACTAGGCTTTAAGGGCCGCTGAAGTTGTTGCGGCGAGATTGAATTCGGGATTGTTCCGGAAGTGATAGTTGTACCGAGGTCCTTGCGATCACTTCTCGGTGACGTTGTGTGAATAGAGGCGGTATGTGTAGGCGTCAAAGGGTAAGACGAGCCATCTGCCGATTCATGGTGTGATTCAGTTATTGGGAGGTTATCCACAGAGAAGTCAGTCTGGTCCCATGTGGCCTCATCCAGAAAGGATGGCGTCGCGGGGTCTATATTGTTGAAGTCGGCACCAAAGAATGGGTCGTCTTCGAGATCGCTAAAGTCACTAGATTGATAGTGGCTCAGAGTCGCATTCGAACCAGCAGGAGTCTCGATATGCTCGACAGGAGATGAGGTTTCGTCTTGGCCGAGCGACAAATTGAAGGGATCTGCTGCTTGAGACAAAGGTTGTTGGCTGGCAGCTGAAGATTGAGTACTGCGGGGTTCAGAGCCTTGACTTCGCAAAGATCCAGGCGCCTCAACAGAGCTTGAAGCCATTATGACGCCAGTAGAAGGGGGAGCGGCCCCGATGAGCGACGATAGAAGATATATATCAGATGCAAGGCAGCAAAAAGTAGACCTGATGAGTCCAACTGCGGGTTGATGGATGTCTGTGTGGATGAAGTCACTGGCAGGGGTTCATATTCCTGGCTGTGCCAACGGTAATCGCTCAAGGCTACTGGAAGATGGTCAGCAAGGGGTGTTTCCAGTACTGGCCGGGATTTCCCAAGTAATATGCGCGCAAAGAGCGAGAGAAGGCAATATGTGCTCGAAAAGCAGACAGAGGTGTGTTCGAAGAGGGACCTGGTCTGCCAGGCAGAAAAGAGGTGCGAGGGCTGAAGTTGAGAAGCGCGGCGAAGGTGGCAGGCCTCGCGCGTGGGATGGAGACGGTGCGGAGCGGCTCAGCAGGCGCTTATTGCTCGTACTAGGAAAGGTGTCACCGTGCCCCTGCTAGTCCGCCAGCTAGATGCTTTGTTTGCCAGTATCGACAGAAGAGGAGCAAGTGTATTGCATTTGCAGAAACAGACTGGACCCCAGGAACTCGGGTAAGGCAGCATATGTGTGGTTGCAGAAGGGTCATTTCA